>NC_135305.1:173876098-175078598 GCF_048772815.1 Callospermophilus lateralis | reverse complement strand
CTGAAGTCAGAGGATGATCATTTGTAGAGCACCTAACGAAAAACATCAAGAAATGTCTTATTGCAGGGCCTAATGATTGTTTTGGTTAGTATGGATTGCATTAATGGAAACACATGGGTGCCATTTTATATATTCTTTTATCTTATAATATTCTAGTAAATGAAAGGTGAAATTAGAAAGCTTTCCTTCTAATTTGAATTAGGTTAGAAGCTTATCAATGTAAACACATTTCCCAATTAAGTCAGACAATATGCAGAACTCAACACCTGAGCAAAATCCTCTTGGTTTGTAATAAGCTCAAGATGGGGGAGGTAAATTAACTCGTTCAATTCTATAGTCAATTCGTAAGATTCCAGTACCTAGCTGAAGTGCTTACATGACTATCTTACAAATTGGGAGGAATTATAATGTGCATTCAAATAGCTTCTAACAACTTTTAAATGCTTCTCTTTTAAAACAAAACTTTTTTTTTCCCTTGGGGACTATGTCTGATCTCACCTATTTTAATGTTTTAAATATATGGTGATGATTCATTCTAGAAATCCAGTCCTGACTCAGTCCTTGAACTCCAAACTGCTTACTTGAATCTTTTTCTGGATATTTCACAGGCATTTCAAATGAAACTCAAATGAAAAAGTTCTTCAATTTCCCACCCTTACCACTTCCCAGTGACTCAGATGAGAAACCTGAGTCATTTTGGATTCATATTGCTTCTGAAAGTCTTATCGGTTTCACAAGGAATCCATTGATTTCTCAATCTCCTGTGCTATCACCTTGGCCCAGCTACCATGGCTCCTTGTCAGCTCAGTTTTCTATCTGGTCTCCCTGTTTCCAATCTTCTCCAATCAGTAGCCTCAAGAACAGCCGAAGTGACCATCTTAAGTGGGCATCAGATTAGCCTGTCATATCCGGTGGCTTCCTACTGCCCTGAGAATGGAACCTAAAGTCCTCGCTCACTGGGCCCATAAATTGCCCTGACTCCCTCAATAGGCCCAATTCTCTATATTCAGGGACCTGAAAGGAAACAATTCACCCCACATAATTCAAATACAGAGATTATCATGAAAGAGTTTGTTGCAGAGGTGTAGCTAGGATAGAGGAAACAGAAAAGGGACAGTTAGGCCCCGGAAAAGTACCAAGAGAGGACAGTCATTACCATTCCCAGGTCTCTAAGGGCAAGGGGAGCAACTGGAGCCAGACCAAATGGATCTTCATAGGAACGATCATCAGGGGGGAGTCCAAAGCAGAGAAAGAGAGGAAAGAATATCTGAGCCCTCTTTCTCCCTATCTTCTGACCTCTTGCTGGGACTTCTCATTGGCTGGGAGGATGAAGGAGCCTGGTTGACTAATATAGTATGAAGTAGGAGGACAGGAGGGGACTACCAACTCCAGGTCATGGAGCAAGTCAGAGAAGAGCAGTGAACAGGTCTGAGGGTGGAAGGGAGACTGACCAGCAGGTATGCTCATCTCATCACACCACTGACCCCCTTCCATACTGCTCTCCGGCTTCACACTTGGTGTATTCTTATAAAAAGAATTTATGCACACTTTTACTTTCTGTGGGTACCTCTTCCTTCTAGTCACATGTCTGTGTCTTTGTTATGGCTTGGATCTAGAAATGTCCCCTGAAAAGCTCATACTTTGAAAGTATGATCTTCAATGCAGCAAGGTTCAAGGGTGGAGTTTTTTAGGCAGTGATTAGGGGTCTGACTTCATTAGTGGATTAATCCATTTGCTGGATTAATAATTTGAATGGACTACTCTGTGGTAACAGTAGGTAGGTAGGAATGACTGGAGGAAGTAGGTCACTGGGGACATGATTTGGGGAGCCATGCTAGAGAGTCTCTCTCTCTCTCTCTCTCTCTCTCTCTCTCTCTCTCTCTCTCTCTCTTTCTCTCTCTCCCCCCCCCCCCAGCTTCCTGACTACCCTGAACTTTCCTCCACCACGCCCATCTGCCATGATGCTCTGCCTCACCTCAGGTACAAAGCAATGGCGTTAGCTAACTGTAAACTGAGTGAGGCTCTGAAACCATGAGCCAAAATAAAAATTTCCTCCTCTAAACTGTTCTTGTCACATATTTTGGTTGCAACGATGAAAAGCTAATACATTCTTCATGCTCCTTCAAGCTTAACTATTTTTATAATTGAGAATTATCTAAGTAGTACCTCTCTGGTTAGTCCTCTGCATAGTTCCTTTATGGCACCTACCACAATTTGTAATTACTTTATTTACTTGTGTTTCTCTTTCTTCTTCTCCAGAATATGAAGGCAGTGACAATCTGTCTAGCAGATGCCTGCCACCTAGTAGGTATTGAGTAAACATTAACTGAATGAATATGAAACAAAATATATAGCAAATTCATAAGATTGTGTCAAAGACCATGTATTCACAGAAACATCTGCATGAATTCTAAACTAAGGCAACATTTAAAGAAACCCATTTAATCTTTATTTTTCTATATAGCACACAGCATGACTTTAAGAAAAAAATGTCTTCATGTAAAGGAAAAAAAATTTGCATTGATAGATGCGCCATTCTTTGTTTATTTAAAAGGAAAATGTCTATTATGGCACTGGTGGTCTAAAGGAGAATAATTGAATCATTTAAAAGCAAGGTTTACACTCATTTCTTTTACTGCTGTTTCTATAGCAATAGTATAAAATCACCTGTTTTGGTCTGTGATGTTCTTGGTACTAGAATATTAGTCATTTTGACATCTCTTGTTTTTTTTTTCTTTTAATTGAAGAAAGGGAACAAAGGAACGAGGAGCAGCTTTGAATGCAGGAACACTGGCTATAGACAGCATTTCTTAGATGTGAGGAGATGGCAGTTGCAAAGCACAATCTTCAGTGGTGACAGCACTTCCACCGATTGTATATTTAAGCACCAAAGTACTTCTCTTACCTCCTTTGAATGAGGAGCATCAGGTGATCCTCAATCTCAGAGCATTTTTAACTTCATTATTAATGACAAGGGCCGATTTGCTTTTGTAAAAGCAATGTGTAAAAAGTGACCCTTGCTTTCACATGTATAGCACCTTTTTAAAGGCAACAGCATTTAGGATGCATAATCTATGAAGAGTCATTCCACAAAATGTGCCTCAACATCTAAGCATTAGGGGGGATTAAAATTAATTCTGTGTGTTGGAGAGAGGGACTGCAGAAAATATCCTAATTCTAGAAGAGGGCAAACGTGAGGGTAACAGCAGATGAGGAAATAACAGAGGAGGATTGAGGGAAAACAGAGGGTGATAAAGAAAGTTCTGGTGTCCTGCTTTTTCCGGGGAGGGGCATATTTTATCAAGACCACCACTGTTATCCTGTGGTGCCAGGAAAGAGTAACTGGAGTGAGCACAGGGTCCAGAGGCAGCCTGGCTTGGCTTTCAATCTTGGCTGTGCCCTGACTATCTGTGAAGCTTGAGCTGGTAATTATGATCAGAACATTAGTTTATTCATCTGCCAAATGGAGTTAATATATAACTTCCCAAGTTATTGTGAGAACAAGATACTGGCTTCTTGAACATTCGTTCCCATACTCAACTAAAACTCTACTGCTGCTCTAACTTCAATACATTCAGGAACTTTGGTTCCTGAATGGTTAGTCCTCCTCAGCCGGGAACTCTCATGTGGATATGTGAAGGCTTAAAATAAGAATTAAAGGAGGTAAACAGTAAAGGAAAATGTTTTCCATGATCATAAAACCCAGAACAGCTTTTGAAGGAGGATTCCAAGCCTTGTAGCAAACACCAAGGGAAGCCCTGACGACTCATTGAGGGCTTGCCACAGGAAAGATTTTGGGGACATAAACATTCTAGATGGATTCCATTCCCTGGTTAACATTTTATAGCTTCTTTGTCAGATATTTGGAGTGCTAAAGGCAAAAATAATAACTATTATTATTTTGGGATGGAAGGGGTAGCAGAGGAGATGGTTACAAAATCAGTACCCCTGGGCAAGGGGGAGCTGCTTCATGTGTCCCCTCTTTGTCCCTTACCACTTTGGTACCAAAGCCAGGCTCTGCTTAAGGACCTGACAGGGGCTGGGAACGTAGTTCAGAGGCAGAACTTGCCCATCGTATGTGAGGCCCTGGGTTCTATCCCTAACACTGCAAAGAAAACAGAAAACAAAACCTGACCAAAGTGTGGGGAGGCAGGAGCAGGAGGAGAGGGACCTGGAGCAGGGAGCTCAGCCCACTCACGTCAAGAACTGAGTGGGGAAGGGTGAGGAGCGCAACCACCCAAGAGGAAAGGGTCGGAGGCAGGCTAGGGTGCCAAGGCCTGCACTGTTCTTTGTTCTGGAAAGGAACCTGGCTCCCAAAGAAAGGAGCACAGATAGCTTCATTAGGACCCTAACAGTCACCTTCCTTCATCCAGGTTCTGCATGTTCTTGGGAACCCTCTGATATCCCCCATTCTCTGGTGTACTAATAGCATTCCATCCCTCTCCCTACTTTTCTATTTTCTCACGATTAGGTCCCCCTGTATAAAAGTGTTAATTTAGAAAAGTCTTCCAGCCAGGCATGGTGGTGCGTGCCTGTAATCCCATTAGTTCAGGAGGCTAAGACAGGAGGATCTCGAATTCAAGGCTAGCCTCAGCAATTTAGCAAGGACCTAAGCAACTTAGTGAGACCCTGTCTTAAAATAAAAAATAAAAATGACTGAGATGTACTTTAGTGGCAAAGCACCCCTGATTTCAATCCCTAGAACCAAAAAGAAAAATTTTTTTAAAAAGCAAGAAAGAAAACAAGAAAAGTCTTCCTTTATTAATTAAAACATAACAATATGGGTACTAATAAAAGACAAAATAAGAAGCATGTTCTAAAATTTAAAACAATATGGGGAAGATATTCTGGACCTGAGACTTCTTAGCACTTTTAACGCAGATGGTTCAGGAGTACAATTTGAGAAACATGGCTGATGTCACTGCAAAAACACTCTTGGCTTTTATTTCTTACCAACTTCTGCTCCTTCTTGGCTAAATTCAGAAATATCCACTCTAATCCCAGGTCCTGAAACATTCTTCCTAGCTTCTTAACCTTCTTAACCTTCTTAACCTGGGTTCATTTTCCCCCAGTGGAAGTGAAGTTATGATTTGTCAAATGCTTTCATCCAAGGTCAAAAGCTCAGTAACTACCAAGCAGGTGCCGGGACCCACATGTTCAAAGGCTTAATCTTCAGAGCCAGGGTCAGGACTAGATGATATGCTCTGTCAAATGAGGAGAGTTGCAAAACCTGCCCCCCCCACAAAAAATGAAGAAGAAAGGACAGAGCAAAATTAAGAGCAGGCTTTGCTGACAGACTGCCTGGGTACAAATCATGATTCTCCTATTTATTACTCATTGTACTTTGAGCATGTTCAGGCTTCCTGTTCTCAATTTCCTCACCTGTAATCTAGGAATAAAAGTGGGCTCTTCCTTATAGAGATGCTATGAGAATGAAATGCAATGATGCTTAGCACAGTCTAAATAATTATATGTTAACTATTATTATTTTTGATGTTCATTGTCCCCTAAAAGCCCATTTAATAAAGGCTGATTTGTAGGGTGGCACTAGGACATGGTGGGATTTTTGAAAGGTAGGCCCTAGTGGCAGATCCTTGGGTCATTTGGCACAGGCCTTCAGATGGGACAGTGAGACCTGTCTCTCCCTCTGGCACTGCGGCCTGGCTCACGATATGAGTGATTTGCTCCTGCACATGCTCTGTGCATATGCCTCCCTTGCAAGATGCCCCAAACCATGGGCTGCCCAATCTTGAACTTGAGCTTCTAAAACTTCTAACCCTAAATCAACCTTTTCTCTTTAATTTTAATTTAAAATTTAATTGCCTGCATAGCAATGTGAAGCTGATGAGAACATTTTCCTAAGTTTTGTTCATATTCCAGAACTTGGAGAACTAAGAATCCCAATGGTTGAGCATAGTCAACACTTCTAAGAAAGAAACCAGCTTTGCTAACCCACATGTTCACAAAAAAGGTTGCTTCGGAACCTGACAAGAGCGGACTTCAGGTTCTGAACTTCTGTAAGAATGTCAACTCTGCTTCCAGTCTGATATATCGATCCCACCTCAAGCAGTAGCACCAAGTTTCAGTACTTCAGGCACTTGTCAAAAGAATTCACCTCTCAACTGACTGAATCTAGAACTTGCCAAAGGCTTGCTTGAGATGTCTGATGTTCTGCCCTGTTGTATTTGCTCACTAAAGACATGCCTTCACCAAGTTGAGATTTAATGTTTTGTCCTCGGGCTTTTTTCCCCCCTTTCTTCTTCTTCTTTTTTATGGAGAATCAATATAAGAAAAATCCATTTGAAGAAAACTTTATGTCTTTTGTAAAAATCATATCCTGGACAGCAAATAGGTTTCATCTTAAGTTCCAACGTCAGATGATTGGTAGTGATTGTCTGGAGTGTTCTGTTTAGAGGGACTGCAAGGTTGCCATGATTGATTAGCAGTGTCTGTCAGGAACATCGGCGTGGTGCCTCTGTGATGCAGTCCCCCTCTGTGCCATGGCCACAGTTTAAAGGATCATACATTGTACAATGTACTGTGCTTATGTAAGGACCTGCTATATGTGTGTTTCCTTTCTTAATTCAATGTCATGGGCCTCTCACTACTGAGAGGCCCAAATCATTATAGTGAGTTTTAACCCCTCGGAGTTCTTCCATCATCAACTAAGCCTCAGAACTCGAAGGTAAGGTTACTCTAAAAGTTACTAAGATCAACTCACAAAAGGAGAGATTAAAAGACAGGTGTTTCTCAAAGCAAAAGGCGCAGGCCAAGGTGACTTCCTGTAGGCTAGATAATCTGAGTGAAACTTAAGCTTGATTAGTGGTATTAACTGTATGCAAATGAAAGTAGAGGGTTTGAACAAAAAGAGAACTAATGTGGAGGAAAAAAACATGTGAAGAAAAATGTTCTCACCATGGGCCATTAGGATAATCATGGCACTTCAGATAGCTCAAGATGATAAATCATTATAGTGGGTTTTAAAGAACTCTTTGCCAGAACCATCTTAGTGGTGTTAAATTGTTTAAGTGGCCATCTGTGGAGCCGTGCAGCAACTGGGTGGGTTTTATGGACCAGTCTGGTACAGCCATTCAAATAGCTACACCTGTTACATGGAAGCTATTTGCAATGCTTCTTTGCGGATCATAAATCTTGCCAATCCCACCTTTTGCCATTTTCATTTTATAGATTACTTAAAACAGAAGGAACGTGGGTACATTGAATTGTTTCCCATTTAACAAAGAGTATATTTTAAGCACAAAACAATACTCGATTTAGATAGAAGTTTTGGAACTTATGGTTCAGTTTGAAATGTTTTCTCCTTGAAAGATTTACACAGCAAAATCAGAACAAAACACCATATTGGGTAAGCATAAAAGAGACTGTCTATTCTTATTCTATTTGCTTATTGGAAATAAGATATCAAACGTTTTATCTCCCAAGTTTAATAACAGTCGTTATGCCCCAGTGAGGTAGAAGTGATTACTTATAAATATCAGGAATAATAACAACCACAAACACTTATAGAGCTTTACTTTGCCAGACACCATTCTAAGTGCTTTATTGATATCCTTTAATCTTAAAAAAAAAACACTCCATGAGATATGTTTTATTATTTTCCCATTTTATGGATGAGGAAAGTGAGGTACCTGGATAATGAGTAACTGGTGTTGGATCACACAGAATTCAAACTCAGGCAATCCGGCTTTAGCATTTGTCTCTAAACTACTTTGATATGCCCTCTCATCCCTTGAATGGAAATCCTGATTTAACATATGTGTGAGGCATGATTTCAGGGATGCGCTTGAGCTATTCTGAGCATTGCAAATCACACCTCAGTGTTCCTTTGGCCCATTACTAGTGTTGAAGGGTAAAGGGAAAGAATGTGAGTTTGGCGGAGTTGAGAAAAGGAAGAATCCAGTTGTCAGACCAAATTGGTGATGATAATCCATCTTCCCCATTATAATCAGATCTTCTCTGGTTACAGAAAACCCTCCTTTTCAAAAGTTCAAAAGAACATCTGCAACAAACTATCAATAATTGTTACTGGCGTTGTATTTCTTTAATTCATAGTGACACTGTATTTGTCAGAACATCCCTGAGTGGCCGCTGTGTTTTGCACTGTGACTGGGTTAGTGATGAGGGCACAGCTTCTGAACTAGTTTCCAATAACTGCCACAAGAGAGATTCGGAATAATTATTGTTCCATTCCTACTGCCCCTCCCAACCCAAAGTCTATGACAGTGCAGTGAGCAGAACTGTGGCACTGCAAAGATAGGTGTATCCTAATAACAGGGAAAGAGGTGCCAAATCATTTTCAACTTCAGAGGGGCTGGTCTTGCAAAATTTAATTAGCTTACAGTTGAGAAGAAGCTTGAAGCTTCAAATTATAGTTATTTAGAGATTCCTGAATGGCTTATCCTTTTACTTTATAAAACTACAATAATAAGCAATGTCCCATGGAAAGAAATGATTAAAATTTAAAAAAAAAAAAAAAAAAACCTGAGATGGAAAAAAACAAACAAAACCCCAAACTCAAAAACTCAACCCAACCCACTCCCCAAAACAAAAATCCAAACAAAACAAGCAAACAAAAACAGTGTGACAGGGACACCATCTAGGTGTGATGCTGGCTGCTCTGGAACTTCTTTGAGCCTGTTTTCCCATCTATAGACAACCACATCATGATTGGAACTTGGCAAGGTGCCTGACATAGTGTCCTTGCTCAATAAATTTTGGCTTCTTTATCACTTTTCCTCCTCTCTGTTTATACAAACTCTGAAAAAAGTCTCTGGGAATCTCCATTTTGGAGTCTCCATCCTCTGCACCTCTCCTCTTGCTGTTCAAGATTCAATCATCCTGGGCTGGGGTTGTGGCTTAGCAGTAGAGTACTCGCCTAGCACATGCGAGGCCCTGGGTTCGATCCTCAGCACCACATAAAAATAAATAAATAAAATAGAGGTATCGTGTCCAATTACAACTAAAAGGTAAATATTAAAAAAAAAATTCCATCATCCTAGCCTGATTAAACAACCTCCTGGAGATCATTTCTATTTTTTTCTCTCTCTCAGCAACTTACACATTTTTAGAAAAATAACCACCAAGGCTCTTTTTTTTTTTAATTTATAAAAATGATGAGTCCCTTACCTATAGAATAATCAACCAAAAACCTGCGACTATTTCTCCAGATTCACCTACCACCAATTCTCCACTCATTCTTTATTCTATAACAAAATCAATATCCCACACTAGTGATCTGTGGTGTTACACATTTACTTTTTCATCTTATAATGTCTTCCTTACCATTTGTGAGCTTTTACTTGTTGCATAAGACCCTTTAGAAGCATCACCTACTCTATCCACACATCTCTAACTAAAAGGCAAGAATAAGAACTGCATTTGTTCCATACCAATTACAGCCTTTCTCCTTTGCAATCTACTGTTCTGTGTCACTCTTTGTGACAATGAAGTCCTTGAGGAAAGAAGCATGTTCATACTTTTTAATAGGCAACTTAGGGCTACAGTTAGATGCATCTCGTTTTTATATTAATATTCAATTCCTTTGTTTTTAACCTCAAAACTTAAGGTGATAAAACAATCTGAAAGTCATCATAAAAAAGTATGTTTAAACTTACTATTAAATTATTATTATTAAATAAATGAATAGGATGCTATTAACAACAGATGGAACAATCTCTGGCACCTTACATGGTACATATTGACCAGATATCGAATGAGAGAATTTAATATCTGGTTTTCTGTAATTACTCTTTTCCCTGGTTCAGCCTATTAGTTATAAGCCATTATTACATTTCTATATTTTGTCTAACCATTAGTTTTCCTTTATTAGAAACTAATGGATTTGGACATAACTTTTCTATATTCATATATGAATATACAACCAGTGAAACTCCACATCATTTACAACCACAAGAATGGGAAGTTATATTGCATGTATGTATAATATGTCAAAACACACTCTACTGTCATCTCTACTGTCATGTATAACTAAAAAGAACAAATGAAAAAGTTCAAAAAAAGAAACTAATGAATTCTCCAACGTGGACTAAGCTAATGTATATTCTGTGCCGGCTACAAATGCACAGTTTGGACAAATATAAGAGAAATGAAATTTAACTATATAGATCAGTTTGAAAGACAAAAGACATTGATTAGGTAATCAGAATGAAGAGGAAATAAAAGCCAATAACAGCTAACAACTGATGCCAAAGCAAGGGGTGTGTGTTAGGAAAGAGTAACATCTGGTCCAAATACATATAGAAATCAAATCTGTATGTATGTGTGTAAAATTATTATAGATAGGAGCCTCAGGACTATAATGTCTACCTTGAAAGAAAAGATGTGGCTTTGGGTTGATATGGAGCTGGAACTGAGCCTCCTGCACAATTTCAGACCTTGGAGTGACTGCCGCCCCCATGAAGGGGTTCTAGAAATTTCTGAATACTGGATCCAGGGAAGTAACAAAAACAAAAAGGTTTATCTTTGTCCAGGCTTTGGATTGAGTAAAATGTCTATGATATAGACAACCCACATATGTGAACTGAATTTAACTTTAAACTAGCCTAAAGGTAAGGGAAATTCCAAACTGAGAAATACATTTAAAAACATATCAATAAAAACATTCAGTGCCCATGGTAGCAATCCATGTTAGTTGCTACCAAAGGGGAAATAAAAACCCAATGAAGATGAACTCACATTACAAGTCACTAAATAAGGAAATGACATACCATGAGGGAGAGTCAGCAGATAAAACAGGAAGATAAGCTTCTTTAAAACTTAAGGTAAGAGGTTGGGGTTGTGGCTCAGGGATAGAGCACTTGCCAACCATGTATGTGAGGCACTGGGTTTGATTCTCAGCACCACATATAAAATAAAATAAATAAAATAAAGGTCCATCAACAACTAAAAAAAATAATTTAAAAAAAGTTAAGATAATAAAGCCATATGAAAGTTATTATTAAATAAGTATATCTAAAACCATAATAAGCGAATAGGATGCTATTAACAACAAAAGAAACCAAATAGGATTACAGAGATTATTTTTTTCATAAAAGATGAACAGGCAAAACAGCATATTGGATTCAGCTGAGGAATTAGTGATCTGAGAAAACACCCAGAATGGAACACAGAAAGATAAAGAACCCACGATGGGATAGGTGGAGAAAGTTGGAGTTAAAGCTTTCAAATGTGGTTGTTTTGTAAGGAAATGAGCTATTTTTAAGTGTGCTAAGTCAAATATGAATGTTAAAAATTTAAGAGTAAACTATAAAGGCATAGAAACGAAACATATAATCCCAAATTAGCCAAGATTAAAAAAGGAATCAAATATTAATATAAAAACTTGAGATGCATCTAACTGTAGCCCTAAGTTGCCTGTTTAAAAAGTATGACTGAGTTAAGTGCTCAACCACCAAATTTGGAGAAACATTATGTTCACTAAAGTGAAAAGATAAAAACTAAGAGAATGTCTGAAATAGAAACTTAAAAGAGTTTCACTTAAAGGGGAATTCTAATGGTTTTGAGCAAACTAATGAAAGAGGAAAGTTTCGTAAAGATTACTTAAGAAAAATATACAATATTAGCAATCAAAGTAGAATATTACATTGTTTATGTACAGGAGGCAACAAAAACTATACACATATATGTATAATATCTATAAAACTCACATCAATTCTCTGTGCTATTGAATTTGAAACAAATATTTTCTAGAATAATATTATTATTGAAATTGATCCAAGAAATAGAAAATCTTAAAACACTATAATGATGAAAGAAATGGTATAAGTGGTTAAAAATCTATCCTATAAAAAGTACTAGGTACAGCTGTTTCAGAGACAAGTTCTATCAAACTTTTAAGTAACTCAATACAGATTATTTGAGATAAGAAAAAGAACCAAGAGGCCGAGTCAGGACGAATGCAAGTTTAAGGTCATCCTCAGCAACTTTTAGCCACGTCCTAAGTGATTTGGTGAAATCCTCTCTTAAAATAAAAAACAAAATGGACTGGGGACATGACTCAGTGATAAAGTGCACCCCTGGGTTCAATTCACAGTACCAAAAAAAAAAAAAAAAAAAAAAAAAGAAAGAAAAAGAAGAAGAAAAGAAAAAAAAGAACTTCCCATCTTAATTCATCAAATTGTTGCTAAACCATATGAGAAAGGAAAGAAAAAGTATAAATTCATCCATTTAATGAGCATAGTATCTAAAAATCCTAATCAAAAGATAGAAAAGGGAATCTAGCAACATGCAAAAATGTCATATCTGAGGATCCATAGGGATTTTCTCTAAAAGGGAATGATATTTAAGTATAAGAATTTTTGTAATGTAATCCATGGCATTAACAGATTTAAATGAAAATAAAATATGACCAATTCAACAAACGCAGGAAAAAAGCATTCAACAAAATCCAACACCCATGAATAATAACAAGGCTTATCAAACTAGAAAAATAAGCACTTTAATCTATTATCAAATTATATTTTTAAACCCTATATCAGTCAAGATGGGTTAAACTACAGTAATAAATAACCCCCAATCTCAGAAGCTTAACATAACATCAGAAGGTTATTTCTTGTTCACACTACATGGGGGCAACAGGAGGTTCTGCTATTCTAGTAACTCAGGGCCCCAGGCTGGTACATTTTTCCATAATGAGCAGAGTACTGAGATGGGAACAGGATGATTGGAACAGTGATTTTTAAAGTTTCCTTTTGAAGGGACATATGTCATTTATGCTCATCTTCACTGGCTAAGACAACATGTAGTGGGATGTTCCCATCTCAACTGGGAGAAATAAATTTCCTTCGTTTATAAACTAGTCAGTTTAAGGTACTTCATTATAAGCAGCCCAAATGGACTAAGATATTATTTTTGTATCTTCATTTGGACCTAAAAGAGAAATGTAAATGCAAAAATCTAGCCACCATTATCTCTAAGTTTTTTTCAACCTTTATCTTTTTTTCCTAAATCATTATCTTAAAAATACTTTCCATTTTAGTAAGATTTTTAATTATTATTTTACAAATAGAAGCCTGAAGGAAAAACAGTAATTTGCCAAGAGAACATCAATATCATGGTTCTAAATGTTATTATGATGTTTTCTTCCAGGAATTGTTGTAAAGTTTTCAGAGAGTAATCCTTCCTAAAATATTTATATTCTGTTTTTTAAAACATTTTTCCAATTTAGATTTTTAAAAAGATGAAAATAGTTTATTACATTTTAACAAGACAATGTAAAATTAATGATATTCTGCATAAATGATGGAAAATATGAATAAATAATGACCATTTTAGAGCTTTCCATGGGTCAAATCAATCAAAAAGTGATATTTACATTGTAGATTTATTTTTCTTTCATAGATCTGCTCACACTGTAACTAAAATCAAAACTAGTTAGAAAATCTAGATGATGTATAAGACACAGAATCTAGGTCATTCTATCATAATTGGCTCCAGTTCTGCAATACTAAAAGAACACCTTTTATGTATAGAAAGAAAATACACAGCATTAAGATGGCAATGAAGCCAATGTACTAAGTGAGAACTTGCTGTTTTTAGAATTTTTGCTAATGATGATTACATTTGAAATTCTTCCTGGAGTTTCACTAGATACAGCATTACTCATTTCCTGTCTTTAGGAAGTATTCAGAATCACTGAAGTATTGTAAAGAGGACACTCTAAGTAGTTCATGACCAAAGTTTTCAAGATTCATTAGTAAACTTTCCTAGATACTTCCACTCTACCCATGAGATAAAAACTGTATAATATAAATCTCTGTTCCATAACAGATCTATAAAAAATGAACTTGCAAGTAAACAAAGTTTCACTTGCACCCAACTTTCAATAAAATAAACCCAGACACGAGTTGTAATTCACAAAAAGGTGATTATTTTGCAAACACTGGAAGCAAATGAGTTTCCATAGCTTATATGAATATAAATGGAAGTAGAATTTTCTGACCAAGAAGAGATTTTTTTAAATTAATACTTAACCATCCATAATATCATTTGGATATGAATAAGAAATGAGCTATTTATTTATTTATTATTAGCAAAGCACAAAGCAAGAGAGATAGTTAAAATGGAAAGAATGACGACCTCTGAGAAAGGTGGAAGTCAAGAGTTTCCAAACGAGTTAATCCCATGGATAAAGTATAAAAATTACAGTTAATGAAAGTAATTTGTATTAAAGAGAAACTGCCAGTGGACTTCAATGCCTGAGAGGTGCCTGCAGTGTTCTGATGAATGGCATGTAATAAAAGACAGGAGCACAAGGATGCGCTGTGTGCTATGTGCTCTGATAATACCCTGGAAGCTCTAAACTGTAGCCCCTCAGAGAGGTCCTGGGCCGATGAGGTAGCTGATGAGGAAATTAACACCTCCAGAGACACAAGGACCTACTGGCAAAGAAAATTAAAGCTGAAATGCCTGCAAACTGTCTCTCTGTTCCAGAAAGGATACCAGCCTCTGCTATGAAGATATGAAATATAGTGAGAACTCTTTGGCCATTTCCTTCTTCCCAAGAGTAATTAATGGGATGTAGCTGGTTTTGTATGTGTATATAAAAAATGCTGTGTTCGCCCCGTCCACTAGAGATTATAAAAACAGCTGGAGAAAAGACACTGTGCCTGCCATTACTGATGAGCTCTTTGAAAGGCTTGGTGTGAGGCAATGCATATGGCAAACAACAGCTCCCCACCTGCTGGAATGCTCTGTTCAGTTCTGCCATGGCTTGATCTTTCATGTCCTTAGGGTCTTAGTTCAATGTTAGACATTCTTATCATCACCCTTCTAAAGTGGATCTTTCCATGAACTTCCTTATTTACTCTGTGCATTTACTTGTTGACCCTTTAGTTTTTGATTTGTTTTGTTTTGTTAACCTGCTTTTCTTCCCTGCCTCTCTCCTGAAACATAAACGTAGGATTTTATTTGTCTTGGTCACTGAAAATATTCTTAGCAACTGCGCTTGGCACATAGTGGCACCTATACAATATTTATTGAATAAATTTATCAAATATAAAGAACATTAAAAATGTTTTCTGAGTACACTATCACAAAGCAGTTAATGAATAAAAGAATAAGTCTCTTTTCAAAGGAAGGCATTTATAATACTTTCTTAATAATGTATGAGGTCTAATTGTAGCTTCCATCCTCAACAACCTATGGTCACCTTCCTAAGAACCAAATATCCATCGGTCATCCAGAAGAAGTAGAAATAGCAAAGTACTAGAACTCACCATCAGTCACAAATGTAGAACTAATCATAATATTTCACTAAGGATAACTTGGAGAACCACTGTTCGTATAGTCTGTACAGCACCAAGCATGTCAACTTGAATGTTTTAGCACTTGAGTATAACAGTTCAAGCTAAGAAACTGACAATAGCATCTTTTCAACTAAGAAAAATGATACATTCATCTACAGCCAGGTTTCTTCAGCTGTGACCTCAAAGAGAAGCTCAGCAATAAGCTGCTCACCTCCCCTAAGCGACTGAACGGCTGCATGTCTAAAGGCTGAATGTGAAAAAGGTGTGTTCAATAAATATTCATTGAATATTAAATATTCTTGAATGTTCGAACTTTTCATTCATATTGAATGAATGGATCACACTCCCCGCAAGTAATATCCTTACCTTAGATGACTTTCATGGTCTCTGTTTGCTGAAAATATATGCCTTAAAGTAAATTAGGTTTCAGCAGGCGCAGTGGCACACACCTGTAATCCCAGAGGCTCGAGAGGCTGAGGCAAGATTGAGGGTTCAAAGCCAGCCTCAGCAAAAGCAAAGGGCTAAGCAACTTAGTGAGACCCTGTCTCTAAATAAAAGACAAAATAGGGCTGAGGATGTGGTTCAGTGATCAGAGTACCCCTGAGTTCAATCCTGGGTACCAAAAACAAAACAAAACAAAATGTAAATCAGGTCTCAAAACAATTATTCTAGATAGTTGGCAAAATATGGAAATTTTAAATAGATTCAAAATGTCACTGATTTAGTAACACTACTACTGCTGCTAACACACAGTAGGGACTGGCTTAGTAGAAGAGCCCTTGCTTAGAATGCTCAAGGCCCTGAGTTTGATTTCCAGCACTGCAAAAAAGCAAGCAAATAAACAAACAAAACCCACATAGTAATATTAAGGTATTAAGTTCTAAGGTACTAGTACTTTTTATATAATGCTTGTGTCAACCCTATTAGAGAGGCTAGCATTAGTATTCTCATTTTACCAATGAGGGACCTGGAACAAAGAGATTAAATGATGCGTATAGGGTTTCACAGCCAGCAAACTGAGATTCAAACCTTGGCATTCTGGTGTCAGGGTACCTGCTGTTCATTGCAGATTTATCCAGTGCTACTGCAAGATGTCTGCCTGCAAGTGTATTATCATCAGTATGTGACCAGTTAAGTACCAAAACTGAGAGTAAGTGAAACTTACATGCCAATCTGACATTACCACAACATCCAAGTGAGTGACTCATCTTGTTGGGCAGGGTACAGGGACTTAGGGGTCATTACAGGCACATGGCAGGCATCATGTGGCCCTCACTGTGGAATGATTATATGTTGAATGATATACTGGCCTAAGAAAAACAAGAATCGAAAGGAAAAAAGAAAACCCACTTGGTTCTTCCAATAGCTTGATAAATCTGTTTTTTTTTTTTGATAAATCTTGATCTATGTCAATTTCATTTGAATTCTCAGAAGATTTTTCCCTTCTTAGGTGGGAAAGAATACTAGGAGAGTCAATTTTTGCCTGTACCCATCAGATGAAAAAATACAAAAATATTTTGAGGTTTAATCAAATTTATATTTATAAATTTAGTGCATATTTTAATGAAGATATATAAAAGCATTTCAATGTGAAACTCAGATTTGCCTTTACTGCATGAAACTATAATGTTTAGCCATCTTTAAGGTATATTAAAATATTCCTCCATAAACAAACATTCAGATTTCAGTTCTGTACAAAAGAGAAAGGCTTTTTTCAAAACACTAAATACAATGAAAAATATTTAACTTACATTTTTAATTTGTAAGACACTTCCCACCACTACCAATCAAAATCAATTACCTAGTGGATTCTAACTCCATATTTTGGCTTTCTAGTGATTTAGAAATGGACTTAAATCAGATAAGAAACTATAAAGGAAGAAATATGTCTGAAAAGAATACAATGATAATGAATGTCTCTACTATCACAAAGAAAAAAATGAGATATCTCATATATATTGATTTTCCACTAAATGATGCATCTCCTTTCAAGAGTTGTGTGTGTGTGTGTGTGTGTGTGTGTGTGTGTGTGTGTTAATGGAATGAATGAAGTTTGAAATGCAAAGCATACTTCTTGGTGAATGCAAAACAAACTTCTTTGTAAAAGAAACATTCTGGCCGTAATTCAGAATCCTTTTGCAAAAGCCTATAAACTCTTGAAGCAGAGACCCAGTACTGTGTGATTGCCTGAATTATTAAATTACTATTTACCCCCAACCCTGGGCTCAGAATACTGCAAAATTCCTAGGGTCTCCTCTTGGTGAATTTCTTTTTTAAAAATTTTTTTTTTTTTTTTTTTGTACCAGGGATTGAACTCAGGGGTACTCCACCACTGAGCCACATCTCCGGCCCTATTTTGTATTTTATTTAGAGATAGGGTCTCACTGAGTAGCTTAGTGCCTCACTTTTTGCTGAGACTGCCTTCAAATTTTCGATCTTCCTGCCTCAGCCTCCAGACACGCTAGGATTACAGTCATGCGCCGCCCCGCACCTGGCTCCTTTTGGTGAAGTTCTAAGGAGATACTTCCACCCATCTCCATCATCCTTTCCTTTTCCTACCCTTCCACTTTTAGAACTCTGCCTTCCTAGGTAACTCCAGAGACAGAACCACAAAGAAAAGAAACACACACGCTTAAGCACACATACACACAGGTGAGTGCTGAGCAGTGTTCTGTGGGCTGCTGAGATTCATTACAGATGGCTGAGGCTTGAAGGATGATGGTTGGATAAGAGGGGCATACTTGATCTTCTATCATTCTGATAAGAATTCTATGAGGCAGAGAAAACGAATATGCCATTATCCTCATTCTTTTCTTTTTTTTTTTTTTTTAATGGAGAAACTGCAGCACACAAAGAAAGTTAAGATACTTGCCCAAGGCACCAAGCAAATTAGTGTCAGAGAATTCAGGTCTTTAAAACCTGAACTCTTCCATTCAGATTATAATAGTGCATTCCTCCTTCTGCAGTCTTCCCTATACATATTTTATCCAAGTACAATATGTGTCTAAATTATACTTTGTGTATGCATTTCTTGACACCTCAACCAAATCATCAAATTATAATCTCCTATTGTTTTCTTTCAAATGTCAACTTTTGAAATGATACCATAAATCTTTCAAACATGAAATGAGCAAGAAGAGGAGAGAAAGGATGATGTGAAAGCAAAATATAGGAACAGTTTTAATGACTTTGTTTGGATAAAGAACCAAGAGATTAAAAAAAGAAGAAAAAAAAAAAAAAAACAAAAAAACACAAAGCAAATAAAACCAAAACAATCCCACCCCAGGGCTGGGTGTGGGGATTTCTTTAGGATCGAGTTTTGCCTCTTTGCCTCTTTGTGCAGTAGGTGGCGCTATGGTACTGCTTGTTAGGCTACAGGAAGGCTATAAGGCTGAAGAACACAGTCCAATTCACTCTTAAGATATCCATTTTCTTTTGCATTTTCAAATGTTCCCTTTCTGTTTTTGAAACGTTTTTCCTCCGTGCCCTGAGCACCTTCAAGCTGCACTATCTGCATCCCTTTTTCTCTGCAATGACAGAGGCTTATCACCCTCACTGCACATCCTTATGATGATGCACTTTGAGGAAGATAGCAGGAGCTGGGGTGCGTAAAGCACCCGCCTTCCTCTGTGCCATCACTCAAGAGGGTTTCCCCGTAATTTCTCAAATATATTTTTTAGTTCCGAAATAGGACCCTGGTGCAACTGGGAAATTTCCAGAACCATCATGTCTTCATATTTTTAATTACAATGCAGCAGGAATGATTGTCAGTGTTCTCTCATAAAAATATACTATTTTATTTTATTCAAAATAAAAGACATTAAGGTATTTCTAAGTTGGCTAAGTAATGTTGAAGGGGAAAAATATTCATTTTTAGGAGTATGTAAGAATCAAAAAAGTTCACCTCTAAATAGGGGGACTCGGTGTCTACTATGACTGGATGGTTAACTTTTTGTGTCAACTTGACCTGGCCCTGGGGGTACCCAGAGATTTGGTTAAACATGATTCCCGGTGTGTCTGTGAAGGTGCTTTTGGATGAGATTAACATTTGAATGAGCAGACAGAGTAGATTGCCTGCTAAATGTAGGTAGACCTCATCCAACCCATTGGACACCTGAATAGAAGAATAGGGAGAAAGGAGAATCTGCCATCTCTGCCTGTCTTCAAGCTGGGACATCAGTCTTCTCCTGCCTCAGAACTTGGACTTGGACTTGGACTTGGACTCAGACCGGAACTAACATTGGCTCTTCTGGTTCTTTTTTTTTTTTTTTTTTTTATATTTATTTTTTTATTTGTTCTACTCAGTTATACATGACAGCAGAATGAATTTCAATTCATTATACACAAATGGAGTGCAACATTTCAATTCTCTGGTTGTACATGATGTAGAGACACAACATTCATGCAATCATACATGTGACTAGGGTAATGATGTCCATCTCATTCCACCATCTCTCCTGTCCCCACGACCTGTCCCCACCCATCCTTTGCCCAATCCAAAGTTCCTCCATTCTTCCCATGCCCCTCCACCCCCATCATGGAACAGAATCTACTAATCAGAGTAAGCATTCAACTTTTATTTTGGAGGGGATTGGCTTAGTTTAACTTAGCATGATATTATCAAATTTCATCCATTTACCTGCAAATGCCATAATTTTATTCTCTTTTAATGCTGAGTAATATTCCTCTGTGTGTGTGTGTGTGTGTGCGTGTGTGTGTGTATCAGTTTCTTTTTTTTTTTTTTCTTTTTTTTTTTTATTGGTTGTTCAAAACCCTACAAAGCTCTTGACATATCATATTTCATACATTAGCATACATTAGCTTCAAGTGAGTTATGAACTCCCTTTTTTACCCCAAGTACGATTCAGACTGAAGCTATGACATCAGCTCTGCAGTTGGCTGAGCACAGACTCTGGGAATTCTCAGCCTCCATCTCTGCATAAGTTCATGAACTAATTCCCTATAGTAAATACACAATGCGCACGCGCACACACACAGAGCTCTGTTTCTCTGGATAACACATATTATTATGATACTTATATGTTTAATTGCTTGACAAAAATGAAGCAAAAAAAATGTGTTTTCTTATAACATCAATTCCTTTCTTGGTAACACCAAACTTGGGTTTTTGACAAACAACCTGTAAGAAAACTATACTTAGAGTTTTTTTTTTTAAAAAAAAATTTATACTGTTAACAAAAAAGATAATGTGGCGACTGGCCAAAGGAAACAAAGCTCTTACCTCTCTGTCTTTCTGCTATCTGGAAGAGTCCATTTTAGATTCCATGTGGCAACGCACATGGTTGCCTTCACTTACTCTTCCTACCAGGAAAATATTCAGAGCTGTTACCCTAAATGGCTGTGGTTTACCCTACTTCTAATTTTTAAGATACAGAAACATACAGATTTAAAATGTGTGACATACATAGAACTCCAAGTGCACAAAATTTGTTAAGAAATTTATTTATCTTTATAAGATAACTTAAATAGAGAGGTTTGGTTTTATTCTTTTTTTTATTTAATTAAAAAAATTTTTTCGATACTGGGCATTGAATCCAGGGGCACTGTAACACTGGGCTGAACCACCTTATTTTTATTTTGAGACAAGGTCTTGCTAAGGTGCTCAGGCTGGCCTCAGATTTGTGATCCTCCTGCCTCAGCCTCCTGAGTAGCTGGAATTACAGGTGTACAGCACCACCCTTGGCAAAATAAAGAGATTTTTCAGACTAGAGTCACATTTACTGGCTTCCTACTGTGTCCTAGGCCAGCGGAACACAAAGCATGACCTGTTACCTGTTTGTAACTGAGCTACAAAGACAGCAGCTAGAATCAGAAGGTAAACCAACTTTATCACCAAGCAGGCATTTCATGTTAGCAAAAAGTTTTCAAACCGAGTGCTACATTACCTTGTGGCCCAAGTTCTTTATCTCACTGGAATAGTCTCTTTGAGTGCATTGTTCTAGGCCTTTCTAGGTGTTCTCATTTGTTATTTTGTTATTTATAATAGCTAGCATTTATTGAATTCTTATTATGAGCTCAGTACTTACACCAAATCATTTAATCCTCATAAAAGCCTTGTAAAATAAGTACTGTTGTTATCTTCACTCAACAAATGAGAAAAATGGAAGCAGAGAGTTCACAGAGTAAGTGATAAGCTGGGGTATAAACTAGGGGCTCTGGTGCTAGAGCGTGTGCTGGCCACTTTATGGCCTCTCTTGAAATTTGAATCCTTATGTCAAATCAGTGAGGGGGACATTGTTGTCAAAGCTGAGAAGAGACAATGTTCCAAGTCTGTGAATTTCCCCCAAAGTTTTTTCTCTGCCCTTTCTCTCTGGCATCCTTTAAAGATGTCCCCAAGATCACAGGCATTGTGGGGAAATGCAGAAATATCATGGTACATGGCCTCGATCCTCATGAAACTCACATACTCATGGAAGAAATATCACCAACTGAAAGGTTACCCTGCCCCAGGCTTGGAATAGTACCTATGGGGACGGGAGGTTGTCAATGAGTTATTTTAAAGACATACCCCATGCCCTAAGCCTTGAAAATGGACAGATCTAGTCACAAGATTACAATAACTCATATACCTCCTTCTATCTTTTACTCAGAAGAGGGACAAATAGGTCCTGCTCTCAATAGTAATGTCAGGACAGCCTCCCTGTGGAGTCTGGCTTCTGCCTTGGGGAGACGGAAAGCAAAGAGTTACATAAGCAAGAATCTCCAGAGGCAAGGTCAGGGCCGAATATACATTCTGTTCTCCAAAATGGGATGGCGAGTTCCAGAGTCCAGGTACTACCCACTCAATTGGTCTTGCATAGAGTTGGCATCTGTGCTATTGAATAAAATAACCTAAAGTACTAACCCAGATTTGAAGGTCACTGTAACCAAAGTCTTGAGACTTATGGCACCAGTGTTTCTTTGGGTGTGTAGCTGCCTCACAGCAAGTCATTCATGGTCACGGCAGAATCTGCAGGGTTGGCAGAGACTGCAGTGGCAGAGTGAAAATAGGCTTACAGAGTTTAGGGGGAGGCTCCCAAATACCTGCTTTCTAGAACACAAAGTTAGGAGCAAGATTCTGAAGTCTGACAGGCCTGGTTTAAACATCCTTCCTGTCTCTTACACTCCGTGTGACCATGAAGAACGTGGCTGTCTTCTATAAGCTTTAGTTCACTAAATCTGTAAAATGGGGCTAATAATAATTTCACAAGAGACTCTTGAGGATTAAACTATATGCCCCATGTAAAGGGCTTCCCATAGTATCTGGCCTAAGACTTAAAACAATAAAATAATCAAAATGGAGTCCTCACTGTGTGCCAAACACCATTTTAAAAAAACTCTACACCTATTAACCCATTTGTACTTCACAATAGCTCTGTCAGGTGGCATGGTGGACTGTATCATTATTGTTATTATTCACAAATTGCCTTACTCCTATTGTACAGGGGAGAAACATCCCCATCCAATGGGGTTGGCCATGTGATAGATTTAAGTCAATGAAACTGGTCCGTCATGAGACAGAAGATGTTCTAAAAAGATCCTATCACAGTACTGACCCTGGGCCCGGTGCTGTGGCACACGCCTGTAATCCCAGCAGCTTGGGAGGCTGAGGCAGGAGGATCAGGAGTTCAAAGCCAGCCTCAGCAAAAGTGAGGCCCTAAGCAACTCAGTGAGATCCTGTCTCTAAATAAAATATAAAATAGGGTTGGGGATGTGTCTCAGTGGTCGAGTGCCCCTGAGTTCAATCCCTAGTTACCTGCCCCACCCCCACCCCCAAAAAACCCTTAAAACCCAATACTGACTCTGATGGCAGCTGTTCCAAAATAGGGGCGGCTCCTTTAGCCTGCAGCATACCATCAGCCAGAAATAAAGCTTGTCATCATAAGCCATGAAGATTTAAGGCTTATTTTGATACTATTATTGATCTCATTTTTAACTGAGAAAATTAAGGCATAGAGTGGTTAAGTCATTTGTCCAAAGCGACACAGCTGGTGGGCATCACCTTTTCAGTGCCTCTGAGCACGACTGTGGTAGGTGAGGACTCAGACATGTAGGAAGGTTTCTTAGCAGCCAGCCCTGACAGGGAAACTCAGTGATGCAAGAGAAGAGGAAAGAGGTCAGGGTCCCCGTGATGGGGTAGCTGGAGATTCTGCAGATCTCTGAGTGCAGCAGGAGCGGGTGCCCAGGTGAACAGGATTAAGGGAGATTTGAACAAGGTCAGTGGAACTTATGCTATATGTGGTGGAAAACTAGAAGCCACTAGAGTTTGGGAAGCTAGAGAAGAGATCATCAGACTAATAGGCAGCTTGTGGCCTTGAAAATCATGGACCAGAGGGATTGAGGAGGCTGCTCCAGGCTTGAGACAGGGATCTAGAATAGGGTGAGCACAGTGGCAGTGTCAACAGAGGTGACAAAACAGATGTTTAGTGACTGTCTGAATGTGCAAGGGCCACCTATTCCCCCCCACCCCCATTCTTGTTAAGTCGAAGGAGGGAGGGATGGACAAAGGAATTCTGAAGTATCAAGTGTGTGGGGGGGAACAACAGTACCCTACCCAGGTGTGGGAGATACATATCTTGCACATTTAAATGGACTCTTAGCCCTCTCATTGGGCTGTTGTAGTTGATTGTTAGAGCTAACTTAGATCCCTGATCTGATCTGATCTGATCTGTTAACAGATCTTAACAGGGCTCCAGGGTTTGTATTTAAAAACACAAGAAAAATTCAATTTCCGCATGGACAATTTAGCACAGAAATGCAAGCTCTGAATGTTCTGGTTTTGTCCCTCTGTGCCATGAGCAATTTGTGGCTGCAGTTCTCTCAGTTTGTGTGAGTCCCCTGAGGTGGCTGGGAATGAGGTATGGATCCAACGTGCCCAGAGGTGTGTGGGGATGGGGAGGTGTTTCAGCTTCAAGACACCAGTGGACGTGTTGAGCAGTCTACTGTGGCCTGCGTCAGGGGAAGCGAGTGGTGATGATAGTAAGGATGTGTGCTTGGTGCTCATTTTTTCAACAGAGGAAATGATAAACTGATGATAAGATCTGGAAACAAAATCCTTATCAAGGTGGCCAGGTTGCTGTGACGCCTGACAAGAAGGAGGTTTGGGGACACTGATGAAGGTCCTCCGATTTAGAGATTGGGAAACTGGAACCGTTCCAAGCCTGTCGGTGTAGGAGACAGGGGGAACTCCAGGGGGATCACAGGATGCTTTGAGGTTGGAGGAGGCAGAAGACAGGGCCCGCTGGAGGACATACAGGATGTGACGAAGGACACTGGAGGGTTTGTTCTGGGGAGCAGAACAGTGTGTGTCCCTCTCTCTCCAAAAAGAAAGACCCATTTGGAGAGTTTCTGAGCCAGAGTTGAAGAGCTACCAACTAAATTGGGGTTTAGGTGAATGATAATGGAATAGACTCCATTTTTTGACTAAAGTTGAGGTCCCTGATAGAAACGGACTCCACTATAAAAGGACATTACCCACTGAAAGTGGGGTGAAGAACCCTAAGCAGGGTGGAAACAAAGAAAATTGGATTTAAGTTAAAGTATGGAAAGTACAATTCATCTATTAATTCCAAGAGGCTTAAAAACATTCACATACTATATACTATAAAACTAAGATGCAATTGGAATTAAAGAAATAGAAGAGTTAGAAAAAAAGTAAATTCTAAGAGCTAAAGCTTGCTTGCAAGATGAGAAGGGAAAAAAATGAAAGAGCCCCAGGAGATTTAAATCAACATTAAAATAATTAACACACACCATAAATTATAATAAACATGCTTAGTCTCTACACTTTAACCTGTAGAGATTTTTATTTATTTTTTATTTTTCCCAGTAGGGGGTTGAACTAGGGCCTCACACAGGCAAGGGAGTTCAATCCCTACTCCACCACTAAACTACACTACCAGCCCAGTCCTCAGAGACTCTCCCATATGCTGTAGAAACACAGGACCCAACAGACTGCGTCTGTAGGACTGAATGGATCCTGAGAAGGCACACACGGGAATGATGCTTAGAGTTTTCGTTTTAGGAGAAGAGATCTTTGTGAACTTTCTAGAGCAGAGAATTACCAGGCAATCTTCCTGGGTGTGGTGACCTCAGGACAGAAAAGAATGTGACTACAGGAGTCATTGGCTTCCCAAGCACACTGCCAATTAGTGTGGCTTGAGGAAAGGACACAAAGGTGATATGTGCCAGGTACAGTGGTGCACGCCTGTAACCCCAGGAGCTCGGGAGGCGGAGGCAGCAGGATGAGAGAGTTCAAAGCCAGCCTTAGCAATGGCGAGGCCCTAAACAACACAGTGAGACCCTGTCTCTAAGTAAAATACAAAAGAGGGCTGGGGATGTGGCTCAGAGGGAGAGTGCCCCTGAGTTCAATCCCTGGTACCAATAATGATAATAATAATAGCCATGAAGAAGCCATTCCCAAACTAAGAATATTCTAGATTGAAAAGGTGAACTATACTGTAACTACTGGCATTTTTTAGAAATTTTTTTATTAGTTGCCCAAAACATTACAATGATCTTGACATATCATACATTTGATTCAAATGAGGTACTTAATCTTATTTTGCCATGTGTACAGATTGCAGGATCACATTGGTTTTAAATACCCAGTGTGTGCTGAGATGCCTTGTGATTGGCCAACATCTTAGCCATTTACCAAGAAGTCAGGAAGTTAGGTAAGAGCACATGGACTGCGAGGGTGGGTGGGACTGAGTTGTGCCTCAGTTCTGTCAACCTGCGCAGAGGCCTTGGGAAAGGCACCTTTCAGAACTTCAGTTTCCCCATCTTCAAAAAGGAACTGATACTCACCTTTTACTCTGGAATGATTGTGAATATGCTGACATGAGTGCCCAGCATGTGCACACGCACACACACTGAATAAATATTAAGCTTCTGTCCTAAGGGATAAGTGGTCCCAGCCTAAGACTCACATCTCGATTTCTAAACAAAGGTCACTGGGAAAAATTAATGCTTCTAAATGGCATAACCAATAATGGCTTTAGTGTAAGAAAAGCTTGTAGAAATATTTTTTAAATGTGAAATTAGTCACTTATTCAGTAAATTTTATTGAACAACAATCAAGATAGACTCTTGTTTATTATTAATTAAAAATATGATTCAGAATTCAAAAATCCAAAAACATCTTTTTTAGTGATATATACTAAGAACTATCATTGGTGATACTTCACTTTTGATTTTGCATCCTGGTCACCATAACAACAACAACAACAAATATGTATATAAGTTATAAATAAATACTTTAGAGAATATTGAATTTTATGTTCTATTATTCCAACTCTCACCCACAAATCTGTTCTGCTTGGTGTGATGTTCAAGGGGAGTGAGGGATGCCAAATCAATGATTATGGACTTATTAATTGGGATTGGTACTCTTCTTCCTCATTTTTCTTCCTCACCCCAGTAACAGCTACTGTTTATATGAAAAGGAGAGCATTCATGACCTTCTTTGAGGAAGAACTAGCATTTGTCCAGCTTAAAAAGCACTTGTTTTTATCATCAATCTTAATCCCCACATTAAGCAGACGTTTTCTCCTTTATATATTTAGAAATGGAGGTCCCAGAAAATTAAGTCACTTGCCTGGTTAATGACAGAGGTATGACCATATCCAATTTCTGACTGAAAATCCTGTGTTCTTTCCTGTGGTTATATGATAGCAAATTAAAAGACTTTTTTGATAAGCATTTCAAGAGTTACCAGAGGGGGAGAAATATTCAATCACACTAAAAATGCCACACAGATGGGAAAAAAGATTGCAAACGTTTTAAAAATTATGAAACACTTATAGATATGATTCTCAGTCATCTGAAGGTAGATATTCATTTACATCTTATAACAATCTAGTTTCCTCTCTCTCTCTTTCTCTCTCTCCGACACAGCTATGATGGGTGGACGCGACATAAATGTCACAGTTGTGTAGAAGCTCAATGAACATTGGCTGTGCATGCCTATTAGCCAGCAGCAACTTATTGGTGTTTGCAGGTGTTATGCAACCAAGTCTACCTAAGGGATTCAGACACTGAGTTAATACTTGGCGATTCAGATATGTTTCAGAATAGCAAGTCATAGGCTGCTTTTATAGTTGGAGGATATTTCTACAACGATTCTTTACCTTTCTAAACCAATAGTCAGATGCCAAAGCAACCCTAAAGTATTCCCATCAAAGATCCAAGTTAAGGATATAAGATGTTGTGTGGATAGGGTTTGTAAGTCAAGATACGAAACGGATGAAGTCTCAATTTACTGGGGCATAAGTCTGAAGACAGCTGTTATCTACTTTCCAAATATGATATGAAAATGGAACAACTGAATTACCCGACTAAATGATAAACTATGTCTGATGATGGTAAAAATTTAGTCAATCTTGATTTCGCTACTGCATGGCATTCTAGGAAGGTGGGAAAACTAACCTGCAGGAAGAAGGCAGAGGAGACTGTGATGAACTAGAACACACTAGCTACAGCAGGATAAAGGTTCTCTAATCTCACCTTCATTTCCCCCAACGACTGGGGGTCTTTTCCAAATTGCTCTTGTTTAAGACTAAACTCAGAAGCAGCTCACTCAACAGACACACTGGATTAACTGGCACTCTCTTTTTTTAAAAAAATGTACCTACTTCTGCTGCCCCTGGCTGTTCCCACCTAATAAAGGTCTGGAGATAGCTGGGTGGCAGGGCTCTACGCCAACACTTTCAAGGTGAGCAAATCTGAGAATGAAATAGTGACCCAGTTTTAGGACACAAAACTCAAGCTACAAAGATAACTCTGTGTGAGAACCAGGATCTTTGTTTTCTTTACTGATGTATCTTAATGACCTGGTTAGTTTCTGATAGTAGGTGCTCAATAAAAATGTGATAAGCCAGTAAAAGTTTGTAGCAACCACCCAGCACCTGAGGAACAGAAAGAGATCTTTTCCTTCTTCAACCCTGGATGCTTCCTGGAGCCATCAAAAGACATTTGAGACAAAAATGAGAGAATGAAAGTGTTTTATAAAATATAAAATGTCATACTAATTGAAGGAGTTATTATTACTAGTAATTATCATGGTAGGTTGGTAAAGCCCCTCTACCCTCTGGAGACATGGCTGCTACAATGAAAAATCTTTTGTTCGGAGTGCAAACTAGAGCTCTACATTCCAAATTTGCCTCTTGGTACTGTCCAACATTTACATTTAAAAATTTTACTTACCAACCTTTTAAAATTAAGAGATGTCATAAAAAATCTGAATTTCCCAATTCCCTTGAAACATTGGAAGATGGGGCAAACCCTGAGACTGCTTTCCTATGTGGTTCCAGTCAATGGATTGGAGCCTGCCACAGCTTTAACCAGAGCTCCAGCTCTCGGGCCTGCATAATCCCACCGCCCCTATATGTTCATTTTCCCTGCCTGTCCAGCCTTGGATAAGTCCATGATCTGTTCAGCCCAGCATTAGCAAATACCAGCATACTACTTCTTAGTAGAATCTTATCTCCAACTTGGGACTATAGTAGGCTTTCTTAGAGAAACTGCCTTATAATGGATTTTTTAAAAATATATTTGTTTTGGTTGTAGATGGACACAGTAGCTTTATTTGTTTGTTTATATTTTTATTTATTTTTATGTGGTTCTGAGGATTGAACCCAGTGTCTCACACAGGCTAGGCAAGCGCTCTACCACTGAGCTACCCAGCCCTATAATGGGGTTCTTAAGTCTCTGTATAACCTGTTTCCTTTGAATAGAATAATACGTTGGCCTTAATTCTTCACTCTACAGTCTTTTCATATCCTTTGCCATTTAACATTTTTTTCTGATTTAAAAAAAATTCATTTGTTCTCTTTAGATATACATGACAGTACAGTGTATTTTGATATATTATAAATAACATGGGGTATAACTTATTCTAATTAGGGTACCATTCTTGTGGTTGTACATAATGTGGAATTTCACTGGTCATGTATTCATATATGAACATAGGAAAGTTAATCCAATTCCTACTTGGGCCGGCTGTATTTTCTCTCTTTTTGGGGGAGTTTTGGAACGCAGGGGCACTCAACCACTGAGACAGATCCCCAGCCCTATTTGGTATTTTATTTATTCATTTATTATTTTTTAGTAATTTTTATATATATATATGATAGCGGGATGCATTATAATTCATATTGCACATATACAGCCCAATTTTACATTCTCTGGTTGTATATAAAGTATATTCACACCAATTCGTGTCTTCATACATGTACGTTGGATAATGATGTCCATCACATTACACCATCATTCCTAATCCTACCTCCTCCCTTTCCTTCCCACCCCTTTGCTCTATCTAGAGTTCCTCTATTCCTCCCATGCTCCCCCTCCCAACTCCACTATGAATCAGCCTCCTTCTATCAGAGAAAACATTCAGCATTTGTTTTTTTGGGATTGGCTAACTTTATTTAGCATTATCTTCTCCAACTCCATCTGTTTACCTGCAAATGCCATGATTTTATTCTCTTTTATTGCTGAGTAATATTCCATTCTGTATATATACCACATTTTTTTCATCCATTCATCTACTTAAGGGCATCTAGGTTGGTTCCACAGTTTAGCTATTGTGAATTGTGCTGTTATAAACACTGATGTGGCTGTGTCCCTGTAGTATGCTATTTTTAAGTCCTTTGGGTATTGACCAGAGAGGGATAGCTGGGTCAAATGATGGTTCCATTCCCGCTTTTCCAAGGAATCTCCATACTGCTTTCCATATTTGCTGCACCAATTTGCAGTCCCACCAGCAGTGTATGAGTGTACCTATTTCCCCTCATCCTCACCAACACTTATTGTTGTTTGTCTTCATAATAGCTGCCATTCTGAATGTAGTGAGATGAAATCTTAGAGTAGTTTTGATTTGCATTTCTCTATTTGCTAGAGATGATGAGCATTTTTTCATATATTTGTAGATTGATTGTATATCCTCTTCTGAGAAATGTCTGTTCAGATCCTTAGCCTATTTATTGATTGGGTTATCTGCTTTTCTGGTGTTTAGCTTTTTGAGTTCTTTCTTTATCCTAGAGATTAGTGCTCTATCTGATGTGTGAGGGGTAAAAATTTGCTCCCAAGATGTAGGCTCTTTATTCACCTCACAGATTGTTTCTTTTGCTGAGAAGAAGGTTTTTAGTTTGAATCCATCCTGTTTATTGATTCTTGATTTTAATTCTTGCACTACAGGAGTCTTATTAAGGAAGCTGGGGCCTAATCCAACATGATGAAGATTTGGGCCTACTTTTTTTTCTAATACACACAGAGTCTCTGGTTTAATTCCTAGGTCCTTGATTCATTTTGAGTTTTGTGCATGGTGAGAGATAGGGGTTTAATTTCATTTTGTTGCATATGGATTTCCAGTTTTCCCAGCATCATTTGTTGAAGAGGCTATCTGTTCTCCAATGTATGTTTTGTCACCTTTGTCTATATAAGATAACTATAATTTTGTGGGTTAGTCTCTGTGTCCTCTATTCTGTACCGTTGGTCTACCAGTCTATTTTGGTGCCAATACCATGCTGTTTTTGTTACTATTGCTCTGTAGTATAGGTTAAGGCCTGGTATAGTGATGCCACCTGCTTCACTCTCCTTGCTAAGGATTGCTTTAGCTATTCTGGGTCTCTTATTTTTCCAGATGAATTTCATGATTTTTTTTTCTGTTTCTATGAGGAATGCTATTGGGATTTTGATCAGAATTGCATTAAATCTGTATAGTGCTTTTGGTAGTATGGTCATTTTGATAATATTAATTCTGCCTATCCAAGAGCAAGGTAGATCTTTCCATCTTTTAAGATCTTCTTTGATTTCTTTCTTTAGGATTCTGTAGTTTTCACTGTAGAAATCTTTCACTTCTTTCATTAAGTTGATTCTCAAGTATTTTATTTTTTTGAGGCTATTGTAAATGGGGTAGTTTTCCTCATTTCCCCTTCAGAGGATTTGTTACTGATATACAGAAATGCCTTTGATTTATGGGTGTTGATTTTATATCCTGCTACTTTGCTGAATTCATTTACTAGTTTTATTTAGAGACAAGGCCTCACTGAGTTGCTTAGTGCCTCACCATTTCAGAGGCTGGCTTTGAACTCTCAATCCTCCTGCCTCAGCCTCCCAAGTTGCTTGGATTATAGGCATGCACCACTGTGCCCAGCTTGTATTCTCCTTTTCTTAACTTTAATTATGGATTTGAACATGAACTTGCTTTAACCAGCAGAACAAGGCATAAGAAATAGTGTGAGAGTTCCAAGCCTCGACTGTGACTGGGCTTGTATGTTTCTGTTCATTCAGTTCTATCTCTCTCATTGCCATAGGACTTTGGTAGCTTCTGGTTTCCTTAGTCTGGACCCTAGGATAAACCCTAGAGCCCAAACCCCAAGCCCAGCTTCCTCAAGCCCAGCCACATCCATGTTTCATGGGTATTCACCAACCAAGATCAGCCAGCTCCAACCTTCCCCATAGATGCATGAGAAATATGACATAATGTTTTGAAACCACTGAATCTTGGAGTAGCTTGCTATGCACAAAAAACTAGCCAATACAGTTTTTAAGAAAGTTACCTCATATAGCAGTGTTCTGTGATATATACCACTCTGTTGAAATCTTGAATATAACATACATACGTTATATTCAACAATACTTAAATAACATATATATGTATATAATATACTTAAATCTTGAATATAACATATTTATGAATTTGTTTTGCTGGAAATGGAAACCAAGGCTTGAAGCATGCTAAGCAATGCTAAGCATGCTGAGCCATACCCCTAGCCCTAATTTTATATGAATTAAATTTCCTATTTATATTCAGTCATTTTATATCTCTTTAGAAAAACTAAACTGATATGAAATAATACTGATAACATCTTGCTTAATCTCTCCCCCCACACTATATTTCTAGATAGACAATAACTGTCATAGAATTATCATTAGCTCTTATTGTCATAAAAGTTTCAATACATTAATGTAATTAAATGTTTTCATCGGCTGATCCTTAATCTTCTTTGGTGGTCAATAGAGACTACATTATTTGTGAACTAATCAAATTTAGGTATTGATTACTTTTGTTTCTAGATTTGATGAGGCCTGAAAGACAATATGAAGAAGCAAATCCTCATTTACAGAATATCCTAGCTACAAAGAATGAGAAGAGGACAAATGTAGTTTTCAAAGACAAGCATCTCTTATTTCTTTAGGAAAACTGAAAGTAGGTCCTATAGATACAAGTAAATATGTTTTAGTCATTTGGGGCTATAGAACAATGGAGATATTCTATAAGACAGTTATTCATCAATGAAAATATCTTTTAAGTTCCTACATACCTATGTGCCTTGACATATACACATGTGGTATATTGTACATACACACACACACATATGGATGGAAGGAAGGATACATGAATAGATGGATGGGTGGAGAAGGAGGAAGGGGAAGCCAGAAGGTGGATGTTCCAAAAGACTGCAGCTCTCATTCCAGATCCAAAACAAACCTAATAAACTATAAAATCCCCAAATTAAAAAAAATGTTTCAGGGCACAAAATACAAAAATACCTACGTACACTAAATTCTGGAAACGAATGAACCTGCTACAAAAAAGGAGAGAGCAACAGCTGTTCTTATTTCTAGTAGGGCAGAAGAAAGATAAGAAATCAGCCATGGATGTAGGAAGAGAAGAAACAAGCCTAACTTTCTTTTTTCCTTGCAGTACTGGGGATGGAACCAGGGCCTCAGGCATGCTTGACAACATTCTACCACTGAGCCACATCCCCAGCCCTTCAGCCTGACTTTTGACAGCTGTATGTGTGCTGGAGCAATGGATTCGAATTCTGAGAAGCCCCATTATGAGGCAAGTCGGCACCTGCCTGTCAACCTGTTCCCATGGGTCTTCAGGTGCTGAGGATAGTACACTGATAAGGTATAGAGAAATTAACCCGCAACACTCTGGGATTTTACCTACCTGAGGCTGGGGGTGGTCAGGAGAGCAGAAAAAGACCTTTCCAAAAATTTTCAGGCCCTCACTGAGTATAGGGCAGCTTTCCTCAGCCTTAGGTCAAGAGCAGGGGAAGAAATGATCTCCCAAGCCACGGAACTCCGGGAGCAGGACTGAGAACTGAGAACTCCCTAGTGGCCAAGGACCTGGCATCTGGGCCAGAAAGCAGAGAAAAATGCCCACAGTTTGAACAGCTGGCTATGCACCTGCAAATCTGCTAAATCTCACCTGTAGTCAGAGTTCAAGTCCTGCTAAAGGGAACAATCTGACCTTGGCCTTGAAAGATGTGAAGCTCGTAATGAAGTGAACCACAGTAAAGTTACAACAGTGCCCAGCCCCTGCCTGACCATGCTCTAACTACCTTTCCACCTCAACTGGACTAAGAGGATGACCTGTTCTTTTCTGGAGGTAAATGCGTTTTACTTCAGGCTTTTACTTTTCTGTATACAGTTGATTCTTTGAATCTAAAGGTTCTGCATCTGAAGACTCAGCCAACTGTGAATTGAAAATATTTTGGAGGGAAAATTGTTTCTATATTGAACACATACAAACTTTTTTCTCTATCATCATTCCCTAAATAATATATCATCACAACTGCTTACATAGCTTTTACATTATATGAGGTATTATAAATAACCTAGAGATTATTTAGAATATACAGGAGAGTTAAATGCAAATACTGGATTATTTTATGTAACAGACTTGAGTATTCACAGATTTGGGTATCTTTGGGGAGTCCTGGAATCAATCCCCTGAAAATACTGAGGTAACCATGTACAGTGTGTGTTATGTAATTCAAAAATAAAGGAATAGCTGGGTGCAGTGGTACACGCCTATAATCCCAGCTATTGGGGAGGCTGAGGCAGGAGGATCGCAAGTTCAAAGCCAGCCTCAGCAAAAGTGAGGTGCTAAGCAACTCAGTGAGACCCTGTCTCTAAATAAAATACAAAATAGGGCTGGGGAGGTGGCTCAGTGGTCAAGTGCCCCTGAGTTCAATCTCCGGTACCTGCCCCCCAAAAATAAAATAAAACATACAAAGAACTAGCAAAGGTTAATCATAGCAGATGCAGAGATGACCCTGATGGATAATTATGAATATTATTTAATCTTCAGCAGCATTTTCTTTACAGGGGTACATTTAGCAAACAGATAAAAATATACCAAAAATTGTGAGCATTTACTCCTTTCCAAATGCTGACTTAGAGACTCTAGCTGCAAAATAAAGCATAGCTCATCTCTTCATGGAACTCACAGTCAATTGGGAAAGACAGACCTGAAAATAACTATAAATCAACTGAATAAATGTTATCAAAGAAGCATAAAAAGAATGTTGTGGAAACCACAGAAGATGAAGTAGTTATGAATTCCACCTGGAAGAGTCAGCTGCAGAGAGAAAGACGCTTGAACTCAGCTTTGAAGAACGAGTGGGATTTCACCAATGGAGACGAGAGAATGGGCACAGAAGCACAAGGAGAAACAAGCATGTGCAAGAATGAGAGTCGTGACAGCTTCAGAACCCTACTAAGAGCCCAGGGTCATGGACAGCACAGGATTGATGACTGTGTTGAAAGAAGAAAAAGAAAGGGGCTGAAGGTGTAAGTGGACAAGGTATCTGGAGAGTGAAAGGGCCATCACCACCACATTGAAGATCATGCGAGTTTTTAAGCAGGGAAATAATAAAATCAGGTTAACATTTTTCACGAATATTTCTAGAACTTACAACACTGTCCAATACTTGTTTATCAGTTCGCCTCTCCCATCACTGTGAACACTGAAGGGTAAGAAAGGAGGAACTGATTAAGTAGAAGAACAGAAATGAAAAAGAGAAAAAAGATTAAATTAATTAAAATTAATTAAGAAAATAAGAATCAGAAAATCCCCTGGCCTTTTCCCTGCAATTGTGATTTACATCACTAAAATTATTCATTAATACTTTTCTTACCTTTGTAAAGAATGGGGGTTATTAATAAAGCAGTGCTGGTTCAGTTTATTTCCACATAAATACACACGTTAAGTTGATTTGTATAATTTCAAAGTAGACGGTGTTTTAAAAATTCAATGAATCATTTCACAAAGACTTGGAAATTAATTCAGAAAGGGAAATATACCAGTTAAGGAGGGTGTTAGCTTACAGGTACCACCGATGAACAAAAGCTTAAACAAGATTGAGGTTTATTTACTTTTTCAAGTCTAGGCAGTTTAGGGCAGGTTACTGGCTCAATAATGCCCTCAAGGGCTCAGGTTTTTTCTCCATTTTCTCCAGTACATCATCCTTGGATGTCTGCATCATTTTTGATGATCTCCATGCCTTGTATTCATATTCAAGGGGGTCTGGGAAGGAGAGCAAAGAACATCGACCAAAAGGGGCAGGTTAGTTATATTTTGAAAAGCTTTTGGAAGAGTCCTAACTGAGAGAATTCCACTTGCATTTCATTGTCCAGATCTAGGATACATCCATCTCCAGTTACAAGGGAATCTAGGTCAGTGAGTCTATTTAGCTGGGCTCCTTGCTGTCCTGATCAAATTTTTCTTCAAGGAAGACAAGGAAAATGGTACAATAAGCAATGAACAGTGTATACCACAGAGAGTAACACGAATTCTTGCCCAACTTTTCTAGGAGGTTACAATCTGACTACTAAGATACACATGTTGCTGAACACCCTGTATCCTACACAAAGGGAGACAAATAATTTTGTTTGTAGTAAGCAGTTCATTTATGCTATTAATGTAGCCTAGGATCCATGTCTCTACTTGAAAGGCTGCTCCCTGCATAAAATAATTTGAAGAATAAATTTACAACACAAAGAGCAATTTTGAAAATTTATCTAAATTCATTACACACAAAAAGGCTTTTAGGAATAACTACAAATGGTGGGCATTTTATCGACTACATATATCAATACCAGTGAAAGTGTGCACACTTGTGACAACTCCAAGTAGCAGAAGTACTAACACCTGCATGTTTTCAATATTCTAGATGCTTACCAAGAATGGTAGGATAAGCCAGCTGCTGTTTTCCTTCCTGCCCAAATATTTTCCAAATATTAAGCTATTTTTGTTATTGCACAGAGGTAACAAAATTCTCAGAAGTAAGCATTTAACAATTGGCCACTATATTTATGACAGATGGCTACATTTACTACTACCAACAATCTTCCTACTGTTTGACGATAAAAACCAGAAAATGCGATGTAAATTACAGGCTTAGTTGTCTTACTCCTAATTGGACTGAAGGTAACAAGAATTAATTTGATCTAACTATTTTAAATATTTGCTAACAGATGACTTCAATGACGGAAGGAAGGATAATACTGAATTCACTGTCTTCTACTTCTTGCCACTAAACAATATATCAGCTTGCTTTTCTACTGAAATTGCATAAAACAGATAGGACAGCTAATTTAAACAGTTGTTTGCACATTCAATATTTATAACCCGAATCTTGCATGAGTGACTGGAAGCAGTGAGTTAGAAGGTTTAGCTCAGCTGCTGCCTGGAGTGATGGATGGCCTGGAAGAATTTCTTGTTCACTGACCAGATCAATCACATAACAGAATGAAAGAAAAAAAAAAAAGCCTTAAACTGGATTCCCAACATTTCCATCTGTATGCAAAACTGTTGCAGGAAGAAATGTATCATAAAACATAATGTGGAGCTACTTAAAAATAATAAAAATCCACCAAGAAGATGTAGAATGCAAATTAAGAAAAAAGATAAGGAGACTGGCTGGTCTTCTAGTTTTTAACTGAATATTAACTGAAACTTTATGATATCTATAATCCAAAAAGTGATGTCAATTCAAGTGATATTTCGATGGAACTCAAAGAGGGAGTAACGGTTTACAAATCATTGAAAAGCTTGCCTTTTTTTTTTTTTTTTGGCAGTACTTGCAGTTGGATTTTATTTAATCAAACTAAAAGGTAGTGTTGTAGCAAATATTATAGAGGGCTGTTGTTAATTATCTTGATTGCTACGCTCAAAAAAAAGTCGGTAAGGAACAGACGTCTGATGTTGCATATTACAGTAATTCATTTATTAATGGCTGACCCAAATATTTGCCCTAATGGTAGAAGGCAGTAGCACTACATAAGGAGCCCGTCCTTCGTGGTTTTTTAGGACAGGGTTGACAGATTCAGGAGACTCCACTGTGAGCAAAACCACCTAGCTCCTTATTGAGTGATATCATCTTAATAGCTCAAAATCAGCTATGGTTGGGGTCTTTTACACCTCAGGCTCTCCATCATCCCTACCACAGATGCTCATTAAACATTTACCAGCATGCAATGGACATGGTGGCAAATGCCTACAATCCCAGCCCATGGGAGGCTGAGACAGAAGGATCATGAGCCAGCCTCAGCAACTTAGTGAGGCCCTAAGCAACTTAGTGAGATTCTGCCTCTAAATAAAAGACACAAAAGGGCTCGGGATGTGGCTCAGTGGTTAGGCACCCCTGGTTTCAATCTCTGATACAAAAAAAAAAAAAAAATTACCAGCATGCAAAGGTGTGTGCTTATTTCTAGGGCGGGAGGTAGTACAGAGGGCCAGTGAGACAGGGGAGCACAGGCTGAGGTCGTGTTGAACAGGTGCAGGAGAGGGTAGGTTCAGATCCTGGGTACACCTGAGAGTGCTCAGGTGCCTAAAGATGCCTGTCATTAGCCACCAGGGTGATTAGAAAGGGCTTTGACCACTTCCTGTGGCCCTCAGCATTCATGTTTTCTTCTTAAGTTTACCCCTACTACAAACAGAGGTGAGAGAAGGTGGATAATTCGAGAAATGAGAAGGAAAAAAGAAAAGGGAGAAGGAAGAAGAAAAACAGCCAGGCACAGTGGCACACGCCTGTTATCTCAGTGGCTTGGGAGGCTGAAGCAGGAGGATCGTGAGTTCAAAGCCAGCCTCAGCCACTTAGTGAGGCCCTAAGCAACTCAGAGAGGCCCTGTCTCAAAATAAAATATAAAAAAGGGTTGGGGGTGTGGCTCAGTGGTTAAGCATGCCTGCATTCAATCCCTGGGACCAAAAAAAGTAGAAGGCTGGCTGTGGCACCCCTAGATATTCCCCTAGCAGCCAACTTTGGAGCCTCTTCCTGATTCACTGACTCACTGACTGAAATCCTCTCCTATCCACAGGGCTGGGCTTTCTGAAACCATATTTATACTAATGAGCACAGCTGAACTGAACAGAGAGGTAAAAGCTTGACCCAGACTAACACAAGCTAAGATGGAAGAGAGAGCATGAAGGCTTTCTAGTGCTGGTCTCCACTTCCAGCCACATTACTGTCCTCGAGCTTCATGTGACACCTCAACATACCTGCATTGATTTCCTGCATCATGTTTTCAATCACTCAAGTCGATTGAGTTAACTGAACTGAGCCCCTCTCTACAACTTTAGCAACTCAACTACTAAAAAGGAACCCTGGGTCCCTTGGTGCATGAGATATGTGTGACTGATTCTAATATTTTAACCTCCTTTGTAGTCTATGCCATGATTCTGTCACCCAGCTGGTGAGAAAACAAACAAACAAAATCTATACCCATTTCTTTTGTTGGATGTGGAAAAAGTTTTATATATCCTTCTTTTTGAATTCCAGGTAAAACAGCTATTATTACTTATTTGGTACTAGGAATAATAGTTAGGACTGTCTGTCAAAAGTTAACAGAAAACCAAACTCAAGCCAGCTCACTTAATGGAATATATTGACTCATATAACTGGAAACCACAGAGCTTGAAGATTGATTGATTTAGGGCTCAAAACAGTCATCAATGACCCAGTTTCTATTTCTCCCCTTCTCACATCTGCTATTGCCTTTATCCTCATGATCACATGATGAGTGACAGCTATAAACAGGGTGCTTCTAGTCCAGCATCCCAAATAAGAGTCCTAGATTTCACTCAGATCGGCCCAGCATAGTTCAAATGCCCAGTCCTAAAAGAATAAATATGACTAAATAAATAAAATGCACTAATGGATCCATCCATCAAAGCCCCCACCAAGAGCTACATTGTGATCAGTTTTACTAGATACACATAAGCTCACTGGCAGGGGAGAGATCCAAACAAAATTCAAATAATTTCAGGACGAGGAGAGTGTGGCAAAATGTGCTAGGCAGACAGCCAACTAATGTATACCATATTTGGTTCCTATAATGTGTCACTAGAAAATTACAACTTAAAAATTCACTTTATTTTGAAGTCATTACAGCAATTAGTTCAAGCAAACATCATTGTTCAACTATTAAATGAAAACTTAATGAACAACCAGATATTTACATAGTCTCAAACTGTATCTCCACAAATGACTTGTTAAAGTAAATAGTAATTTTGCTATGTGGAAACATGGTAGATACCATATCATCTAAGTAATTAAAGTTAACATCACTTATAAATACCATATGTCTCCTGATAACCTCTATTGAAGATACATCACTTGCATAGAATTTCTGGTCAAAACACATAACATGAATCTAATCATAAGCAATCATCAAACTCAATTAAAGGACATTCTACAAAATAATCAACCTGTACTTTTTATTTTTTTTTTTATTTTTATTTTTTTTTCCAACCTGTACTTTTTAAAAATCCCATTGATACAAAAGACACAGAAAGGCTGAGGAACCATTCCAAATTAATAGAGATAAAGGCACATGGAAACTAAATGTATTATGTGATTCTGAACCAAAAGCATAATTGCTGTGAAAGACAGTATGTCTAGACCCTGGGAAATAGTATGCATCAACACTGAGCAGTTCTGAAAATTTTACCATTGTATATAAGTGAATGTTGTGGTCCTTAGTTAAGATACACCATAGTACACACGTCCACACACAGCAAAATCAAATGTGGTGAAATGTTAATAGGTGAATATGGGTGAAAGTATATGGAAGTTCTCTGTAACTTTTTGCAAATCTAAATTTATTTCAAAATTTTAAAAAATTAATTTTATTTTAGAATGTATGACCCTATATCTTGTATCAAAGCACTGTTTTGCTCTATATACATTACAAAGGTTTCAAGTCAAAGTTGGTTTTTTTTTTTTTTTTTTTTTTTTTTAACTTGTTTAGGTAGAAATTTAGTTTATCATTCTTATGGAAGCTGGTATGTGTTGGCCAAACACTGTTGTTTCATTTTCTCCTGGGCACACAGACAGATTACATTTCCTAGCCTCCAGTGTTACAGTAAGGTGGCTTGAAAATTCAGGTCAAGGGAATTCAACACCCTCTTGTGTGATCTCCAGATCTCTCTTCCCATCTGCTGACTGGATAAGAAGGATCCAGTAGAGATCTATGAGGCCATTTATGGAGGTATCCTGGTCCCTAAATGACTGTGGGGAACAGTCTCTGCCACTGACTTGCAGGGAATTGTGATATGAACAAGAAATGATATTTTATAGTAGTGAGCCACCAGGATTGGGGGATTACCTGTCATAGAAGTTAGCCTACCTCACTAATAAAGCTCCCTAATTTACAAAATATATGAACAGAAAGTGACACTTCAGGAAAAAATGAACCAAGTAAAGATGTCATGGTTTGGCTTTCAGGAAATAGCAGTTTTCAAAGTGTGGACAGTGTGGGAACCCCTGGCATCTCCAAGACCCTTCAAGGACTCAGTATTATTTTCATAATACTAAGATATTATGTGTCCTTTGCATTCTAACCTCACAGGATATAGTTGAGTTTTTCAGAAGCCATGTGAGGTACTAGATCACAAGGCTGAATGAAAAAGCAGATAAAAGAATCCACCTGTCTTCTATTTAGGCACACATTAAAAAGATTTGAAAAAAACATAAACCAATGATACTCTTTACTAATTGCTTTTTAACTTTATTTGCTCTGGAAAATATAGGTGTTTTATGCTACAGCTATTTGTAGGTATTTAGGCTAACATGTAATCGATTTATTATTATTTCTAAATAACAAATATCTTTTGAATTACTCAATGTCAATTTCTAATATGATAAATATTGAGTAAAAAATTTTTTAACAAAATAATAATAAACAAATATTTTATTTGTTATTTGTTTAAATAACATTTTGTTTAAATCATAATAAAATAAATACAATATATAAACAAAAGCACTTTGGGATCCTCAGTAGTATTTAAGAATGTAAAAGTATCCTCATACCAGAGTTGAGAACAGTTGTTTTACAATAAAGGATATCTGAAAGTCACAACATTTTAGACAAAATAAACTTATATTATCAATAGATAAGAGACAGAGATACAGAGAGTGTTTATTTGATCCTTAATAACTAAAGAGCACAGCATCCAGGATATACTTGGTACTTAATATGTTTTTCTTAATAAATTGTGCAATGATGATAATGGCCACATTTATGAGCGTTGTAAGAACTGAATAAAATAATGTAGTGTGTATTTATGGTAGATAACCATTGTTCACAATTACTTTCACATAGGAAACTGTACACCCCTGGCCTCCCTGACTGTAGGTGTGGCAGTGTTAACTGAGGTGGTCAATGGATATGAATAGAGTGAGGCACACCACACATATCTGAGGAAAAGGTTTACATTTAATTATGTAGTTTTGATCAGACTTTTGTTCTTCTACTCTTGTGTCAAGAATAGCATATCCCAGACAGAAGCTGTTCATTAATCCAGTCCTGGAATGAAAAATCACAGAATAGACACATGGTCGACTTACAGCTAAAAACAGAACTGTAGCCATGCACCTGTAGTTCTTAGGTAGGATGACATGTGTACATATATGCACATGAATGAGAAATAGGAATGATATATATTTATATATATAAATATTATACACACACACACACACACACACACACACAAATGAAATTGTTGTGAGACACCTTAGCAAACCTGGAAAATACAAAAATACAGTATGAAACAAGCCTGATATACTGTAGATGTTCGATAAACCTAAGCATTCTAATCAGTGTTATTATTTAGCTAGAGAATCACTAAAGAACTGTAGCTTACTCCTTCAATGACTGCACAGAGCACAGCCTGCCCTTTTAACTAAAGACAGTTCATATAATACCACTGAGATACCCTTAGGACTCCAGGTAAAGAAACTGCATGACCTAGGGCAAGAGTGATGTCAAAAGTAGATCTGACTGCAATGAAAAATTCGGGCCACTGTTTACCTGTGAATGCCACTAGATGGGTCAGGAGTAACTGGAAACCACTGGCAGGTGATTGTCAAGTGTCTACAGTCAAAAAGGGGCCTTGACTTGCCCACACCTCTTTCCCAGTTAACAGCTCTGTTCCAGTTTACAGCCTCTAAAGCCAAAACCAAAGATGAAGCAGAGTTTAGCTTAAAGCAGATGACAGCCCAATAACCAATCCTGGTTATTTTTTCAAATCTTTGAAACAGGAGATATAGACTGAACCTGATCAGAAATGAGGGGAACTGGAGTTAGAGGGTAATAGAAGGATGTACTGGCAGCCATGATTGTCCACATTATGATGACAAGCAATTAGAGAAAGCCAGTCTGCAGGATGAAAAGGAAGAACTGGGCAGACTTATCAGCAGAATGAGAGGTGACAGTGTAACTGCCAAAGACAGAAGCTGCCGACAACTGTCACTTCCCATGAGTCTGTACCAACTTTAGCAACTGGGTTACTTAAGATTTCTCTGTGTTCTTCTACTGTCTGTCTTTTTACTTGAGATCATTTGTTTTTTTCATTTTAATTTTACATCTTTTTAAATAAATATTAATTGTGCACGTCAATGGAATTCACTGTGATAGTTCCACACATGTGTGAGGCACGTAGTGATCACTTCCACCTTTTTCTCCCCCCCACACACTACCCTCTTTCCAATCCCCAGTAATAAGTATTCTATTTTTTAGGCTGACTTTTTTGTTTGTTTTTTTTAGGTTTTCCACATGTGATAGAACCTGCAATTCTTGTCTTATGTATCTGGCTTATTTAGCTTAATATGATGTCTTCTTCCCATTTTGCTGCACATGACATGATTTCATTCTTCTTTGTGGTGAATATGTTCAGGAAAAGTCTTCTTAGTTAACTCTACTTTTCTAAATTATTTTACAGTACTCCGGATAATCTTGATGCATTTGCATTTCCTTAATGACTAATGATGTTGAGCATTTTTTATACATTTATTGGACACTTATTGGTATTTTTTTTTACCATTTATTGGCACTTTTTTCTTTGAGAAGTGTCTATTCAGATTTTTTTGTGGATTTTTTAATTGAATTAATTTTTCAGCTTTTTGAGTTCTTTATATATTCTGCTGGATAGATAGCTGGCAAATATGTTCTTGCATTCTGTAGGTCGCCTCTTCACTCTGCTGATGGCTTACTTTGCTGTGCAAAAGCTTCAGAGTTTGATATGGTCCCATTTGTCAACTTTGGCTTTTGTTTCTTGTCCTATCCAGAAAATCACATCCATACCAATATCTTGAAGTGTTTCCTCTATGTCTTCCTGTAGTAGTTTCTGAGTTTTAGGTCTTATATTTAGGACTTTGATCCATTTTGAGTTGATTTTTGTATAGAGTGAGAGGCAGACGACCAGTCTCTATCTTCTGCATGAGGGTGTGCAGTTTCCCAGCACTATTTATTGAGGAGTCTTTCCTTTCTCAATGTGTTTTTGGACATTTTTTAAGAATGGGTTGTAGATTCATGGGTTTACTTCAAGATTCTCTATTTTGTTCCAGTGGCCTATGTGTCGTTTTTATGCCAATACCAAGCTGGGTTTTTTTATTTTTATTTTTTTTAACTATAGCTCTGAGTGTGTCTTGGAATCAGGTAATGTGATGCCTCTAGCTTTCTGCTCAAGATTTTGCTTTGGTTATTTGGGGTCTTTTGTGTTTCCATATGAATTTTAGGATTGTTTTTCTAGTTCTATGGAGACATCCTTGGTATTTTGAAGGGGTTTTCATTTACTATAGATCACATTTGGAAGTATGGACATTTTAACAATATGGATTCTTATCCATGAACATGGGAGGTTTTCCCATGTTTCGGTGTCTTCTTCAACTATTTTCTTCATTTTTCTGTAATTTTCGTAGAGGTTTTTCACTTCCTAAGTTTATTCTGTTTTACTTTGTGTTTAGTTGTTCTTGTAAATGGGATTGCTTCATAATTTCTCAGCAAATTCACTGGGTAAACAGAAAGCCTACTGATTTTTGTATATTGATTTTATATGCTGCTTCCTTCCTGAGTTGGTTTATCAGTTCATCTGTTCTAATAGTGGTTTGATGGAGCCTTTAGGTTTTTCTATGTATGGATTCATATCATCTGCAAGCAGGAATAATTTGAACTACTCCCTTTCTATTTTGTGCCTTTCATTTTTTTCTTGCCTAACTGCTTTAAAATATATAGTATTATATTAAATTAAGAGTGTTGAGGGAGTGGACCCCTATGTCTTGTTCTTGATCTTAGAGGAAAAGCTTTGTTTTTGCACATTCATTATAATCTTGGCTATCGGTTTGTTTATTATTTTGTGGAACGATTCTTGAGTACCTAATTTGTTCAGGGGTTTTTGTCATGGGCTGTGTGTGGGTCATGGCACATGGAAGCCTAGTGGATAGAAACATCTGGTATCTGGGAATGACCAGTGGACATTTTCTCTGGTCAATTGCCCAGGGACATTGTGAATTTCAATCCCACTCTGCCATGTCCCACATAGTACCTGAGATGGGGGTGACTTGCCAAGATGCCAATCAACCTGCTGACTGCAAGACATCATGAAGCAAGACTCCACCCTTGAAACCTTAACCTTGACTTTGATGTACCCCCTTAAATAAACCATGGGAGCCATCTTTTCTTTGTCTAGTTCCAGCTCTTGTGTGTACTGGATGTATCACGGGCTCTGCTTTTGAATATATATTTCTGACTCTTTGTGTTTTGTTCTTCACTAATTATTTTATACTTTTAAGTTTTCAGGTAGCTTTTACCCTCCTTGACAGGAAGAAGAGCCCCCAGTGAAATGCTGGCCATCACCCCCATTAGATTTTATCATGAAAGAATTTTTAATTTTATCAGATTCTTTTTCTCCATCTATTGAGTTGATCACATAATTTTTACCCTTTTTTTTAGTTATGTGATGTATTTAACATATGTATCATTTACATATGTTAAAGCATCTTTGCATACCTGAATGAGATCATGGTTTATGGTTTCAATGTGCTGTTGAATTCAGGTTTTTTAAATGAAAATTTAGTTTTTTTATATTCATCAGAGTTATTCACCTATAGATTTTGTTGCTGTTGTGTCCTTGTCAGGTCTTGGTACCAGGGTAACGGTGGCTTCATAGAATAATTTTGGAAGGATTCCCTCTTTTTCAGTCCTACAGAACAGTTTAACAAACACTGATGCCACTTCTTGCTTACAAGTTTGGTAATATTCAGCACTGAAACCATACAGGTGTATGCTAGTCTTTGTCAGGAGATTTTTATTACTGATTCAATCTCATTACTTTTTATTGGCCTATTCAAGTTTTTGTATGCTCTTTGTTCAAATTTAGTAAGTCATATGTGTCCAGAAATCTGTTTCTTTTAGATTTTCTAATTTGATAGGAAATAGTTTTTCAGAAATAATTCCTTTATGATACTTTGTATCTCTGTGGTATCAGATGTATGACTCCTTTTTCATCTCTAATCTTATTTGTTTGGGTCTTCTCCCTGTAGGTTTGTCAAGTTTATTTATTGTTTTGCAGAACCAACTATTTGTTTCATTGTTCCTTTGCATTCTTCTTTTAAGCAGTTTTATTTATCTTTATTATTTCATACCTTTGACTAATTTGGGGTTTGTTTTTCTCTTGTTCTGTAAGCCCTTGAGATGCATCTAAAGTTGTTGATTTGAAACCTTCTATTTTTTTTTCTTCATGTTAATACTTACTGCTATAAACCTTCTCTCAGTGGCACTTCTGTTGCATCCCACAGGATTTGGTATTTTATGTTTCCATTTTAATTTTTTTCAAGGAATTTAAAAATTTCCCTTCTGACTTCCTCAGTGCCCTATCATTCATTCAAGTCTTCATGTACATGTATTTTTTCTAAATTTTCTCTTCTTATTGACTTCTAGTATTCTTCCACTGAGATTGGAAAAGATACATGATATGATTTCTAAGTTTTTTGAATTTGTAAAGACATATTTTGTGGCCTAATATATGTACTTTCTCTAAAGTACCATGCACTGATGAGGAGTGTGTACTGTGCAGCCGTGGGGTGGAATGTTCTATAAGTGTCTTAAGTTAATTTTATTGATTGTTTACGATAGCTCTGGTGTTTCTTTGTTGATTTTTGTTTGGATGATCTATTCATTGATAGAAATGAGATACTGAAATCCCGTATTATTATTGTATTGGAGCACATCTTTCCTTTTAATAATGTTTGTTTTAAGAACTGTGTGCTCTGACATTAAGTATATTGTCACAATAATTATATCTGGAGGAATCCATCCCTTGAGTATTATATAGAGAGATCTCCTTTGTCTGTTTTTGTCTAAAGTCTATTTTGTCAGATGTAGGTATCACCAATGGAACTTGTTTTGGGATTCCATTGGATTGAAGTATCATTTCCTGTCCTTTTACTTGCCATCTGTTTTGTGTCTTTCAAGGTCAGCTGAGTTTCTGTAGGAAGTATATTGTTGTTTTTGAATTCACTCAACCAGTCTGTATCTCTTACTAGTAAAGTTCATTTACAAACAGTCATTCTTGAAAGGTATGGATTTATGTTGTTATTCTTCTGGTTGTTCTTAATATTGTTTCAACCTCTCTTATTCACGTTTGTAGTTTGATGAAGTATTGTATTGATAATATGGGATTATTTTATGTTTGCTTTTGTGTATCTGCTCTTCTGGTGATTTTTATACTTTCCCATGCTTCTGTGATGGTTATTATGTCCACTTCTGGAAGGAGGGCTCCCTGAAACATCTTTGGTAAGGTTCAGAAATCTACAGTTAAATTTGGTGAGAAATCTGCTGTTAGTCTAATGGGGTTTCCCGTAAATGTGACTTAGTGCTTATAGATTTTTAATTCGTTCTTTGTCCTGTCTTTGTGACAGTTTTTATAATATGTCATGGTCAGGATCTTTTCTGATCATATCTCTTTGGGGTTCTGTAAGTTTCCTGTACACAGATGTTCATATCTTTTTCTAGATTTGGCTTTCTTTTTTTTTTTCTTTTTTCTATTATTTCTTTGGATAGTTTTTTCTATGTTCTAAGATTTATTTCCTCCCACTTGGGGATGTTTGATCTTTTAATGGTGTGTCAAAAATCTTGAATGATGTCTTCTTTCCTTTTCTTTTCTTTCTCTCTCCCTCCCTCCCTTCTTTCTTTCCTTCCTTATTTTGAAAGATGTATCTTTAAGTTCCAATATTCTTTCCTCTGCTTGATCTGGTCTATTGTTAAGGCTTTCAACTGATTTTTTTTTTTTTTTTGGCGGGGAGGGGGAAGCGGTCCAGGGATTGAACTCAGGGTCTCTCAACCACTAAGCCACATCCCCAGCCCTATTTTGTATTTTATCTAGAGACACGGTCTCACTGAGTTGCTTAGTGCCTCCCTTTTGCTGAGGCTGGCTTTGAACTCATGAACCTCCTGCCTCAGCCTCCCTAGCTGCTGGGATTACAAGCAAGGGCACTCGGCTCAACTGAATTTTTAATTTGACTCATTGAGCTCTTATTTCCAAGATTTCTACTTGATTTTTTTCCCCAAAAAACCTCTATGTCTGTGATGAATTTCTCATTCACATTCTGCAGTGTCGCCCTAATTTCATCCAAGTGTTCATCAGTATTCTCTTGGATCTCTTTGAGCTTTAAAAAAAATCATCCTTTTGAATCCTTTATCAGGTATCTCTTCCATTTCCATATCTTTGGAAACTGCTGCTAGAGTTATGATCTTTAGCATCTGTCATGTTACCTTGTTTTATCCTATTTCTTGTGTTTCATTATTGAGATTTGTACATCTGGTGGAACAGACATCTCTACCACTTTAATGGGATGGCCTTCATAGTGGCCTTGTCCTGAAGATGTTTCATGGGGTATCACTCTGTTCTGCAATATTTAGTTTATTTTCAGCTGAGCAGCAAAGTATAATCTCCCTGTAGCATCTCTGCTTGTGATTAGCACATTTGGGCACAGTGTGTACCAAATCGGAGTCTGAGAGACACACTGTCTCTGCAGGTCACCCAGAGTGTGGTCACTGTGGCAGTTCAGGCAGGTATGGCATAGACAGCAGAGTGTGGGGGGTGCACCCTATGTGGCTACTCCTTAAAGACTGATGGGGTTTCCTCGGGCACTGTTGATATCTGCTTTGCTACTGAGAATAGTCTCTGGTGCTAGCTGCAGCAGTAATGGCAAGGGCCTGATGCACTTGTCCTGACCAGACAGTGGGAGAGTCAGGAGCAGAATTCACAGCACTCTCTCTGCAGTTCTCACACTGAGTCTTGTTGGTAGAGTGTGATCAGACAAGATCCAGGGGCAACTAACTGATGGTGGGGACCCACATAGGCATCGCGGTAGCCAGAGTTATGGTATTCTTTTCTGCTGGTACTGTGGGCATGCCCACTTCAGACCAGGGTTGCAGACCCTCCTTCACCGTCCATGCAAGAGATGGAGGATGGCCAATGGCTTTTCTCCTCTTTTTTTTTTTTTTTTTTTTAAACTTTAGAGCCTGCTGGGATCTAGCAGGTGTGGGTTGCAGCTGGAGCTGGGCAAATTACTCTCCGTTGAAGTGTTCACGGGGGAAGAGTGAATCATGGGCAGCACTCAGCAAGGCTTCTCCCTAGACCATCTTAGACTGTGTGCACGTGAGGTGGGGTGGCAGCTGGAGCCACAGCTTGGCTCATGACTGCCCCACCACATCCCTGTGGGCAGGGGAACAATGGAACTGTGGGGTTCTTCCCCACCTTGTGATTATCAGGCACCCATGTGAGGCACTGTGGAAGTGGAGTGGTGGGGACAGTGTGTAGCTGTCTTCAGTCCTGGCACTGGAGTGGCAGGCTTCCTAACCATCCTCACCCCAGTTCTGGAGGGCAGTGCCCGCCATTCCTTCTGTGTCACAATATCTGTTCCCTACAGTGCAGTGCTCTCTGCAGGTTTGTGTCCTTTACTTTATTGAGCCAAGTTTGGTTCATGAAGCAGTTTCCCACTGAGCCAGTGGAGTATCTGTGGAGCCCAGCAACGTGAACAGGCAGGGCTCTGCACCCCAGAGCAGTCCATATTCAGGTGCTAGACGCCTTCTCAAGATGGCTCCTGGGTCTGCTGGAACTTGGCATGGATTCCTCTTCCACGGCCAGTCTATTGTGCCAGTTCTGGTTTATTGATCTAGTTGGGCTGCAGGTTGGTAGAGGCTGTGAAACTTTCCAGTATCTAGGATTGCCAGTATCAGTGAGAGTTTGCTGGGACTCTATCCCTTTCCTGCTGTTGGGGCGACAGGTGCTGGCAAATTCTGTTTCTCCTATTCAGCTGGCATCCCAGGTCTCTAGATCTCACAAGGGGTCTTGTTGAGGCTTACAAACACAGTTTTCATCTAAGAGCCTAGGAGTTAAGCGTGGTGTTCCATAGCTTTAGTTCAGCCTTGAAAATTATTTACTTGCATATATTCTTAATTATATCACCATTTTGAGAAAATTCTAGAAAATTCATTTCTCTTTACCTCAATTTTCCCACCTTTCCTTATTCTTTGATATAGTTACCATCCTGTCAGGAGAGATGTGGTTAAAAGAAATGTATTTTATATATGGAAAGGCAAAAATAAAATAAAATAAATTAGGGCCCAGGTACTAGTTTTCAAGGAACTAAGGGTTGAGAAAAGAAAGCTGGATACTTTGCTAGTCCCATGTATTTGCTTTCTTACTCTCTTTTTGCCCCTGTATTTTTGGAATTAAAGCAACACACTAACAGTATATTAACACCTTTCAGAACAATACAGTATAACCACATTATTAAGGGCTCACCACGTACGCACGATTCTTCTAAGTGCTGAGGGGATCACAATGGTGAATAAGATGCAGTAATCCTGTATACCACTAAGAGAACACTGAGGAAGTAGAGTACTACAACTGGAAGATGTGGTGTATTCCTGAAGGATATGTACTTGAGTTTGCTATTAAATGATTAGGGTTATACAAGATAGAGAGATGAAATTAGCTTGGACAGAAACTTGAGTCAAGGGCATGAGAACTTGGGAGGTTTTCAGCTACCCAGGTGGCTATGTCAAGGAGGAGTGGAATGAGTTATGGAGGGAGAGGTGCTTCAGTTTAGATCCAAAAAAGCTTAGGTGCCCAGTGACCACCAACTCCATTGGACATTTGGACAAAGAAGCTGGGGCTACAGCAAATCCCGATGGACCAAGGCTGCCTAAGACTCAAATTTAAAACTTAAAATTCGAATGCTAAACATTTAAAAAGTAAAAGTCGATGCTAGTGTACCTTGAAACACAGAATTTGAATGTGGTAAAAATTTACAATGTTAGCTTTATTCAACTATGTATTACTACCCAATTTTAAAGAGAAGGTTGAACCATGTTAGTGGGTTTCAAACTTCTGAGGGAGAAATGGCATTCTCTATTCATATAAAACACGTTCATTCCAAAATGTTCATAAGACTGAAAAAGGGAGGATGGATTGTTCTGTTTGAAATAACAGAGGTAATGCAGACCCAATTAAAATGGATTAGATCATTTTAAACGTTCTTTCCAGCTAGCTCCAAAACTTCATGTCTATGAATGGAAAGTCTAAATATCAGTATTACCACCTTATCAATTCTGAACCACTCACATCATCACTCTCCCCAAAGAATTATACCACAGAAAACTGAAAATGACTTAAAGGGTTATAACAATGCAATTATAAATGGCTGAGAGAAAGGAACTAGTATTTACTGATGTACTATGTGCCAGGAACTGTTAGGTCTCTGTAAATAATCTAAAGTCCAATTAACTCTGCTGTCATCTATTGTAACATCTAGGCAATGTCTTATACAAACGGGGCTTGGAAATGCCAAGTTCAATGATAGCCTCTTTGGGATCAAAATACCTAGGCCCTTAAGATCTCATGGTCTAGGTGGAGATGGACAGTTGGTTGTGGAGACACATAAACAATTAGACCACTATGCAGTAAATGCCATAACGGATACATATAAATGCTGCTATATGATGTATTTAGGATACATGATCTCATCCTATCAATTTCTATGAATCCAAATAAAGATTCTAAAATAATTTCATACCCAGTTTTTAAACTCCACGATTTATGGGGGAAAATTACAAAAATCAGGAACCGTAGAGATACTAGCCCTCCCCGTGGTAGAGGGAAGATTCTTGCATTTATTACTAGCCCCAACTGATCAATGCCTCATGAGTCCCATGATATACTTTATGCAAACAAGCATAAACATATTACTGTATACTTAATTAACCAATAAATGATATCAATATCTATTTATTGGTTAGGAAGGAATCCCCACATTAATCAAATCCCCCCATTAATCAAAATGTCCAAATTATTTTATAAATGAAACTATATGAATCCGATAATATACAGATTACATACTATTTTGTAGATGTTTCAAATTATTTTTATTTTGAATAATTAAAATAATTAACTCCAAGAAAACAAAATATTGTGAGAAGGACAGAGAATTAAACAAGAGAAGATATTTTTCCAGACCAAAAAAATAGTGAGCTCTGTATCATAAATCAAAGAAATGTGCTCCTGTCTTTGCCATACGAAAGAAGAGGGCATTTGGAAGATCCGTGATTTGCTGAGTCATATTAAATCATCCCTGATAGAGAAAGTGAAAGGGACAATAGAAAATAGCAAATGACTATTTATTATCCCTTAAGAAATTGCACATCTACCTGTTTTATGCTTCTACATTTGGTCTGGTCAGCTGGTCAATGCTTGAAACCAAGTGTGTTAGCTCTGCATTGCTGAGACCAAGATATCTGATAAGAACAACTCAAAAGGAGAGTAAGTTTATTTTGGCTCATGGTTTCAGAGGTTCAATCCATAGTGGGCCCATTCCATTGCTCTGGTGAGGCAGAGAACATCATGGTGGAAAGGAGTGGCAGAGGAGTGCTGCTCCTTCATGGTAGCCAGAAAGCAGAGAGAGAAAGGAAGATTCCAGAAAGAAAATGCACCCTCCCAGGGCATGCCCCACAGACCCATCTCTAGCAGCTGCATCCCACCTGCGTACAGTTACGACCCAGTCAGTCAATACAAACTAGGATGTGCTGATTAGGTTACAGAGCTCACAGTACAATCATTTTACCTCTAAATATTCCTACATTAACACAGGGGCTTCTGGAGGACACCTCATCCCCATAACACCATAGTCTCTGATGCCAGCAGTTCCTATAGTTGTGGTTTAAAAAGATCACTAGCATCCATGTCCAAGCCATAGAGTCACCTCTTCTTTCTTGTTTATGCTTTTTTTCCCTGATAGAGAACCTGCATAAGCCAATAGTTAAGCAAGCTCCCAAGGAAAAGCTGCTTTTCCATCCCTCTTCGGAGACAAGTACCATAAAAATTTCATAAGGAAAATAGATATGCCCTAACTTGTCTTAAAATGGTTCAGATGAACAATCTAAAAATTAAATATCACCATACATCTACCTATAGACATATAAAAATTATAAAATGAAGATTACTGTGTACTTAACTAACCAATAAATAGATATTAATATCACCCTCATTGTGCAGAGGGGGCTATGTCATACAGAAGGCTCCCCAAACTGCCCAGAATCACTATACTGATAATTGGAAGAACCAGTTGCCCCCAAGCCTATAACATCACCCATCACAGGACCCTGATTTCTGCCTTGACAACTGATCTTGCAATCACTAATTACACAGTGCTTAAGCCAAATGTGTGGCCTTTTATTATGACTTTACAGAATAAGGACACTTCCAAATATTTGTATATGTATAATTTTTCTTTTGCTGGTATTTTATGTGACCTTGGAGCATGCATTGAGATTAACTAGAGTACTGTAAAACTAATTTAGAAAAGTAAAGTGAACTAAAAACTAAGATATAGGGAGATTTTTCACAAACGTGTTTAACTGATAAAGTATATGGCATCTAATTTATATACCTGCCACATATGTTATCTAAAACTTCTACATAAAACCTATTTTAAGGCATGCAAATTTAATATATTAAGAAAGTCAGCATGCAAAGCATCTTAAAGTGCTCCCTTTACCTAATGCATGTAGCAAAATATACTGATTATGCAAGTACATTTAATTGGATATAATTAAAATAATGAGATTTAAATACTGATGATTTTAAAAAGAAAAAATAGAAGATAGAATTAGCCATGGGATGCATTCAAAATGTTAATGAAACTTGCAATGTCATTTCTACTTTGGTGTACAATGCTTCTGGCTTAACAAGATCTACCACTGGCCATTTTTACCGGGTTTTAAACACATAGTTTGGAGAGGTAAAAGATTCCACTGGAGAAAAAAGACTTTATTGAATAATATAATAACACTTTGGTTTGGATAACATCTCTTTCACAAATAACTTAAGAGCTAGATAGCAATCATTTTCTTCAAAGGAAGGAATCAAAATGACCAAAAAGATAGGAAAGCAAAATTTTCTCAGAAAGAGCTGTGCTTGGTTAAATGGACACAATCTTAAAAGCCCACACCAGTGTCATTGTGACCTAAAGATATTGAATTTAGGTATTCTTTCAACTCTGGTGGCTTTAAAGAGCTGAAGAAGACAGATGGCATATGAAAGAATAGGTCTGCCAGGTGAGGCCACATTCACCTCACTTGGTTTAAAATTTCCAGGAGCCTGCTGTCTTGGACACCACCGAAGAAGGAAAGACAGGAACAAATTCAACAGGGCAGAAGACCTTGAAACTGCTATGAAAGTTTTTTTCTGACTTCTTTGTCCAGCTTACTAGTAACACAGAAAAAGTGATGTAAGAGTGGCTTTCATTAAATTAGCTTAAGGCTAAAGCTTTGGTGGAGTGTTCTGGTTTTCTCTAATACAGTGATGGAAAAGGAAGTTTTGAGATCTCCATGTGTTAGAAAACCACCACTGTCTTCAATTAATTCTAACAATTAATTAAAGAGTTCACATTACCATTTATTGAGCAGGAACTGGGATAAAGTGTCCTGTCCAAAGCCATCTAACCAGTCTGGGTAGGACAAAGGAAAAAGAACAATTCTGGAAGGAGCATCATAAATTCTGGATTGAATTTCAGGTTGAAATCATTAAATTCCATTCAGATAAAATTTCAAATTCAGACTGTGGTCATGCAGAGATCACAAAGGATTCTCTTAAATTTTATAAGGACTAGTTATACTTTTAGGGATCTAAAAGGGTTTAAAAGAATTGAATATTTGCTTCCTTCCTTTATCAGATTCCAAATACCAGCAGTGCTCCGAACAGCAGGTGAAGCTGTCTAGCAATAATATTCTCTAGACCCACGGGCTAAGCATCCCAAACTCCAAGCAGCACATCCCATCCGACACATGGGCTTTCATAGTGTTTTCTGCCCATATATTGAAAAAGCCCTGGCTGAGCTGAGTGAAAATGGGAAATATAATGTCAATTCACTAGAGGCATAACAGTACAAAACGCATCTCAGAATTCATCGAGATAATGACAAAATCAGGGGAGAGAAAAGAACTAATGCAGCTCAACAGTCTTCAGTAAAAATGAATACAATTCCTGTCAAAGAATGTAATATTCCAAAATCACTTAATGTGATTGGCAGCATCAAATATAGCAAAATGGATTTCTATTTCAAGATGCAGTTGGTTCTTTTCCAAAAGGCCAGGTTCAGGGTGTTCCTCCTGGGTATCAGCTGTCTGACCTCAGGCTCTGAAACACCTCACGAGCCCACCCAGGGCCCCGCTGGACTCCCACTGTCTTGATGATCCAATTTGGAAGACACCACAAAAATGAAAGAATTTTTAAGAACATGTTTTATAGTCAATCATTTGCCTTCAAGTCAGACACAGTTATACTTAAACACTCTGGAAGAGAAAACTGCAACTAATACTACAAAATAAGCAATTTAAAATGACTTCTGTAAAAAGCAGGGGAGTCTTGACGTTTGATACCTCAACACTAAAAGAAATTCAAAATGACTGCTAAATATATCTGCATTAGTACAGTGAACACTTCTTGCTCCACATGAAAAATGTAATGTATTTGCATAACTGCTGGTCAGGCTCATGAAGTTCTAAAGTCATTTCAGCCACAGGTACAAGATTTTGAATAATATAATTTTTAGATGTTAAAAAAAAGAGGCCTACCTATGGACTAGAATAAAGATTCAATAAAGAAAAGGTGAAACTGTTATTTAGTTTTGATTTTAAAAGTCTAATATGAATATTATCCCATTAAAGACTCAAAGTACTAAAGCCAAACAAACAAACAAAAAATAATTTGGTAAATTGTTCATTTAACACTCAGCCATTTCTCTCTCTAAAGGGCAAATGCAGAAAAACTTTGGCATGAAAGACCTTTCCCTCCTGGAATTCTAAGGATACAAATGTATTATGAAGCCCCTGAAGAAGATGTAAAAGGCTTAGCACTCTCATCTTGTACCAAGATTCAAATGAAATATTTACTGTATATCTACTACCCATGTATGTGTGTGTGTGATATAATATATATATATATTTAGAAAAGTAACAATATTGGCCAGAAGTGGTGGTGTATGCCTGTAATCTCAGTGTCGTGGGAGGCTGAGATAGGAGGAACAGTAGTTCAAAGCCAGGCTCAGCAACTTATTGAGACCCTAAGCAATTCAGTGAGACCCTGTCTCAAAATAAAATATAAAAAAGGGCTGGGGATATGGCTCAGCATAGTCCCCAGTACCAAAAAAAGTAATGGTATCTATAAGTAAGGAAACATGGTATGGCAACATAGGCTTCGACTACATATTTGAATCCTATTTCTAAGAGTTAGTAGCTCTATAGCTCTAGCAGATTTCTTAACCTTTCTGGACTTCAGCTTCCTGGATGTAAAATAGAAGTAATAGTTATGAACATCATGCAGGCTTATTCTGCATGTTAATTGAGTTTAAGGTGTTCATAATAATAATAATTTTATCATTCAACACATTATAAGTATACAATGCATTGGTTACTACTTTATGTTAATTTTTCATTTAATGCATATGCACACCTGTAAGGTATTATTATCACTCTCCTCCCACTGGTGAGGCAAGTTAAGTCCTCTGCTCACAAGGCTACAGAGGCTGAGCAGAATTTGACTACAGGTCCGTCCACACTCTTTCTTCTACTTAATACTTTGCATTTTCCCCACAGATCTTGATCTTATGTCATCATAACATTTATCAAAATGTAAAATGATCTTTCATCCTTAGAGTAGACTGTATTAGAACAGAGATTAGGGTTTGCCATTCATCCATCCGTCCACTGTCCTCTCACCGGCTCATCCATATTTCAGAGGCAATTAAGTGCTAGGCATTGTGGTAGCTGCTGGAATATCATACTGAGTGGAAATAACAGTGACTCAGTCCTCAGGGAACTCAAAGTCTACCCTAAAAGACACTTCAAAGTAGAAGTTAGCTAGGCAAAGAGATAGGGACAGAAAGCACTTATGAACAGGACTCTAAGAAGAGACCTCACCAGGTATGTAAGGAAAGGAAAGAGCTCTGTGTTGGGAGAGAGCACTGGGAAGACCCAATGTCACTGACAAGTTGAGCTCAGAGCAGAGCAATGGGGTGAGGAGGAGAGGGGAGAGACCAGAACATATAGGACTATTAAAGATTTGGGAGTTTATTCACAGTCAGTGGGGATGCCAGTCGTTTTTTAGAAAGATCACACTAGCTATAGTGTGCACACCAAATACAAGAAGACAGGAGAGGAAGCTGGGATGTTCAGTGGAGAGAAATCTCAAACAGTCCATCAGGGGAACTGTAATGGTAGTTTGACCACAAGGGTAGCAGTGCAGGTGGGGAGATATGTACAGATTCCGTGTACACCAAATCCCCCACGCACACCAGTCCTGACAACATAGGAACTGCATAATTTGTTCATTGAATGAATGATTAATTCGAAGCAGAGCTGTTGCTGGTTCTAAGTCAGCCACTAACCCACGTGCATAACCTCCTCATGAGCAGTATAACCATCCCACGGGCATGGGAGACCCTGGAAGAGGTGGAGGAAATGATTATGAAATTTATAAGCCAGCTGGCAAAATGCCACTTCTGAAAACCTCTTGATGTATATAAAAAGTAAAACAAAATGCCTCTTCCATTCTGACAATGGAAAATTTTAGAAGCCAGGTATCTTTCTGCTATGTGACTTTCCAAGCTTGTTAGAAAAAATGTATTATTTAAAATAGCCTAGAGCTATGCTGCTAGAAACACAGTAGAACACTAAGGGTGCTGAAAGAAAGCCCTTTTATTTAAGGGGGAAAAAAGATGTGGTTAGAAAGAGAATCTCTATATGTCATTCTAGTTTCCTTCTGGTGAGAACTTGGCATCTGTCTTACTTCCTAAAACAGCAGAATATTTTGATTATTTATCAGCAACAAATTAATACAGAGTTAATATATTTTTTTTTAAAGAGAGAGTGAGAGAGTGAGAGAGAGAGAGAGAGAGAGAGAGAGAGAGAGAATTTTAATATTTATTTTTTAGTTTTCGGTGGACACAACATCTTTATTTGTATGTGGTGCTGAGGATCGAACCCGGGCCGCACGCATGCCAGGCGAGCGCACTACCGCTTGAGCCACATTCCCAGCCCCACAGAGTTAATATATTTTTTTCTCATCTGATAAATTCATGAGCTCTGGACAACGTCTTCTCCATGTTATTTAATCATGTCAACCTTTTGTCCACATGACATTGATTTTGTTAAAACTATAAAACTAAAACCATTTGGGAAATCCAGTGGTTTGTCCATGTGGACATAAGAACTTGGGTGAGAATCAGTGATTACAGTGAACTGAATTCAAAACTTAATCATTAACCCCAACACCTCTGAAAATGTTTTCTCATCCTTCAACAGAGCCAGAGCACTAGACAGGGTAGCAAAGAGGGAGTCAGTTTCACTTAGAGATCAGCTGCTTTCTTGCTAGCATTGTTAAACTAATATATTTGTTGACTTCTCAATAATTAGAGCTTTCATTGTTATTAAATGATTACAACAGTATATTGCCTAGGCGAAGGTGATAAGCTCACGTTTGTGGTGGCACAAATTTGGCTTAATTTTATGTAGAAGAGGTCTCACTGTCAAAACATTCAGTTCCAAGGTTGAGCCAAGTAACTTCTGCAGCTTTGATCAAAGTGCCCACCATCAGCGCCTCCACCATTGCTTCTAAAGAAGCTCAAAGTGCAGTAGGGGAAGAGATCAGGAGAATAAAGGGAGCTAAACTGAATTTCTATGTAAGGCACTTTAAAAGCTTAAAATATAATTTGCCTTCTTCCATTTCAGAAACCACTTTCCCCTGCACTGAAAATAAAGCTTTATGTGGTACTCTCTCTACCTTTAGAATGTCTTTGGAGTCTCGAAAGTGCATTTTCTGCAGAATCAGAAAGTGGAACATAAGAGCATCAAATAATGCTTTGGTCTTCTCAGTGTAAGAACTATTTTAAAGAACCTTGGTGATCATGGCAGATGATAAAGGAAGATCTCAGAAGTTTTAAAGAGGTTCAAGGTTGAATAAAACAAAGGTATAAATTGTTCCATCTTTTATCATCCAAGAAAACAAGACTGCATCTTATTAACTAAAATTCATACTTTAATAACATACCAACAAATCATTAGTGTCCTAAGTTTGTAGTCTAACAGAGAAATGAATAACCTCAAATTTATGATATTCTCATTAAGAAAGCTTCCTGCCCTTTTAAGTGTGCACCAATAAAAGTAATAAGAAAAGTTATTTATTCCAGTAGAGGAAATAAATGTCTAAGCTTAAACCTTGGATAGCTATTAATTATAAAGGAAAATTAGAAAATAGTATACTTTAAATAAACCATTGCATTTTAAACTTTTATAGACTTGGGGCTGGGGTTGTGGCTCAGCAGTAGAGTACTTGCCTCACATGTGTGAGACCCTGGGTTCAATCCTTAGCACCACATAAAAATAAATAAACAAAATAAAGGTATCAAAAAAACAAAACACATCTGTCTTTAAAAATAAATAAATAAAGTATGTAAGTTTAATAATGAAATTTTAAACAATACTCAGTTCAATTCTATGTGCATTTACACATAACATGCTATTTTCATCTCCTACAATTGATATAACCAGTAAAAGTTGTATATTTGCACTTTTACCAGATAACCTAGCAAAGAGATTCAAAACAAATTCCAAACTATCTATACATACACTGGAATGACCCATATATATTAAACTATAGTAAATACTATTAAAAATGAGCTCTTTTAATCAGTTTTTTAAAAAACCATAATTGTGAATAGCTAACAGTACAAAAAATATAATATCAACTTTTACTTGAACCTGTATCTTAAATTTTTGGATAAATTTTTCCAGGTTATAGGTCATTTATTGTCACATCATAATCCTCTGATAACCTCTTAAACAGATGAAATTGACTTTCCCTCGAGAAGTGCCAGAGTATAGTGATATCTAAGAAATACGATTAAATTAATTTAATTCCTTCATGTCGACTTGATAAGTCACAGCTATTTAATGCAAAAACTGCCACTTGCAATTAATGACTATTGGTACTGCTTCGATTGATCAAATGTCTAATACACATAAAACATTCAAAGAAGTTCTGTATATCTTACAGCAATTCAGTGGAGAAGTCTTGTCCCAGGGGTATGTAAATCTGAAGTACAAGAAACCTCTGGATCAGTCCAACTAGAACGAGAGGGAGAAAATATACATTCAAATGTTCCAGCCACTTATATGTGCACATAAACAAACACAATCACATGCTATCAACAAGTTGAAGCTTTTAAAGCATTTCAGGAATATACAGACCTGCAATAGCACTATAAATGAATTATAACCCCATTAGGAAGTGGGAAAGTTGATGAAAATCAAGTCCAATTCTAACAACAAATGTTGCCTTTTAAAAGCTCCATCTGTGGCCTGGGTGAAATTTTTATGAAAATTTAAAAAATAATAATGTTTTATTTACTATTTTTATTAGGCTGCAAGAGAATACACATAGAACTGTGCTCACCAGGCACACATAAAATCGAACTGTAGAGTCCCATCAAGGTGGCCATAAAAGCATGTGGCAATCATTTTTATTCACTGACAGTTTTAACAGTACTAAACAACTCAATAAAAAACAATAGATCAAGAAAAGCAATTCTAATTTTGACAACTACAATTGAAAGCTTGATGAGCCATATCTAGATCATATGGTTTTAAATGTGTCCATACTGAGATGTATGGAGGAACATATTCTCATTTATAATACCTTTTAATTTAATATATTTTTAATTAATGGGCACAAAGTAAGAACTGTTAATTTTTATTTTCTATCACTAGTTTCATTTGGATTAAAAATATATGGAGAAAAACCAATCCCTATAGCACTTTCGATAGCTGAAATCTACAAGTGCTTAAAAAAGATCAGTTGATTTTTATATTATCTCTACAGATTCATTTAATGCCTTTTAGGCTTTGAACTTTTGCTTGATCTCTCAATAAGTTTGGGTTTCTTTTTTTTTTGGGGGGGGGGTGTATTACTGGAGATTGAACTCAGGGGCACTCATCCACTGAGCCATATCCCCAGCCCTATTTTGTATTTTTATTTAGAGAAAGGATCTCACTGAGTTGCTTAGCCCCTTGCTTTTGCTGAGGCTGGCTTTGAACTGGAGATCCTCCTGCCTCAGCCTCCTGAGCTACTGGGCTAACATACCCGTCTGATCTCTCAATTAGGATACTCTTCACAGATATTTAGGATCATACCTCCTAAAACATGCAGTTTAGGCACTTTCTCCCTGGATGTATAGGAAATAGAGACATCTTGAATCTGTGAACATTTCCTATAAACAGTAGGTGGAGAAAAGATTTCCAGAAGGTAACTGGTCTAAAACAAATGCTACTTTCTATTTATACTGACTCAGTAGGCTTTAAAGTATTTTAAAGTAATAGTACATTTTGGTAGTCTATATAAGACTTCCTGGTTTATAATTCCTATGGTAAACTGTCCTTTAACATTTCTAAACACCTTAATCATTTCCTATATTTAATCCCAGACTTAGTTTCTAAACAATAAACATATTAAATCACATAAGCTTAATAAGATTTTCATCAGACAGGGATAACTTTTATTTAAAAGTACTAAGTTTATAAATTAGTCCAAAGATCCAAGAGTAGGGTAAGCAATGTAATAAGAGATAGGAGATAAGAGGGTTTTACCCTAGAAAATACTCTAGGAATCTGACTCTACCATATTCATGGGGAGAGCCAGTGAGGCACTGAGAATTCTGATCTACAAAAGCAAAGTGAGATATCAACTGAGGTCAAATTTTAAATAAGCCATGGTCAAGTCTCTCGAGTCTAACACTGATTGGCCCTACGAGAGAGCACCAGGTACATGAAATCAGTCTTTTATAAAGGTCCCTAATTTATGCCACAAATCTCCCTGAATCAGCCTTGTTCCCTTTAAACACAGATAGCTATACATTTTTGTATGAGCATTTTTAGAAAAGAAAAGTTCTGAACCCTCAAAAAAGACAGCTTTGTAAAAGGTTAACTTCTAAGATTAAAAGAAGTAGGATGATACCATATAGTGATGATCTGACAAAGAAAAAAATACTTTAATAACATTTGGCAGGCAGATCCTGTGTGTCAATGCTGAATAAACTCCATAGTAATATTTTTTCCAGGGGCCTAGTAAATTTAAACTGACTCTTCATGCCTACATTGTGTTAGGATCATTCTAAGACTGAATGTGGAACTACTGTTAATCAAAAAAATGTCCATCAAGTACTAAGATACATAAAAATTTAGTCTTTCCTGAAATATGCAGGTTTCTGCAGTTTTATAATCTGTTGTCTGCATGAGACAAACTGCTTCATCTCTGGCCCTTTTTATTTATTGATTTATTGATTTATTGATTTTGAGACAGGTCTCACTAAGTTGCTTAGGGCCTCCCTAAAATGCTGAGGTTGGCTTTGAACTTGCGATCCTCTTGCCTCAGCCTTCCAAGTTGCTGGAATTATAGGCATGCACCATTGTGCCCAACTTGCCTGTTTTTAAGAAATTAGTCCTGTTTCATCTTTTGAATATTTAAAATACAATTAGTAAAACACCATTAGAGTTTTAAACATTTGCTTACCAGTCATTTCAATAAAGCAAATGACGGAATATACATCTCACATACATTTTACAAGAGTTACATTGTATCCAAAGAGTTGGGATTAGACCACAGTACATTCTTTACAAGTGCCTTGAAAAATCAGGACTGAAGTTATTCCATGGTTCTTCACACACACAAAAAAAACACACTGAGATACACCTCTCCCATCTCAATAAATAAAAAGAATCAGTTACACCATCATTATGACTATTCCACATCTCTTGGGCAAATTGGTAAACATGTCTAGACCCTCTTATTTTCTATCCATAAAACTATTAATTAAGATTCACTACTAAATTAGTAATTTTATGGCTACTAATTTAGATTCACACCTCACAGGATCATTTTTATGAATTAAATTAGCCCTAGCATTCAACAAAGATCTGTGGAACACCTACTATGTATAAGACTCATTGCTGAAGTTTTTGCTGCAAATAAGAGACATGGTCTCTGCCCTCTTGGAACTAATACTCTGATTCCATGAAATAGAAAGTCAAGGTTCTAAACCTGGGTAGAATATAAACAGTATATAAACCTGGGTCCTTGCAGGGGAAGAGGATAATGAGTGACAGTTTTCTCAAAGAAATAACACTGGAACTGAGCTGGGAGGAATAATTAGGAATTGACTGGGAAAGGGGTGGAGGGACAAATAGCAGGTGGAGAGAATACTATGTCCTGTGGGGGGAAAGGACAGTAGATGAAATTAACTTAAAAAGATTTAATGGGCTGGCAGGAGACACAAAGAAGGAAAAGCAGCAGTAGTTATGCCAGAATCCAATCATGGGGAGCCCTGAAGGCCACGTGAAAGATTTGGGTCATCCTAAAATCAAAGGGAAGCTGCTCAGACATTCATTCATTCCATAAAGATTTACTTGGGTGTCTCCCATGTTGCAGGCACTGTTCTTAGGGAACAAAATGAACCAAATCCTGTATGCCAGTTCCTTTCCAGTGATGTTGAGGAAAAGCAACAAATCAATGTGACAATTATTCAGCATGTTAGATGGTGATTAGATGGTGATTTAAGGGGGGGGGGGGGTAAAGCTGGGTAAAAGATCCAGAGTGGAGAATGGATAGAAAGTACAGGTTGCAACTTAAGTACAGGCCAGGTGGGCCACAAGGAAAAGGGTACTTTTCCTTGCAGAAGGGGAGAAGGTGAGCCATGGGGCTCTTCAGGGAGAGATGCTGCAGGTCAAGGGTACAGCTGTGCACAGGTGCTAAGGCACCAGGCTGTCTCGATACAGCAATGAGTTCTCTACCGTTGGATTAGAATGAACAAGGGAAGGAGAAAGATCAGAGGTTAGGAGGATACCAGAACACATACACATGGAATACTACTCAGCTTTAAAGAAGAATGATATTATGGTATTTGGCAGGAGATGGAGCTAGAGACTATCAGGCTAAGTGAAATATTCAAGCCGATCCCAAAGAACCAAAGGTCAAATGTTTTCTCTGATATGCAGATGCTAATTCACAATAAGGGAGGGGGGCCAGGGAAGAATAGAGTTACTTTGGATTAGACAGAGGGGAATAAAGGGGGGGTATGGAGGTAGGAAGGATAGGAGAATGAATCGGGCATTATTACCTTATGTGCATGTATGACTACATGACCTGTGTGACTCTACATCATGTACAACCAGAAGAAAGACAAGTTATCTTCCATCTATGTATGATGTGTTAAAATTCATTCTACTGTTATCTATAACTCATTGGAACAAATAAAAGAAAAGAGGGTACCAGACACCTCACAGTCCTATAGATATGTGGGGCTTTTTAGGGGGAGGGGTGTACCAAGGATTGAACTCAGGGGCACTCAACCACTGAGCCACCTCCCCAGCCCTATTTTGTATTTTATTTAGAGACAGGGTCTCCCTGAGTTGCACTTTGACATTAAGTTAGGTTGGGAAGAAGAAGTCTCAAAAGGAGACTAAGAAAGGCCAGTGAAGCAGGAGGCCAACTCGGAGGCGGGCATCCTGGAGGATCAGTGAGGAGAGTGGACCAAGGAGCTGCCAGTGTTCTCCCATGACAGGTGAGGGAAGATGACAGCTGAGAGCTGGTCACTGGGTTCAGGAATACAGAAGTCACCAGTGACTTCCACAAGAGCACTATCCATAGAATGGTGAGATCAGAACCATTTAAGGGTTTTTAAGCAGAGGAAGTTTACCAGATACCAAAGGAGAGGTATCAAGAGGTCTGAGAGTGCCTCGTGAAGGTGACCTCATCATCCAGCGTATAAACCCTGCAGATGAATACAAGACTTCAGTGACACTGATCTCCAGGGACCCACTATTTGATTCAGAGGCAGAGAATACAGTAGCTCAAAACATGAGCCTTGTAAGAGAGGTCCTGAAGACCTCCCAAATGGGAGCCGTGCACGTGGGACAGAGATGCTTCTCACAGGACAACTCTGTATAATGGGTTCCATACTGAAAAGGAGCAATTTATTTAACTGGTGAATGAGTCACCCAAGTCTCGTTATCAAGGTAAGAGAGTTACAATTAGGAATTATAATCCAAATTTCATAATTTCTTTTTTTTTAGGTGTTGATGGATCTTTATTTTATTCATTTATTTATATGTGTTACTGAGAATCAAACCCAGGGCCTCACACATGCTAGGCAAGTGCTCTACCACTGAGCCACAACCTCAGCCCCCCAAATTTCATGATTTCTTAGTGTGGCAAAGTTAACTAACTTCTTGAACATCACTTGTGTGCCAGACACTAAGTTAGGGGTGCAAGGAAGACAATTCAAGGTCCTTGTCCTAGAGAAATATACCCATGTGATAATGGGTAGCATGTGTTCCTTTATCTGGTAGGTGCTGAGTGAAAAAACCTGGATGTATTTAGAAATCCTCAAATATAAGTTGATTCAGAAATTGTTATTTATGAAGTTAAACATGCATAATTTCATTATTAAACTTTCTTCCTAAGTACCTAATATAATCAGAAACACACATGAAAGACCTAATGTCAAGTTTGCATAAATAAAGTGTGTGTTTACTCTTCAAATAGTAATATGTGATGGTAATTGAACTTAATTTAGAAATGTTAATTGAAAGCCACTTCTCTACTCCAGACACGTCATTTAATTTAAAGTTAACCATACCAAGCCTATACAGAAGGTCATATTATGCAAGTAAAAATAACTCTATAAATTTCTGTTATGAATAATTCCCAACAACTAACCTTAGAGGCATGACTGCAGGGCACTATATAAACTGTTTGATCTGTTACAGTGCTGCATGTGCTACATAAAAAACAGGTTAGTCTTTAATTACAGGGCATTGTACAAGAAATGCACTAAAAGATCTTTCCTGTTTCTTCCAATTAAAAGTCATCATCTTTCCTTTTAAAGAGGTAATTATAACACATTAAATTTTTTTCTGACCAAAAAAAAAAAAAAAAGAAAAAAGAAAGCTTAGATAAGACTAGGAAAGAGGAGCTTATGTTTAATCACTTAGCTTTGGATAGAGAAGGAATCTTTCTCAGAGCCAAATGAGAAAGTTAACAGAAGTGATTGATTTTATCAATAACATGACCATGTGTGAAGATGCTAAGGGCATTAAATGGAAGTCCAGGTGGGCTTTATAAGTCCAGCCAGAAAAAAACAAAAGAACTCACACTTAGAATAAAATCATGTTCCTGCAAATCAAATGTAATCTGTCTCACAAAGTCAGTATCCTGGAACAGATGGACTGTGTCTCTAGTAAGAATAAAATATAGTTTTAGACATGTTTCCCTGGCTCATCTTAGTTCACCTCATTTATGCGGAAATAAAAAAAAAAAGAAATCTGTCATTAAACACACACACACACACACACACACACACATGCATGAGTGTGCAGAGAGGCACACTCATTTATAAACACATATAAATGGTTTATAAATGGAGGTAAATTAACAAGTCTTTTAAAACAATGAGTAACTCTTTAAGTTCTACTTTTTATGTCAGTTAAAACATTGGCAAACCACTTTAATATACATCAACTTCTATCTATGCTGCTTATGGCTTGGTTCATGTCTGAGAAATCTAAAACATGTATATAGATGCTGGAAATAGTACGTAAAACACAGAGCTCCTACAAGTTCAGAAAGTTGAATTAAAATTAGGAAACCAGAAGAAAACAGTTTTTTTTTCATAGTGCCTGATGCACAGTAGGTATTCAATAAAGGTTCTTAATGAAGGAAGGACTAAGTAAATGATGAATGAAAGAAACAGAATTGTCTGCTTATATTTGCTAAACACTTAAACATAGGACAGAGCTGGAGGAAGATCTAATTTTTGATAAATTATATTTCTTAAATCACGTCAGTTTACTCAAAGTCTGGTGGTAGAGCCTTTAATTTGAACCTTATCTCTGCAGATAACTGGGTTTATGTGTTTTCTCGGGGTTCCTTCTTGTCCTGGAGCTTTAAAATGTTGATTCTAATTTCCAAAGTTAATAAGAATTGAAATCAACTCTTTGGGCTTTTATTAAATTATAAATTCATAGCCATACTTATTAGATATTAATATTCCTAAAGGCATATGAATCATGATATCACTAAATAATCTCATATATTATTTTTGATAGATTTTTTCCTTCAAATTAATTTCCTGTATGTTAGAGTTTATTTCAAAACTTAACTACCTGAGTTCTTGATGGGGGAGCCAACCTCAGTTTGTTCATCTGTAAAAGAGCTATTATAAGGATTAAAAGTTAATAAATATAAAATTCTCAGTTCCTAATGCAGTGTTAGTGCTTGATAAATGCAATTATTATAATAATTAATGGCTCCTAAATCATCTTCTAAGTCTCACTTGTAGATTTCCAGTAGTTAATGAGGCAGAATACATTTTTAGAAAACCCCAGTACAGCACCTGGTGTAGATACTTTCTACATTAAAAAAAAAAAAAAATCACAAAATCACATCATTTTCCATCAAGAGATGCCAGTAGAAGTCATACTAATATGCCTGTTTATGAGATATAAAAGCATAACCTTATCAAATGTGAAGTTTCAATATTAAAAATTATACTTACGGATTTGCTTATTCTCCTTTGGTAACTGAATTTTATTTGTTTGGCTGCTGCCTTCCAGGACAAACACAAAACTTTTAACTTCTTTATCAAACTCCTATAGAACAAAATGAAAACAGTGGTAATTGAAGTGGATTTTATTCAGCTTCTTCTATAAAACTGAAGAGTGCAAATTCACAGGGGGAAAAGAATCCCATAATCAAATGACTTAAAAGCAGGCTCAGGCTCAGGCCTTGATGATACTCTCATCTGAGACTTGCTGGGAACCGGAATATAAAAGCCACACTAAGCCACTTGGCAAATCCCCTATTATATCAAGACATCTTTCCTCCAAATGATAAGAAGTTCTCTAACTTCAGGGAGTCCCAGGTCACTGATTTAGAGTTTCCAGAATTTAATTGCCCTTCTTCCCCTTCAGTCTATGTATTTCTGTCTAATTGCACAGGGCTGAAGATCACTCTTTGTCGTGGTACAAGAAACCATTTAACTTATGCTATATCCAGCCTAGAAGTTCTTTGGTTTCAGGCCATGGCTCAAATAGAATTAATCATTGCATTATTTTACACCTGTGTAACAATGAAATTCTGTATATCTTTTTATTAAAATCAATATGATTTAAAATGTTATAATTAAGGCTAACTGAAAAGCTAAGGTAGGAGAATCAGGGAATAAAAAAACCTGAAAATGAAAAACCTGTAATATGTAAGAGTCCAATTTCCATCAGTCAAAGTGCTGATGGGAAATAGCATTATTATCTGGGAGCAAATTCTCTATTAAGTATAAACGCTTCATTGAGTTCAGTGGCACATGCCTATAATCTCAGTTATTGGGGAAGCTGAGGCAGGAACATTGCAAGTTCAAGGCCAGCCTGGGCAATTTTGCAAGATCTTGTTTCAAAATAAAAATAAAAAGGGCTAGGAATGCAGCTCAGTGATAGAGTGTCCTTGGGTTCAGTTCCTGGTACATTCCCCCCCGCCCTGCCCCCGCAAAAAAAAATTATAAACACTTCCTTTTTACATTAGAATATTTAAAGGGATTCTTTGGCATTATGTTGGACTTTTTGTATATGTTAAAAAATGCATTGTAACTAATGGCTATGAATTAAGTAACAAGTCTATTACATCCATCCCAATTTCTACTCCATGTATATAAATAAACATTCATGCATCAATTATATTATTTATTCCATCTATGCACAAGTTGGGCATGTACTTAAAACCTTTCAATAGCTTATTAAAATCTTCAACAGGGTCATAAACTAGTGCATACTCTGGTCCTGGCCCGGCTTTTCAAACCTCATCTCCTACCTTGCCCACTCCTCAACAGACTTCTTTTAGTTTCTTGAAAATTCCAAGCTCTCTCCTGCTAGAAGGAATTTGTACATATTTCTCTTTGCCTGAAATTCTCTTTTATCCTTTGGCCCCTTTCTATGCCCAGCTCAGTTTTAGGACTCAAATATCATTTCCTCTGGGAACCCCTTCTTGATCTTCTCACTATTGACTCTCAAAGACCATTAATATCTCATTCATAGTAACAGCTGTGTAATTTTGAACTTATCCTCTCCTTGCTATAGTTTTCCCACCTACCAGATGGGCATACAGTTACCTATTTCACAAGGTCATTGTTTAGATTATATAACATTACAAATGCAAAGTGCTTAGTGCTATGTTTGACAAACAGCAAGTAGTGAATCAATAGTAGTTTTAAGTCATATCCATAGAACTTATTTAAGGTCGATAAGAATGGGATTCTTGTCTTGATTATACAGGATAAGAGACAAAAAGATAGGGATGGACACAGATTTCTATGCTTGATGACAGCTTCTATCAGATGGTTTCTGTTTTCCCTGTGAAGCAGGGCATGAGGTCTTCTGATGAATGAGCAGGACTTGTCCTGGGTGTGAACTGAAGAATGAGAAGAGGGAGTCTGGTGGTTGGAAACCAGGAGATAATGGAGAAATAATCATTTTAGAGACTAAGAAAATAATAGGATAACTTTCTGGGCTGTTCAGGTTGGATTTACCTTATTATCAACCTGAAAGGCTGTAGATGTTTTGTCCAAAGGAACTGAAGAGCCCAAATGCAGGCAAAGAAAAAGACTGATGATCAAGAAAGCATTGGCCAAGTAGGCGTGATGAAAGGACAAGGTCCTGACCAGAAAGTGACTGAAGTGACAGACTTTGGTTTCTGAGTTGAAAAGAAAAAGAAGTGAAGACAGAAAATAAGTATATAAAACTAAACACAGGAGAAAAGTAGGGGGGTCAGGGCCTAAAGGTCCCAATTAGACTGAAGAACAGAGAGGAGATTAAATGAACAAGCAACCTTAAGAATCCAGGATTGGGCCACTTGGGATGCTGGGGCAGGAGGATGGCAAGTTCAAGACCAGCCTGGGTGATTTAGTGAGAGCCTGTCTCAAATGAAAATAGAACACAGGGCTGGGGATGCAGCTCAGTGGGAAAGCGCTGTCAACATGTGTGAGGTCCTGGGTTCAAAGAAAAAGAAAAAAAGCAAAGATTGGGGTTCTCAGTAATTTCATCAGAGATCCTGCAGTTTACAGTGTTCAGCTCTAGGGTATGACAGTGGGTGTGAATGCTGCAGCTAGGTAGAAGAGGTCAAAAGAAGTGAAAAAAATCAAGAATCTGAGCGTCCCAGGACTTAGAGAGATTTTCCTCACTGACATTAAAGTCTCCTAAAATGATACAGCAGGAGCTGGAGTACAGAGAAGAGGTAGGAGCCACTTGCTGAAGCCTTACACAACTCAGAAGTGATGTCCAAAACGCAGCAATGATGTCATGAAAGGGTTTGGAGCGAAAGAATGAGAACAGGGGAAACCATTCTGAAATCTTGATCAAGCCCCTTTTTCTACAACATTCATTCACATTTCTTCCCAGGATTCCTGTGGCTCTAACACTTACTTTCCAAATCACAGATGGACTACCAAGGATCTTCCATTTTGCACCAGGATTTTTGCCCTGAGCGCTAAAGATTTCCACAAATGCACCTCCCTAGAAAATAAAAACAAGACATTTAAATTAAAGTGAAATATAATGCTAGGGAGGAAACAGGATCCACCACCTAGTCTAAAACCAGTATTCAAAGCATCTGTCAGTTAAGTAAGTCCGGGAGGAAACATTATCCCTGTTGTTACTTCTACTTTATGTCTTGCTTGCATTGAAGCCATAGCCATTGTGACTTTGGGTCACCTTGGATTTATTGTTTATGGAATTTATTTTTAAAGCATGATAAATTATTCATCACTAATGTTACATGTGGGGTTCATTTTATTGACATGTATAGATCATGCTTGCAAAACATTCTATTCTACCCAGATTAAAGGGTTTAAAACTCAATTCTCAAATGAAGTCATTAAATTCTGATAATTATCTGGGAATACAAGCTTTTTAGTTATATTGACCAGGGCTCCAAAACTGGCTTCTAAGCTATCTGACCTTGTAGTTACTTAACTTCTATAAAATGGGTTGTTGGATTACACAGGAGAGTAAATATAAATCATCATGCACATAGAGAGGGATCATTCAATACTACCATCAAGATTATTCAAAAGGGGGAAATTAAATAGTTTAGTCCTAGCCAAAAAAAAAAAAAAAAAAAAAAGGCCTAGAAAGGATTCCAGGGTAATTCTTATTTTGAGCATTCCTAAAATATCTTTTTTGATTTATTTAATACCAATCAATTTGGAGATATCTAAGAAAAGGAGAGTAATCTATATGAGAAAAACAGAATCATTTCTATAGACAGTCAATTTGCTCCCAATTGTGAGCCTGAGAACATAGAGACACTTATTCAAAAATGCTAAAGACATTACTAAAAGTCCACACAATTAAATTGTAAAAAGAGGGAATTACATAAGATGCTTTTCTCTGAGGAAGAATTTATTACAAAATTTGAGAATCTAAAATGAGAGTAAATATGAAGTATAAGCAACATAGGAGAAAATGTCCAATTTTTGTAAAGAATTTCTAACTTTTAATGTTTTCTCAATAATATAAAGATATTTTCGCTTCTGGCTTTTAATACATAATCACTTAAAATGAGGACATTTAATTTCATCTTCCACAGGGAATGTTATGTGAAAAACTGTATATGGGATAGAATTACTATATTTTCTGGGGGTGGTTCATATTTTACTAAAAATTTAAAATTTGAGACAGCTGAGTTTTTTAAAAGAAAAAAACCATTGCACTGGGTGAGAAACCAAACTTACTTTCTGCCCACTTTTTTCTGCTTCCCCATGTTTTCCAAGTTTCCCACGGTAGGCATATGCTTCTTTCGGGTGGGGGAGTTACCAGAGATTGAACTCAGGGGTGCTTAATCCCTGAGCCACATCTCCAGCTCTTTTTATTTATTTATTTATTTTAGTTATGATCACATTTAATCATCCAAAACCCTGTGACTTAAGTAACATTTTATCTCTATTTTAAAGATGAGGCCAACGTCATACGATACTTAGATGGAGATCTCAGGCATCTGATTCCAAAGTCCTCCAGCTCTTTTTAAAATTTTATTTTGAGACAGGGTCTCTCTGAGTTGCTTAGGGCCTTACCAAGTTGCTAAAGCTGGCTTTGAACTTGTGATTCTCCTATCTCAGCCTTCCGTGTCGCTGGGATTACAAAGTGTGTGCCACAGCACCTGGCTGGGCATATGCTTCTTTAGAATAATATACTTTACTTGAAGTGAGACAAATTTTAAGTTTGTTCCAAACCTTTTAATGAAAGACAACTGCAACTTACTCTGAGGATAGGTGGTGGTATCTGGTGAAAAGTTAAAATTAACAAACCGGTAGAGACCAGGAGAACAGGAGACTGTTCAGGCACAGTGACAAAGTTCTTAACAGCTGGATCAGAATGGTAAACAGACTACCCAGTGTAACCTCAAACAGAAGTGAAGAGGACACAACAGGAGAGACCAGCAAAAAGGGAGATGCATAGTGAGGAGAGGAAAGCAGGCCATGCATGGAGACACCTTGGGATAGTCAAGGTGACTGAGAAACACCCAGAAACAAGGTCCCTTGAGTGTGATCCTTGCTCTGCCTGCATCCCAATCACTTGGAGGGAAGTTGTTAAAAAGATAAATGAACTCACCCCCATCTATAAAAATTGTAATCACTAGCTCTGGGTAGAGGATCATGAAATCTTCATTTTTACAAGTACACCAAGTGATCCTCATTGACCCCAAATATTTGATATTCACTGAACCCCAGTTTCAGAAAAAGAAAACAGCATTTAGCCAAAGTGCTTGTTTTCATTCTGGGTTTCACCCATTCGTGCATTCACTCATAATTAGCTTCTGAGATAGCATGATGCATCCTTAGCGAGTACCCCAAGCGCTTGTTAAAACTCAAGATTTCTGGGCCCTGCCCTCAAGATTCAAGAGGTCTTTGTGGGGTGTAAAATCTGCATTTTAATCAGCATCACAATTTATACACTTTGAGAAAAACTGAACTGGAGAGTGAACAAAACCCAAATCATAGGCGTATAGACTTTGGTTGATTTCTTTTTATCTTTTTTTGGGTAAAGTCTATTCATCCATAATTTTTTTTTTTTTTTTTTAACCTTGAAAAAGATCCCTTGTGACTGGGATGGCAGGGGAGGGGGGTTGTTCTTTGTCTTCCCCGGATCAGGAGCCACCTCACCCAAGAGGAGAAAGCTATAGACAGTTTGGAGAGCCATTTCAGTTTACCTGGTACTCATTTTTGAACATTCCCGCAGAGGGGACCGGGGCTTGGGGGCAGAGTTCAGGGCTTCCAGCGAGTGGCGTGACCCTGAAGGCTGGAAAATCCGCGGGCGGGAACCCGGAGACGGACGCGCGGGGCAGAGCTTGGTGCCTGGCTGGGACTAGGTCAGGCTCTTCTCAGCCCCTCGGGCCCCGGGTCAGCTGCACCTTGAGCCGCCGACCCGCACCATCGCGGCCCCGGCTTCCTCCCGGGCGCCCCGATCTGGTGAGGACGCAGCTGCTAGGGCGGGCTCCGGGTTGTCCCTGGGGAGTGATTGTGTGTGTAACCTACGAGACGGCCGCTGCCGAACCGCCGAGCCTCTGCCACCTACAACCGCCCAGCCAACCCGCCTAGGAAAGGCTGCCCGCTGCCGCCCCGCCCCCGAGTCCCCTCGGAAATGGGCGGGGCCCGGCGGCTCCACCTCTCGGAGGCGCCCATTGGCTCTCGCCAGGCGCCTGCGCACTGCGTTGTCTAGGCTGCTCTCTCCGACCCCCTGCTGCGAGGTGTTTGTCAGGTTGCCCGGGCAACCCAGGGACTGGAAGAAGTGGTGGACTGTGTAGCTGGTGACCCGCGCTCCTGTTAGATAGTGACTTGTGTCAGCAGAGAAGCCGCGACCTAGTGTGAAGAGCTACCCCAGCAACTGGGTTGCTCTAGAGCATCAGTCCCGTCGGGTTGTAAACACTGAGACACAGTCATGGAATCTTGAAACCCTCAGGTGGCCTTTGATTCACAAGTTCCCAAGCTTGGGTTCCTTGAGACACTGATAAAATCTGCTGGACCCTTTCACTGAGAAGGCTCTGGCAGGCAGATTACAAATATTTACTCAAGATCACTGCTGACTTTCAGAAGCCAAGGTTTTTGGCTCCAAATGGTAGCTTTCATTGAGACAAGCTCTGTCTTAAGCTAACTATTCGGTTAGCATTCAGTTTCTAGATCAAAACCACTCTTTCGTGGAAGATATTATTGCTAGTTTGGGGCTCAACTCTATGTCCAAGGTCATGTGGTCATTAAGTGCTGGCACTGGCTGAGAACTCACCTCTGATGCTACACTTATGGCTGAGTTAGTGCCCTAAGGTTAATAATAACCAAATACAACAAGCTCATAGACTCCTTGTTCTAAGCCAGGTAGTTCATAGGTATGGATTACTTTCTTGCAGTTGGGAGTATTGAGATTCAGAGTTAACTAGAAATTTACTCAGGGATGCAATGTTTCAATTGTGGCTGGGTCTGAAGCCATATATCATTCTACTTTACCTGAAAGCTTCAGCTATTTATTGGCTCTACCATATGCCAAGCTTCATAGATCATGTGTGGATTTCAAAAATGATTAAAATCAGGTCCTGCTTCTTCTCAAGGTTAAGAGCAGATAAAGATCAGACCCCACTCTGAACACACTATAATATAGCCGTGAGACCATCTCACAGCTATAAATTCCAATAACATTCCTGGAATACAGACTTTCTGATTTTTTGGAGCTCCAGCCTAGTTCACCAACAGTTTTTTGTGTTGTTTTTGTTTGTTTGTTTGTTTTGCAAAGTTTGTGTTGGAGGCTTTGAGAATTGTGATCAAAAGACATGATTGCTAGGTATGGTGAGGCGTACCTACAATCCCAGCAACTCAGGAGGCTGAGGCAGGCAGATTACAAATTTGAGGCCAATCTCAGTAATTTAGCAAGGCCCTAAGCAACTTACTTGAAGCCCTATCTCAAAATTTGAAAAGTAAAAAAGGGCTGGAGATGTGATTGAGTGGAAATGCACCTCTGGGATAAATTCCCAGTACCAATAAATAAATAAATAAATAAATAAATAAATAAAAGACATGGTCTCTGTCTTACAATACTTAATCTATGATTAACATTTATCCATTCATTCATTTAACACACAGTTCTTAGGAACATAATATGTACCAGATACTATACTAAGAGGCTGGCTATACAGTGAAGGGTCTCACCTTTTACACAGCTCATATATTAGGCAAGGAAGCCAATGAATGAATTAACAAGCAAATAATTCCAATTTATAGTAAATGCTATGAATACAGTGATAGGGAATAACCTCAGAAGTGAATCTTAGATTCCTTTGGTGGTTGTAACAAATTACCACAAACTGAGGAATTCATTCTTTCATATTTTGGAAGGCCAGGAGTCCAAAATCAAAGCATCAGCAGGGCCATACTACCTGGAGGCTTTAAAAGAAAATTGGTTCTTTGCCTCTTCCAGCTTCTGGTGGCTGTTGTCATCCCATGACTGGTGGCTCCATCTCTGCAGTCCTCTGCCTCCATGGCCGCATGCCTCCTCCCCTCTGTGTGTGTCTTTTGGCACACTTGGGAGGGCATGTAGAGCCCACTTGTATCATCCAAGCTCTTAAAGTTTGATTTAAGTTCTCTAATATCTTTAACTACCCCTTTTCTAATTAAGGGAATAAATTTACACATCTCAGGGAGGTGATATGGATGGATACCATTTGAGGGGACACTTTTGTGGACCACTGTTCCTATACTCTACTTGCATTATAATATAAATCAGCTTTTCATAAATGCTATATGGAAGACAACAAAATACACTGAGAGTTACCAGAGGAATCTAGAGGACTTAAGTCTTCAAATTATCCTCTTGAAACCCTAAAATATGTTGATACCTATAGCTGATATGAAACCCACATTTTGCCCTATGTTATTCTCTATATGCTTCTTGTGATTATCTGAACTAACTTGCCGCAGTCTGGCTGGGCACAATTCAGGAGCCACTTGTCAAAAGAAGCTAACTTTATTTTTAGAACCACACAAGATAAACAAAACAGCTCCTCAGGAAAAAACCCTCAGAGCCCAACTGCCACCACCGGCTTCCCACAAGCCACACACCCCAACAACCTCTTCCTCCCCCAATCCTCCTGCTCTTGAGGCCGATTGGCTGGGTCGCATGGGCGGAGCCAAAAAAGTCCCCCAATGAGCAGCTCCGTGGTCTGAAAGGGCAGGGAAACAGCCCAATGAGCATCACCGCAGAGGAGCCAATCAGCTAGATGTTGCTAGATGTTGCTGGGGCTGCTGTGAGCCAATCATCAGCTGGTAGTCTGAAAGGGCAGGGAAACAGCTCAATGAGCATCTCCACAGAGGAGCCAATCAGCTAGGTGTTGCTGGGGCCGCTGTGAGCCAATCATCAGCTGGCAGTCTGAAAGTTTGCTGGAGCCCCTTCGGCTGTGGCTCTCAACACTAACTAATGAATTAATATGTATGTCATCTGTCTTCAACAATTAAAAAGCAAATGTCATGAGGGGAAGAACTATTCAGGGGTCATTGCTATAGTCCATCCCTAGAGTACTGCCTAAGCTGCTATGTTACAAGTGGCTCCTTGGAGAGGCCCACATGGTGAAGAACTGATGCCTGCAGCCAATAGTCGATAAGATACAAGGCCTGCCAACAGCCACACCAGTAGGTTTGAAAGTGAATCCATCACCAATCAAGCCTCCATCTGCCAATCAGCCTCAATGCGATTATATCCCTAGTCAACACTTTGATGGTAGCCCTGTGACTACCTCTGAGTCAGAGGCATTCATCTAAGTTGCACCTTGATTCCTGACCCACAGGTAAAATTAGATCAATATTAATTGTAAACTGCAAAGATTGGGGATAACTTTAACATAGTAATAAATAGCTAATATATCCCTGTCTCCATCATCCAGACTTATCTATTTTATCTAAATATTTCCCAATTTTTTCATCTTCCCTCTACGGTGTTCTGTGTGCTGATTTATCTACGATCTTCTCTTCCTCAAACTAGAATGGCCTCCTGAGTCACACTGTGCTGGTCTCCTTTCAAATCATCCTCCACGTTGCTGTCAAAGTTATTTTTATAAAATGCAAATCCGGTCACATCAGTCCCCCATTTCTAGCCCTTTTATGACTACAGAACCTGGTGGACTCTGTAAGACCTAGCCTTTCCCTTCCTCTCCAGCCCCCTGCCCCTGCATTTTGGCATATTGGGAGAATTTTGTTTTTTTCAGTTCTTCAGGGTCAACATGTGCTCTTCTACCACAAGGACTTTGTGCTATTCTTTTTCATTGATCACTTCTTCTCACTTCTTTCCGTGGTTAATGGCAACTTATCCGACAGAGGTTAGAGCAAGGGGTCTTCCTTCTTTACTGTCTCTGATTTGATGAGATCCCCAATACAGATTTTAATAACATCTCAGCAAAAAGCATCATTAAAATCATCATTTAATTTTTATTTGTGTGCGTAATGTTAGTCACCTCTCTTTGACTATATATTTCAAAATTTATTGTCTATTTATGGTCACTGTTGAATCCTTGGTGCCCAGCATACTAGTTCAAACTGGTACTTGATATAACAAATAGTAATTGAATGAGAGAGAAAGGAAAGAAGGAGGTGAAGGATGAATAGATTCTTAAAAGGCAACCATAGGCTATAGGTGAAAAGAAAGCAATTGAAAACATATTAAGATAAAAGGGTAAATTTACAACCTCAATTTGTTCATGGAAAAATTTGTTACCCAGTTGAAAATGACTAATCGCAATGTATCAGTAATTACTTAGATGTTTTTGTTTTGCATCACTAGTTTATTCAATTTAAGGCTGGACGGGAATAGGATTATTTGCTTCACTCTCTTCACTTCCAAGGCCAAACAACATCTCTTAACCCTCCTATCTTCTAACAAGTTCAGGAGATTTAGAGTTGTATTTTCATTAGCAAGTGTCAAGTAATGGTCAAATCTGAAAGTTTTGCAACTCAGATCAACATTATTCTGCCTATGATGAGAGATATCCTTGACACTGACAGTGCTATAAAGCAGTATGAGAATAAATAACAATATGAACTCCAAGTCAGACATGGGTGGAGATCCAGTTTTACAATAGTGAATGTTCTTGTTTAATTTGGCTGAATTCTAGGATTTGACTAGAACTTCAAAAATGTCTACAAGAATTCTGGAAAAAAAATATACCAGCCTGCCCAAACAACTTGGCTTAAAACAAGTTATTTATATACATTAACAAAGATAGTGAAAGTTTCTTTAATTGCTACGATTTTTAAAAAGTCAGTACATTTAGTAATTGTATTAAATTGCTTAAATTAATTTGACAACATTAAGAATTAGTCACTTTACAAGCTTTAAAGTGCTTGTCTTTGTTCTACAAAGAAAGTAATTTTGTGGTATATTAATATTATTAAAGTATATTGGATGGTATTTAAAGAGGAAAAGATTAGAAATGGGTTTCAAAGGTGGCAGAGTCAATAATCCAGTTCTATTTAGATGAGTATGATTGTCAATTTGACAAGATAAATTATTTTTTCAACAAAGAATAAAACAATATATTTTATTGACCACATATAGTTGTAATTTATGTTTTGCCTTTGGTTCCTAATTGAATTATTTGACATCAGAAGAATTTGATAAAACCTTGATTTGATTATCAGAATTTCTTCTTCTGGAAATGTTTGATACATGAAGGGTTATTTTACCTTTTCCAGAGATGGAATGACTTCAGAAATTATATTAGTGCTGAGTTTTTGAATAATTTTGAAACTGCATCTACTTTTCAGTTTTAAGTTATTATTGAAAAAAAATATTGATATCCTGGTCATTCATTTGCCTTTGATTTCAGAGTAGGGATGTCTTCTTTTTCCAAAAAGGTGTGATACGGGGGAGTTTTTGAGGATTCTCCCCTTTTAAAAAATATCTTTAGTTGTATATGGACACAATATCTTTATTTTATTTACTTTTATGTGGTGCTGAGGATGGAATCCAGTGCCTCCCATGTGCTAGATAAGTTCTCTCCCACTGAGCCACAGCTCCAGGCCCATGAGACTTCCCTTTTTTAGGTTTTCTCCTTTACTTGCTTTTTATCCTCCCTGGACTGTGTGTGAGATTCTGTGGTGACTATTTCCTACCTGTACCTTTAGGTGATCAAGTACTTAAAAATTCATGCATAAGCTTAAAAATGCCCAAATTTAGCTACTGCCTGATGTTTTTTTCAAGGAAAAAAAATGTTTCAGAATTTGGATATTTAGATATACTTTCTTTAAAAAAGTAGTTTTATATAACAAATATTTAGGTTCATAAAAATGAATATATTTGCAAAATGCATCTTTGAAAAGATTATATTGATTATATATTAATACTATTTGCTTTTCAAATGGCATAAATGTTTAAATTTTGTCAGAAAAAGTTAAGGTGGCTATATAAGTAACATTTTTCTTATGTAACTATTCCTAACCTAAAACCAGTTAGGGTGTCTATAGAAAACTGGATATCCCCATGTAAAAGAATGATGTTGGCCCCTTATTTTACTTTTTAAATTTATATATGACTTGATTAAAAATGGACTAAAGACTTTAAGGTTAATATAAGCTTTATAAGTTTTATAAACCTATAAAACTCTTAGAACATAATATAGGAGGGAAATTTTCTGACATTGGAGTTAGCAATGATTTCTTAATATCTGAGGCAAGATCCAGTTGTAACTGGAGGCAAAGCATTGTCTGAATTTTCTTCTCCATGCAGCTTCCTGTGTGTTGACTCAGTCCTTAGGCTGAATCTCTAAGTTCATAAATGGCGATAGCATTCTGAATCTTACATCTTGATATCACCAAATAGACCATTTTAAGCCCAAGTCCTGAAGTTCACCTTCATTTGAATCAATTTGATTCATATGCCCACCTCTGAATAAATCTCTATGGTCAGATAAGTATGCATCCTCGTTGGCTTAAGGCTGAATAAAGTGTCCATTCTTAAACCAATCATTGCAACGGAAAAAGATGGCTGGGAATGGGAAGGAAATGTTTCCCAAAGGGACCTCTAAGCCTCTTGGAAGGAGGGAAGAGTGGATATTGGGCCACCAAAAGCAGATGTCTACTATGTTGTCATCATACATCCTGCAATTCTTTAAAAGAAATAGCAAATATTGTTTAAGGTTTTAGCTAAATATGAAAAAAATTAAAATGAAAGAAAGGTTCTCCATTCTCTAAAGGATCTGATGTCCATGCAGGCAATCTAAATGTCACGGGCCTTAACACCCTTTTGTTCATCTTGACTCTTTTTTTTTTTTTAATTTTTATGGTTGGTTGTTCAAAACATTATATAACTCTTGACATATCATGTTTCACACTTTGATTCAAGTGGGATATGAACTCCCATTTTACCCCGTATACAGATTGCAGAATTGCATCGGTTGCACATCCACTGATTTACATATTGCCATACTAGCGTCTGTTGTATTCTGCTGCCTTTCCTATCCTCTACTATCCCCCCTCCCCCATCCCCTCCCCTCTTCTCTCTCTACCCCCTCTACTGTAATTCATTTCTCCCCCTTATATTTTCCCTCCTTTCCCCTCACTTCCTCTTGTATGTAATTTTGTATACCCCTGAGGGTCTCCTTCCATTTACATGCAATTTCCCTTCTCTCTCCCTTTCCCTCCCACCTCTCATCCCTGTTTAATGTTAATCTTCTTCTCATGCTCTTCCTCCCTACTCTGTTCTTAGTTACTCTCCTTATATCAAAGAAGACATTTAGCTTTTGTTTTTTAGGGATTGGCTAGTTTCACTTAGCATAATCTGCTCTAATGCCATCCATTTCCCTCCAAATTCTATGATTTTGTCATTTATTAATGCAGAGTAATACTCCATTGTGTATAAATGCCACACTTTTTTTATCCATTCGTCTATTGAAGGGCATCTAGGTTGGTTCCACAGTCTTGCTATTGTGAATTGTGCTGCTATGAACATCGATGTAGCAGTGTCCCTGAAGTATGCTCTTTTTAGGTCTTTAGGGAATAGACCGAGAAGGGGAATAGCTGGGTCAAATGGTGGTTCCATTCCCAGCTTTCCAAGAAATCTCCATACTGCTTTCCAAATTGGCCGCACCAATTTGCAGTCCCACCAGCAATGTACAAGTGTACCCTTTTCCCCACATCCTCATCAGCACTTGTTGTTGTTTGACTTCCTAATGGCTGCCAATCTTACTGGAGTGAGATGGTATCTTAGGGTAGTTTTGATTTGCATTTCTCTGACTGCTAGAGATGGTGAGCACTTTTTCATGTACTTGTTGATTGATTGTATGTCCTCCTCTGAGAAGTGTCTGTTCAGGTCCTTGGCCCATTTATTGATTGGGTTATTTGTTTTCTTATTGTTTAAATTTTTGAGTTCTTTGTATACTCTGGATATTAGGGCTCTATCTGAAGTGTGAGGAGTAAAGATTTGTTCCCAGGATGTAGGCTCCCTATTTACCTCTCTTATTGTTTCTTTTGCTGAGAAAAAACATTTTAGTTTGAGTAAGTCCCATTTGTTGATTCTAGTTATTAACTCTTGTGCTATGGGTGTCTTATTGAGGAATTTGGAGCCCGACCCCACAGTATGTAGATCGTAGCCAACTTTTTCTTCTATCAGACGCTGTGTCTCTGATTTGATATCAAGCTCCTTGATCCATTTTGAGTTAACTTTTGTGCATTGCAAGAGAAAGGGATTCAGTTTCATTTTGTTGCATATGGATTTCCAGTTTTCCCAGCACTATTTGTTGAAGATGCTATCCTTCCTCCATTGCATGCTTTTAGCCCCTTTATCAAATATAAGATAGTTGTAATTTTGTGGATTGGTTTCTGTGTCCTCTATTCTGTACCATTGGTCCACCCACCTGTTTTGGTACCAGTACCATGCTGTTTTTGTTACTATTGCTGTGTAGTATAGTTTGAAGTCTGGTATCGCTATACCGCCTGATTCACACTTCCTGCTTAGAGTTGTTTTTGCTATTCTGGGTCTTTTATTTTTCCATATGAATTTCATGATTGCTTTGTCTATTTCTACAAGAAATGCCATTGGGATTTTGATTGGCATTGCATTAAACCTATAGAGAACTTTTGGTAATATCGCCATTTTGATGATGTTGGTTCTGCCTATCCATGAACAGGGTATATTTTTCCATCTTCTAAGATCATCTTCTATTTCTCTCTTTAGGGTTCTGTAGTTTTCATTGTATAAGTCTTTCACCTCTTTTGTTAGGTTGATTCCTAAGTATTTTATTTTTTTTTTTTTTTGAGGATATTGTGAATGGAGTGGTTGTCCTTATTTCCATTTCAGAGGATTTGTCGCTGATACACAGGAATGCCTTTGATTTATGTGTGTTGATTTTATATCCTGCCACTTTGCTGAATTCATTTATTAGCTCTAATAGTTTCTTTGTAGACCCTTTTGGCTGCTAGGTATAGGATCATGTCATCTGCAAATAGTGATAATTTAAGTTCTTCTTTTCCAATTTTTATGCCTTTAATTTCTTTTGTCTAATTGCTCTGGCCAGTGTTTCGAGAACTATGTTGAACAAAGTGGTGAGAGAGAGCATCCCTGTCTTGTTCCAGATTTTAGAGGGAATGCCTTCAATTTTTCTCCATTCAGAATGATGCTAGCCTGAGGCTTAGCATAGATAGCTTTTACAATATTGAGGTATGTTCCTGTTATCCCTAGTTTATCTAGAGTTTTGAACATGAAGGGATGCTGTACTTTGTCGAATGCTTTTTCTGCATCTATCGAGATGATCATATGGTTCTTATCTTTAAGTCTATTGAGGTGGTGAATAACATTTATTGATTTCCGTATATTGAACCAGCCTTGCATCCCAGGGATGAATCCTACTTGATCATGGTGCATACGATATGTTTTTGTATCCGATTCGCCAGAATTTTATTGAGGATTTTCGCATCTAGATTCATTAGAGATATTGGTCTGTAGTTTTCTTTCTTTGAAGTGTCTTTGTCTGGTTTAGGAATCAGGGTGATGTTGGCCTCGTAGAATGAATTTGGAAGTTGTCCCTCTTTCTCTATTTCCTGGAATAGATTGAAAAGTATTGGTATTAGTTCTTCTTTAAGGATTTTGTAAAACTCTGCTGTATACCCATCTGGTCCTGGGCTTTTCTTAGTTGGTAGTCTTTTGATGGCTTCTTCTATTTTCTTGATTGATATTGGTCTGTTTAGGTTGTCTATATCCTCCTGACTCAATCTGGGTAGATCATATGACTTAAGAAATTTATCGATTCCTTCACTATCTTCTATTTTATTGTAGTATAAGGTTTCAAAATAATTTCTAATTATCTTCTGTATTTCTGAAGTGTCTGTTATGATATTGCCTTTTTCATCCCGTATGCTAGTAATTTGAGTTCTCTCTCTTCTTCTCTTCGTTAGCATGGCTAAGGGTCTGTCGATCTTATTTATTTTTTTAAAGAACCAACTTTTAGTTTTGTCAATTTTTTCAATTGTTTCTTTTGTTTCGATTTCATTAATTTCAGCTCTGATTTTAATTATTTCTTGCCTTCTACTTCTTTTGCTGTTGTTTTGCTCTTCTTTTTCTAGGATTTTGAGATGAAGTGTGAGATCATTTATTTGTTGGTTTTTTCTTGTTTTAAGGAATGAACTCCAGGCAATGAATTTTCCTCTTAGAACTGCATTCATTGTGTCCCATAGATTCTGATATGTTGTGTCTGTGTTTTCATTTATCTCTAAGAATTTTTTAATTTCTTCCTTGATGTCTTCTATAACCCATTGATCATTCAGTAACCTATTGTTCATTCTCCAAGTGATTCATGATTTTTCCTTCCTTCTTTTATCATTGATTTCTAGTTTCATTCCATTATGATCAGATAAGATACATGGTATTATCTCTATTCCTTTATAATGTCTAAGAGTTGCCCTGTGACAGAATATATGATCTATTTTTGAGAAGGATCTATGTGCTGCTGAGAAAAAAGTGTAACTGCTTGATGTTGGGTGGTATATTCTATATATGTCAATTAAGTCTAGGTTATTAATTGTATTATTGAGTTCCATAATTTCTTTATTCAACTTTTGTTTGGAAGATCTGTCCAGTGGTGAGAGAGGTGTGTTGAAGTCTCCCATAATTATTGTATGGTGGTCTATTAGACTCTTGAACTTGTGAAGAGTTTGTTTGATGAACATAGCTGCACCATTGTTTGGAGCATATATATGTATGATTGTTATGTCTTTTTGGTGTATGGTTCCCTTGAGCAGTATGTAGTGTCCCTCTTTATCCCTTTTGATTAACTTTGGCTTGAAATATATTTTATTTGATATGAGTATGGACACTCCTGCTTGTTTCCGAAGTCCATATGAGTGATATGATTTTTCCCAATCTTTCACCTTCAGTCTATGTATGTCTTTTCCTATCAAATGCGTCTCCTGTAGGCAGCATATTGTTGGATCTTTTTTTTTTTTTTGATCCATTCTACTAGCCTGTGTCTCTTAATTAGTGAGTTTAAGCCATTAACATTTAGGGTTATTATTGAGATATGGATTGTTCTTCCAGCCATATTTGTTTATTTATGTTACTTAACATGGTTTGTTTTTCCTCTTTGATTATTTTTCCCCTTTACTGTACTACCTCCCACTGTTGGTTTTCATTGTTATTTTCCATTTCCTCTTTCTGTAATGTTTTGCCGAGAATGTTTTGAAGAGATGGTTTTCTAGCTGCAAATTCTTTTAACTTTTGTTTATCGTGAAAGGTTTTAATTTCATCTTCCATCCTGAAGCTTAATTTTGCTGGATACACAATTCTTGGTTGGAACCCATTTTCTTTCAGCGTTTGAAATATGTTGTTCCAGGATCTTCTAGCTTTCAGAGTCTGTGTTGAAAGATCAGCTGTTATCCTGATTGGTTTACCCCTAAATGTAATCTGCTTCCTTTCTCTTGAAGCTTTTAAAATTCTCTCCTTATTCTGTATGTTGGGCATCTTCATTATAATGTGTCTAGGTTTGGATCTCTTATGATTTTGCACATTCGGCGTCCTGTGGGCTTCTAGGATTTGGGATTCTGTCTCATTCTTCAAGTCTGGGAAGTTTTCTCGTATTATTTCGTTGAACAGATTGCTGATTCCTTTGGTTTGGACCTCTATACCTTCCTGTATCCCAATGACTCTTAAGTTTGGTCTCTTTATGTTATCCCAAATTTCTTGGATGTTCTGCTCATGGTTTCTTAACAGTCTCGCTGAGCTGTCTATGTTCTTTTCAAGTTGAAATACTTTGTCTTCATTGTCTGATGTTCTATCTTCTAAGTGTTCTACTCTGCTGGTAGTATTCTCATTTAAGTTTTTAAGTTGGTTCATTGCTTCCTGCATTTCTAGGATTTCTGTTTGTTTGTTTTTTATAACCTCTATCTCCCTTTATAGTTGATCTTTTGCTTCTTGGATTTGTTTATGTAATTCATTGTCGAAGTGATCTTTCATTGTCTGATTTTGCTGTCTAATGTCTTCCTTAAGACTCCAGATCATTTGAAGCATGTAAATCCTGAATTCTTTATCTGACATTCCATCTGCTGCAGCTATTATCTCTTCTAAAGTTGAGTTGACCTGCATTGCTTGTGGTCCTTTCTTTCCTTGTTTTTTTATACTGCTCGCGTTTCTTTCTGCTTGGTGAAACTGTTGTGTCATTGAATTTTCCCCCTATATATTTATGTTGCTCTTGTACATTGCAACGTCTCCCTTGCAGGGGCCGGCGATGGCTATGCTCCTCCTCCAATTGGGGTGATGAGTCTACCACGCCGGCAGGCCGCTGGGCCTGCTCCAATGGTCGTCGCAGGTCTGCCCACCTTGCAGGGGTGAGCAGCGGCTCTGCTCCGCCCCTCCTCCAATTGGGGCGATGTGTCCACCACGTGGTGGCCACTGGGCCTGCTCCGTCGGTAGGTCGTAGGTCTGCCCGTCTTGCAGGCGCGGGCGGCAGCTCTGCTCCTCATCTTGACTCTTAATATTCAAGTCTAAATTTTCAGAGGCCTCACCTGCTTACAAATAGAAATTCAATGTAATTGGATGTCTCTGTATTTCCAAGATTTGCAGGGAATGAAGTCTCTCCAAACCACTTCTGAAGTGATTCCTTATTTGCATTTTTCCTCAGACCCAACATTTTTACTAAGGATTCTACTTGGTTGCTACCATTACGACTATTGCCAATGAATACTTACCATGTTTGAAAATGTTGAAATGAGAGTGTAACTGCTTTCCTTCACGTTTCCTTCATTTTCCTTTTCCTGGGAAAAGACATCTGGGAGTTGGCTTGGCACTCATAACTAGGTCTTGGTGTTTTGTTATTATTGTTGCTGTTATTGTTGAACATGAACAAATTCACAGAATACCAACATTAGACAATGCCATTCTATGACCCTTATAGGTCAAGACAGAATAAGACTGTCACCAGCTGTCCCAGCTGGTGAGATAAGCTGGGTACAAAAGAGCTGGCTACAGCAATAAACAGAAACGATGAAGAAACCATGAACATGAGTTTTGAGTTTGGGACTGCCTTGTGACCCCAAGGGTCAGCTCCATGCTGGAGAGCACTGGAAGGAGCAAGAGAGATAGCACACCCGGAACCCCCCTATTTATTGGGGGAAAAGACATTTGATAGAGTAGTCCACTCAAAATAAGGCAAGGGATAGGGTTTCAAAAGGTGGAGTCTTACTTGGTGATGTCTTGAGGTCAGCAGATTGATAGACAGCTTGGCAAGTCACACTCATCTCAGGTGCTGTGTGGGATCACAGGCAGAGCGAGAGGAAAGGCACACTTGTGTGGCACAGCCCAGTCAGCGTGGAACGCCAGACCTGTCCCCTCATATGATCAAATGTTCATAGCTCACGCACACAGTCCATGCATGGCTCGCGACATCAGACCACTTCCTGATCGTGTCTGAACACAGAAAAAAATATGAAAGCTCTCCAGATCACAAGAATGAACAAACACTTCCCTGTCCTGGCTAATATGAATGAATACTGCTTTTCACTGATATAGCTAAGCCTTATTTCATTCCTCTTGATTTACACGTAAGTTTTATCAATATTTCCAGTTGCTGAATTATCCCTGCTTATAGTGTGGACCTAATCCAGAAAAAAGCCCTGCTTCCCTAAAACCTCTCCTAAATCATCTAACATAAGCCCAAATCCTAATTTCTAACAACTTCTTACTGAGATGTCTGTGGTTTCCCAATGGTATGTTTTCTATCTGTTGCAATGAGAAATGAATTCATCATCTCCAACTATTAGTTTATTCCTGATATTGCCTGGTTATGCATTAAAACCAGTAAATCTAGAACTTTCCATCTTCATTTTTAGGAGGTAAACTGAATGCTTACTGTAAATTTCTTTCAGTTTCCTATAGTCACTTGAACCCAGTGGTCCAGTGGGTATCTGTATAGCTTTGTTCTCTCAAATATTGCAGCTAGTCCAGACCTAACTTTGAAGGCTCAACCTCAGGGGGAACTATTTCCATAGTCACCTACACTCTTGCCCTGAGTACCACATATACTGCCTGCTACTATCACTGCTGCTACTGACTCCTTGATGCAGGTCTCCATTCATTCACTAAAGCAAATCTGTCTTTTCAAGGTAAGAAAAAGTGTTTACAGTGGAGACCGCGCATCACAGTGAAATTGACTGGATCCCAAATTGCTGCAGTTTAAAAAAAATGTTTGCAAGATAACTGAATAAAGGGGGCTTGTGGATGACCTATGACAGGGAAGTGGTGACAGGGCGACAAAGGAAAAACTGTATTTTAAGACAAGTGATTGAGAAATAACTCTGTATATCAGCAACAATGTGATGAGAAGCCTAAACAGCACGTGTAGTTTGAAAGGCAACTTAGAGAAAAAAAAAAAAAACACAGCAGATTGCAACTTCCACCTTGGCTCCATGCTTCCAGGGTTGAGAAGGAGCTCTACGGTGCTGGAAAAAGTTAAGTAGGAAAGTACTAGAAACTCCAATCATATCTACAGACCTGCAGTCCTATGTGCAGTAGGATTCCATAGTCCTCATAGTAATCCATTTTGAGAAGGTAGTCTCAAAATGGATTCTCAAAATGAACTCCAAAGAGGGAGTTCATTTCGTTTTTCCACCAACCCAAGAAACCAAGTTGCTATAACAGCCACTGCTAGATGTCATCTTGCCTTAGGGGACACCATCCGAAGCCTTAGACTGATGGATAACTCAAAGAGTGAAGACGCCGTCACAGCTCCAAGATGAGTAGATGCCTTAAGCTCAAATCCCACCCACACACGCGCAGTGGGATCCAGGGAGTGTCTGCTCCCTAATCCATAGCCTTGGGAATGCAGCAACTGTTGCAGTCTCCCAGCTTCACCTGAGTCTGTCCTCAGGAGCTGAGAAAAGCCCCAGCCACATTCTACTGCTCCAGAAACACAGCTACCAGTGCCCCAATCCCTGGCGCCATCTGCACTCTGTAGTGGGAACTAGGAAATGTTTCCTCCCCAGCTTGGTAGCATTGAGACCTCAACTATGGTGCAAAGTTCCATCTTTATCTGTGTCTGGCCATCAGGAGTTGGGAAAAGTTCTAGTCATGTCCTCATGCTTTTGGAACACATCTACCAGAAGACTCCATCTCCAGAACTACTTATACTCACCCTGTGGGAACCAGGGAAGGACTTCTGCCCAACCAGTTGCTTTGGGACTATGGCTTCTGGTGCCTAAAGCCCATCATCACCTGTACCCATACTTAGGGACCCGAGGAAGGTCTCAATAGCATCCCACTGCTCTAAAAGCACAGCTATCAACAGCCCAAACCCTGGAACCTCGTGGGAATTAGAGAAGGCCTCCTTCCCAAACCACAACATGGAGATTGGAGCTGTTGGAACAACGACAACAAAAAAGCCAGGGAAGTCAAATCCAAGTACTGCAGCTGCAGGACCATGGCTACCTACACCACAGCTTTATGACCACCAGACTTGTTGACAGCTTTTAGCCCTGTGTGACCTAGGGACATTCCCACCCACATCCTGAAGTTCCAGGAAGTGTCAAAGCCACAACCCCCTGCACCACCTCCACTTGAGCCCTAGGACCCAGGAAACATCTCCTCCAAGTCCTTTAACTCCAGAGCAATTAAGTATAGCAGTGCCATAAACCCAGACACCACTTGCACATGCCCCAGGGGACCTAAGGAAGGCCTCCTCCACAGCCCATGGACTTGGGGTGGACCATTGCTTCTGGTGTGACAAGTCCGTGGTTGTCAACTAGCACTTGTCCCTTGTACCTACAGAAGATTCCACTGGGTTCCATAGCTCCAGAAAGCAGTTACCAATGCTAAAAACACCAAGACCACTTGGTCCTTCCCAAAGGACCTAGGGAAGGTCTCGCATTCCACAACCTTGAGTCCATGGTTATCCACGCCACAGAGCCTGGTGTCACCTGTGTTCATCTCGTGGGACCTGGAGAAGATCTCATCACATCTCGTGTCTCCAGAATTGTGGCTGCTGTTGCCACAGGCCCAGGCATTTCCTGTATCCATCCTGAAGGACCTGAGAATGGTCTCCTTGACAGCCTGTGGCCTGAGGCCCATGACTGCTGGTGCACAACCCTTGATGTCACTTATGCTTGCCTTGAGGGGCCTGGAAAGTACACACATCCTGGATAGAAATAAATTCAACAATACATAAAAAAATTCATACCCCAAGATACATCTTCAGAATGAAGCTACTAAGAAGGCCACCTCCCAAAAGTGGTAGATATCCATTATACCAGATAGCCATCAGGAAGTTATTGGGGGGGGGGGTGAGTAAAATTAACCATCATTGATTCAAAATTAAGAAATTTGGTAAAAAAAATAAACTTCAGAGGAGTAATGACATTGGGTGGGGGTGGGGAGTACCAGGGATTGAACTGAGGGGCATTCGACCACTGAACCACATCCCCAGCCCCATTTTGTATTTTATTTAGACACAGGGTCTCACTGAGCTGCAAACTGAGGTGAGGGACTGTGGAGAATACTGGAAATTAAGAGGTGAAAAATAGAAACCATGTAAGATCCAGAGACCAGCACCCTAAGAGAAACAAAATATACCAGCACCTTCACCCTGGCTCCACAGCCAGGAATGGAGAATCTCCTCTATGCAGGAGTAAAGGTGAAAGGGAGAGTCCCGACACACTATCAGTATGGATAGTGTCTATCCTAGCTATTGGAAAGCCTCACAACCCTTTTAAGGTTGAAGCCTAAGGAATTAAGAACCTAAAATCAGCACAGTAGGCTGGCTTTGGGAAAAGAATTTATATCCTCTCCCCGTGGATGCCCAGGGTGCTATAACCCTTTGCCATCTTGAGTAGGGACCTGTTAACTGAATTTGGGCGGGTCTACGGTGCAGAAACGCCTGCCTGTTCCAATCTCAGGGACCCCCACAGACAGTATACACATCAGTTTGCAGCTATACGGCTGTTGTTTTGGTTATACTTTGTGCAAGAACAGGTGAACCCTGAGTGCCTCTGTTCAGCCATCTCACCCTATGAAACCATTTTTAAAATAGTCTTCAGCTCTATCTAATTATAGTCTAGCCGTATTGATGCTGTATGGTGATACGTTTGCTACTCTTCCCGGATGGAATTTTATAGTAATCAGTCAAATTTAACCCGAGATTTGGGGTCTGTTAATATTTTATTATTGTGACCTTATGCCAACATAATCTCCAGGGGGAAGCAAGTTACCTTAATGTGCCGACTGTAGAACCTGCAGTGTCTGCCTCAACCTCCCTGAAGCTAAAACTCTTTGAACTTCCTCCAGTTGTGAAAATTGGCACTTTCTCACTTTCACCCAGAACACTTTTGCTGGTTCTTTTTTCTTCTTTACCTTCTAATTAGAAGTATTTCTCCAGGAGCCCCCTCTTTTATTCTTCCCAAAGTAGGCATTTGAGACCCAGTAGATAACAGGTGCTCTGAAGTAAGTGATCGGACAGTCAACAGTGCATTTTTATCCTCTACTTTCTCTTTAATTGAAAGAGCTAAAATTAACAGAGAAGCTAATGTCCGTCAAGTTCAACTCTATGCACCTCATTCCTATACATTCTCATAACCCTCCCAACCATCCAAAGAAGTAAATGCTAATTTAATCTCTATTTTACAGAGAAGCAGAGCAGAGAATAATTAACTTGCTGAAGGTTATTCAAGAAAAGGTTAGCCCAGGATAAACTATGCTTTCCTGAAGAATGCCTTGAGAAGTATAAATTAGGCTTTCTTAAGGAGGAGGCGACACATCTTGGAGAATGAATCAGTCTGTACATAACAGCTGTGAACTTCGGATGAGATTGCATAGTCCAAGATGTAGCATTTGCACATAATATATAGATCTTATCTGGTTTTGGCTCCTGTTGTTATCAACTAGCTTTTTTCTATGTATCTAAAGTACAAAACAGGATTATTTAAAAATATAATTCAGAGCCCAGGAAATCCAAACCATTCATGTTTCGCTACAGTGGCTAGAGTGCATGGTTGGAAAGGCACCAAGGTTGACACTGCCCTAAACTGCTAATTGAGTCTCCACACAGCCCTATTCTTTCTCTATTGGTCTGACAGTTTTCATAGTAAAGACGGAAGACTACAGATAATCTTTCAAATGGATAATTACCGATAATGCACTCAGCGAAATTAAAATTAATGGTAGCTATATTTAGATAGTAAAATGGTTCTATTAAAAATAGGGCTCAGAATTCTACGGAAAAAAATTAATCTCTTTGTAATATTGCTTAGGGAATTTGCTATTCTCCTGATATGGGATTAGAATTAAATTACTTACTACCGAATTGTTACATTTTTTAGTTTTTCTCTCCCACACTTCTTTACCCCACTTTTTAAATCTCCATCAGGTTTTTGGTTTCTTTCTCTCTTTCTTTCTTTCTTTCTTTCTTTCTTTCTTTCTTTCTCTCTCTCTCTCTCTCTCTCTCTCTCTCTCTCTCTCTCTCTCTCTCTCTTTCTTTCTTTTTTTAGCTTTTTTCCAAGGCTTGCATTAATTCCTTTAAGGCTAAATTATAAACACTCACTAGAAAAATATTAAAAGCTTAAAAATATTAAAATACACAAAGCTTCCCAAAAGCACTTTGGCAGCTTTGTGTTTTGCTTAGTTACTGGTTTAGGAATCACTCTTCAGTTTTCCAGAAAGCAATCCTATTTATAAATACTAGCATTAGTATTGGAATTACGATTTTTAAAAATTAAAATATAATTGTAGGTAAACTTCCCAGTATATAGGAACATCTAGATACTGTCACAAATAATGTAAATCCAATAAAATATGAAACTCATTTTGATTTTCCATTCAGGTGGGAATATACCAGTAAATATTCTATTAGCACTTAACAACTTCTTCTTTTTGCTGCCATATTCAACCAAAATGGAGATTGTCATTGGTAGCCTGTCTCTTTTTCTGCTTTGTATAGTTGTACTTAGTGATAACATGCTGAGAATTGAATGGATTTAATTTAGAAGATTCTTTGTTGTATAAAAATATTCAACGTTTGATGTTAAAAACCATTTTTACAGAAGAAACCCCAAAGATACATTTTGGCTTTTAAATCTATAACAAATTATTTTAATTTGGGAACATGTACAAATACAAATAAGTATAGTGTACAGGGTTTGTGCATTATAATGTAAATTTAAACTCCTTGGGTGAATTGGGAATTGCTCATTCTCTTGTTGGATATTAGGACAATAGCACCATTTGTTCAGATGTTGGAACCTTAATAGCTCTTTAAGGAGGAAGGGTGATGCTAATTTATGTAATTTTAGATGGGCAGATAAGAGTTGTGCCAGGCATTTTCTTAAAAGAAGTTTTTCTAATTAGTTTAAACTTTGGAATTATGTTTATTTAAGGGCAGAGAGTGTTCCCTTGTGTATTATGGCCTCCTTAGATGTAGTTAAAGAATCAGAAGTTCAGTGATGATTGCAGTTGTCATTTTTAGTTTTCTGAGGATATTTATAACACAGTAACAAAACAATCCTCAAATGTCAGAAATTTGAAACAATGAAGTTTTGATTCCTGGTCTTATGCCATTTCTTGCATTGATGAATGTTGTTTTTGTTTTGGGACCTGTGCTGTAGGAGCCACGCTCTGCCTGGAACGTTGCCATTCTCAATAAAGGAAAATGAAGAAAGTACCACTGTGTAATGGCTCTTAGCTTTTCTACTGAAATTGACATGTGTGGCTTCTCAAATTTTATTGGCCACAGGGAGTCACATGCAAAGCTGTTATCTGTGGGCAGGAATGTATAGTTTTTTTTTTTTTTTTTAAACATGGTATGTTTTTTAAGACATGTATTCTTTGTTTGTTTATTTATTTATTTATTTATTTATTTATGGTGCTGGGGATCCATCCCAGTTCCTCACCCTCACCCGTGCAAGCGCTCTACCACTGAGCCACCACCCCAGCCCAGGAATATGTAATCTTACCTCAGGTAGAAGCACCAAATATTTTGAACAATAATACAATATAATTCTACCATACCCCATCATCTTGTCTCAACTGTTCACTTAATTTTCTTTTACATGCAAAATATACTCATGCTTTACCAAAAAAACCAAAAAAACCCTCAGTCTTATCCAATCACAGTATTAGGCTCAAAGTCCAACGTACTGTGATAGTCTAAGTGCATACGTGGTTCAAACTCTGATCCACAAACTTATGAACTGAGGGTAAGTTATCTAACTCTACCTAAATCTAGTAATACCAAGGTGGAATAAAAGCAAGGTAATTTCAATAACTTTGATAAAGGCTCTCATTCTTGGAAGGGGAAGAATGAAGAACATAGCAGTCATTATATCATCCATGTTCTGAAATCATGCAGACTTCACAATGGCCCCTTTACAAAGGGGTGAGGGAAATTTCTTGGTTAATCACTGCTTCTGTTTCCTGTGAGTAGCTTCTCAGGACATTTTTATCCGTAGCTCTTTGCTCACCCTCTATTTCATTAACCTTGGCTGCATTTGAAAAGAACATTGGAGAATATGTCTTCCATACGGGCTTTCCTCAGCCTATTTCCCCACAACAGTTGATTCAAGTCACAAATAGTCACTATATGTTAGTGCAGGTTATAACCGTTTGTTACCATAAGCTTCTCATAATCATATTAGCTTTAATAGTTGATTCTGGTCAATCCCCAGTGCCATTAATTATACACACTTTCTTTTCCCCTGGCTGTATCTCTGGATGTGCCACCATTTCTAGATGTAATTGCTCACATGTGGGCAATAAATTGGCTTTGGTGGAAAAATCACATCTCTATCTTCTTTCAAAGCCATTTTTTTTCCAACTAAAATAATTTATAAGTACCACCTTAACTATTCAGACCTCTTGAATGCAATGTTTACATTAAGTATTAAACTCAAAGTTCCTTCATCTTTAGATTTAGGCATAGAGGAGAGTGATAAGATTCAAGAACTGGTCATCTTTCCAGTGTTATGACTCTCAAAAATTCTGATATTCTTTTTCATTTCTGCTTCACATTGGCTAATTATTTTTCTTTCAGTGCTTTTTATTTTATTTTTTTATTCTAATTTGTTATATATGACAGCAGAATGCATTACAATTCATATTACACAATTTTTCATGTCTCTGGTTGGACACAAAGTAGAGTCACACCATTCATATCTTTATACACATACTTAGCGTAGTGATGTCCATCTCATTCCACCATCTTTCCTACCCCCATGTCCCCTCCCTTGCCCTCCTTCCCCTTTTATCTATCTAGAGTTCATCGAATCCTCCCATGCTCCCCGCCCAACCCCATTATGAATCAGCATCCTTATATCAGAGAAAACACTTGGCATTTGGGTTTTTGGAATTGGCTAACTTCATTTAGCATGAGATTCTTCATTTCCATTCATTTACCTGCAAATTCCATGATTTTATTCTCTTTTAATGTTGAATAATATTCCATTGTGTATATATACCACATTTTCTTTATCCATTCATCTACTGAAGGGCATCTAGGTTGGTTCCACAGTTTAGCTATTGTGAATTGTGCTACTATAAACATTGATGTGGCTGTGTCCCTGAAGTGTGCTGTTTCTAAGTCCTTTGGGTATAGATCAAGGAGTGGGATAGCTGGGTCAAAAGGTGGTTCCATTCCCAGTTTCCCAAGGTATCTCCATACTGCTTTCGAGTGCCTGAGTTCAATCCTCAGTATCCAAAAAAAAAAAAAAAAAAAAAAAACTAAGTAAATGAACAGGCTTTCTATGTTTGTGTATTAGAAGTCTGTATTGTTAAGATAGAAATTCTCCACTAATTGAACTAGGAGTCAGTGCCATTCCTATCAAAATTCTGGCTGACTTTTTATTTTTTTTTTCCATAAATCGACAAGTATGTCCTAAAATTTATATGGATATGTGAAACATCTAGAATAGGCAAAACGATTTTTAAGAAGAAAGACAGAGTTGGATGACTCATACTCCCCAATTTCAAAATGTATTGTAAGTATACAGTTATTAATACAGTATGGTATTGGCATAAGGATAGATCAATGCAACACAATCAAAAGTCTGCAAATAAATCTTTTCTGTAAATTGATATTTGACAAATATGCCTTAGAAATTCATCAGGTAAAGGATAATTTTTTTTATCCTTTGGAACTAATGAATATTCAGTTTTAAAAGATGAACTTATGCTCTTACCTCATGCCATACACAAAAATCATAGTCTTAAATGGAAAATAAAACATTTAAAATAAAACAGGAGAAAATCTTTGAGACCTTAGGATAGGCAGCAATTTCTCATGCAAAAAGAACAGTCAGTCAGATAAATGACAAATTGAACTTCATCAAAATTCAAAATTTTGCACTTCATGTCACCATTAAGAAAATAAAATGACAAGCAACAGACTGTGAGAAAATATATATCTGATAAAGGAATTGCATGCAAAATTTACAAAGAACTCTTTAAACTCATTAATAAAACAAACACCCAATAAAAATGGGGTTGAAATACATACAGATATTTTATCAAAGATGGGTACAGGAATGGCTACTGACCCCATGAAAAATGCTCCACATTGCTGGTTATTAGAGAAAGGCAAATTAAAACCACAACAAGACACCATTTCACACCTGCTGGAATGACTCTAATAAATAAGCCACAAATGTGTGAGAAGGTACCCTGCTAGTGGGAATGGAAAATGCTTGCAGACACTCTCCCAACAGTTTGGAAGATTTCTCAAAAGGTTAAACATAAAACCCCCCATAAACCAATAGATTCACACCTAGATATCTACCCAGAGAAATGAGAGACTGAGGCAGGAGGATAGCAAGTTCAAAGAAACTAAGTCCACACAAAAGCTTGTATTTGAATTTTCCAAGTAGCATTCTTTATAACACAATCTGGAAACACCTAAATGTCCATCATTTAATTCATAGACCAAATGTGATATATCCGGATAATTGAATATTATTCATGAGCTAAAATAATGAACTACTTACACATTCTACCTCAAAAACATTATGCTAAGTGAAAAATACACATACAGTATGATTATAAACCTATACTGTTATGATTTCATTTTTGGTGATATACCAGAACAGGCAAACTTAGAGAGATGAAACATAGAATAGGATTTGCCCTAGTGTGGGGGATAGAAATGTGGAATCACTGAAAATGGGCATGAGGAATCTTTGGGGGAATTGAAATTTCTAAAATTGATTTCTGTCAATGTTTGCAGTACTCTGTAAACTTGCTAAAATCATTTAAATGATAACCTCAAAGTGGATGAATTTTATGATACATATGTCAATAAAGTTGTTTATAAAAATTCCTTACGGTGATATGCCAAAACACAGCGAGATGAACACAGAACAATTAAAAAAATAACTTCTTGGTCTTGGGGTCACTTTAGAAGGATCACAACAATGAGATGACTAAATGGATTGAAGTTTTTTCCTTTGGGTGCTTTATTTCTGTCATTTGTGATCAGATTTCATGGTGGCCCCAAAATCTCATCATTTAGGAAACCTAAATGTGGTTGGAGACTGATACTATCTAAATGTATTGAAAGTCAAGGAAAAAAAATGCCGTAAGGACATCTTTTTAGTCTCTAAAATTCTATTTACTTTTATTCTCTAAGATTTTATTTAAAACTTTTTAATTCTCTAAAATTTTCATAATTTCTTCAGGTCTTCATTGTGTCAGCTACTTTTTAATTAATACAGACTCACTCTGATCTTATTTCCAAAATAAAATTTAATGGAATACAGTTATTATTCACTCTGATTTTCTCTGGCTAAGATCATTTTCCAGGACCCAGATTCTGTTCCAGCTTGGTTTGACAATAAAAATCTGTGTGTTCCCGAATTGAAATGTTTTGCTGTGTAATGAGCTTACGGAGATAACTGCTTTAAAAACACATCCCTGTGTATCTGTACTGAAAATTAACTTGCATGGTTCATTAGATAGTGTATAAGAGGAAATACCCCTTATTGAGATCTTTTTCTCAAAACAAAGATAAGAGGCTTCTGAGGCGGGTGTGGTGGTGCATGACTGTGATCCCGGCCACTCAGGGAACGGAGGCAGGAGGGCTGCACGTGTGAGGCCAGCCAGCCTGGGGAACTTCCTGACACCCTGTCTCAGAAAAAGAAAGAAAGAGAGGGAGAGAGAGGGAGAAGTGGGGTGGGGTGGGGGGAGGAAGGAAAAGGGAAGGGAAGGGAAGGGAAGAAAGAAAGAAAGAAAAGCAAAAGGGGTTTTGCTTTGGATGTCGCTTTGCTTGCTGCTTGCCTATCATGGGTGAGGCTCTGGTTTCAATCCTCAGTACCATGGTGGGGATGGGGGGGATGGGGGGTCTTCTATTGCTTGTTGGCAGTTACTAATGGAACTAGGCATTCATTCAGTAAATAGTTATTGAACATCTCTTGTTACATACCTAGATTCTGGTAATACATCAGTGAAATCTATATGAGGAAAAATAAAAAATAAAAACATAAATAAGGAAACAAGCAGGGTAATTTCACCAGATAGGAGGTGAGGTGAGAAAGGGGCAGGTGAGCCAGGATCTAAAGGATGAGAAGAAACCAATTATGAAAGGACCCAAGGAGAGAGTGTTTCAGGCCAAGAGAATAAGAAGAGAGTTGATATTGGATCATGGTAGTAGCAACAGATATGAGAAAAATGAATAAATTTCAGATTAAAAAAAATTAAGTCCAGTGGCTGGAAATCTAGCTCAGTTGGTAGAGTGCTTGCCTCCTATGCACAAGGCCCTGGGTTCAATCCCCAGCACCAGAAAAAAAAAAAAAAAATCGAAGTCCATTTAAATTTATTTTTTCCATATTCTCCCACATTTTAGTGCATTATAGTTGTACATAATGATGGGATTTGTTGTTATGTATTTGTACCTACACACAATATAACTTGGCCGATATCAATAGTAATTCTTTTTTATTGGTTCTTTTCAGTTATACCAACGTTAGGATTCATTCTGACATACTTATAAAGGCATGGAATATAATCCTGTCTAATTCAGTCCTCAGTATGTCCCCTTTCCTTTTCCTCCTCTGTACTTTCTCGATCTTTCTGCCATTTACTTTTAGTTTTCCTTGTGTTGTTTTAGTTGGTGACTTGTGGATATACAAGATGGTGAGAACAGAACTTCTTACAGGTTTCAAGGTGGGAGATGAGATTAGATACACTAAGGAAGGCTTAGGCTGTTTAATCTCTAGATCTGGGAGGATGGTGGTGTCCTTTACTGAGATGGAGAAGATTGAGGGAAGAGCAAAATCAAAAAGTTGTTTTGAATAGGTCAAATTGTTACCACTGTTGGCCGGTGACGAGTCCTTGCTTCCCCAGTGTTGAAGAATAACACCAGAGAAGCACGCAGAGGCAAGGGCAGAGTAGAAATTGGAAGTTTATTAAAGGACAGCAGAAAAGACTTCTCCCGGAGGAAGAAGCGGACCCAAGAGGTGGAATCCGTGGAAGTGCGGTTGTCTCCCCTTTTTATAGTTTCTTTCAGTGATGGAATGTAGGTGGGAAGGCCTGAGGGGTGGGACACAGGTGGGCCAAAGAAGTAATCTGGGCAGGAAGGACTTCATTATCACTTCTTTGGCATGGGCTATCTCCAAATCTGTTGGGGGCTGTTTCCTGGGTTCCATTAACATTCCTTTGGGATGGACTTTGGGCTTAGGGACTTTTCCAGGACTTCATCAACATTCCATGAGTTGTCCTGCGTTTCCCAGAATCATTGTCAGCATGGCCTCCATTTTAGATCTTACTGGATATTAGACCCGATTTACCTAACTACACTGACTACCTAACTTTAAATCTGGCTTCAAAATTAATAATCCTAATTAGTCATTCTAGTACAATATCAAGTTGTGTATGTAAATCTGGAGCTGAAGGCAAAGGTCAGGAATGAACACATGTTTGAGGGTAACTGACATAGGATGGCATTTAAATCCACAATTTTGATCTCTGGGTGATATTACCTAGGGAGGAGTAAAAGGCTTGGTTCTGAAATCTTGGACTCACTGACATTTAAAAGATGAGTGGAGGAAAAGAAAAAGAGGCCCCATGAGGGAAGGAGACTAAGTGGACAGACCACTGTCTGGCCCTCCATCCAAGGGCTCTCTACTGCTACTACTCGGCTCCACCTGTTTGAGGCCAGGCAGGGTCCTACAGAGTCCTAATGGAACCTGAAACAAAAGGAGACATGAATTTACTAAAATATCTTCACATATTTTGAACGAAGTGGAAAAAGTTATCCAAAGCCATAGAATAAATAAATAAATAAATAAACGACTACCCATAAAGCTCAGTGTTACCCAATCTTCATATCATTGTCAATCATCATAAACCTGCCTGGTGGCAGGACTTGACGGCCAAGTGATGCCACAGCAGAGGGCTAATTAGAAATGACTGTTCCAGTGACACTGTAATGGAAGGCAGGAACAGAAGAGTAAAACAATTAATTTAAAATTATTAATTTAAAACTATTAATTTAAGGTAAAACTATTAATTTAAAGTATGGATTTTTTTATTGATACCACTGGTTCCCGGGGACGAGTCCTGCTTCTTCACATGCTAAAGCCCAATATTATAGAGAAGCTCGCCGAGGCAAGCATATAAAGCAGGGTTTACTTTAAAAGGGGTCACATAGACTTCTTCCCGGAGGGAGAAGGGGGCCATAGCTGGTATCTTGGATTCCCAAGAAGTGAGGGTGTTTTGCCTTTTCATACGTCCTAGGCTTCCTTTGTTCTCCTGCTCTCTTCCCCTTATCTCTCTCTTTCCTACACGTGTGACCAGGTGGGATGGCCAGAAGGTGGGAACCAGGTGGGCTGGAGGGGGAAGGGCAGGAGGGAGCAGCCCAGAACATATTAATTAACAACTTTATAACCCCCTGTAGGGAGGGGCAAGTCCTGGGACAGGTTACCTTAGCAACAGGTGGGAGTGGGGGCAGGTTATCTTGATAAGGGTGGAGGAAGGGCTCTGAAGGAATTCACATCTCAGTCCCTCAGGGGGAGTCTCTAACTTCCTGGACTCACTCCAATTGGCCTCCTTGACCTGACTCCATTTACCTATCTATACTGACTGCCTGTCTAATTATGGCTTCATTATCATGGAGTTTTTTGCATTAATTTTGATCATTTAGAGATGGCACTAAAATATTACTTATCATGATTGCTAAGGGTTTTTGTTTGTTTGTTTGTTTGTTTTTTTGATTGATAATGGTTCACTTGAGTCTTTAAACCTCATGATGTCTGGTTTACTTCATCCTAATGCCAGTCCTGAACCCAGGGCAAAAATTTCTCCCACTTTAAAAGAGATACAATCAGATTTTGACATGAAATCTCACATTTCAAATATGTTGCCTACTTATTACATTTTTTTTAGAAACACAATGTCGGTGAATAAAATCATTAAGAATTCCACCATAAAGCAGACTAAAATCCTGAAAAACCCATGGAACTGGTCATCATTGGGTTCTTGTCCTACTTTAATTTAACTATATCCCATTTAACTTTCTTGAGACTCATTTTTTTCATATTATTAAAAATAAACTTCTGTGATTCAATGTCATTGTTTTAGTCAGTTTTGTTTTTGTTTTTTGCTGCTGTGACTAAAAGACCTGACTAGAACAACTGTAGAGGAGGAAAAGTTTAATGGGGGTCTCACAGTTTCAGAGGTCCCAGTCCATAGACAGCAGGCTCCACTCCTCGGGGCTCTAGGTGAGGCAGGACATCATGGCAGAAGAGTGTGGTGGAGGGAAGCAGCTCACATGGTGATCAGGAAGCAGAGAGAGACTCCTCTCTCCAGAGTCAAATAGAGACCCCAAAGCCACACCCCCAGTGCCCCCTCCTCCAGTCACACCCACCTGCCTCCAGTCACTACCCAGTTAATCCCAGTAGTGGATTAATTCACTGATTAGGTTAAGGATCTCATAACCCAATCATTTCTCCTCTAAATCTTTTGCATTGTCTCTCTCATGAGCTTTAGGGGGATACCTCACAACCAAACCGTAACAGCCATATACAACAATTAGCATTTTATGGAATAATAGCATTGGCTAGATCCTATAGGTTAGAAGTATAAATGTTTAGGTTGAACTGCATGACATTACTGATAATCGGCCATTTTACGTCTACATAAATATGACATTCACAGGGTTCAACATGATAGATATTTTTCAACCTGTTGAGCCTGAGAGTGTGATGAACCAGGGAGTGATGTGCTGGGCCTGGGCCAAAGGAAAAATGTGCTCCCTTATATTACTCAGCACTATCAGGAATTTGGCAACAAACCTTTAGCTGGAGGATCAGGACACTAATGGGGACAAGACTTGACATGTTTCCCCCTGCCATAGCGGCAGCTAATCTGACCTGAGCTCCTGTCCCCAAGGCTCTCACTTAGGCTGTTTATAGACACTCATTCTGTTTATAGACCTCTGTAGACAGTGGCCCATATGTGAATCCATTTATGGTTTTTGACATGGATCTGAGTGATTCATAGTCATGAAGATCTTAAGCCTTCATTGGTTTTGAAACAACACAACTTTGAGATAAACAGCTCAAGTTCAAGGTGAAAAGAAATGGGAGTCTCCGTCAACACTTGTACGTTCGTTTTTATCCAGGAGGGGTAACTGAGTGTAGCATTAACGACGCATAAAATGTAGCTCTTCACCAACCTCTTCCAATCTGAGTGCAACCGCTCATGCATACCAGGTGTAGGGTATTTTACAATGATTATCTCATTAGTTTAAAGTGGGCCTTATAGTCATCCACAGGATATTTTATTCCTACTCCCTTAGGCAATTAATTTTAAGCTGCAGAGAATGCATGCAATCCAGATGTACGTTGATTTTAATCTGGGTTGCTTGTTGTCAAATCCAATTCAATTCTTTAGTTCATAAGGAACATGAGTCCTAAACCATTTGTTTCATTACAATACTTTGAGCTTGGGTGTGTACTATACGTTTTTTAAAAATGCACAGAATCCCCTCGTATATATTAGGATACTAGAATTAGGATTCAATTCAAGAAATGTTAAGTATTCAATACACCTTTGTTGCATGAGTCGACGAGTATCGAATACTTAATATGTGGTTGATGCTGTGATCTCAACAAATAAAACCCTTTACTGAGAAAGACTTCTGATCCCCGTGAAGAAGAAGAAGATTGGAGTATGTGTCCATTTCAGTAAAAATAGGTTCAAATAAAACACAAAAGTAGATAAAATATATCCCCATTTTACACCATCTAAAATTAGAGGTTTTTTTTCTGGCATATGGTTATTGTTGTACATTCTGATTTTCATAGTGGTTTTAAGAGAGAACTAAAAATAATATCAGTATTAGGATTTTACAGTTTAGAGAATGAACCATCTCTCAGATTAAATGTTATATTAATTATAACATGAATTAATTAATTTATGCATATTTTTTCTTATGTGAAAGAGCACAACAATAAGTAGTGGGAAAATAAGAAAGCCTTCTGATCCCCAAGAAGGATATTAGGTGGAGACAGACAAGCTAGAGTTTAGAAAGGAAAGACACTGTACCGTAGAGGGGATGTAGCGGGCATCGTAGCCAGCAACCCACCCCTTGGCATGCATATGCTCATGTAGTCTCCTTCCACATCATAGAGGGCCTCTGTGAGACCAATAGAATATGGCAGATGTGACAGTGTGTCACTTTTGAGTTTGGGTTGTAAGACTTGGCCTTCTTGGGCCTTGTCTTTCTTTGGAATCACTCATTCTGGAGAATGTCCAGATCTGTCATGAGGACACTCTGGAAGCTCTCTAGAGATGCCGTATAGTGAGTAACAGAGGGTTCTACTAATAGTCAGCCAGAGACTGAGCCAGCCAACAACCATAAACATAAGCTTGGAAGTTTTCCTCCAGCTCTTCTTTCCATTCCTAGATTCTTATACTTTAGACTATATCACGTTTGTTGTTTTAAGGCACAAAGTTTTGGGCTAATTTACCTGCCTGCCCAAGGAAAATTCATACAATAAAATCTCCAATCTCATGTGTAGCTAAGACATAGACATGGATTTCAAGCTCCACTAAGTAGATTCTCCCATGCTAGACTTCATTCAGAAATGAGCATTTGGGCTGGGCACTGTGGCGCATGCCTGTAATCCCAGCAGCTTGGGAGCCTGAGGCAGGAGGATTGCGAGTTCAAAGCCAGCCTTAGCATTGTTTTGAGGTGCTAAGCAACTCAGTGAGACTCTGTTAGAAAAAAAAAAAATCCAAAAAAATAGGGCTGGGAATGTGGCTCAGTGGTTGAGTGCCCCCGAGTTCAGTCTCTGGTACCAAATAAGAAATGAGCATTTGGCAGAATGAGATTCTCCATGAAATCCTTGTAGCTGGTGAGGGTAGTGGCCAAGAGTTTCACTTCCAGAGATGTGAATGGCTGTGGTGTGCAGATACTGGGACTGCAATGACAGGAATTGCAGAAGCAGTGTCAGTGGTTCTATAGTGGGTATTAGTCCTTCATCCTAAAATTCTTTTGTTTATCTTGGTCCTTCTTGTTAGGTCGGTGATGGCGACTTGGTGGCAACTTAGTGGCAACTTAGAACAAAGCAGCCTGCACCGGAAAAGAACATCAATCAGATGCCAGCAGAAACGCCTGTCAATCAGCCAGATCCCCTGACTAACGCCTGTCAATCAACAGGACCCCCCCTGGCCAATCCTGGAGATTCCTGTCTCCACGCAACCACCAATAGACTTCCTATCTGTATATATTTGCCTAGTCTGGACCTTTTATATAAATAGAATCTTACGAAACTTTTTGTGACTAACTTCCTTTATTTCCAGTAATGTTTTCAAGATCTGTCATATTGTAGCACGCATTAGTTTTGTTGTTTTTATTACTGAATAAAACTCTATTTGTGTGGACATAGAACATGTACCCTACCACCAGTTGATGGATGTTCAAGTTATTTTCTCCTCTTTTTAGCTATTATAAATAGTACTATTGTCAGCATTTATGTTCAACATTGTGTGTGGATATACATTTTCATTTCTCTTGTGTAGGTACCTAGGGATGAAATTGCTGGATCATGTGGTAACTCTCCATTTGAGTTTTAGAGGAACTGCCGGACTGTTTTCTTTATTTCTTTTTTTTTTTTTTTTTTTTGAGGGGGGTGGGGGTTGTACCAGGAATTGAACTCAGGGGCACTCAACCACTGAGCCATATCCCCGGCCCTATTTTGTATTTTTTTAGAGACAAGGGCTTACTGAGTTGCTTAGAGCCTCACTAAGTTGCTGAGTGCTGGCTTTGAACTCACGATCCTCCTGCCTTAGCCTCTGGAGCCACAGGGATTACAGGCCTGCACCATCATGCCTGCCTGCCAGACTGTTTTCTAAAGCAGCTGTACCAGTTTGTATTCTCACCAGCTGTATATGAAGATTGCAGTTTTTCCACACGCTGCATTGGTGACAGCCCTTATTATTACTTGTCTTTTTTATTATAGTCATCTTAGTGTGTGTGAAGTATTATTTCATTGTGTTATGGAAAGCCGCTTCAGAAAACACTCTAAGTCCAAATTCAAATCAATGAGAGCTTTATTTACCTGGCCAGGGACTGTCACCCACCTCTGTGGGAGAACAGCAATTTCCTGGCCTGTATCCTGGGAACTTAAAGATGAAAACCACAACTCAGGGGCTTTCCTTAGCATCATGCAAGCAAGTCAGTCACAGAAGCTAAGTTTTAAGCAATTAGCACAGGAACTCACAATCGCATCTTGGGTTTGAGCAGGTGTTAGACAACCATATTCTGAGCTCGAGCAGGTGGTTTGTGAGGGTGAGAATCTACTTCAAAGTCTTGGGTCACCAAGACCACCATATCCTGGGTTGAGTACCTTTTGTGGGGTACAAAGTACAGAAGACAATATATTATAAGAAAACATCTTTCATTTCAGTTTCTCAGAAACAGCTCTTCTAACAGTTTATTTTGTAAAGGCAACAAAATGGAGTCTTAGTTCTTGCTTTATAATCATCTTATCTCACTGATCAAAATCTTATATCTACAGTCTATATTTTTTACTAATCTATAGCCTATAATTTACATTCTTATTAATTATATTTATCAGTTCACACCACAATAATTGTGGTTTTGATTTGCATCTCTCTCTCTCACAGAAATTTAAACCAGAGGTGCTTAACCACTGAGCTACATCCCCAACCCTTTTTATTTTTTATTTTGAGACAGGGCTCACTAAATTGCTTAGGGCCTAGCTATTTTGCTGAGGCTGACTTTGAACTTGTGATCCTCCTGCCTCAGCCTCCCAAGCCACTGGGATTACAGACATGTGCTACTATGCCCAGCTTTATATTTTTCTTATGGCTAATAATGTTGAAATCCTCTCATACATTATTGGTCTTTTATATATCTTCTTAGGAGAAATGTTGTTTCAAATCACTGGCCTATTTGAAAAATTAGTTTTTTTAAATTACTGAATTCTTAAGAGTTCCTTATACCTCTTGATACAAGTCCCTTACCAGATAAATGGTTTGCAAAATTGTTCCCATGCTGTGGATTGTCTTTTTTCCTTTTTTGACAGTATTCTTTGAGGAACAAAGTTTATGATTTTCATAAGCATAGAATTTTCTTTCTATGCTTTTGTTGTCACATTGAAGAAAACCACTGCCTGATCAAAAATTACGTTGGCCTAAACTTTTAAGGTTTTTTTTGTTGTTTACACACACACACACACACACACACACACACACACACACATACATATAATTTATGGTGGTGCTGGGAATTAAACCCTGGGCCTCAAACATGGTAGCCACACAATCTACTTCAACCCGTGAACTACACCCCCCTCCCTAAACTGTGCTTTTCCATTTTATAATTTTAGCTCCATAGTTAGGCCTTTGATCCATTTTGAATTTGGTTTTGTGATTAGTAGAAGGAAGATGTCCAAATTCATTCTTTTGCCTGTGGATATCCAGTGGTCCCAGCACCATTTGTTGAAAGGTTTGCAGTATTTATTCTTCTTCCATTCAGTGGTCTTGGTACCTTTGGTGAAAAATCAGTTGATCATGGATATGCTGGTTTATTTCTGGACTCTTAAACCTATTCCACTAATCTATAAGTCCATGCTTATGTCAGTATTGCACTGTCTTAATTATTATGACATTACAACAAGTTTTGAAGTCAGAAGTGTGAGTCCTCCTAACTTTTTTGTCTTTCAAGATCATTTCGACATTTTTTTGAATTCAAATGAATTAAAAGATTGGTTTGTGAATTTCTACCTAAAAATAGGAACAAAGATTTTTAATTTTTTTTTACTTGTAGATGAACATAATATCTTTATTTTATTTATTTATTTTTATGTGGTGCTGAGGATTGAACCCAGTCCCTCATATGTGTTAGGCAAGTGCGCTACCACTGAGCTACAACCCCACCCCCAGGAACTAAGACTTTAATAGAGGTTTCATTCAAGCTGGTGATCAATACAGATTGGGAAGTATTGCTATCTTAACTATATTAAGTCTTCCAAAGCGGGATGTCTTTAATTTTTTTTATGATTTTCAATGGGTGAGTTTTGAACTTTGTAAAAATTATTTGTAGATACTTTATTTCTTATTGATGCTGTTGTAGATGAATGTTTTCTTAATTTCATTTCCAGATTGTGCTTTGCAAGTATTTAGAAATACAATTGACTTTTTTGTATATTGATCTTATATCCTGCAACTATCCTGTTCTCATTTATTAGCTCTCAGATTTTGTTATGAATTTCTTAGGATTTTTGACTCACAAGAGCATATTATCTGCAAACAGATTATTTTAATTCTTCCTTTTTCAATCGTTGTTTTTCTTGTCTAAGAACCCGGGTTGAATCAGAGATGTGAGAGTGGGCATCCTTGTCTAGCTCCTGATCTTAAGGGAAAACAGTTTAGTCTTTTACTATTAGGTGTGATGTTAGCTATGGAGTTTGACTCCTACCTTCTTTCTTTTTTTTTTCCTTACCAGGGATTGAACCAATGAGCCACATCCCCAGCCCTTTTTTATATTTTATCTAGCAACAGGATCTCACTGAGTCGCTTGGTGCCTCGCTAAGTTGCTGAGGCTGACTCTGAACTTGTGATCCTCCTGCCTCAGCCTCCTGAGCCACTGGGATTGCAGGTGTGCGCCTCCGCACCTGGTTCTAGTTTCTTTTATACCATCTACACACAGTTTCCAAAAGTTGCCAGAATGACCTGCCTGGGTGTCTGCAAGCCTGGTTCCTGGCTTCTTTTCATCTTTCAATTTTCAATAAAGCCTTTTCCCCAGCTAAAATGGAATTCCTCCTCCATCTGTTATTCTCTAGAAAATCATCGTCATTCCTTCATAGAACTTATCCCAATATGGACATGTTTTGTGTATTGTTTTGCCTATTTATTTTCTCTCCCCAAGTGTATTCTGTAAGGACAGGGACCATTTCCACCCTGGTTGCTGTTCTATCTCCAGCATCCATAACCATAAATAATCCCTACATTCTGTTGAATGATTGAATGAATGAAATAAGTGCTCACCACACACTCAGGCATCTTTGAAGTCATCTGATGGATTAAAAACCAACATACCTAAAGCTTACCCTCTGAATGACAACTTCTCAGCCCTTTCAGAAGCCACTCTGTCATTTTGGGATGGGCTTTACAGCAGCTTGGGGCATTTTCTTTGCACAGTAACCAATTCTTAAGAAAAATATGAATGGTGTAAAATGAAATCTGAGGCTATATTATGAGAAATGGAGATATTTGGTATATGACACATCAGTGGATTTGGCAGTGACAATTTACATTCCCAAGTCTACAGAGAGCTATTCTTAGCGTGTTCATTGAAAGAGCAGTTGTGTTTCTTTCTAACAGGTTTGGAACACTCAGTGGAATACTTCTGAAGTTAACACACTTAGGTGTATGAAAAAAGGAAAACTGTTTAGTGTGACATGTAATGTCATTGATTGCTTTTCAGTCAGCATTAATTATTCCATAAGCAATCCAAGATTGAGACCTCTGACCCAATCCTGGCTCTGACACCTACACCTCTGGAACCCTGGTAGATGATTTGACCTAGCCACACTTTAGCTACTTTCCTGCACAATCATCTGCTTCACTGGATTTCTCAGAGTGAGACAGTGAAATTGCAAGTACTCTATAAGTGTGTAGTAGGCTGTCAATAGATTGCAGCTTCTATTTTTAGTGTAATCGCCTATTAATCTAACACCTGCCATTCCCACCCTGCTACCTTACAACTAAGGAAGAGACTTAGTTATTTGCCAAGAATAAGGACAGCTATTAAAAAGCTGAAATTCAAAACCGGGTCTCCTGGCTCTCAGTTCCACTCCTTTCCATTTCAACACACAGGACAAGCCTCAGCTTGCAGAGTCCAACAGCTGGAAGAAGCAAGCTCATTTCATGGCTATGAGCTAGTCAGAAAAGAATGTGGCATGTATACTTTCCTAATGAAAAGTAAACAGAAAGACCTTTTTAGTCCTTTGGCTGCAAATCAGAGTCCTTTTGTGCAAATTGAATTCATTTTGCTATTGCTTCAGGATAAAATAGATTCCATTACCATTCTCCATCAGGACTCCTCCATTTTCCTTGCTCTGAATGTATCCCATTTCTTTGAATTAGAATGGAGACTTCAATGGATCACAATAGCCATTGGGAAGGTATAGGGGAAAAGAAATAAAAATCAACCTTCATTGATGTAAAAGAAGTTAAAAAAAAAAGTAATAATAACCTTCAGAGTAGCAATGACATTTTAATTTGAAAAAATTCCAGTAAGATTGGAATAGAAAGTCTTCATAACCACATATAATAATTGGATGTGTAGGACCCTTCAAATGATTTTTTTTTCATCTAGCCTTCAGGAAAAATCATATTAACAAGAGGGAATACATTGAACAACAATATAAGGGAAATCTGAATTTTTAACAATTAAATACATTCCGTGAAATGAGTTTTACAATTATTGATCATAACTTTTATTAATAGAAACTGACCTGAGGGAAATGACGCTGCAAAATAAAAAATAAAGAAATATAATTTTTTTCTCTCTTCTGATAATTATTTTGTATTCTTATAGGATGAACCAAGGTTGTAACACGTATGCTTTCCACAAAGGTAACATAGTGGGGGTGAAAATCCAGCCCCATGTCTCTTCCCCTCCCCAAGTCTCCCACAGAATGGGAAACCTTTTCTCTTTGTACAAAGGCTCCATCTTTTGACCAAGTCTCAGGTCATAGAGTCCTTAAGGGACACCTCTTCTAACTTTTTAAAAAGGAACCGTGTAGGCTGGGATGACTCTGATATAGGTATTATAACCACATTAGAAAACAGCATGGTAACATGGCCTAAAACTAGCTCACAGACCACACACACATCACTATTTTTGTAAGAAGGAGCAAACTCCGACTCTTCACAGGCAAGTTTGGTTCAGAGTCTAAAGCAACAGCCCTGTGTGAAAACTTCCCAAGTCCAATCAGGAGTTGATTCTCTTCATTCATGCATGCATGCATCTATTTATTCAATATGTACAATCAAGGAATAATGTTGCTGCTGATCTAATAGATGAGAATTTCAGAGGAAGAAGTCCTATCCACAGTGAAGAAAATTTAACCCGTTGTTAAACACTCTCTCTGTGTGATTACAGGCATACTATTGTGATTGCCCATTGATTTATAACACTACACATTTGGTATAGATTGTTCAAAACTTGCCTGGTGTTTTCTGAAAAGGTGCTAAGAAAAAGCTGGCATTTCCCACAACCCTATGATTAGCTGCTGGCCCCACTATTTTCTATGTACCCTTTAAAGAAAGCCCATGCAGAGAGTTAGCCTTCCTAGCAATTGTTAGGTTCTCTGGTGGGGTCCTTGTGGGTAGCTGCCAGAGCTCATGAGGTCTCCATACCCAGCTCAGGCAACATGAGCAGGCTGGTTTATTTTAATATAAACAATAACACTCAGTGTACTGCGAAGTAGTACTTCTTTGTGTCTTTATCTCTGTATGAGTTCCCTTTTTATTTCTCTTTATGTCCACAAAAAAAGCATTTCAGAGCTTTTCAATGAGCTACTGAATCCTTTTGACATCACAGCTCTGACTTCCACGGGATCCTCTTTGAAATCATAATAAGGGTTATTGTTTTATGTGCTAATCATGTCAGTCTTGCTTTTACAGATTAATTAATCTAACTGGTAAAAACACTTCAAACAAATAAAGCTTCCTTTTTCTTCCTTCTACTTTGGTGTGTTTCTACTATAGTGCTGAGGACAACTCCCCAGCTTTCATGAGAGGTGATACTGACGTGGGACTGGTAACCTTGTAACTCTGGACAGATTAGCAGGGTTCCCTAATTTGTTATGTCTGCCAGAGTTATTGGTAAGAAGTTGTTGCAGTAGTATTTTTGTTCCCTATGTATTTTCCCTTCTCTTGATAGCTCTGCCCCATTTCCCTTTTAACCCATGGGGTAGTGGTAGTATTTCAATTCCTGGCTTAGAGTCTGAGCCAGTTAGCCTGCCACATTTCCTAGTCAGAAGGATTTGTTCAGAGAAAGTCATGTGATCAGACTGGGGCCAGTGGAGACCCAATGAATCTTTGGGTGGGAATGCTGGGGCAAGAGCTCTCACTCTTTCCGAGTGGACATGATTGAGGAAAGATGTAGCCCCACGACCTCCAGTGACCTATTTCAAGACCATTGTGAGAGAGCCTGTTTGACACTATGTCTGAGCCAAGATGGAGAGTCAGGAGCTAGCTTTGGATGTGTCTGTTTGAATCCTTGGGCCTAACTGTGCCCAAAGTCAGATTTACTCATGGAGTTTTTGGTTATATAATTAATGCTCATCCACGTATCATTGGAATGAACAACTGTTATAGCCCAGGGTGGGTGAAGAAGACAAGGGAAAAGGGTTGAGGAAAAACATAGCTAGTTTGAGGCACCTCTTTGAGAAGACTTTGAACATTTTGGAAGCTACTCTTAAATTCTCATTGTAATTGAGGCTCTGCCCCAGGTTTGGCCAACACTGTTCCTCTTGCATCTACAAGAAACATGGACAGGGCCTGAGGGTCAGATCATCACTCTTTCATAGTGCCATTTTGTAAACAGAATTTGAAGCTTGCATAGTTGGAATCATTATTAGTGTCTGAGGTGACCCGTAGAAAGGACAGGAATAAAGCTATCTCAACTCAGCTGCAAATGAGCAAGTTTTCAATTGGGACAGGGGCAAGGAACTTCCTGAACTAGGATGAAGAATATGCTCAGTGCCAAATTCAGGGGTTATTAAATAATTTTGGACTTTTTGTTTTCATTTGGGTCCATCTTCTCAAAATCTATAAGTAAAAGAACAAATTCAGGCTGGGTGCCATGACTCACGTCTGTAATCCCAATGACTTGGGAGACGGAGGCAGGAGGATCACAAGTTCAAAGCCAGCCTCAGCAACTTAGTGAGACACTAAGCAACTCAGTGAGACCCTGTCTCTAAATAAAATACAAAATAGGGCCAGGGATGTGGCTCAGTGCCCCTGAGTTCAATTCCTTGTACCCCCCAAAAAAATAACAAATGCAGAAAAGATGAAAATGACAATATATTTCTGATGGATGATGCTAAATAATGTCTTTGATAATATTTTGACATGTATATGGGAAAAACTCTTCAGTTTTTCTTTAGCTATATATACTCATTATTTAACACATCTGGGTATAATTAGTATATGAAAATTTGATAGCCTTTATATTTAATATACATGCACTTCTCCACATGTATTTTTCAATACAAAGTTTTTTAAAATTATGGTTATTACGATGTCAAAACAATAAAACTATCAGTACATATTTATTGATTTAACCAGAATAATTTTAAAATGTGAATGCCAATATGTCCGGATACTAGTTAAGTTATATGATCCTCTGTGAGTCTTATTTGGCTTAAATCTTGAATTGTGTGGGCATACTGCATTTATTTCATTCAGAGACAACTGCTAGGGAAATCAGAATGTGATTATTAAAGTGTATGTTATTAGTAGGAGGCCAAATAAAACAAAGCCTAAATATCCCCCACTTGTTCAAATTCTTTGCTTTCTTTTGTATCTACCTTGTGATTTTTTTTTTCTACTTTAAGTTTTTAAAAATCTGTCTTTTAGAATGATCTCAGCATGCTTTTCCAAGTTTTCACCATAATTTTCTCCACAGTTTTCACCATAAATCATTTATACTGTAGAAAGTACTCTACTAGAATTTGATTTGACCCCATTATTCCTGTTTTTTTTTTTTTTTTTTTTTGGTACCAGGGATTGAACCCAGGGACACCTAACCATTGAGCTACATCTCCAGCCCTTTTAAAAATTTTTTATTTTGAGACAGGATCTCACTAAGTGGTTTAGGGCCTTGCTGTATTGCTGAGGCTGATTCAAATGCTGTGTGCTTTTGAGTAGGTTAGTTCATCTATTCATGATTTTTCAGTTTAATCCTCTGGGAGCAGGACTGACATCACACGTACGGCACTTCAAGCTTCACTGAAGTCAAGCACACACACAAACTGGTCTATTGTTTTATTGCCCTTGTTTTTCAAGTGTTTATTTAAATTTTCAAATGCAGTCTTAGGAAAGTTTTTGTCTTTCATTTTTAACCTACTAAGTATTAGCTGATGTTTGTTCCAGATATAGATCCTAGAACATTCATCATTTTTTTTTCTATCGAATCTATCATCTATCAATTATCTATCACTTGTCTATCCAATCATCGATATTTCGAGTGCCTATCACCATTACATTTTAATTCTAGTTGTATTGGTCACACTGATCTAGTGACCGAAGTTCAATTCTTATTTGTTTGTTTTGTTTTGTTTTGTTTTTTCTTTTTGGATCTTTGTGATGAATATTAATGCAGAACTGAGCTGTTTGGCTGGTTGTAATGGTGTTTTCTTTGCACGCTTCCCTGTTGCATGACTCACTATTTGCAGTTTTGACTCTCATGGTTGTGGGCTGGCACTTACCCACAGTAAATAAACCAAGGGTTGCATTAAAGAAAAGTCTCAAGCTATTGTGCAGAAGCTCACCTGTCAGTATCTTAACACTTCTCCCCTTCCTGTTTTTTTTTTTTTTTTTTTTGATACCAGGGTTCTTAACTGAGCTACATTGTCAGCCCTTTTTTGTATTTTATTTAGAGACAGGCTCTCGCTGAGTTGCTTAGGGTCTTGCTGAGCTGCTGTCTTGTCTTAGCCTCTCAGGCTGCTGGGATCACAGGCGCTGCATTACTGTGCCCGGCTCTTCTTGTTCTTTTGACCCCTGTTTCCCTGGATCTTCACTTTAATGAGGTGTGCATCATTAACTTTTCTAGCTAATGCAGTGAGTAACATCTCCGGTGTCCTTATTTTACATGGTTTCTCTTCCACACTTTAAAAATGATCTCATCTAAGACAATTTATGTAAAAGCATCTATTACTAGCCACTTGACTAAGTTTAGTTTTATTTTTCTATTCCTTTCCTGGTTTTTGCTGATTTCACCTAATGCTTGGAACACTCTGTGGTAAAAATTCCCCCTTGTTAGGATGCAAATTGAAGAAAACCTAAAAATGAGAGTAGAGGACTTGATCATTCATTAGGTTTCAAATATGTCAGCCATTTTTATTATGCAAAACTTACGACTTGTGGCAATCCTCAGATCGCTTGTAAAACACTGTCCACGGGGGCTGTATGTAGGCTTTGCTGTGGAGAATGGAAAGGAGCTGATTGCTATTGACAGATTTCAAGGATGATAGCCTTTACAGGACCAGTGGACCACGTAATACTTGGATCAGATTATTGCCAAATGCGCTGAACACTTTTCAATTTTTATTCCATCTTGAGACATAACAAGAAGTCAAACAAATGCAGATTCTAGTGCTGAGTTAATAGTCTGGCATTTACTCTGTCCAGCATAATGCTGTTCCAAACCGTTCCTTCTTCACCTGTCTGTCAAACCTCCTTCTCCACCAAGCCCCATGCTCTCCAGCCACATCCATCATTTTTATGATAGCATGCTGGTCTCTTATATACTCATTCTTATCCATTAAATATTATCTCTCCAAATTATTTTATTTTAAAATAATTCACATTTACAAGAATTGTAAAGATTGTACATAGATGTATCACATACCCATTGGCTGGAGGATCTCCTGATTTGAACCTCCAGTGGCCTGTTTAGCAAAGCTAAGAAAATAATTGTGGTGCAATACTACCAACGGAGCAGACTTTATTTAGACTTTACCAATTTTTTTCTTTAACATCCTTTGTTAGACAACCCACATTGCATTTCGTTGCTGTTTCCTTGGATTCCTCCAATCTGTTTCTCCTGGTGTTACAGCCTTGTTTCTCAACCTTGCCACTTTGGAAGGTTATTGTGTGTGTGTTTGTCTTTGTTGTTGTTGTTGTTGTTATGGTGGAGGTCATGGGTCAGGTGTGTTGTAGTGGGCCCCTCAGTCTAGGTTTGGTGGAAGTGTCCTCATGTTTACACTGTGATGGATTTGGAGGTACTCCAAGGTGTATCCAGGATGTCCTGGTAACTTCTGGAGGTGGGAAGTTGGATCCCTTGGTTAAAGGGGTGTCTGCCAGGTTTTTCCACTATAAAATGACTATCTTTGCCCTCTTTTTACTCTCTTGATTGGAAGTGAGTCACTAAACCTAACCCATACTCAGAAAGAAGAGAATTAAGTTCTAATTCTTTGAGTAACATAAATTAAAAAAAAAATGGTGGACATACTTTGAAACCACCACAGTAATTAATAAATATATTGGGGAAGAGTCTTTGAGGCTATGTAAAGACTATTTCTCCTTAATGTTTTACCCATTACTTTTAGTTTTCATCTATAAATCTGCCAAAGCCAGTAGCACTGTGGCTATTTTCTGTTTGCTTCATCCATTTAGAGTTATTCTTCATGGAAGATTTGTCTCTTTTCCTTTAGAGTTGTCCCTTGGTGACTACAGAGGATTAGTATCAAGACTTCCTTCAGATACTGAAACCTGTGAATGTTCAAGTTGTTTGTACAAAATGGTTTAGTATTTGCATATAACCCACTCATGTGCTCCTTTATGCTTCAGATCATCCATAGATTACTTATATTACTCAACACAATGTCAATGCCATGCAAATGATTATTACAGTGTATTTTTTTAGAGAATAATGACTAGAAGAGATTCTGTACATGTTCAGTACAGACATCTTTTTCCCCCCAATACTTTGATCTATAAGTTGGTTGAATCCATGAATATAGGACCTATGAATGTGGAGGGACATTTATTTATTTACATATAATAAATGTACATGGATAATATCTATCTATCTACATATACATACATATATACTATATGTAAATAAATGAATATTTATTTAGAAAGCAAAATAAATTCTATTTATTTATTTATATTATATGTGCATAGATAAATAAATATAAAAAAACATATCCTAGCCTTGGATATTGGCATTGCTCTACCTGGAATTGCTCTACCATTGTAATATTAAACATCCAGTTTTTCTAGGTCTTTCATTCATTTTTTTCCTCCAACAATTATTCTAGGAGCCTCCAGTCTCTTCACATCTCTGTTTCCTCCCAGCCCATAAATCCTGGAGCTTAGTGCGTATAGAACACCACTTCCACTAGTTGTTGGGTCCTAGTGACATAAACCACACAACTTTATTGGGATCTTGGCAAGATTTGGCAAGCCCTCCATCTGTGTGCAGTCAACTCTCTCCTGCTCTCCGCTCTTCCCAAAGCAGTAGCTCTTTTCCTTTCTACCCCATCTCCCCCAGCTGATGAGCTCCTCTTTTGCTGCACACAGGCAGTATCATTGGTCTGGCAACCAATGGACTCTCTTACTTGTCTTGCTCCTACCGTTTTCTCCTTGTTTTATTCCTTCCCTTAGGATTTAGTCCTCTTCCTATCTAGGGGCAATCCTTCTCACCTGGGCTCAGAGCCCTATTCTCTCCTTCCTTTCTTGCTTCTTCAGTCTCTTGGTTACCCTTCCCTTTCCTGAATTTTCTAAATATTCTTTTCTCTTGCATCCTGCTTTACTGAAGCAGGTAGACAAAGCAAAATGAAACAAAATCCTCCCCCACTGAAGCCCACATTCCCTCTCAGTGCCTCCATTACCTTTATTTACCCTCACCAGGCACCTGTTTTGAAAACGTCCTACTCACCTGTCTTCCACTTTAATCCATTACAGTTCAGTTTCTGTCCTCCTGCACTGTTCCGCCATATTGCTTTTTCCAAAGTGACCAATGGTGGGCTCCAGTGAATGAAATCCAGTGGATACTTATCAGTCCTCATTCTTGTTGATCAACCTTGTAGATCACTCTCCTTCCTCGAATCCTCTTTTTATTTTACTTGAGTGACTTTTTTTTCTTTCCTCCAACCACTTTGGCCATTCCCCTTTCTCTTTTTCAGGGTTCTGATCTGGGTCCCATCTCAAATGACGTGCATCTCTGGAGCAAATTTGTTCTCTTCAAGGCCTCCAACTACTCTCTCTATGGCTGTAGTTCTGAGTGGCTGATTCTACCTCTCCAATAGTTCTCAAATCCTTCTATTTATGTTCATCCTCCCTGCAAATCTTTCTTTTCTCACTGGGATTGTGACAACAGCCTTCTAATTGCATTCTCAGCCTCTAATCTTGTCCCTCTCTAATTTGTGCTCCAAATGCTGCTTGGATGGCTTCCAAATGCAAATGGGACCAAATCTTTTCCTTCCATGTTGTCCTTAGACTTAAACTCAAAATCCTAATATGAATTCACAAGACTTGCCCGAACCCAGAGTACTTGCCAGGTCTCATCTGTTGTCATTGTGCTTTGCTAAACTTATATTTTCTTCAGCCTTAAGTTATCATTTTATTTTATTTTTATTCCTGAAAAATTGTCTACCCATCACCTTCTTCCCGTTCTCTCAAACCTTTCCTCCCATCCCTTTCTTGACCACCTCTCTACCCTCATCAGTATGAGTTCAGTGACCCTCCTGCTGCTCTTTTGGGGCTTTGTCTCCTATCAAAGCACTTATATCAAATGTTTTGTTTACTTACCTATCTCCTCTGCAAATAATACTGAATGCATGCATGAATGAATTGCTAGGCTTTTAAAAAAAATTAACAATAATTAACTTCTCTACCCCTCTTTATTTTAATCTTTTAGTAGGAAAAAGATGATTCATAGAATACTTTATACCAGAAAATCATGTTAGGCACATTTCCTATGGGAATATTATTACAATGATAGTTGGGTTCTCAGTTAATCCAGTATCTTAATTGATTCATAAAATGGCCTAAATTAATTTATAATTTCCCTTATAGAGTTTTCCTATGTATTATCCTTACTCTATGGATTCTCATTTTTCCTTACTGGCCTTTCAGCCACATAATGGGTTAAAAAGACTTCTGTGAGTTTATGTGGGACCTTTTTGTAACATTGATTATTTGGTAAGTGGCAAATTGCAATTCTTAGTAACCCCAGAATGTGGTGGCACAGATAATGGTTATAGCCCTAGTTGAATCCACATCAGTTGACAATTCCTTTGATTATGGATGAATGGAATGGCTGGAGGTGGGGACTGCAAAGATGCCCGTGACCCACTATCTATCAACTACTGAAATGGGGTTGTAATTTCTCCAAACGTATTTTCTCTAGACCATTGCGAAGGCAGTTCATGGCCACTAGGATGAAAGTACTAATGTCCCGAGTATAGTCCAGGCCCGCCATTTATATGCACAAATTCTGATTATTCAAGATTATAAAACATGACACATGTACACATGAGTGCGCACACACACACACTTTTTTTTTTTTTAATGAGAAAGGGGGAGGGGGAGGGAGAGGGAGAGGCGAAGCCCCTCTGCCTTGAGGTTGTGACTCCTTGATGAGACCATTCAATTAAAATTCTCCAAACTGAATTTCCAGTTTCCTTGCACCTGAGTGGTTAATGTTCAGATTTCATTTAGTTATTGGACCCAGCCCAAGAGTACATTTGAACTGCCCTCTGATTAGCAAAAATTCCTGAAGCTATGGCTATTTACTTCCTTGTTTTTCAACTATTTAGGCTGCCTGATGCTCTTGCTGAAACAAAGCGACTCTCAGGGCTGCCAGGTACCAAGGTCATCTGTCTCCTCCTGTTGATTTTTGGCAGTCAGTAGGCATGCTGCTGTGCCTCTCGGTGTCCTCCTGCAGGAGCAAAAGCTTGGATGGCATCTGGTCAGTCGTGAAGGTTACATAGATTAGTCCGTTGTGGCTGTACAACTGCTTTGTTTCTGTAGTGAGATAAACCTAATCGGCTAAGATAAATTTTTCAGTACATACTCTTGATATCATTTTTTAATCATACTTATGTCCTGCAGAGTTTATGTTCTAAAGCAGTCATTTGGCCTTCATTTCCTAAACCACAGTTTACATTTTGAAAGCACACTCACTGACTTGGGTGAACAATGAGTGATTGCCTATGTATACTTTAGCATATGAGTAAGGGAAAATAGTGTTTGGTCTAAGGATTACAATTTACTCGTCAGGTATCATCTATTAAACCCATGAAATGCTTAAAGTGTAGCCCTAGGCATTATAAAGAAGTTAAAGACTCTGTTTTTGATTTGGCCACTCAAAACATATGCTCATGAAATCATCCTAAACCGATCCCTGGACTATGGTTCATTAAGTTCAAGACCACAAATTCAATCTATAATAAGTGCTAATGTTACAGTCAAGGAGTGATCAGACTATTTGTAGGGACAAGTGCGTGGAATATGCATACATGGCATAAGGGCGTCTGAGTGGCAGGCCACTCACCTTGTGCTAGGTGTGTAAGTGGCAAATCGCTTACCCTGTAGGCACAGCCCTGGGCATGAGGCCACATATTGCAGTCCCTACTCTTGCTCCACGGCCTGCTCCTTGATTGGTCGCTACAGTTGGCCAGAAATTGCATTGGTGGCTGCCTGTAATCTGCTTAGCTACTGCCTGAGTATATATACATGATAACTGTGCAATAAAATCAGACCTGCTTCCTGCTTGGTCTATGGAGGTCTTGATTAGTGACTCTGCAGTCTTGATTAGTGACTCTGCAGCCACATTCTCTTCTTCTGTGGGCCTCCTCACTGGATGAGAGTGAGCCCACGCAACTATTCACTCAACAAATTTAAGGAAAGATTTATCAAGCGCCTACTTTGTGTCAAGCACTGTGCCAGGTTATGTGCCAGGGACAAGATGAATCCATATGTTCACTTGCTCCAGGATCTTCAGAGAAAGACAGCAGTAAAAATGACATGGGCCGACTGCCATAGGATTCAAAGAAAGTTCCAAGGAGAGAGGTGTGTGAAGCTTTCAGAAATAGGAAGAGAATCCATAAAACGGTTCATACAGCTCTGAATACAGCTGCTACCTGCAGTGTTGGGTTTCCAGTTGTCTTGGTTAGAAGTGACTCATGATGCCAATCTTTGTCCCAAGCCTTCTACTAATTCAGTAAACTAAGAAAAATGAACTTTGCAAATTATTTGTCTTTAAGATGCTTTTCAAAACATGAGGAGGGGCTTTGAAATTCAGTTTATAAAGAGGATGTGAACAAGTGAACAAATATTTGGTTATTTGGTAATGAAGCACAGGCTAAGTGAGGCTGTGATTAATTGGGAAACAGAAGCCAACATCAGAAGCTTCTTCACGTCTTAGAGTATCCCAGCCTATGCCAATGGCTTATCCCCATCGGCCATGCCTAGTTTCAGGCAGTATCATCCTTATGATTGTTTCTGATGCTATAACAAAATAGACTGGGTCATTTACAAGTCACAGAAATTTATTTCTCAAAGTTCTGGAGGGTGGGGAGTGCAAGACAAAGCCCCCAGCAGATGTGGTATCTGGTGAGGATTCACTCTTGGCTTTCATGGTGGCCACTTTGTTGTTAGGGCCTCGGGAGGAAAATATTATGTCCTCAAATGGCAGAATGGACAGAAGAGCAGAAAGGGCCTAACTAGATCCTCCAGTCCTTTTATAGGGCACTAATCCAGCTATGACAGTGGAAACCTCATGGCCTAATCATCTCCTGTAGACCTCACCTCTCCCACCTCTTAATTTGGTTTCATTGGGGATTAAGTCTCAACGTGAATTTTGGAAAAGACACAAACCTTCGGACCATGGAAATCCTGAGATACCATAGACCATCAAGGTCTTATAAAAATACAACTCCAGCTACATTAAAAAGAAAAGTAAAAAGAAACAGGAAAAATTAAGTTTATAAAACTATTTCCTTACGGCACATTCAAAATATTATTTCTTTCCTTTTTTTTAAAAAAAAAGATTTTTTTTTAGTTGTAGATGGACACAATATCTTTATTTTATTTATTCATTTTTTATGGTGCTGAGGAGCAAACCCAATGCCTCACATGTACAAGGCAAGTGTTCTGCCACTGAGGCACAACCCCAGCCCAAAATATTATTTCAATATGCAAATAATATAAAAATTATTAATTTTTTTTTATTTTGCCAAGTCTTTAAAATCTGTTGTGCATTTTATACTAATAGCAGATCTCAGGACTAGCCACATTTCAAGACCTCAGTAGCCACATGTGGCTAGTGGCTACCCTATTGGGTAGTAAAGTTCTAGACAGATATAAATATATTCTGTTTATTATTATTATATTATTATCATATAGACAGATATAAATATATTCTGTTTTAAAATACAGTACACAAGAGCTATTCTTTTACTTTTTTCTGGGACCACATTCCAGTGTTCATTGATACTCAGAAAATGTTCCTAAATATAGTCCAAATTCCCTATACCAATGTTTTGCTATTTTCTCTGATGCTGTTATCATGCAATACACTTTAATTGAATTCCTACTTTATGCTAGGTTTTATGCAAAATACTGGGACATGATGGTGAGCAATACTATTGGTGCAGCTTTTAGGGTGCATACAGTGTAATGTAGAAGAGAAACATTAAACAAAAAATTAAATCCACAACTGTGACATGAGTTGGTATGAAAACATTTTAGGAACTATGAGGATTTATAAGAGGAGGACCTCTTTTAGTCTAAAGAGACTGAGATGCTTCCCCAGTGAAGGGACCTTTGATCTGAAGTCAGAATGATGCCAGTGAGGGGGTTCTTGACACTTTCAAAAACTAATGAGAGGATGGAGTAGCTAGACTCAAAAGAGCTATGATAGGAGTGATTCAAAATGGCAGTGGTGAGTTAGGCAGGTGATGAATTCGTCATTTTTAGGGGCCAGGATGCTCCTAAAACTTTATTTTTAAGGAATAGAGTGCATTACCGGATTTATATATTAGAACTCTGCTATAGATGGTGAATGGATCTGATGAGCAAAACGTAAGTGTGGGGAGACTTTTCATGCAAGCTATTTATTAATCTAGGCAGTGTCTACCTAGTGCCCTTAAAGTGTTGAACTTGAGATCTATTCAGTTCATAAAACTGATAGGACTGTGACAGATTGGTTGTGGGGGAGGGTAGTGCAGGGCATGGGGGAGAGGTTTGACTCCCAGCTTTCTGACCTGCTTAGATAAATGAATGTGGGTATTTTTATGAGTTCTCTTACCACCCTGGAGGCTGAGGCAGGAGGATTCAGAGTTCAAAGCCAGCCTCAGCAAATTAGCGAGGCCCTAAGCAACTTAGCAAGACCCTATCTAAAAATAAAATATATATATAAAAGATCTCGGGATGTGGTTCAGTGGTTAAGTGCCCCTAGGTTTGTTCAATCCCTGGTACAAAAAATAGAGAGAGAGGGAGAGAGATTCTCCTAGCTCTCCTCTGACATGCTAGAAATTTCACAAAAAGTATCCATCACTGAGGATTGAAAATAAAATGTTAATTTGCCTGTCATTTGTTGTGTGTATGTGTGTGTGTGTGTGTGTGTGTGTGTGTGCGTGTAACTGTGTGTGTTGTGCTTGAATCCAAAATCTGTCTTTGATGCTAATAGTAGGATAATAGAAAAAACAATGAACAGTGAGCTTCTCTCCATATCTCTTAAACTTTACTTACTGAGTAATCACAGTGTGAATCACTTTAACAGTTTTCATTGCTTTGAATATCATTATCTGTTTCCTTATAAATGATATGAAGTTTGTATTGACACATAGTATTATTGGCATAATACTGTCATGATTAGAGGTCGATGACACTATTTTCAGAGGAAGGCTAAAGGAAAACAATAAGAGAAATAACTAGTCTGATCCTGACATTTCCTGAATCAATTAAGAAACCACAACAATAAGGCTTTTATGTTTTGTAATTGCTTTGTACAGATTTGTAATTATTCCTAGCTAGTCATGTAAAGTTTATATTTTGCAAGTGCGATCCGGTTAAACATGGGTTATTAAATAGCTAGCTTGCTTCCCAAAGTCAAATTGACATGAAAATTTCAAACTGCCAGATAATTCAAAATAGTTGGACATCGACTCACATGTTCATTTATTTATTAATTCATACGATAATTTTTAAGTGCCTAGATGCTTAACAGGATCGACAGCCCTCCAAGAGTTTATAGTACAACGGTAAAGGCTTAAATGAATATATACATGAATAAATGTATAATGCAATGTCAGCATGGATAGGTGCCACTGAGAAAACAGGGAGGGATACAAAGCCATAAGGCAGCAAACAATAGGAGCTGGCATAGGTCTGATGAGAGAAAACCTTTCTGTGAGGATATATTTTAGCAGCGCCTCAAAGGAGATGAGGGCGTGAGCTGGGCAAATATTTGGAATAAGTGCCTTTCATGCATAGGAAAGCAAGTGCATGGATTCTGTAGTGGGCGTGTGCATCTTTGAGGAACAGAAAGAAAGCCTGGGCCCCTGAACTATAGTAAGCAGGGGAAAAATGAAGGAAGTAGGACCTGTTTTCATCAGCCTTTTTGCTGCTGTGTTAAAAAAAAAAAAACAACCAGAACAACTGTAGAGCAGGAAAAGTTTATCTGGGGGCTCAGGGTTTCCGAGGTCTCAGTCCACAGACAGCAGGCTCCATTCCTCAGGGCTCAGGGGAGGCAGGACATCATGGAGGGAGAGTGTGGTGGAGGGAAGCAGCTCACTTGGTGATCAGGAAGCAGAGAGACTCCACTCTCCAGAGACAAATAGAGACCCTAAAGCCACGCCCCTAATGCCCCCTCCTCCAGCCACACCCACCTGCCTCCAGCCACCACCCAGTTCATCCCATCAGGGATCCATTCACTGATTGTGTTAAGGCTCTCACAACCCAGTCATGTCTCCTCTGAGGCTTTATGCATTGTATGACACATGAGCTTTGGGGGTACACCTCACATCTAAACCATAACAAGATCCAAGAGATGACAAAGGGCCACATCCTAAAGGGTCATAAGGCCACATAAAGGTTTCGGGTTTTACACTAAGAGGAGTCCTTGGAGGATCTTGAATAGGGGAAAGAATTGAGTTTAGATGTAGGGTATATGGAAAAGGGAAGAATCAGATCCTGAGTTTTTCTCCTGAGCAGCTGAATGCATAGTGATACGAGTAATGAATGTGGGGAAAACTAAGGAGGAATAAATTTACAGGAGAAATCGAAATAGTTTGGTACCAAGGATGCTAAATTTAAAATAGCCATTAGACATTTAAGTAGAGGTGTTGAATAGACACATTGAATTGAAGACTGGAGATAATACATTTCAAACTGAAACCTAGAGTTCAAGGTGGCTTTTGAATGTCTTATCCATGGATGGTAGGAGTTTATTCTGCAGCCTCTACCGCCATTACATTTTGCTCCCTTCCTTGCCCTATTTTACTTCTGCCTTTGTCTTTGTAAGGGACAGAGGAGGTTCTTCCTGTAGGACAAGAGTAGCCGTCCCTACATGATGTTGGTGGTAGGGAGTGGGAATGGTTTTTCTATCAACATGGTGCTTTTAAAGCTCAGGGTATATTATGTTCCCCCTCCTATATGGTGGATAGGTGATACATATTTGAAGTTGTGCTACATGGGAAATTTGTCCTTTCTGTCCTATTTATTTAGTCACTCAATTATAAGCATTTGCTAAAAACTTACTATATGCATAGTTAGATCATGAACCAAACAAACAGGGTGCCTGTCCTAACTGAGCTTGCAACCCGAGAGCGTAGAGCCCTAGGACAGAAATTGTTATGGTTTGGATGGGAGGTGTCCCTAAAACTCCTGTGTTTATTTAGGAATTTTTAGAGGTGAAATGATTGAATCATGAGAGCAGTAACCTAATCAGTCCATCCTAGTTTGAATGGACTGTCTGGGTGGTAACTGTAAGCAGGTGAGCATGGCTGGCGGAGATGGGTCAGTGGGAGCCTCCCCTGGAAGGGCCTCATTCCTGAATCACCTTTCCTTCTCTCTCTCTGCTTCCTGGTCATTATGAATAGGGCAGGGCTTCCCCACCATGCCCTTCTGCCATAATGTTCTGCTTCGTCTTGGGCCCAGAGCAATGGAATTGGCCTACCATAGATTGAACCTCAAAAACTGGGAGCCCAAATAAACTTTATCTCAAGTTGTTCTGGCTAGGAATTTTGGTTACAGTGAGGAAAAGCTGACTAACACAGACATCAATGTGGCAATTAAAAAAGCAAACAGAATGTTGGAACGAAGGCAAGTAATGCTTGTAACAGGAGGCTGTGTCTTGGTATGGAGGTCAAGGAAAACTTTCTACCATGATGTGATTCTAAATTGTTCCCTGAAGGGAGCAGGAATTAGCTAAGCAAAGAGTGTGAGCAAGACTGATCTGGAAAAATGGAATACCACATATATTCTCAAAGAGCTGTGGTAGGAGAGAGCAGTGGAAAAGACTTGTGTGAATGTCATCCATAAAGAATGTAATTTGCAGGAACTTGGATGGAACTCAGGAATGTTATGTTAAGCAAAATAAGGCAAACTCAAAGTCAAGGGTGGTAGGTTTTCTCTCATATGTGGAAGCTAGAGAGAAAAAGAAAGGTAGGTGTGTGTGTGTGTGTGTGTGTGTGTGTGTGTGTGTTTGTGTGTGTGCATGTGCGCACACATTGGAGGTGGAGATCTCATGAAAATTGAAGGGAGATCAGCAAAGATCATCAGAGAAAGGGACCAGGAAGAGGGAGGAGGGAAGGGAAAGGGAAAATATGGGGGAAATGATATTGGCCAAATTGTATTGTTAAATAGCCTGCATGAGCAAATACGTAACAGTGAATCCTGCCCTTATGTATCATTATAATGCACCAATAAAAACATGGATAAAGAAAAGACGTATGTGGCAGGAATCCAGGGAGTGAGGAGGAGCATGGTGCAGGATGGAGGTAGAGTCTCACATAGGAGACAGATGATGATTTGAACAAAAAAATCATTGTGGTTACAGTGTGGAGAATGGATTGAGCTTGGAATGGAGGGGAAGGACACATACCCACACAGGAACAATCAGGTAGACCAGATGACCCACAGATAGAAGCTTTCTGTCATAGACTTGGTGAGAGATGAAGGCAGTTTGGACAGAGTAGCATGGAACTAGAGTCAGTTGTTTAGCAGTCCAGGGTGAGCTGGGTAGTGAAGGAAGCCCGAGGTAAGTTTAGGTCTTGAAGATGAACACTAGGGCTAAGGAGAAGTAGAGCCGACTGGTTAAGACGGCAGGCTTTGGGATCAGACACAGCTGAGCTTGAAACATTTCTTCTATGTACTGCTGTGTGGCTTCAGAGAAGCTCCTGTCAAGTGGTTATAATAGTATCTGCATCACAGATTATTACAGGGATGAAATCAGACTATGTATGACCACATGCTGAGCCAGCATTTAATAATTACAGTGTTACCACTTTGGAATTTGGCAAGCACCTTCAGAAAGGTACCAGAGGAAAAGTTTTTCTATATTCATTTGGAAATCTTTAGGAAAAGCAAACTACAAAATACCCATATTTACCAAGTGCTCACTTTCTGCAGTCACTTGCTAGAACAGTACGTGTTGACTGCTGATCGTAGTTTTGATTTTGAGATATGATCCACAGAAAAGAGGTCCTGTAGAAAGACATTGACATATCCCATGAAGTGATCTTACCAGCGGTGATCAATGTGATTCAATTTTTTTTCTATATTTATTTCCTGTAATATATATATATATATATATATATATATATATATATATATATATATATATATATATAGCAAGCAGACTAAAGCAATCTTTGAAAAGGAGCCCCTGTAGACACAGATTACTTGCTATCATTTTCTAAACTTCATTATTTACTTACTATTAAAGGCTAATATGGGTTCATTAATGTCCTGTGAATCACAAATCAATTCTTTTACAATGAAGCATAAAATTAGTTTAAGAGGCTCCTATATATGCAGTCTGAGGTGCACTGGCTTGTGTTCAGAAGTGGATCAAATAAAAATGTGGGACAAGAAGAAAAATAGAGATGACATTTAGGCAGTAGGCAATTAAATGTGCTTTACCGGAAGAGCAGGATTCTAAAATGCAGGCTTCATAAACAAAATGGATTTGATAAACAAAATTATTCTCCAAATGTGATTCAAGTCAAGGAAACCCTTATTTTGCAAACACAGATGAAATAATACATATGAACAACCTAGCGCAGTCACGGACGTCCAGTATTTATAGAATAAATGTTCCTCCCCTCCCTTCCTCTAAGTGCCCTCTTGCAGCACATGAACCTATTAAAGTTATTTAGTTACGATTCTGAGAAACATCAGGTTCTTTTCTTATTATTCTGATATCCCTCTTTGAAACTGTATGTACGATAGATGTTCATTGCAGATAACTTAGAAAACATTGAAAACCACAACAGGAAGATCACCTATGACCTCACCCTAAAGGAGACTCCTTTTAACGGTCAGCCCACCTAACACATTCTTTTTTTCCTAGAATATTCAATTTGGAACTCATAAATTTGGTGTTTAGACAGCTTGTCTCAAAGCACAAAATAAAGAGATTTAGTCAACTAAGGCCTTTGTTGTTATGTTTGAAAAACAGAACAGACCTTAATTGCCATTCTGTTAGTGTATTTTGTATTTGATAAAATAAAATTATAAAATCAATTAAAGTTTAACAAAGTTAATATATTTTTATTTTTCAACATCACATACCAATTTACTTATTTATGAAACACAGGGGGACATTAATACAAATATAGTGATCAGATAGATCGACATCACTGGCCTATCTGTAACCTCAGATATTTATTATTTCTTTGCACTGGAAAGATCTGAAATCCTCACTAGTAGCTATTTTGAAATACCCAACTAATTATTGTCAACCATAGAGGCAAACTTTAATTTTAGAACCAGTTTCAGACTTAACAAACAATGGCAAAGATAGTGTAAAGAATTACCAACTACCCTGTACTTCTATTGCTGACATTTTAAACTAATATGGTATGTCTGTTATCATTCATGAAACAATATATCATTATTAATTAAAGTCTGTAATTTCTTCAGATTTCCTTAGATTTTATTGAATGTCTTTTTTTTTTTTTTTCTGTTCCGGGATCTCATCTAAATTACAGCATTACTTTCACTCATCATGTCACCTGAAGCTGCTCTCCACTGTGACAACTTCTGTGACTTTCCTTGTTTTTGATGACCTTGACACTATTCAAGAGTGCTGGTCAAATGTTTTGTAGAATGTCCTTCTATTGGAATATTCTGATGCTTTCCTCATGTTTCGACTGGGGCTGTGGGTTTTGGGGAGGAAGATGGCAGAGGTCAAGTGCCATTTCTATCACATCATATAAAGGTTAAATAGGAACCACACGACTTATTAGAGATGATGCTGACCTTGGTCATCTGACTGAGGTGCTGTTCCCTAGATATCTCCACTGTAAAGCTACTCTCCCAGTTTCCTTTCCAAACTGTGCTCCTTAGAAAGAAGTCACAGTGAGAAGTCTGTATTTAGGGTGGGATGTGATGCTTCCCCTTCCTGAGGATGGGCTAAAAACATAGATTATACATGAATTATTTGGAATTCTGCTGCCTGGGAGATTTGTCTTTTCTCTCCTATTTATCTATCTAGTCATTTATTTACATCCTATGGACTCATGGCTATCTCTTTCCCAGTTTGGGCCGTATTCCAATACTATTTTATTTTGATGCTCAAATTGTTATCTTTGGCCATTGCAAACTCTTTCAGTTGACTCTTGTGTCTCTTTGTTATATGAGTCTGTTTTAGTCCATTTGGTGTGATTACAATAAAGTATCTGAGACTAGGTAATTTATAAAGAACTGAAGACTTTCTGGAGGCTGGGTGGCCCAAGATCAAGGTTATCTGCTAAGGGCTGATTGCTTCCTCTGAAGTGGAGTTAAACTGTGTGCTGTGGTGCACACTTGTAATTCCAGAGACTGGGGAGGCTGAGGCAGGAAGATAGCAAGTTCAAAGCCAGCCTCAGTAACTTAGTGAGGGTCTAAGCAACTTAGCAAGACCCTATCTCAAAAAACAAAACAAAACAAAACAAAACAAAACAAAAAAAACAAACGGAAGAAATAAAGAAAGATCTGGGGTGTGGCTCAGTGGTTAAAAGCCCCTGGGTTCAATCCGTGGTATTAAAAAAGAAGAGGAATTACCTTGGGTCTTCACATGGTGGAAGGCAGAAGGGTAAGCCAGTCAAATACCATGTGAAGCATCTTTTATAAGAGCCTTTGTCCCATTCATGAAGGAGGAGACAGCTCTTAAAGGCTCCAGTTCTTTAAAATCCTCACGTGGACAACATCTGAATATTGGAAGGTCCCCTTTAAAACCATAGCAGTTTCTTTTTCTTTTTCTTTTTCTTTTTTAGCAGCACATTCTTTATAAGACGTTCCAGATTCATTTTCAAAATTTTCTGCCTTGGTCCTGATCTGTACATATTTAAAACTCAGTAGGCTCTAGCATCAGACTGCCTGATATCAAATCCTGACTTAGCCACTTGCCAGCATCGTGACTAGAGGCTATTTTATCTGACGGGTAGGAATTGGACAGTTTCCTCATCTACTGAAGCTCTATTAGGGCAGGGATTGTTTTTTCAGGGGGGTGTGTGTGTGGGTGGGGGGGGGTGTTTCTTGTTCTCTATTAACCCACAGCCTCTAAAATAGTGGTCTGGTACAAAATAGTGTTTAATAAAGCAATACTTAATGAAAGAACACATGAAAAATGGGTAGGAATATTAGTTCATAAATTCAGAGAAACAAGAAGGATGACTTTGTTTTCTTATTTTGTCCTGAAATAATTGTCTAATTTATTACTTTAGGTTCAATATTTTTATTGTCAAAGTTATATATGCATATAGCTTAAAGATTCAAATAGTTGTAGGAGGTTTTAAGCAGAATCCTCTAGCTCATCCCCTGAGGCAAATACTTTCAATTTCTTTAGTGAATTCTTTTGATATCTAGCATGATATGCTTAAATATGTTTATATTATTACTTCTTGATCTATAAGTTTCACTGTCTACTCTTCTTTAATTCTTGAGGCTGAGGACCTGCACACCACACACTATTCTTCTTGTCCTTCTCTCTCTCTCTCTCTCTCTCTCTCTCTCTCTCTCTCTCTCTCTCGGTACCAGGGTTGTACCCAGACGCACTTTACCACTGAGCCACATCCCCAGCCCTTTTTTATTGTTTGAGACAGGGCCTCACTCAGTTGCTTAGGGCCTCCATAAGTTGGTAAGGCTGGCTTTGAACTCATGATCCTCCTGCCTCAGCGTCCTGAGCCGCTGGGACTAGAGGCCTACGCCACTGTGCCTGGCTCCTTCTATTCTTTTGATATCTATGAGCCAGAGACCAGCAGGAACATCTCTGAAATCCACAGTTAGTTTGTTATTGCTGTGGCCAGGGAGTCCCCACACTGTGGAAAACCAAGGTGAGTCTCAAAAGGAAGTTAATGAAGGGGTGTTAAAATTTCGAATGCTCTTAGCATGGATTGGTCAGAATTTATAAAGTGAGGGAGAAATGGAATCGTTAATGGTTTCATTTTTAGAAAACATGGGACCATATGGAGTTATTCTTGCCTCAGTCTGTTTCTGATCTTGTGTACAGGATTCTCAATGAACTGAGGTAAGCGGGAGAGAGAGCCTGCAGTGGGTGTCATCCTTCCATTTAGAATAGTTCTGTGAATCAGTGTGCATCTCACACGATTTAATTCTGATTCAGCTCTGATTCACTTTTTACTTCCTTCAGAACATCCCAACTGCCTGCAGAGCTGCTTTTATGTATGTAAATACATATTTATATTTATATTTTTGGTACCAGGGATTGAACCCAGGGGCCTTAACCACTGAGCCACATCCCCAGCTCTATTTTGTATTTTATTTAGAGACAGAGTCTCACTGAGCTGCTTAGTGTCTCACTTTTGCTGAGGGTGGCTTTGAACTCACAGTCCTCCTGCCTCAGCTTCCTGAACTGCTGGGATTACAGGTGTGTGCCACTCTGCTAGGCTGTTTTGCATTCTTAATTATGTATTTTGAAGAGAGAAAATTGTTCCTTTTATGAAGTCCCAATTTATCATTTTTTGGAGATTTTTGTGATTGACTTATAAAATCAGCTCAGAAGAACATGAAGTTTATCACTAATTTTTTTCTTTGAATTTTACAGTTTTAACTTTTAAATTTTATTGTTCAATTAATTAGCAGTTTACTATTGTATATGATGAGAAATGGAGGTTCGGGTTCATTTTTTTGTCCTATACAAATATCCTATTATAGCTCCATTGGTTGAAAAAATTAGAATTTTGCTGTTGCATTACCTCAGCATCTTTGTCAAAAATCAGCTAAAGAGATAAAAGAAGGAAATGCAATGTGTGGAATGATTTGGAAACTTGCTTTTGGTTAAAGAGTTATAAAAGACAAATTAGAGGCTACTGGGACTATTTAAATGAGAACAATGTATTCAATGCTATTATTCTATTAGTAAATGGTTCTTAAAGCATGCACATATGTGTGTGTATATATGTATACATATATCCATGTATATAAATTGTATGTGTGCATATGTGAATTGAAAGAAGTAAAGAATGTCATAGAATATTAAAATTGGTAAAACATGGTGATGCTATACAGGTATTTATTTTCCTGTAGCTTTGTTTTTTTTTTCTCTGTAGATTTGAACATTTATCTAATGAACAAATTGAAAAATTAAATAAAAATAGAAACATCAATTAATGAATTTTAAAAGTTTGATGTTTACTTAATGGTTATTAATATGCATTAAAATTTCCATCTTTTAACCCGAGCCTAAATGTTTCTGTATGAGTGAAGGACAACTAATTGGAGTTCTGCATCTATCTTGCATAAATCAGTCTATAATTATAAGGAAATCCATTTCCAGTTACTAGAGAAATGAATTGAAGTCACTTGCAAAACAATGAGCACAGAACTCTTCTAAATTTAATTGTTCCCTTTATCTTTCCTACAATTCCCTTTTTATTGACTCTTTCCAGGCTTGTTTTTATAGCACAAGTGACTCTTCTCACATTTACATTTCATCACTTTATATGATGTGCAATTAAATATTTTAATTAAAACAAGTACAACTGGAAATTTGAGGACAAATATAACTGACTCTTGGTAAATGAAAATCTCAGCTGGCAGCAATTGAATAAGTACCGGATGCCCAGGAGAACATCCAACCTGGTGCATGTTTTCAGGGTGCTGTGGTACCAGTTGGGATGTTTTACAGGAAAACTAGATGGTTATTGCATCTGGTAGATTGCTTGAGTAGCGTTTGGTTGGAGAGACTCTAGCGAATTATCACCAGGCCTCTGTTGCAAAAGGGGTTCAAGATTGCTCCTACACAGTTAAATCCTACCCTTGTAATCTGGCTTTTTAGATGAATTTATGAGCAATCTCTACTGTCTTATTACTGCCAAAGACTTTCCTCCAATGAAGCTATAGAAAATGTCTTCAGACTTTGTAACCATCATAAATGGCCATTTAGGTCACTTTTATTCTCCAACTCACCCCCGTCCCGTGTCTGTTTTGTGAAGCCCTGAGGGTGCCTTCCTGGGAAAGGTGGGTGTCTCTTCCTTGTAAGTGGCATGCCAGACAGCTGAATTAGATTTCTGTCTCTGTTCATTGAACTCACTGCTCAGCTCTCCTTGGAGAGAAGGATTTAAAAAAAAAAAAATGTCGAGGGAGAATTTTCTGCTGATTTGTAAGAACCAGGGTTTTTCTTCTCCAAGAGCATGTTGCACTTAAATGCCATTCTTCCCTTGGGGACACCTTTCAGGTTCTGACTTTTCCAGGCAGAGCAAGAGACCCTAATTATTTCACTTTCAATCAATTTTGAAACCTGCAAGACCAAAATTGTCTCTTCAGATCCACACAGATGCCAAAGAAAGATGTGGAAAAGACATTCTGCACATCTTTTAGAGTCTGTGGGACTCTGAGCCATCTCTTACTTTTATTTTCTATGTGGTAGTCAAGCATTATTGCTGACACTCCAGTAAGAAAAAATAAAACATTTCAACAAATACCTCAGGGAATACAGTCAATTTTTTGCATTGAAAAAGCCTCCATTGTCATTGTGACGGACAGGATTTACTTCTATGTAACAACCAGCTGGCCTCTCCTTGTGCAAGGGATAATTGAACTCCTTTTACCCTTAAAGTCACAGGTGGTTGAGGACCTGTCTTTGGCTAGAGACAGGTATTAGATGTATTCAATTTCCAATGCTTGAACTGCTACCTCCTTTTTTCTGGTCTGTTGAAAAATCTCGTCTTTCTGAAACCTTCGAAAATACACCACTCAAAATGTCAGTTTGATTTCTTGTGACTTTTGTTCTGAATGATTACATATTTATACATGTAACTCAAGCTACCTCATAGTTTTCTTCAGAAGGAAACCAAACATAAATGGAATAGGTAAATGCCTCAATGCCTAAAGGAAGTCTTAGTGGATTCTTTTATATAGCAAATATAGCAGTATGTTATATTTCCACATTTTCACACATTGACTTTGTCTAAAGGAGAGCACACAAGATATTCTTCTCTGCGCTCTTTTTTTAGCATTGTTTGCTAAAATTTGCCATTTCACTCAGCAAACAAATGTTTATTGAGGACCTGCCACTTTCAAGGTATATGCAAGTCCTGGGTATATATACTTATCTGTAACTATAACTGTACTCAAATATTGTGTGTCACTTATTGCTATGGGCTGAATTGTGTCTTTTCAAAATTCATATGTTGAAGTCCTAGCCCCAATGTGATTGCATTTGGGAACAGGAGTTTTAAGTGGTAAATAAAGTTAAATAAAATCATAAAAGGTGGGATGCAATTCAGTAAGTTTGGTGGCCTTATAAAAAGAGAAAGATCTCTCCCCCCCCGCCCCCCACTCTGTATCTCTCTCTCCATACTTACACACCAAGGAAAGTTCATGTGACTTGTAACTTTCAGACTTGGACTTGTAACTTTCAGAATGTTGATAAAATAAATTTCTATTACATTTGCGAAATCAAAAAATTTTTACAAGTAGATTTCTTGTGAATCCTGTAAGAAGTTAATTAAAGGCAACAGACTAAAATAGAACATTATATTTCTATTATACATATACAGCTGTATTATACAGCTGATTGTAAGCTTGAAGAAATTGTAATCCTAAGATGTATTAAAAAGGGAAAAACCAAGTATAATATAAATCTATAGAAAAGACTGAGAAAGATTCATAGATGTCAGATTCATGATGACATGTTAAAGGAAAGCAGAATTCCAACATTTTAAAGATAGAATGGGGGAGAATAATTTATCAACCAGTGTAATCAGCCCATTTATTTATTGGACAACTGGTTGAGATTGTCCTTAGACAATATGATCCGCTCATTGGTCCAGGACAATCTGTTTCAGAACCCTGTGGGTGTGCCTGTTAGATATCTGGGGAATCCTGTGGCCGCTCTGAAGTTATACTCCATTTCCCTGAGATGAAGTCTTGATGAGTGGCACCCCCCCCTCCACAAAGTCTTAACTGGGCTTCCCCAGAAATCTTCACCATGGCTGATTTTAGGACTGTCAGCAAGAGAGTCTCTCCAAAAGAGTTTAATGTAGATAAACTCCCTATTTTCATGTGGCCCTATTTTATTTGGCCACTGGCCTGAAAGAAATCATCATTCTAGGTGCTGGACACCCCCTTACTAGTTTTTCACAAACATGTACCCAGTATAGTAGTTTGTAGAAATGTGCAAACAAGGCCTCTGGCCTGGAGCTGGGCTTCACAGAGATGTCTACATTCCTACGATAAGAGCGGTTACCAACTGGGCTCCATGGTAAGAGCTGGCAGGGGGAGGAAAGAAAGGGGAGAAGCAGCTCTCCCCTTCTCAGGAGTTGTCCTTGAAGGGTTAACTTGCCCAGAACAGTAGAAGTAAAAGCTGCTTTTATTTGAATTTCAGCAGACTCTGAACTTCTGAACCCCTCCCCTTGGGTATAAAACTCTGAAACTCCCTGAACTCGGTGTTCAGGGGATTGATTGATTACAGCAAAAGCTGTGCCCTCCGAGCCTGGCTGCAGCCAAATAAAACTGTTTCCTGCTATCTTTGGTGCCCTGCCTAGTCTGTCCCTACAACGTTGGAGTTTTCAAACAAATTCTCTAAGTGATCCATAGTCTACCATGGTCCGAGATCATCTACTTTAGTCATTGTGGGGCTGCCTAAGTATCAGTCCTTGTCTCTGAAATGAGATATGTAAAATAGAAGGTCGACCACATGGAACATGACAAGGTATTCAAATGTGTTTTACAGAGCGCAAGTGTCTTATTGGAAGAGGAAACCAACCCAGAGCAGGAAGTAGCTCTTAGAGACCACCCCTGAGAGCTCAGAGGCAAGAACAGAAGAGTGGTCCAGAGGAGTTCAGAGTCAGGGAGTCCTCAGAGAGGCCACCACCTCAAGAAACAAGGACATGCTCTTCTTCAACACCGTTTAGAGGAAAATAAGGAAATGAACTTATTATTTCACAGCCAGGCATGGTGGTGCATGCCTGTAATTCCAGTGGTTCAGGGGGCAGAGGCAGGAGGATCATGACTTTAAAGCCAGCCTCAGCAAAAAGTGAGGTGCTAAGCAACTCAGGGAGACCCTGTCTCTAAACAAAAATACAAAATAGGGCTGGGGATGTGGTCAGTGGTCTAGTGGACCTGAGTTCAATCCCCAGTACCCCACCTCCAAAAAAAAAAAAAAAAAAAAAGGAAAGAAAGAAAAGAAAAAGAAACTTACTGAGACCCTGTCACAATAAAAAATAAAAATGGACTAGGGATGTGGCTCAATGGTTATTTGTTCCTGGGTTCAATTCCTGGTACCAAAAAAAAAAAAAAGAAAGAAATCAGAGAGATCTGTTCCCCCAGGTCCTTTAACTCCAACCTGAAGTCTAAATGGCATGACTTTCTCAATTTCAAGCAAGAACTGATATGAAAATATATTGGAGCAATACCTTCAAAATTTTAAGTGTGTGAACTGAGCCAAACTGTTAAATAGAAGAATAAAGATATTTTTCAGATATGCCAGTACTTGAAATGTTTCCCTTCTTGGGAAACAAGTGGAAGAATTACTTTAACAATAGAGAAATGACTTTAGCAAGAATAAGATGATAAACCAAAAGCAAGAAGACATTTAATCCAAGAAACTGGGGTTTGAATGAAGAATTGCAAAAGGGAATTTAGGAAGCAACCATATACCCAGGAGTAGAGAGTCCCTGATTGAGAGTGGAACACAGGAACTGTAGGAAGAGAGACCAAAGAAAAAACAATTGGAACTCATAGATCTTCTGAGTTCCGTGTACATTCAGTAAACTATAATGAATTTGTTCGTAGTGCTTTATTCTTCCCTTTAATTTTTTTACTATGCTTTGGTGGTCCTGAGTAAAATAACCGTCTTTACACTTACTTTTATTTCAGTTTATAGTTTCCATTTTATATATATATGAAGTATGCTTCTTCCAGGAATTATATAATCAAACATTACCACTGATTAAAATAGCACATAGCTTTCAGATTATCATTTGAGTCATTTTTCCTGTGACCTAATAGAAAAGTTAAAAAAAAAACCCTGCTAACATTTATATACAGAAAGTTAGGTGATTTTATGTTATCTTTTATTGATAGATATTTTAGAAGTTTACTACATTATTCTCTAGATTATTCACTAACTTAGTAAATTAGAAGAGCTGATTTTTCCATTTTTGTGGGGAAAAAAAACCAATAACCACCATTTACAGGGAAGAATTTGTGCTAGGCAATGCCTTAAAATAATTTTGAAATGTATTTATTTACATCTCAAATATGACTTCTTTCTAAAATGTTCAAAGTCTCATTTCCACAGCTGCAATTAAGTGACTTTTTAGGATAATGTTTCATTTGGCTGTATTATGTTAATAATCAGCTAGATGATGTATATCTTTTTCATCTTTATGTGCTCATGAATTATTCAGAAGTGTTCTCTTGCAAATGAGGAGCAGGGGAATTCGGTTTCTTTTTTCCGAAAAAGAGTTAGATATGCTTTAGCATAGAAGAGAGGGGCAGGAAGAGGAATGAAGAAAGAAAGAAAAAGTAGATTTTTTTTTTCTTTTCACTTTTTTTTTCTTTTGGTGCTGGGATTGAGCTCAGGGCCTCATGCGTGCCAGGCAAGGGCTTTTCCACTGAGCTGAGCTACACCCCAGCCCCTCCCTCTCAGAAACCTGCTTAAAACTTTATTGAAATGAACAGTTAGAAATTACCTCAATATCCAATAGTGAGAAGATGTTCAAGTAAACTATGATACACCTACTTGAAAAAACGATGCAACTATCAGAAACTAATTATTAGATTATATATATATATATATATATATATATATATATATATATATATATATGAAATTATATCAAAAAAGTAAGTAAAAAGGATATAACATATTATAATTACAATTGAAAAATAGTCATGGGAAAGATACCGTGATCTTTTGCTGGTGACCTTTTTCTTTTCTATATTTTCTTTAACATGATTTTTTTTTTTTTTTTTTTTGGTACCAGGGATTTAACCAAGGGGCACTTAACCACTGAGCCACATCCCCAGTTCTTTTTAAAATACATATATTTTATTAAGAGACAGGGTCTTACTGATTTGCTTATGGCCTCACTAAATTACTGAGGCTGGCTTTGAGCTTTCTATCCTCCTGTCTCAGCCTCCTGAGCCTCTGGGATTACAGGCATGCACCATGGTGCCTGGTGTGATATTATTTGTATAATGAGAGAAAACAAACTGACACCCTTCTTGAGTGATTAATTAGTCTTTGTTATAAATTGGACTGTGTACTGAGGATATAAATATGAAAGATATGATTAATGTATATATTACATCAAATATATATATTAATATATATTATATTGTATATGCAATATACAATATTATATATATAATATACAATATAATATACAATATTATATACAATATTATATATATAATATACAATATAATATACAATATTATATACAATATTATATATATATATATATATATATATATATATATATTACAAACATATACATTACATCAAATTTTCCCTGGTGATTCAAAAATCGCTGGTGTCTAATTAATATAAATTGCCAGTGGGTAATTAACATAAGTTTCACTGAGCTCTTCAGTGGAAATGTCATTAATTAAATGCTTACTGGGTATCTTACATGTATACTTTCTTCAATCCTCTCTACAATCATAAAAAGAAGATAATTCTCTTAACAATCAGGAAACTTAAGTTTCATAGAGGCTACGCAATTTGCCCCAAATGATATAATTACTAAGAAACGGAATGGAAGTTCATACTCAGCCATTCAACAAGAATTAGTTAAGCACCTATTAACTGTTCTCCATCAGGGAGACTGGCTGTGAACAAGGCAAAGCCCTTGACCGCATGGAAATCACATTTAGTGTGAGGAGACAGAAACCAAAAGAAATGCCCAAAGGTGCACTCTTAGAACCCAAACAGAGAAGGCCTAGAGCGGAGGAAGGGGCTAAGCAAAGCTTGCCGGGGGAGGGGCACTTGCCTTGCGGAATCGGGTGATCAGGGCAGACCTGACTGAGAGAGAGACGTCCGAGTGGCAGGAGGTGGGGGAATGGTTCACCTCTGAACAAGAGCATTTCAGGCAGAGAAAACTAAGTGAAAAGGCCTGGAGATGGCAGGTGCCGGGAGGAACACCCAGAAAGCGTCACGAGAGTCCACAGGATGAGACAGGAGGCGACAAGACAGCGGGCAGCCAGACGCTCTGGGATGTGCAAGGCATTGTGAAGACGGGAACGCACTGGGGGCTTTTAAACAGAGTTGCTGCTGTATCTGATGTAGTTTCTGTGGCTCCTGCGGGCTGTGTGTAGAGCAAGCAGGGTGGGGGCAGGAGACCCTGATGGGGGGCTTCTGAGCACAGTGGTCCATTGTGCCAGGGTAGGAGTGGAGGGCTCCCTAGAACTGTGGGGGGGCTGAGATTTCACCCAACTACCTGCAAGCTAGCAAGTCAGCCTGACGGGATTCAGGGGTGCTGGCAGAAGTCACAGGAGACTTCCGGTTCAGAGGCCAAGGACCTTCTTGCTCCTGGCATCGTAGCCAGCAGGAGCTTCCTCTTTGTCTCAGAAACACATGGGGGATTGTCTCCCACCAAGAGCATAGGGCGAAGTGGCTGAATTCTGGGACATAGTTTATAGGTGGAGCCTAGATCAGAGGTCAGAGTCAGAGTAACACTATGGTTTTTGCAGAGCATTCTAGTAAGGGCTGGGGATACCATGACAAATGAGACATGCAGGGCCTGGCCACCCCAACCTCTCAATGGGGGACACAGACCCAAAGCAGTTAAACTTGTCCAATAAGTGAAATGATTGCCACTGATGGTAGGTTCCATGCAGGATACTGAAAGAGACTTGCTTTATATGTAGTTTCTAGGATTTTAAACTCTAAAAATATGGATCCAGGCTCGGTGGTGCTTGTCTATAATCCCAGCGGCTGGGGAGGCTGAGGCAGGAGGACCTCAAGTTCAAAATCAGCCTCAGCAAAAGCAAGGTCCTAAGCAACTCAGTGAGACCCTGTCTCTAAATAAAATACAAAATAGGGCTGGGGAGGTGGCTCAGTGGTTGAGTGTCCCTGAGTTCAATCCCTGGCAATCTGCCCCTCCATATGGTTCTACTTCCACCAGATAAAATTATAGCCAAGATAGAAGGGGAAAAATTAATCCCATGCTTGCTTCACTCTTGTCTCCTTTCTTGAAGAGAAATAGAATTTCCTTGTGTTATGCCTTCCTATGATAGACACACTGGGCATTTTTCATATTTTTAGTAACCTCGATAGATTTACTCTGGGAAAAATGTTAAAACTTTTAGAAGGTTCTATTTTAGGAACAAAATTATTTGAACTTCTTGTTTATAGACATGTATTTACAGGTTGAATGTAATAAGCTATTGTCCTTGGTGGAAAACCACCTTCCATTTTCTTATTGGTTTATTGTCTATCTTTATTAACTAGAATCAAAAGCTCGATAAGGGCATTTGTTTTATTTGCTTACATTTTCAGTTCTTAAAGTAGTGTTTGGTATACCGTAGGCATTTACTAAGTAGACATTGAATGAATAAACATATACTACACATATTACATTGTATTCTATGTATGATAAATTGATTCCTTTTCTCATTTCATTTGGTTACTCTTTGATGTCTGGTAACTGTCTATCACTTTTTTTGTACCCCAGCTATTTTTTAAGTAGTGGACAAAGAAAGAATACAGCCATACTATAATACGAGAATTTATTTTTTGAACAGTTAACAGTGTATTTCACATTCTATGTGTAACTTGCTATAATGCTCTGTAATGGCGGAGGACACACAGTTACACTGAATGGTCAGTAAAAAAAAAAAAAAAAAAAAAAAAATTACAGCCTTGATAGCTAGCAGCTCCCTTAGATGTTTTGCAAATGTTTGCAATGATACAAACTCCTGATGTAATGCTTTTGTGCATATCAATTGGTTAGTTTCCTGGGAATTAGCTCAGTATAAATTGAAAGGAGTGGGTTAGAGAGTACCTATTCTCCTTTTGATACCATTGTCCCTGATGCCAATCTATTAATAAGAACAAGGTTTTGAGAAAAAGGAAAAAGAAGATTTATTGCCTTGCTACCAAAGGAGAAAGGTGATGGACCTGTGTCATCTGCCATTCTAGCCACCAGGGGGAAGGTGGGCTTCAAAAAGGGGAATACAAGGATTGCTTCCCAGATATTATCAGTTGATATAATTCATGTTTAACCATATCCTCAAGACAGCTGTTTCCCATTTCCAGGTCTGGAGTTTCTTTGTTCAGGTGGGCAGTAAATGGAAGGACAGATAACTGGACTTAGGACAGGAAGAATGTCAATCTTGTTTTCCACAGTTAGGAAAGGGAAGAGGGAGAAGAGGACTGGGAAAAAGTCAGTTTAAAAATAAACCTCCAGGAACAAGAACACAGATACAATATATCGAAATCTCTGGGACACTATGAAAGCAGTTCTAAGAGGAAAGTTCATTGCATGAAGTTCATTCCTTAAAAGAAGAAAAGTCAACAAATAAGTGACTTCACATTACATTTCAAAGGCCTAGAAAAAGAAGAACAAATCAACACCAACAGCAGAGAACAGTAAATAATTAAAATCAGAGCTGAAATCAATGAAATTGAAACAATTGAAAAAAATTGACAGAACAAAAAGTTGGTTCTTTGAAAAAATAAATAAAAATGACAATCCTTAGCCATGCTAACCAAGAGAAGGAGAGAGAAAATTCAAATTACTAACATACATGATAAAAAGTAAATAACACCCACAATAGAAATACAGAAGATAATGAGAAATTATTTTGAAAACTTGTACTCCAATAAAATAGAAAATATTGGAGGCATCAACAAATTTCTATAGAGTTATATGATTTGCCCAAATTGAATCAGGAGGATATACACAATTTAAGCAAATCAATTTCAAGCCATGAAATAGAAGACACCATCAGAAGTCTACTAACCAAGAAAAGCCCAGGACCAGATGGATTCTCAGCTGAGTTCTACAAGACTTTCAAAGAAGAATTAACACCAATACTCTTCAATTTACTTTAGGAAATAGAAAAAGAGGGAGCACTTCCAAACTCATTCTATGAGGCCAGTATCACCCTGATTCCAAAACCAGGCAAAGACATCAAAGAAAGAAAACTTCAGACCAATATCTCTAATGAACATAGATGCAAAAATTCTCAATAAAAGTCTGGCAAATTGAATACAAAAACATATCAAAAAGATAGTACCCCACAATCAAGTGGTATTCATCCCAGGGGTCAGGGTTGGTTCAACATACAGAAATCAATAAATGTAATTCATCACATCCATAGACTTAAAGACAAGAACCATATGATCACCTCAATAGATGCAGAAAATGCATTTGACAAAATACAGCACCTCTTCATGTTCAAAACACTAGAAAAACTAGGGATAACAGGAACATATCTCAACATCGTAAAAGCTATCTGTGCTAAGCCCCAGGCCAACATCAATCTAAATGGAGAAAAATTGAAAACATTCCCTCTATAAACTGGAATAAGACAGGGATGTCCTCTTTCGCCACTTCTATTTAACATAATTCTTGAAACTCTAGCCAGAGCAATTAGACAAAAGAAATTAAAGGGATACAGATAGGAAAAGAAGAACTCAAAACTATCACTATTTGCTGATGACATGATTCTATACCTAGAAGATCCAAAAAATTCCACTAGAAAACTTTTAGAACTAATAAATTAATTTAGCAAAGTAGCAGAATATAAAATCAACACCCATAAGTCAAAAGAATTTCTGTAATTCAGTGACAAATCCTCTGAAAGAGAAACTAGGAAAACTACCCCAAACTACCTCAAAAAAATAATAAAATACTTGGAAATCAACTTAGTGAAAGAGCTCTACAATGAAAATTACAGAATGCTAAAGAAAGAAAATAAAGAAGAATTTAGAAGATGGAAATACCTCCCTTGTTCTTAGATAGGCAGAATTAATATTGTCAAAATGACTACACTACCAAAAGCACTATATAGATTTAATGAAATTCCAATCAAAATCCCAATGATGTTTCTTATAGAAATAGAAAAATCAGTCATGAAATTCATCTGAAAAAATAAGAGACCCAGAGTAGCTAAAGCAATTCTTAGCAAGAAGAGTGAAGCAGGTGGCATCACTATGCCAGACCTTAAACTCTACTACAGAGTAATAGTAACAAAACCAGCATGGTATTGGCACCAAAGTAGACTTGTAGTCCAATGATACAGAATAGAGGACACAGAGACTAACCCACATAACTACAGTTATCTTATTAGACAAAGGCACCAAAAACCTTCATTGGAGAAAGGATAGCCTCTTCAACAAGTGGTGCTGAGAAACTGAAAATCCATATGCAACAAAATGAAATTAAACCCCTATCTCTCACCATGAACAAAACTCAACTCAAAGTGGATCAAGGACCTAGGAATTAAACCAGAGACTCTGTGTCTATCAGAAGAAAAAGTAGGCCCAAATATTCATCATGTTGAATCAGGCCCTAACTTCCTTAATAAGACTCCTATAGCTCAAGAATTAAAATCAAGAATCAATAAATGGGATGGATTCAAACTAAAAAGCTTCTTCTCAGCAAAAGAAACAATCAGTGAGGTGAATAGAGAGCCTACAATTTGGGAACAAATTTTTACCACCCACACATCAGATAGAGCACTAATCTCTAGGATGTTATAAAGAACTAAAAAATATTAACACCAAAACAAAATAAAACAAATAACCCATCAATAAATGGGTCAAGGACCTGAAAAGACACTTCTCAGAAGAGGATATACAATCAATCAACAAATATATGAAAAAATGTTCATTATCTCTAGCAATTAGCGAAATGCAAATCAAAACCATCTTAAGATTTCATCTCACTCCAGTCAGAATGGCAGCTATTATGAAGACTAACAACAATAAGTGTTGGTGCAGGTGGGGGGAAGGGAGGTACACTCATACATTGTTGGTAGGACTACAAATTGGTACAGCCAATATGGAAAGCAGTATGGAGATTCCTTGGAAAACTGGGAATGGAACCACCATTTGACCCAGCTCTCTCTCTCTCTCTCTTCGGTCTATACCTAAAGGATATAAAACAGCATACTACAGGGACACAGCCAAATTAGCAGCACAATTTACTATAGCTAAACTGTGGAACTAAACTAGATGCCCTTCAGAAGATGAATGGATAATAAAAATGTGGCAAATGTACACAATGGAATATTACTCAGCAATAAAAGAGAATAAAATCATGCCATTTTCAGGTAAATGTATGGAGTTGGAGAATATAATGGTAAGTGAAGTTAGCCAATCCCACAAAACCAAATGCTGAATGTTTTCTCTGATATCAGGAGGCTGATTCATAATGGGATGGTGGGACATGGGAGGGTTATATGAATTCTAGATAGGGCAAAGCTGTGGGAGGGCAAGAGAGGGGGCAGTGGGGTAGGAAAGGCGGTAGAATGAGATGGACATCATTACCCTAAGTACATGTATGAAGACATGAATGGTGTGACTCTGTGTACAGCCAGAGATATGAAAAATTGTGCTCTGTATGTGTAATATGAATTGAAATGCATTCTGCTGTCATATATAACAAATTAAAATTTAAAAAATAAAAATATAAATATAAACCCCCAGTGGTTGAGCATCAAGGTTTACATTCCAAGCAAAAAGTGGGCTCTGTTACATGAAAGGGATGCTGTTACACCTTCATGTTGTCATTTTCAGAAGGTTAGAACAGTTTTCAATGGATGAGTTACTTGCTTCACCTCAATACATTAGGGTTAATTGTTAAATTTTTTCATTTTTCTTTTACCTTTTGGTACCAGGGATTGAACCCAGGGGCACGTAACCACTGAGCTACATCCCCAGCTCTTTTTTATTTTTTTATTTTGAGACAGGGTCTCACTAAGTTGCTTAGGACCTTGCTAAATTGCTGAGGCTGGCCTTGAACTGGTGATCCTCCTGCCTCAGCCTCCTGAGTCGTAGAGATGATAGGCATGTGACACTGTGCCCAGCAGTAGTTATGTTTTTCAAGAAACATTATTCTGTAGGTGAAAGCAGGATCAAGTATGTTTTATTAGCCCTTGTTTGGTGTCTCTTGATGTGTCTATTTCCTTGTTCTTGTATTATTTCTATTTTCTCATGGCCTTTGCGCAGGAGAGCTGCCTGTCGAATGATCCAGCTCCTCAGTCCTGAGAAGGATGTTGATGGTTAGGTTTTACAAAACTTTCTTCTGGTACTGGGTTGTCCTGGATGACAGTGCTAGGTGAAGTTGTCCCCAAGGGGGTGAGAGGCAGGGAGGTACTTGAGCTTGCCGCAGTCCGGCTGCAGCAAACTAACGGGGGTGGGGTGGGGTGGGGTGGTGGGGGTGTGACGAACAACTTGTGTACATTGATACAGCAGGAGTGGGAGCCGTTTATTGTAGGACAGGAGGGGTATATATATACATTCCGCACAGCTTATCTTAATTAACATAAACTAGATACAGCAGTCAACCAATAAGGAATCTCCACACTTAATGGCTCCCTGGTGTTACTTCACAAACCACTCCCCCTGGCAAAATGCCAGGCGCCATGCCATCCTGACTTGTTTACAGACCCTAACATGAGCTAAGCTGGGGGTGGGGGTGGGGGTGGGGAGAGGCATGGGGACACTTGACTCTTTGGAGCTCCTACCCAGCATTGTGGGTTCCTCTGCCTGAAGTGGGGAGCCTACTGGAGCCACCATGGTGACATTTCCTCTTTCAGTTACTTGCCACATGTCTGGATATTCCACTTGTGCTGCACGGAAAATAAATATCTAATTGCAAAGTATTATGAGTATGGTAGAAATAGGGTATAGGTGAGAGACGACCGTGGACAGTGGATGCATGTTTGGAAGCCTTACTTAGCTCAGACCCTGAAGCGGGAGGAGACGGTGTCCACAAGGCATCTAACGACATCACGGGTCTGGGAAAAGCACAGTGTAAAATGTCCTTATTATAACCCAGCAGAGCAGGCTGCTCAGGGCAGCTGTAATAGTCTGTGGGTCAAGAGGTTGCTTTCATCTTGGTGTCAGGGAAAACGACCAAGCTCGGTGAGAGAGATGAAAGTACAATGTTCTTACTTATGTTCCTCACATGCCTGACCACTTAGGGGGCTAGGGGAACCTCATGCTCCCTGGAGGATGGAATCATAAAATGAGAATGAGTGTGTGTCATTTCTCCCATTTTTTTTCCCCCATATGATTGAAATAGTTAGGACAATTAGAGATCAGGGAACCCACTCTCCTGAGTTTATGAATCATGCTGTACGAGCAGCCAACGCAGCATAATACACAATGCAGCCTTAATTCTGCCCGCATGAAGGCAATCACAAGTCACATCACTGCTGCATGAAGAGCTCACTGTCTCCTACAGTCCAACAGGAAACCCAAAAATCAGTATCTCATAGCTGGCTTCCTTTGGCTTTCTGGTTTTGATGATCATTTCTACCATCTTGGCTTATTCACCTAAGTTTATCTCAATTAAATAGACACTTGGGGGCTCAGTCTCTGTTTGTGGTACAAAGGCTCAATGCCATCTTGCCTCTGCTGTTAATCCAAATAATCCTTAAAAGTGCATGTGGGAATCAGACCGAACTTTTGTATGTACATACATAAATATAGCACAGTGAATCCCAACAGCAAGTATATCCAGAAGACACTAATAAAAAAAAAAAAAGACTATAAATAAATGGCAGAAGGATCAGTAGAGTAGAGGGAGGGGACCAGGGAGGGAGAGGAGGAGGAGGGGGGCAGTGCTGGGACTGAATTAGAGCAAATTATATTCCATGCTTTTGTGATTATGTCAAAATCTATCCTAATGTTATGTGTATACATATATATATGTACACATAAATAATTTTTTTTTAATTTAAAAAGTGCATGTTGCAGCAAAGCAAGAATATAGCCACGTGTATAAGAGGAGAATTTATTTTCTGAACAGTTAGCAATTTATTCCACATTCTGTGTGTAACTCTCTACAGTGTTCTGTAATAGCTGAGGGGCACACAGTTATACTCCACGGCCAATAAAAAAAAAAAAAAAAAAATACAGTCTTGCGAGCTAGCAGAAATTTTTTAAAACCAGAAAACTTAATTTTTTTTCTTTTTCACTGTTCTCCCCATACTCTTTGCTTACATGAGTAGCCTTCAGCACCTTCTCCCTGGTCTCTCTTCCTTCTTCTTTTTTCCTTCTTTAACCTTCTGGTGTGGTCTACATTGGGGAAACCACTTCTCCTGGGTGCATTTTGGAGGGCAATGGGGAATCAGAGCTGGTGGTACTTTGCAGCCTTAGGTGACATTTGGCTTAAACTTTCCCAAGTTTTTGGAATGGGATGTGTGTTTTATAAAATCAGCCTCTCTGGTGCTAAAAGTGACCACCCTCATGTCGCAACTTTGATGTGATTGGGCCCAGAAGACTCCCCTGCACCAGGAAGAGGCTGAGAAGAAAGAAAAGGACGGGGGCACAGGTGACAGGGAGACTGGATCTGTCACAGATGGTCTGCTAGGGTCCTTGAAGCAATTTATTTCACAGCAGATCTGTCACAGGCAATGCTTTCTAGGCTTCTAAAAGTAAAAGATAATCACAAAGAAATTTAGCGAGGCAAGGACAACTAAGTTATTAGAACCACCGGTAAAATTGGGCAGTAAAAGAAATTATGAATCCAAGAACGAGGGACACTTTTACACAAAGACAGGGAGAAACTTATTTATTCTGCTGTTCATTAGTCTGGAAGGCTAACTTAGGGTTTGAGTCATACTGATACAGCATAGTTAACTCAACAGCAACCATAACCATAGCTTAAGCTATCACATACTCTGCCCAGGTCTCAGGAGCCCTATCACTGGGGACACCAAGTGTTCTGAATGACCCATTCTCCCATAAAAGACAAGCCAGCCAGTAACTGGATTTGAGTTTTAATTCTTCCAAGTTTGATCCATCCTGAAGAAAGGTATTGGTGGCCCTGCTGAAACCTTAACATCTTGCTTCACTAAAACTAACTTCCGTAAAATAAAAGTCATTTATCTAAAGGGTCTAACTATGTGTGCATGCATGTCTCACTTTCTCAATTTGTGCATGCCTAATTTCCTCAATTTTTTCCTAAAAGTGGCATTTTAAAGTTACATCATGAGAAGGATTTGTACCCATTTCTCTTGTAGTTACTTTAATTACACTAGCTATAATCATAGCTTTTCAAAGAGACCACCAATTAAGCTTTATACCGTTTTTTTTTTTTTTACTCTAGGAACCAAAGAACTTTTTCCTTTGTACACTACATAAAAAGATAGTACATATTATGTACCAAGAAAAATACTTTTCCCCACCCCAAATTGCCAAAGAATCTCTCATCTTGTGGCTCTCTCAAGTTCATTACTGTTTCACAGTTGAACTTCTCCTCTCTGCAGACTCATCTAGCTATATTTTATCATCTAAAGCTCTTTCGAATTTTCTTTAAAAAGTTATGTTTTTGAGATTCAGAAAGCTTCTTTAAATATAATTTTTGAGCACATCTTAATAAAACAAACCAATACAACTCTGACCATATTTCAAACACCTGTTCATAGAATATCTGTTGCTGAGGATCAAACCCAGGGCCTCACACATGCTAGGCAAGCGCTCTACCACTGAGCCACCACCTCAGCTCCATATTTTAATTAAATTTCTTTTTTGTTTCTAAGTTTGTCCTAACTTCAACTCCTTTTTTTTTTTTTCGTTTGTTTGTTTTTTTCCTCTTGCCCATAAATCTGTGAGATGATGCGAATCTTCCTTAATACCTCATTAAAAACAAAGAGAAGGTCCTGGGGAGGCATTTCCAATACAGGATGCTACTGAGAAATGCAGTTAGATTGGGAACAGCTCAGCTTATTGAATTAGCAGCTCCTCTACCGACTTTATTTATTTATTTTTCCTTGTCTACCTTTGGAGAATTTCTCCCCTTCGAATTTTTCCTTTCATGTAACTTTCAGGTTTTCTGAGTGTGATTCTGTGAATTTCCTCTCGCTGTTCTCCGGCCTTGAAGGTGAAGAAAAGACTTTTCTTTAAATGTGTTTAAGTGTCCTCCAGCTGTGCCTTCTTCATCCGGAGGGCCCCAGGCCCACTAGACCCAGTAAATATTGCTAAAGCCAAATCCGATCAATTCTGTGTGGCTTATAGGGGACATTTCAAAGGACCATCTGGGAAGGGGCCTGATCAATTCTGTGTGGCTTATAGGGGACATTTCAAAGGACCATCTGGGAAGGGGCCAGAGCATCTCACGTGGAGCCTATTCTGTTGCCCGGCTGGAAAAATCAGCCTCACAAAGAACAGGCCTCATTTGGTTAACACTGGCTCCCTGTGGTATCATTTGTTTAAATAGATTAGAAGAGTACTCCTCGGGCTCCTCTGGAGTGAGTGAGGTGGGAGAATATCAGTTTGAAAGCCTCTGGCCCCTTTCAAAGCTGTCCCTCTGCAGTTTTGAAGATGTGACAGCATCAGCTGGAAAAACCAAGGACCTAGCTGGGCTTCATCCTCAAATTGCCACTAAAATAAAGTATCTTAGGATACTTTAAAGTGGTCCCCTGACAACCTGAAATATCCACTCTGCTACCTGCTCTTTCTTTATGCAAATATATTCAAGCATATAAACACAAATGCATTGTTTGTTTTTATTGAAATAGAATCATGTTCCATGCAATCTGCTTTTTTTGCACTTAATATCGTGGACATTCTTGCAAGTCAATAATTACGGGACGTGTTTTCAGAATCACGCGCCTCTTGAGTGACAACATGTCCCTCTCACCCCAGGAATTGACAGGTTTCCCCTCCTGAGAGGGGGCAAACCCGGTGACTTGTCCAAACACCCAGCAGGACCCCAGAGAAGAGTTGTCCAGGAACGTATTGTCCCAGAACAAGGAACTCTGCCTGGCTCTCCTTAAATCTTTGTTTCCCCTCCTACACTTCCCCAGTTCCTTTGATTTGTCCTAGAAGCTCTCACCTGCTCTGGCAAACGTTGTAATTTCCACAGAATCAGACTTTCATGAAGATGAACAATAAAGGATTGGAGAAGAGAAGCAAACTGTGACACGTTCCTTTAAAGCTCATTTCTTGCTTCTCTTTGGGATCTCTGAGTTGGAACCCTGAAGCATAATCATCTAATTTATACACCTATTCAGCATCGCTGTAGAAAGTTTCTACACTTTGCACAGCCTTTTCTAAAAGAATTAAAAAGAAATAGAAAATAGAAATAGCTACTAATTTTCCCCAGCTAACTTCAGGTAGAAAGTACACTTGAAATGGTATGTACCCTCATGCTATGGAGGTGACCAAGTTCCTGGGTGGCTTAGATGCTCCCAATATGAAGTCCTTGGCTTCCTGTTATCTGTTGAGGATTTTGACAGCTCTTCTCTCTCTCCCAATACCTGTGAATCACTCCCCCAGGGTTTCAGATGCCCCAGTGTTCTCTGGACTTTGGGGCTATTTTTAGGGTAGACAATGTGGGGATGGTTTCAGTGGAAAGTTGGATTTGGTTGTTGGTTTGGACTTACCAAGGATGAGTTCAGGTATGTTAGATACTTAGCTGGAACACTGCTGATGTGTTACACGATTCTGTTAAGTTTGGATGCTGCTTCACACTTTGGTTATATTTTGGAGGGTAATATGGATATTGCTTTCAAAGGCTTATATTACTATTATTTTAAAAATTTTCTTTGTTTCTCAAATTAGAAAAATAATATGGGTTTCTGGTTACAAAAGCAAATGACACACACCTGTATGGGTGTGTGTGTGCACGTATACACTTGTGGATACTCGTGTGCACATGTTTTCCCAAAGTTTGACATCTTCCCATCTCCTCCCCCTGACAGCTTGAAATGTCCACTCTGCTACCTTCTCTTTCCTTATGCAAATATATTCAAGTATATAAGTACAAATGCATTGTTTTTTTTAATTGAAATAGAGTCATGTTCCATGCAATTTGCTTTTTTGCACTTAATATTGTGGACATCCTTGCAAGTCAATAATTACGGGACTAACATCTTTCTAATTCCTTTATGCACTTATAAACACATACATTTTAATTTAATTTTATATTAGTGGAATGATGGCAGATGTAGGGGATTATCTTTTCATTTTTATTATAGGTGCTCAGTTCACACCATTTCATCATTAAGGTTATTTTGAGGGGAGGGCCATAATCAGCACTGTTTTAACGACTCTTTTAGTCATACATAACATTAGGATTCATTTTGACATAATTTTAAAAGCATGGGATATAATTTGCTCTCATTCAATCCCCAGTATTCCCCTCCCTTCCCTTCTCCCACCACCTATTTATTCCATTCTGTTTTAATCAGCTTATTTGCTGCTGTGACTGAAGGAGCCGCCCAGCACAACTATAGAGGAGAAAAGGCTTGTTTGAGGGCTCTCGGTTTCAGAGGTCTTAGTACATAGAAGGCCAGCTCCATTTCTTGGGTGAGGCTGAACATCATGGTGGGGAGCGTGGCAGAAGAAAGTAGCTCACATCACTGTGATCTGGAAGCAGAGAGAGACTCTACTGGCCAGATATGAATATATACCCAAAGCCATGTCCTGATTTCCACCTCCTCCAGCCACACCCCACCACTTCAGTTACTACCCAGTTAACCCCAACAGGAATTAATTCACTGATTGGGTTAAGATTCTCATAACCCAATCATTTCTCCTCTGAACCTTCTTGCACACGTGAGCTTTTGGGGGACACCACAGCTAAACCATAACACATTCTCTTCACTCTACTCATGGTTCTGCTATTTACTTTTAGTTTTTTTTGTTGTTGTTGTTAAGGTCTTGTGGATATGCATGATGGTGAAATTCACTGTTGTATATTCTTGTATGTAAATGGGAAAGTTAGGTCAAGTTCATGCAGCTGTTTTCTCCTTATCCTATTCCTTTCCCCTCCCCCCAGGTCCCCTTCATCTAATCCACCCATTTTTCTCCTTTTTTTTTTTTTTGCTAAAATACCTGCCTTTCCCTTTCTCTCTCTCTCCTTCTCTTTCTCTTTTTAAACTTTATTTTGGACTGCATTCTACATATCAGAGAAAACATAAGACCTTTGGCTTTCCAAGTCCACTAAGGTTGTTGTAGCTGCTGGGTTCACACCATTAAGGATGCTTAGTTCACATGATTTCAGGTACACTTTCTACCATTGTTGTTATTTTTCATTTGTATAATGCTTTACAGATTATAAAATCCTCTTGATATACACCATCTTGTTTACTTGTAAACACCGTGAGATGTTATTATTTACTTTATTTTAGTTGATCAGGAAGCTTGGGGAAGTTGATGCCTTCCCTTCTACATGATGCTAGTAATAATAAAATCATCATTAAAGCCAAGATTCAGACGTGGCTTGTCTTGATCATGACATCAGCATTTTATCTTCTGATGATATTCGAAAATGTTTGCAGGAAAGTAGGTAAATCCTTGCAAAATGGGATTTGGAATTCTCTTCACTCTACCCAAAACTTACCAATATCATTTCTTTTATTTAACTTTTAAGCCTCTAGTGACATGGCCATTCCCTTATCTTCCATATCTGTTTGTTTTGCTAAGCCACTTGTATTGATTGGTAAATTCTATGAAAAATTTTCCCTCTTAGTTCTTAAAACGTTTTTTAAAAAATCTATTAAACTGAAGCATTTTTCCATTTTAACCGTATTTCCACATTTTATTATTTGCTCCTAAACTCATCTTATCTACATTTTCTCTAGACTGAGCTCAATTTGCTGTACATTAGTTTGAAAGCCCCAATGATTCATCTGGTTCTAAGTACATTATATCTCATTGTGTCTTGCACTTTACAATTTAATTTGGCCTGTAAATTTGCTTCCCACACATCCTCCAAATTGATAGCAGAAAAATAAACTTTTAAAGATGAAAACAAAGCTTGTCTTTGACCTCATGGGTAAGTAAATGTTGGCCTGATGTACGTCCAATACATCCCCACAGATTCTTACCTATTCTCATTTTATTTGTCAGGAAATAAAAAAAAAAAAGATTTTTTGCAATGCTAAATTTTAAGCATCCAACTGTGGAGATTCAGCCAGCAATGCAAATGGAAAGTTTTAGACAAAGATGTTGGTAGTTAATGAAAAGGCACGTACTATTATAGAATATTGACAGTATAATGGAAATGTGATAGATTTTGGAGGTTTGGAGATTTGGGTTTGAATCCTTGGTTTGGCACAGGCAAAATCTTTGACCTTGGAAAAGTGAATGAGTTTGTCCATCTTTCCTCAATTATAAGATAGGGATAAAACTAAGAGATATCTTTGGAAGATTAGATAATATGAAGTATCAATCGCCATTATAGCATTGGATATTTACAAAATCTTCAGCAGTTGGTAGACATTTAACCATAACAAATTAATTGAATTTCAACTTTTTTTTTTTTTATCTAACAAAGCTGCTATTTTGTATCTAATATTCCTAATGCCTAATATTTCTGTATACGTAATATAACTATATGGCCAAAATTAAATTTAACATTTCTAGTTCTTTCTAGTTCAGGTTCTTAAGTGTTTTATGAGTTATTTTCTTCTTTCTTTTTTAAAGATGCATTAAATTAAACAAGATGGTTCTTTGTGTTAGAAATAAGTAAGCAGCTGCATAATTAAACTATATCATCATAGTACTCTGGAAGAACAAAAATCTTTTTTCCTCTGAGCTTATTAAAGTGTAGATTCAAATTTTGATAATATGACTTATGGTGAAAGAATTTAAAATGTTTCCTCCCATGAGTTTATTCAAGTATAGATTCAAATTTTGATAATATGGCTTGTGATCCAAGTATAGAATATCTTATAGATTTATTTTTATACTTATTATATCTAGTTAGGAAAATAAGGCCACATACTTCAAAAACTTTTTGGAGTCTTTCATAGACACTTTGAATTGGGACCTAACAACCTAATGTTTTCCCAACATTTCTTTTGCCTTTGAACAAGATTTGAGAGGTGAGTTGTATTTGTTCACATTTGAGAGTAGTGGTGGACTTCTTTAGGACTGAGTTACTTTTGATTACCTACTATACCCACAGCACTTCAAAGAATAGAAGACCATATTCCTGTTGTCAAAGAGTGTGTTCACTTATCTGTCTAACAGTTGGTCAGGTGCTATTCAAGCACCAGCAGCCGAGGTAAACAAGTTAGTAGGAAGCACAAATCAACAGATAAATACAAACATAAGTAATAATTTTGGTCACCGTATGCACCCTGTAAAAATAATATAGGACAAGTGGCATGAAGGGAAGGCCTGTCTTTAAAATAAAACCTAAGTGATATAGAAGCCAACCTGAGTCAATTCAGGAGACAGTTTCCAAGCAGAAAGAAGAACACTGCACAGGGCTTTGAGATGGGAACAAGATGGTGCACAGGCACAAAACGAGTGTGACAACAATTCTCATCAAAGACAGTAATGTGTGCAGATGCTGCTCTGGGGCTGGAGGTCTTTTCTCTGAGCACGGCTGACTCCACCTATCACACTATCTCTGAGGTCGTTGCTGCTGACACGCCGAAGTCTCTTCACGGCTACTGTTGCAGTACCGCTGCTGCCGACCCACTGACTGTGGCCACCAACCACCACCACTGCTGCCACCACCTAGAGGGTAGCTGCCTGGGAGACTCCAGCTTTGGTTGCACGTGGTTGCACCCATCTTGGGGCACCGACCAAGGCCTGGGGCCAGGGTGCCAGCAGGTTTACCACCACAAGAGCCTCTGTCTGGGAACTCTAACTGGGACCTGCAGGTCCAGTGTGGAGGTGCTTGTAGGTTTGGAGGTGCTTGGGAATCTTCCTTCTGGGAGTGCTGGTGGCCCCTGTCTTGCTGATGCACCTCAGGGTTGCTCCTTTGTGCGAGTGTATCCCTGGTGGCCTCTGCAAGTAAGAGCAGCATTGAGATCTTGGGACTGCAGAATGGCTGAGCCTGAGGTATCTGAAACCCAGATTGGTGGGATAGTCACTGGGTCTGCCAGGGCAGTTCGGGCCTGGTGTTTCCATGAGATGTCAGAGAAAGGGCTGAGAAAAGTTTGAACGCTGACAGAGATGGTTCAAATTTCCAATGAGAATTTATTTTATTTTATTTTTCTATTTGCTAACATCTCTACCACATTTGGATCAGGGTGTTTTTTATGCATCAATCTATGGAGGACAATGATACATGAATGGTGTTTTGCATTTTTGTTGTGTTTTCATACCTTTAATTTTTTTCCTCTTTGTTCATACTCTTCCTATCACTTGTCTGTTTTCTTGGATTCTCTTTTCATCTTTTCTCCAATCAACAGCCAATCTCTGTTGGCTCCTCTTGATTCTTCCTGTGAATCTTTGCTTCTAGCTTCTCTCTTCCTCCCTTGCGAACATTGCATACTATGGTACTTCCGTTCTCTCGTCCACCATTTGAAATTGTAAATCGTTTTAGCAAATTTTCAGTTTATACTATAGATAGATGTTGAACTCATCATTTTGGTTTAATGTGAGAAAGCAGTAGATGCCTTAGCGGGAGCTATTAGGTTGAAGGCTATATACTGTTATGCTGGGTGCTGTTGATCTTGGTCTTACCATTAAAGACGAGGCACAGGAAACCATCAGGGACACTCTAGATCTACACGGTAGAATTATGCTGCCTTAGATCCATACTTCTAGATGGAAAAACACACTACAACATGAAAAAGCAAGGGAATAAAGGGCTTCAAACAAACCAAGATGCTCCAACAACAGAAGCCACTGATAATACAGTAGAAGAAATGTCCGCAAAGGAGTTCAGATTGTACATGGTTAAATTGATATGTGAATTAAGGATAGTATAAGGAGTGAAATCAAAGAAAAAAATACAGGAAGTGAAAGATCACTTTCAATAAAGAGTAAGAGATTGTGAGGGGAAAAAAAATCAAGCAGAAATCCTTGAAGGAATCAATAAGCCAAATTATAAATTTAATAGAAAGCATCACCCACAGACAGACCACTTGGATGACAGAACCTCAAACAATGAAGACAAAATATATAATCTTGAAAATAGAGTGGACCATGCAGAGAAGATGGTAAGACAGCATAACAGGATATCCATGAATTATGTGATAACATGAAAAGACCAAGTTAAGAGTTATCGAATAGATGAAGGAGCAGAGATACAAACCAAAGGAATGCACAATCTTTTCAATGATATAATAGCAGAAAATTTTCCAAACCTAAAGAATGAAATGGAAAATCGAATACAAGAGGCTTATGGGACCTCAAGTGTACAAAATTACAGCAAACCCACACCAAGACACATTATAATGAGAATGACTAACACATAGAATAAAGATAAAATCTTAAAGGCCATGAGAGAAAAAAATCACATGTAGGGGGAAATGAATTCAAATCTCAATGGATTTCTCAATCCAGACTCTCAAAGTTAGGAGATCCTGGAATAATATATTTCAAGCTCTGAAAGAAAATGGATGCCAACCAAGAATTTTATATCCAGCAAAATTAAGTTTCAGATAGAAAGATGAAATAAAACCATCCATGATAAACAAAAATTAAAAGAATTCACAAGTAGAAAGCCTACACTACAGAACATTCTCAACAAAATTTTCCATGAGGATGAAGTGAAAAAAAAAGTGAAAAACAGAAAAGGGAGGATCTACAGTAAAGGAACATTCAGCCAAAGGAAAAACCATAAATAAGTCAAAATTATAGGGAATACAAATCATATCTCAGTAATAACCTTGAATGTTAATGGCCTAAACTCATCAATCAAAAGACATAGACTGGCAGATTGGATTAAAAAGCAAGACCCAACAATATTCTGTCTTCAAGAGACTCAGCTCATGGGCAAAGACATTCACAGGCTGAAGGTAAAAGGAAGGGAAAAAAACATATCACTCATATGGATTGCATCAACAAGCAGGGGCTTCCATCCTCATCTCAGATAAACTAGACTTCAAACCAAAATTAATCAGAAGAGACAAAGAAGGACATTTCATACTTTTTAAGGGAAGTATATATCAGTAGGACATAACAATTATAAATATTTATGCACTAAACAATGTAGCATCTATATACATCAGACAAACCCTTCTTGATTTCAAGAATCAAATAGACCACAACACAATAATACTAGATGACTTTAACATACTTCTCTCAGTACTAGACAGATCTTCCAAACAAAAACTAAATAAAGAAACTATAGAACTAAATAATACAATCAATAATTTAGACTTAACAGACATATATAGAATATTTCATCCATCAACAAGCAAATACGCTTTACTCTAAGCAGCACAGGGCTCCTTCTCTAAAATCGACCATGTCTTATGCCACAAAGCAACTCTTAGTAAATACAAAAAAAAACAGATAGTACCCTGCATTCTGTCAGATCACAATGGAAAGAAATTAGAAATCAACAATAAAGTAAAAAATTGAAGATACTCTAACAAATGGAGACTAATTAATGCACTAACTGAATGATGAATAGATAGTAGAAGAAATCAAGGATAAAATAAAAAAAATTCTTAGAGGTAAACGAGAACACTGATACAACATATCAAAATCTCTGGGACACTATGAAGGCAGTACTAAGAGGAAAGTTTATTGCATTGAGTGCATTCATTAAAATAATAAAAAGTCAAACAAATAAATTACCTAACAATACATCTCAAAGCCCTAGAAAAAGAAGAACAAATCAACACCCAAAGAGTAGAAGACAGAAAATAATTAAAATCAAAGCTGAAATCAATGAAATTGAAGCAAAAAAAAAAAAAAAAAATTGACAAAAAGTTGGTTCTTTTAAAAAAAATAAATAAAATAGATAAACTCCTGGCCATGTTAATGAAGAGAAAAAGAGAGAAAACTCAAATTACTAAAATACAAAATGAAGAAGGAAATATCACAATGGATATATCTGAAATTCAGAAGATAATTAGAAACTATTTTGAAAATTTGTATTCCAACAAAATAGAAAATATCAGAGACATCAACAAATTTCTAGAGACATATGACCTACCCAAACTGAATGAGTTGGTCATACACAATTTAAACAGACCAATTCAAGTCATGAAATAGAAGATGCCATCAAAAGCCTAGCAACCAAGAAAAGCCCAGACCAGATAGATTCTCAGCCGAGTTCTACAAGACTTTCAAAGTAGAATTCACACCAATACTCTTCAATTTATTTCAGGAAATAGAAAAAGAGGGAGCACTTCCAAACTCATTTTATGAGGCCAATATCACCCCAACTCCAAAACCAGGCAAAGACACATCAAAGAAAGAAAACTTCAGACCAATATCTCTACTGAACATAGATGCTAAAATTCTCAATAAAATTCTGGCAAATTGAATACAAAAACATATCAAAAGGAGTGTACACCACAATCAAGTGGGGTTCATCCCAGGGATGCAGGGTTGGTTCAACATATGGAAATTAATAAACATAATTCATCATATTAATAGACTTAAAAACAAGAACCATATGATCATCTCAATAGATGCAGAAAAATACAGCACACCTTCATGTTCAAAACACTAGAAAAACTAGGGATAGTAGGAACATACCTCAACATTGTAAAAGCTATCAATGCTAAACCCAAGGCCAGCATCATTCTAAATGGAGAAAAAAATGAAACCATTCCCTCTAAAAACTAGAACAAGACAAGGATGTCTTCTTTCACCACTTGTATTCAACATCATTCTTGAAACTCTAGCCACAGCAATTAGAAGAAAGAAATTAAAGGGATATAAATAGGAAAAAAAGAACTCAAACTATCAAAAACTATTTGCTGATGACATGATTCTATATCTAGAAAATCCAAAAAATTCCACCAGAAAATTTCTAGAACTAATAAATGTATCCAGCAAAGCAAGATATAAAATCAACACCCATAAATCAAACACATTCCTATACATCAGTGATGAAGCCTCTGGAAGAGAAATTAGGAAAACTACTCCATTCACAATAGCCTAAAAAAAAAAAAAGCACAAAAAACCTGGGAATCAATCTAACAAAAGAGGTGAAAGACCTCTACAATGAAAACTACAGAACACCAAAGAAAGAAATTGAAGAAAACCTCAGAAGATGGAAAGATCTCCCATGCTCCTGGATAGGCAGAATTAATATTGTCAAAATGGCCATACTACCAAAAGCACTATACAGACTTAATGCAATTCCTATTAAAATCCCAATGGCATTCTTAATAGAAATAGAAAAAGCAATCATGAAATTTATTTGGAAAATTAAGAGTCCCAGAACAGACAAAGCAATCCTTAACAAGAAAAGTGAAGCAGGAGGCATCACAATTCCAGAACTTAAACTATACTACAGAGCTATAGTAACAAAAATGATGTGGTATTGGCACCAAAATATACTTGTAGACCAGTGGTACAGAATAGAGGGCACAGAAATAAACCCACATAAATACAGTTATTTCATACTAGAATAGAGGGCACAGAGACAAACACACATAAATACGGTTATTTTGTACTAGACAGGGTGCCAAAAATATTCACTGGAGAAAAGATAGCCTGTTCAACAAATGGTGCTGGCAAATTTGGAAATTCATATGTAGCAAAATGAAATTAAACCTCTAACTCTTACCCTGCACAAAAATCAACTCAAAGTGGATCAAAAATTTAGGCACTAGAACCAAAACCCTGTGCCTAATAGAAGAAAAAATAGGCCCAAATCTTCACCATGTCAGCCTAGGATCTGATTTTCTTAACAAATCCCCAAAAGCGCAAGTAGTAAAATCAAAGATCAATAAATGGGATGGATTCAAATTAAAAAACTTCTTCTCGGAGCTGAGGATGTGGCTCAAGCGGTAGCGCACTCGCCTGGCATGCGTGGGGCGCTGGGTTCGATCCTCAGCACCACATAAAAATAAAATAAAGATGTTGTGTCCACAGAAAACTAAAAAACAAACAAATAAATAAATAAAATAAATATTTAAAAAAATTCTCTCTCTCTCTCTCTTAAAAAAAAAGCTTCTTCCCAGCCAAGGAAACAATAATGTAAGGAGAGGGCCTATGGATTGGGCAAAAATCTTTACCACATGCACCTCTGATAAAGCACTAATCTCTAGGATATATAAAGAACTAAAAAACTTAACACCAAAAAAAAAAAAAAAAAAACCCAAACCAAAAACAAACAAAAAAACAAACCAATAACCCCAATCAATGAAAGGGTTAAGGAACTGAACTGAACAGACACTTCACAGAAGAAGAAATACAATCAATCAACAAATATATGAAAAAGTGTTCAACATCTCTGGCAATTAGAGAAATGCAAGTCAAAACTACACCAAGATTTCATCTCACTCCAGTCAGAATGGCAATCATCAAGAATACAAACAACAATAAATGTTGGAGAGAATGTGGGGGAAAAGGTAAACTCATACATTGCTGGTGGTACTGCAAATTGGAGATTCCTCAGAAAACTGAGAATGGAACCACCATTTGACCCAGCTATCCCAGTCCTTAGTTTATACCCAAAGGACTTAAAATCAGCACACTGCAGTAATGCAACCACATCAATGCACAATAGGGGTAAATATGGAACCAACTTAGATGTCCTTCAATCGAAGAATGGATAAAGAAAATGTGGTATATGTATTCAATGGAATATTACTCAGCTTTAAAGAGGAATGAAATTATGGCATTTGCCAGTAAATGGATGGAGTTGGAGAATGTCATGCTAAGTGAAATAAGCCAATTCCCCAAAACCAAAGGTGGAATGTTTTCTCTAATATGCGAATGCTATTTCACAATAAGGGTGGGGGGGACACTAGAGAAGAATAGAGTTACTTTAGATTAGGTAGAGGGAAGTGAAGGGAGGGGAGGGCAGGGGATGTGGGGATAGGAAGGATACTAGAATGAAATAGACATTATTATTTTATGTATTTATGTGACTACATGACCAATGTGATTCTACCACATGTGCACTCAGAGAAATGAGAACTTGTATCTCATCTATGTATGATAGATCAAAGTGCATAAATGCATTCTACTGTCATGTATAACTAATTAAAACAGATTTTTTTAAAGACAGTAATATGTGTTTTAGCCAACTTTTGCATTGTTGTGACCTGTGTCCCCAATAAGAACAATACAGAAGAGTAAGAGTTTATTTTAGCCCATCATTTCCAAGGTTCAGTTCATGATTGGAAGACTCCATAGCCCTGGGTCCAAGGTGAGGTGGAACATCGTGGCCGAAGAGTATGGCAGAGGAAAGCAGCTCAGGCCATGTCAACCAGGAAACAGAAAGAGAACGCCACTCTCCAGGGACAGAATATAAACCCCAAAGTGACCTATTTCCACTAGCCATACCCAATTTGCCTACGGTTACCACCTAGGAAATCCATATCAGTGGGTGCATCCGTTGATTGTATTATACCTTTCATAATCTAATCATTTCACCTCTGGAAACCCTTGCATTGTCTCTCACATGAACTTTTGGGGGATCCCTTGTATCTGAACTCTAACAATAGGAGCAAGAACTGTTCTTTTGGAAGCCATTTGCCCACGGGTGAAAAGTAAGAAGCTGAGATGATGCATTTGGATAGAGTCTCCTTTAAGGCACCAGGTATTCAAGGTCAATGAATTCTTTTTCAACATTCCAATTGAAACATGAATTTGGATCCTATTTCTCCATACGAAGGGAGATTTGATAAGTGCACTGTAAAAAAAAAAAAGGTGTCTTTTCCTAAAGGAGAAGACTGGTATCCTCATAGATGGTTTTTATGTCACATATACCTTTCAATTTAATTAATTCCAACTGGAAATGAAAGTGCCAAATTTCAGACTTGGCTCTTTAGAGCTTAGGCCTGTCACTTCAGTCAAGCTGTCTTTTTTTTTTTTTTTTTTAAACTGTATCCCTGGAATTAAATGTCCAAGAGAAAAATACCCGAGATTGTTGAGTCTCTCTCCGTTTCCTTCTCTAAATTGGCATGCTATAATATCATCACATCTTGGTGACAGTATCTCTGCAAATGAAGCTAGAAATATTGAAAACAACCTTTTTTTTTTTTCATTCTTGCTCTTCCTCTAATAAAAGACATGTGTTTTAACTAGGTTAATGCTTTTCCTGGATCGCTAATTATAGTACTTCTTCATTTTAGGCATGAGTAGCTTACATTTTCATTTCCTGAATAATCTGAACAGAAAAAAAAGTTATTCAGTTCAACCAGATTCTCAAATCTTTTTAAAGAAACTGTGTCCCTAAGGGGAAAAAAAAAGAAAAGAAAGAAAGAAAGCAGAAGAGATTCAGTTCTGCATGAACATTGTCATTACCAAACCTTATATTGTGTCAGATTTTGAACATAAAAAATTTATTACAAGTAGTAATTACTTCTTGAGGTTCCGTGAGCAGAAAGTTTTAACACTAAAACTGAATTTAAACTGAAAACAACTTCAACCTATATTCTATTTTCTACCCACCCAGCAGAAATAAATTATCTGTGAGAAAAAAAATTAATAATCCTCCTACTCTAAGGCATCCAAGCAATATTATCTCATTTTCTTATCTGAGTTTTTATTTTCGACATGGGGATTTCTCAAATAGGAAGTAGAATAATTGTCAGTACAAGAGATGAAAATTCATATTAGATTCCACATTCAATGATTGTTTTGGGTCAAGATTTCCAAGCTATGGAATGGAACCACCATTTGACCCAGCTATCCCACTCCTTGGCATATAGCCAAAGGATTTAAAATCATCATACTACAGTTAAGCAGCCACATCAATGTTCATAGCAGCTCAATTCACAAGAGCCAATCTATGCTCTGTCTGATATGAGGTTGCTGACTCACAATATGCGGGGCGAGGGAAGGGAAAAGTGGAGGTTCACTGGATCAGGGGTGGAGGGAGGGGACGGGGGATGGGAATGGGAAAGACAGTGGAATGAATGGGACAGAACTTTCCTATGCTCATACATGAATACACTACTAGTGAAACTCCACATCATGTACGTCCACAAAAATGGGAAGTTATACGTACGTATGAGAAGTCAAAATACACTCTACTGTCATGTGTAACTGAAAAAGAAAACAAATTAAAAAATGAAATGAGAATAAAAAGATTTCCAAGCTAGGTCATAAGGTATTTTCAAAGAAATCTAGTTTTTCAAGTACATTTTTCCTTATAATTATTAAGAGAACAGAAGAGCAATCTGAAACTAACAATCTATGTGGATACTACCTAAAATTGACATATCTACGGATATGATACAAGAACATAGAGAAAATTGTTACTAGGAATTTGGAAGTCCAATGTCAATTGGCAGAAAGTACATTTTATTTTGTGATTCTCTCAGTCACAGAAGGTTATAGAATATGATGGCTATGGATATGGAACTGAATCTATAAGAGCAACTTATCAGAAACATGAGAAATGACCGAACGTCACGAAAAATATTTAACACTGGTGCACATTTTGCAGGAGAAATATTTGAGTTGATTTTAAAGCTGATTTAATTTTTATTATAAAATCAGTCAAAGCAATATTAAAAAAGGCATAATACAGTCTTTTTTTCAGTTGGTCCTAGTTTTCTTTCCAGAGGAAGAAACTATGTTTTTTTTCCCCTGCATTTTATCCCCTTTTCTTTCTTTATGCAAATTGAAGCAAATGCAACTATATATTCATACTAAATTAAAGAAAATGCAACTATATGTTTATAGCCCACCCCATTTCACTACTGTGAAATATTTTATGAATGGGACATCGTGTCTCATGTTTGTGAGATGTACATACAGGACACATTGCCACAATATCTTCAATACTCAGAACAACTATGAAGTAAGTGCTATTTTCATCATTTTACACATGGAGAAACTGAGGCTCAGGGAATTTAAACAGGATCCAAGTTCACACATTGTTTGAGCTAGGGTTCAAAGTCACTCTTTTTTTTTTTTTTTTTTGGTACAAAAACCTCAGCAATTGAGTGCTTCTGTAATAACACGCCTGGTCGGAATCCTGTAATTCCCAAACAACTCATTAGATTTTCACTGTATTCAAAGAACTTCTTGAAATATAATAATCCAATTTTCAGTATTCATACATAACAGTGGGATTCACTGTTGCATATTCGTTCATGCACATAACATCATTTAATCCATTTCTTTTTGATTTTCATTCACACGTATCACATTTTGGCTGGTGGGAGCCCCTTCAAGCTGGCTCCCTGTCATCACCACCAGAAATTCTGAAAGCATTCTTCCTGTCTTTCAACTAGACGTGCCAGCCCTGCCCTGAGCTCTCCTGTCCCAGAAACAGAATTAGTTTCTAGGAACTAAATTTGGGCACTAAGACCGTGTGTCATTTTGTTGCCTCTGAGCAAGGATTAGAGCCTGATGACAAACGTGATAGAACAGACATTCACTCTTCTTTCCATATGAATGAGTCGCATGGCTGTGTCCACTTTTTAAAACACTACTCCAAGTGATGGTTCATTAATGCAGTATTTCCCTTGTTTTGAGCTGTATTATTATTATTATTATTATTATTTTCCCCCTCAGGCTTTGCTCTTCTGTGAGACAGTGCTGGGAGCCATCCATGAACTACGCATGAACCAAATTGACCTGGAAGCCATTAGGTAGGATGTCTGGAACTCCCATTGGCAACCCTGCTGGTCTGAGAATGCCCAATTCACGTGACTCCCCACCTAGCTCCATCTAAGTTAGCATAGCAGGGGAGACCCGGTGACCCAGGAGCCACACAGCCTCTCCGAGATGAGTGTGGCTTGCCAAGATGCCAATCAACCTGTTTAGTGCAAAATCCCTGCCACATCTAGAAGCAAGCACCAAACCAATTCAACCAAGACTCCTCCCACTGAAATCTTATCCCTGCCTTTGATGTACTCCCCCTTAAATAAAGAACTGGAGCCATTTTTTAGTGGTTCAATTCCAGCTCCTATCAGTACTGGAAGACCTAGCAGACACTCCCTTTTCTATCCAATTTCTGTCTCTGTCTCTATTTCTTTCTAATTATTTCAGACTTTCTATTTCTCAGGCAGCTCACACCTCCTGAGCAGGAATCTACCCTGGCAGGGGTATGGGCTACCCTGTAATAAGACAGATTATCTTATCAGGCAGTATGCTTGAATCTCTATGTTACCCTCAACATTTATACTTTCATTTTCTTTCTGATTATTGCCTCGAGCATTCTGGGAATATAGTGTGCATGTGTCATTTGTCCCCTGTGTCATTCATCACTGGAGCATCAACTGCCTGGGTAGGAAGACAAGGCCAACTTCTTTCCAAGAGGAATACTAAGGAAACAGAAAGTTCTGGGTCAAAAGCAAAACTTTTAGAGACAATAAAATGGTTGGTGGTATGGTGCATGGTGGTGCATGCCTGTAATCTCAGCAACTCAGGGATGGGAGAGGCTGAGGCAGGAGGATCCCAAGTTTGAGGTAAGCCTGTGCAACTTAGTGAGACCTTGTCTCAAAATAAAAAGTAAAAGGGCCGGGGATGTGGCTCCGCGGTAGAGCACCCCTTGGTTCAATTCCCAGTACCACAAACAAAAACAGTGGTCTGGGGGAAAAGAAGGAAGGAAGGTAAACTTAGATCTTATTTCTCTATCTAAGGGAGATTTTATAAGTGCCCTGTAAGAAAGGTGTCTTTTCCTAAAAGACTGATATCCTCATTGATGTGAAAATGAGCTCAGAGGATTTTTTTTGAGCAGTGAAACTATCCTGTGTGATACAGTAACAGTGGCTACATGTTATGCATTTGTCACAACCCACAGAATGTACACCACGGAGTCAATGCTAATGTAAACTATGGACATTTGTTAATAATAATGTATTAATATTGGCTTATCAATGATACCAACTGTACTACAGTAATGCAAGATGTTAACAATGAGGAAACTGAGTGGGAGGTAAGGAAGATGGATGTATATGAGAATTCTCCACATTTCCTATTGAATTTTTTTAAAACGTAAAAATAAAAACTAAAAATCCATTAATTAAAAAAGAAAAGTTTAATCCATCAACATTTCAAAGACAGTAGATTACATAGATTCTTATATACCTACATTTTAGCCGGTTAAAAATCCAAACTGGGAGTGGGTGTTAGGCATAAAAGGGGGACTAAAGACAAATAAATTTTTGAGACATTTATCTTTATTTTTCCCTCAAATTATTAATTTTCTGAATTCCAGTGTCATTACATTTTGTCTCTAGATCATAATATTGAACAATTTCTTTATGATCTTTGGATAAGTATCTTCTTAACTTTGGATGTACTTAACTTTACTTTCAAAATCCAACTAAGAATGCCATAGAACATAATCAAATCAAGGCCAAGAAGTATCAAACTTCCAACACTTACCTGAAAAATTCGATTTTATGATTTTTCCAATATTAACCAGGTTTATATGATTTTCACAGTATTATCTAGGTTCCATAAGAAGGAACTCACAAAAGACAAGTACATTTAGTCTACAACATAATTTGGTTGCAAATTTTTAATTATATCATACTTATCAAATTTGAATCTGGGTAGCAGAATCCTTCAATTTTATTTAAAGAAGAAGAAGAAGAAGGAGAAGGAGAAGGAGAAGGAGAAGGAGAAGGAGAAGGAGAAGGAGAGGGAGGGGGAGGGGGAGGGGGAGGGGGAGGGGGAGGAGGGGGAGAGTTGTTTTAGGTTTTGGTGTGAAAATCTGAATTCTGTTACACATTGAAAGTCAGTTTTGCTTTTTATGATAATTGTATGGTCATCAGAGAGAATCCACATGGTCGTTTATTACCTACTTTTCCTAGGTAACGACATCCCATTTGTGGTTTAGACGAAAGTCAAACAGACTACCAAGATATTCAGCATGCAGTTTGAACCTGGATGGGGTCAGTGGCAGTAATTCATTCTTACTTGCCTGTAGTGTGTCAGACTGGCCTTCATGTATGTGTTCCCCAGAAAATTAGCTGGTATGGATTAGCTGTCTGCCAGTGACACTGAAGTTTCCATTTGGCCTGGCCACTTAGCATGCCACTTCTTCAACCTCCTAAGCAGTTCCAGCCTAAGCCAATGTCCTGTACTTCTGGGAGGGTGGTTGGTCTCGTGGGAGTGAGGGTGCAGAGAGAGCTGGACATCATCCTCAGTTTGTCTCCAGGCAAATGGCCTTCTGCCTCTTTGGAGGAGCATCACCTGCTGGGCCCAGCCAGTGTCCTGTCTTTTCAGCTCCATGCCTGGTCCCAATCTTGCTCTTCATCTCAGCTGGGCTCACTCCATCAATTTGAAAATCCAATGACATATAAGATACAGGATTTTGTGGTTTAACACTCTAGTTGAATGTTCCTGTGACAATTTCCATTAGGAACAAAGGATCTGATTGGAAATAATACAACTTGAAAACCTAAAAACATCGCAAACATCTAATGAGGCCCGTATGTATGTTTAAATATATCTGTGTATCTATTTAAAATATCTTTGCTATTTTATCAAGTCAAATGTTAAATTCCATTTAAGGAAATGCCAGTACTTTTGAAAGACCTTTGTAGAAGACACAGCGCCTCACAGCAGACGTTGCTTGCCGAGAGGAAGATTTACTTACTGTTATAAACTTCAACTTGAAACTCTTCCCTTTCTTGGGGTTTCTATCAGAGACCACCAGTGAAGGCAGATGTTTTTGGTTTTAGTATTTCTAGTCCTCTTTAATGATGCAATAGATGACGAATATAAAGACTGGTTCAGCCATTATGGCGAACTCACTGTCTGGACCTAGTCCAATTAAGTATACACATGCCCCGTGACCCAGAGATTTCACGTAGGAGGACATGGTTGGCAATGCTTATCCAATTCTTATTTGTTGGATGTATAAGAGATGTGTTAATTTAAAATGCATATTTCCAAAGTAACATATATATTTTAAAAAAAGGTGCATGCTCATTCTAAACATATTCCAAATGGGGATCCTCTTTGAGCATGGGGAATGGGAATGGAAGAGAGTAAACAAATAAACAAACAAGAAAAGGGTCTTGCTTAGGCCAATCAGATATTTGTTATCCAACATGCCCGACGGCTCCAATTTTGCCAGGAAAGAAGGAGGTTCTGGGGATCTCATTGTTTATTCATTTGTGATGTCCCTTTTCCAACTTCGTTGTGTTTCTGTTTCTCTTGTCACTTGATGCAATATATTGTCTGTTTTTGAAGTCCCTTATCTATGGGGAATATGTTCCAAGACATGCTGCAGATACACGTCTTGGGGTAGCACTTTATATAGCGTTATGATTTAGATATGAGGTGTCCCCTAAAAGCTCCTGTGAGGGACAATGCAAGATGTTTTAGAGGTGAAATGATTGGGTTATTAATTCACCCAATCAGTGAATTAATCCCATTATAGGGGTTAACTTGGTGCTAACTATAGGCAAATTTTTATGTAGTTAAACAAGTCTAAATTCCCTTTTATTAAGTGCTGGTTAAGCAGATCTTATTTCCAGTACTTCTGTATTTTACAGATAGTTTCCTGAATTTTCTCCTAAGATATTTTTTTTGCTGAGATATAATATTTGTACATCTTTTTGAGGTACATGCTTATGGGTAATTATGGTAAACTGACGCATGTACACAAAGTGTAACAATCAAATCAGAGTAATGAGCATTTCCATCTTTTTAAACATTAATCATTTTCTGTGCTGGGAATTTCATACTCTTCTCATCATTTTGAAATACATCATAGATTGTTTTCACCAAGTGTTACCCTACTGTGCCATGGAAAACCCAGAACTAGTTCCTCATCACTAACTATGGTTGGGGGCCTCTGATTTGGCTTCTTTCCATCCACTTCCCCCTTCTCTTCCCTTTCTCTGGTGACCCCAATTCCATTCTGTTCTTTTGCAAGATTGACTTTTTAGTTTCCACCAATGAGTGAGTGGTATGTGTTTTTCAGTGTCCGGCTTGTTTCACTTAACATAGTGATCTGCAGTTCCATCCCATATTGTTTCAAATCACAGGATTTCACTGCTTTTAATGGGTGAATATTATCCCATTGTGTACATATGCTATATTTTCTTTATCTACTCATCCACCATTGGGCATCTACATTGATTCCTTATTTTAACTATTGTGAATAGAGTTCCAATAAACGTGAGAATGCACATATGCATTTGGTATAATTATTTTATACCCTGGGGAATTATAAATTATATGTCCAGTAGTGGAATTGAAATATGTAGTAGTTCTATTTCTGTTTTTTTTAAAAGGCATCTACATACTGTTTTCCAAATGGCTCCATGGACAATGTATGAATTCCCATTTCAATGCAACTTCACCAGCCTGCCTTTATTTATTTATTTTTGTCTTTTTGATGATACTTGTTCTAACTAGGGTGCATTGATATCTCATTATAGTCTTGATTTACATTTCTGATGACCAGTAAGCATTTTTAAAGATTTCATTTCACTCCAGTTAGAATGGCAATTATCAAGAATACAAGCAACAATAAATGTTGGGAGGATGTGGGGAAAAGACACACTTATACACTGCTGGTGGGACTGCAAATTGGTACAACCACTCTAGAAAGCAGTATGGAGCTGGTCCTGGAGCTACAGGATGTGAATGGAAATGTCTCTAAGTCATGGAGAGCAAGTGCCGGTGGGTCAAGACTTGTGGCATTGTAGCCATGGTCCTGTAGGACATGGATGGGACCTTGCCTAGGTCACAAGGGACACACTTGCATGATGCTAGGCTCTTGGCACCAGCAGTTGTACATGGTCCTAAGGCCATGGGTTGGGGAGGAACGCTTCTTTAGTTCCCACAGGATGAGGGCAGCAGTACCTGGGATTGGGGCTGCTGGTTGCCATTTTCTTGGTTCTGCAGTACCCAAGGTACCAAGGGACAGGCATGGGTGATACCAGGATTTTGGCACCGGCAGTCCCCACATCAAGACTATGAGTTGGAAAGATCTTCTCTAGTTACCGTGGATGAATGTAAGTAGTGCCAGGAACTGGGGCTTCCAGAAGCCACATCCTAGAGCTATGGATTGTGGCTGGGATGTTTCCCAGTTCCCAACAGTCAGGCTCAGGTAAAGGTGGGACTTGTCCCCAGCAGCTGCAGTCCTAAGGCTGCAGGCTGCCAAGGATGCTTTCCCTAGCTCCCACCAGGTAATAGGTGGTGCCAGGGATTAGTGGTGCTGGTAGCTGAGTCCTAGAGCTGTGGAGGGGTGTGGCGTGAGCCTTTCCCAGTTCCCAATGGACAGGTAAGAGTGAACCCAGGACTTTGCACCAGCACCTGTAGTCCCTGAGGCTGTGGTCTGAGAAGGAGACCTTCCCTTATCCCTCAGTGCAAGTGTGAGTGGGACTAAGGCTTGTACCTATGACATCATGTCGCTCTGAAGGTGCTGTTCTCATGAAGCATGTGCACAGGCCTAAGTCTTCTGGCAGCATCAGGGAGCCAGCTGCCAGCCCCCAAGGCAGGACAGCAGCTAGCAGCCGCTGTTCTAGCAGCTTGGGTTCTAGTGACTGCGGGAGACCAAATGTGGATTCCTTCTTTGGACTAGAGCAGACACTCTTGGACCAGCCAGCTCCACACACTGGATTTAAAGCTTGTGAAGACTGTGGAATTCTGCAATTAGGATACCAGCAGTGGCTATGGTTGGGGTTCCAACATTTTTCTGCTTACCTTTTTCAGGTAGTGCGATGTTCCCCCAGCCAGAGAGCAGGTGTCAAAGTTGCAGTTTGCTTTTTTTTTTTTTTTTCTTTTCTCTAGGTTGCCTTTCTGACTTTTTTGGGGTGTTAGGGTCCCTTCCAGTTTTTATTTCTTGCTCTGGTTCTCTGTGGCAGTCAGATACAGTGTACCTACCGTCTTGGATCTATGTTGATTAAATAATTTTTCAAAAAAGTTTTACCTTTAAATCTTCATCTGGAATTTGCTTTTTTGGTAATGTGATATAGGAGCATGACTTTCTTCCTTAAGAATATCTAGTTGTGCAAAGTGTTACTAAGTAAATTATTTCTATTTATTAAAGTAAAATTGATACTTTGTCATCTTGCTATGTATTTTACTCTCTTTTATCATGGGAGGCTATTTTGGGATTATCAATTCCCTTCTACCGATCTGTTTGTTTCTATGAAAATACCACATTGATTTGACCGCTGTGGAAAGGAAAGACCTGATGTGTGTAAACAGTTCGGATAAAAAGGATCTCAAATCAAGATAATTTTAAAATTGCTAACCCTGAAAGCTAGAAGGCACTAGGACAACACATTTGGAAAGATTTTCCAATTTTGCAAATTTTTTTTGTAGGCTCTTTTTCTTTTTCTTTCTTTTTTTTAAAATTTTTTTTTTTAAACCAGGGATTGAACCCAGAGCCACACCCCCAGCCCTACTTTGCTTAGGGCTAAGTCGCTGAGGCTGGTTTAAAACTCAAAATCCTCCTGCCTCAGCCTCCTGAGTTGCTGAGATTACAGGTGCGTACCAGCACGCCTGGCTTAGAATAGAGGCATTTGAAAACATACAAGATTGCAAAATATTTACCTCATGCACCTTTTTTAGAAAGCTACTGTAATACAGAATATATAGGAGAGTTGGGCACGGTGGCACCACACCTGTAATCCTAGTGACTAGGGAGGCTGAGGCAGGAGGATCATGAGTTCAAAGCCAGCCTCAGCAACTTAAAGAGGCCCTAAGCAACTCAGTGAGACCCTGTCTCTAATAAAATATAAAACAGGGCTGGGGATGGGGCTCACTGGTTAAGCACCCCTGGTACAATACACACACACACACACACACACACACACACACACACACACATATATTATATAATATTTTATGTAATATTATATAATAGGAAAAAACAGAAAAATGGAGCAGGTCAGAAAGCTCCAAGACAGATTTCTTTAGGAGGAAGAAACTGATCAAAATCTGATGTGTCTGATTGTCTTGAGAGGAGACTGAGGAACCTGACAAAGAGTTGTGGTTTGAATTAATTTCCAATAAATGTCTAAAACACTAAGCAAATGATTTAACAGCCATACGGTTATTAGCATCAGAGGAAAATTTTTAAAAGGCAGAAATGTAAAAATGAATATAGTTCATTTCATATCTGTGCTATGCATAGTGTTGATATTATCATAATTTCTGCCATCATGGTAAATTAAATTGATCTGTTCTATAGAAGCATAATAATAGTGAAAAAAATGGACAGGGCTGAGTGTGTGGTAGGAGAAGGAAGAAACAGGTCCTCCTCTTCCATTGTGAAAAATTTGGAAAACTCAAAAACAATATACACATGTTATTTAAGGATCTGGATGAATATGCTAAAATAATTACTTAAGTTCTTGCCTTTGAAGGTGAAAAATTAGAGACCAAGGAATTCCTGTTTTTCATAAGCAAAAAAATCCAGACAAGTAAACAAAGTCATTTTCAAATTAAACTTCCCAGGTGTATTCTGTTCTGTGTTTAAGTTATCATGTGCGGGGATTATTTCCATAACATTTAAGAAAGTGTTTACAAAATGATCCTAAAATTCAGAGACTCTGTCTTTTCTTCGTAACAGTACAGTCTTAAAAATTCAGAGCAGGTTCTTCCTGGATTTTTATACACAGTTCCTCCTGCCACACTTGGGCTGGGCGTGTAAATAGTCTTGGGAAACGTGAAGGAGGGGTGAGAGTCCCAACATGGGAGGTGATTCAGATAAGTAGTTCTTCACTTTAGTTTGGATGAAAATGGTGGGAAAATGTATAAAAAGCTTGCCTGCTGTATTTTTTTTTTATCCTTGTTCCATTTCTAGCCTCAAGCAAAAGTACTAAAAATCAGCGAGTTCTTCTGAAATTTCTAGTGCCGGGTGTTCTGATTCAAGACTTTAATAAGTTCCAGTCAGTCTGGGGGGAAGCAGCCCAACTCTGATTCAGACTTCTGCTTTGGAAAGGTTGACTTCTTGCCTTTTATCCCCTTGAATCTTTTCGGAGGTATTTTCTTTCTCCCTTTCAACATGCCTGTGGATGAGTTTCTCTCAAAGCCTGCTCCTCTTTCAAAATGGATCTGTTCAGTGAAGCATTTCAGGGGCAAGTGACCACCTACTCTTTTACACTGTCCCGTTAAGCGGTTCTCTGTGTCAGTCTTTCTGCATTCTGGTGGGCTTTTAAAAATCGGAAGAGTCCTTCAACAATGGTGTCTTTGTTCTCCTTCTCTGGATGACTCTTCCATTGTGAGGCTTTAGCACAGAAATGGGAAAGAACAGTGCTAATTATGCAATTCAGAGTTGAGAGGTATGATCCTGACCTATATAAGGCTAACACCTGACGGAGGTAAATGTGTATTTACTTTAGCATCTGGGGGAGCATGCTGTGATTTGGTTTGATATTTTATTAACATTTGATGTGTATATATATATTTTTTGCATATATCCTTTAGTAGTTTTGCTATAAGGCTTTATACATTTTTGGACACGATTATTCATGCTCTCATAGTTTGGTTCTTTTTGTTCCCTTTGTGGGTTTGGCCACATATGTGTCACCCAGAGAGAAAGAGTCAGGATCTACTGCAATTCAGACTCTTGAATAACCCCTGTTCTTTGTTGAGCTCTCGATGGATCAATATATACAAGTTTTTGAGTATACAGTGGGTTCTGATATCATTACAGGTGATAATCCTAACAAATAAGGCTGAGTTAACCCTTGGTTGCAGTCTGGATCCTATAGAAGTCGGGTCTACCTTGTGACATCCATGTCTTGTCAGTTATTCTTTTCATACACGTACTCAACATATGCCCATTAAGTCCTGAGGGTTTGTTAATGAAAGTCTATGCAAAGCTTTGTCCTTCCTAGGTTCCTTGGCGAATTGTTGTAGGGCTCTGTGTCCTTCCCCGAGCATCCTGAGTTTGTATCAGTGTTTCTTTGGTATTGCCCTCTTTCTACAGGGTCAGCATCCCGAGTGGTTACATCCTCAGCCTTCTGTGGTCATCAAAGGGGGAATGGAACGCTCTGGTGGGAACAGTCTTTTCCTCTTAAGAGCCTTGTCTTAAACTCAGCAGTTCTTTGCTCAAGCCTGAGCCTTCCTGTGGGAGTCGACATTAGTTCAGGTCAATACGGGTTAATCCTTTAAAATTTCTTTCATTTGGCACTGATGGAGGTTGGGTTGTGTACTGGGGTATGGTTTAGATATGTGGTATCCCCTGGAATCTCCTGTGGGAGACATGGCAGGAATTTGTCAGAGGGGAAGTGATTAGATTATGAGAGGTGTATCCTAATCAATGGATTAATCCACTGATATGGATTAACTGGGAAGGAATAGTAGGCAGGTAGGGTATGTCTGGCAGAAGCAGGTCACTGAGATGCGACTTGGGGTTTATATTTTGTCCCTGCTAAGTGGAACTCTCTCTGCTGCCAGGCCACTATGAGCTGAGCCACTTTCCTCTGTCATATTCTTCCACCATGATGTTCTGCATCAGCTTGGACCCAGAGCTATGAGGACCACTGACCATGACTCGAGCCTCTGAAACTGTAAACCCAATGTTGTTCTTATCAGGTCTTTTGCCCATAATGATGAAAAACCTGGCTAAACCAGTAGGCATGTGTATAAGCATTTAAGTGTATCTGTGTATGTATAAGACATGTGTATATGTATGTATTATGTGCATATAGACATAGATGCATAAATATATTTGTCCCTTGATAGAGTCAAGAGACTGGTCCCAGGACCCCCACACCCCCTGGATACTAAATTCTTTAGATGCTCAAGTATCTTATATAAAGTGGTGATTTATTTGCACACAACCTATACCCACCCTCCCTTATACTCTAAATCATCTCTAGATTCCTTATAATACCTAAAACAATGTACATGCTGTGGAAATGGTTGTCAGTTGTCATACTGTATTTATGTAGGGAATAATGACAAGAAAATTAAAAAAGACCTGCACGCATTCAGTGCACATGTGATGTTTCCCCAGGTACCTTAGATTCTGAGCATGCCCATGGGAAGGAGTTTTCCAACCTTGGATTCACTTCTGTTTGCAAAGAGCCCGGAAGAAGGTTTCTGGAGACAATATGGCGTTTGTTCTTTCAGTTCTGTTTCTCAAAACGGCCAGAACTCAGACTGTCCTTAGATTTTTGTGATCAGAGTGCTCTGATCCATGGATTTTAAATGCAATACTTTTATATATTTTTCTTTATGTACTTTCCATGTTCTCTATTCAAATATATAATTTTTATAATGGGAAATGTTATGGTTTGGATGGGAGGTGTCCCCCAAAATCTCACATGTGAGATAAAGCGGGAGGTTTCAGAGGGGAAACGGCTGACTTGCGAGAGCCTTGACCCAATCAGTGAGTTACTCACCAGATGGGATTAACTGAGTGGTCCTTGAAGGCAGGTGGGATGTGGCTGGAGGAGGTGGGACATTGGCGGAATGGTTTGGGGGTATATATTTGTATCTGGCAAATGGAGATTTTTTTCTCTGTGCTTTCTGATCACCATGTGAGCTGCTTCCCTCCACCACACTCTTCCGCCATGGTGATCTGCCTCACCTGGAGCCCCGAGGAATGGAGCCTGCTGTCTATGGACTGAGACCTCTGGAACCTTGAGCCCCCAAATAAACTTTTCCTTCTCTACAGTTGTGCTGGTCAATTCCTTTAGTCACAGCAGCAAAACAGCTGACTAAAACAGGAAATATGTATTAAACCTTTTCAATCTACCTATGCCTTTGCAATGTAAAGTCTTTTTTCCATGAATCAGCAGATTTGGATTTTGTGCTTTTTTTTTTTGCCTTTTGTTGGTGTAGTTGTATATTTTGACATAATCATGCAATGGGATTTTTGTGCTTAGAAAAATCCAGTAGGATGATTGTTGGCTTTACATGGAATATAGATTGAAATGTTCATTTACAGTTAATATAATTATTCATATGGTTGGATTTTCATCTACCATATTGGTATTTTATTCCATTGGGGAGCATCTAGTGCCTTCACAATGTTAATTCATGCAAACACCACCTCTCTCCAGTTCCAAAACATTTCCAGTACTGCAGAATAAAGCTTTATACCTATTAAGCAGTTTCTCCCAATTAGCACCCTCTCTCCAATCTCTGACAGTCTCTTGTATACATTCTCTTTCTATAGATTTATTTACTCTGGATATTTCATATATAGAGAGAATCACATATTACTTAATGCTTTCTGTCTGGCTTCCTTCACTTTGCATAAGGTGCTGGATGCTTTCTTGGTGTTGTGCCCTGCCCCTGGCTTTGAGCACCCACACCCATCACTTGGTGGAAGTCTGGTCTCTGTCTTGACCTTGGGCTTCAGTGGGCCACTGCTTGATATTTGTATATGGCGAAGGCTCTCAGCTCTGTCTTTCTCCGTACATGGGCACTCCAGTAAGTTCTATGGAAAGAGTTGACAGGGTGGGAAAGACTTGCTCGTGATTAGGATTTCTTAGATTAGAATTCATCACACAAGTCCCGTGGAGCTGTTAATGGTTCCTTCAAAGTTTGGCTAGTTTCACCTTATTTTTATCTTTGGCAGATTTGTCTCATTTCTGCTGTTCTGCCAAAGGATAAGGAAACTGTGGAATCCTGGTTAAGATTCATCACTTTTGGGAATTTGTTTGGCTTTCTTTGCATCTTCAGAAATCTTATGAACCTTTAAAAAGTGTAAATGGGTAGCTTTTCTGGGTTGTTTTGATTTTGGGGTTTGAAGTGACATCTTGTGACTTTTTACACCCTCCATTTATTTTTTTTAAAAATTATAACATATATTCTTAAAATGCATTTTTTAAAAATGTTCATTCATTGTTTCATTATTATAGTCAAATGAACATAATGTGACATGTACCATCTTCAGCATTTTTTGAAGGCACCGTTCAGTGATATTAAATACATTCCTATTGTGCTATCATGGCCGTCATCCATTTCCAGGATGCTTTTCTTTTTGCAAAACAAAACTCTGAACCCATTTAACAATCACACCAGTTCCTTGCTGTCTTCAGCCTCCAACAGCCAACACTTTGCTTTCTGTCTTTATGATTTTGACTGCTTTAAGTATCTTATATAAGCAGAGTCACACAGGATTTGTCTTTATTTGGCTGGCTTATTTCACTTAGGATAATACTCTCAAAGTCCACCCATACTGTATAAATGACAGGTTTTCTTCCTTTTCGAGAGGCTGAAAAAATTCTATTATGTGCACATATCATCCTTTGCTTATCCATTTATCTGTTGATGAACTTTTGATTTACTTTCATATTTCAGCTATGAAGAATAATGCATATAATACTGTTACAAACATGCATGTAGTAATATTTCTTTGAAACTCGGCTTTTCATTCTTTAGGGTTTATTCTCAGAAATGAGATTGCAGGGGGCTGGGGTGGTGGCTCAGTGGTAAAGTACTTGCCTAGCATGTGTGAGGCACTGGGTTCAATTCTCAGCACTGCATGTAAATAAAATAAAAAGGTTCACCACCACACCACCAACAAAAAGTTTAAAAAAAACAGAAAGAAAGAAAGAAAGAAGGAAATGAGATTGCAGGATCATGTGCTAATTCTATTTAAAAATATTTGAGGAAACAACATACTATTTTCCATAGTAGCAGTGCCAATTGAATTCTCAACAGTGCACAAGGGTTCCTTCTCTCCATAACCTCATCAGTATTTATCTCCCTCCCTCCCTCCCTTCCTTCCTTCCTTCCTTCCTTCCTCCCTCCCTCCCTTCCTTCCTTCCTTCCACCTTTCCCTCCTCTCTCTTCCTTTCATAGTAGTAGCTCTCCTAGTGAGTATCAGGTTGTTGGGGCAGGCCCCCAAATGACACTACCTGTGGGCTATGTTATGTTTCAGGTGTGTATTCAGGGCTGGAACTACTTATGTTAGAGTTTGCCAAAGCCAGAAACACTGTGATTCAGCATATAGAGTCAAGGTCATAAACATTACCTTGTGAGCATGTGTCCCCTTAATCAACCAGTTGGCATTGTGCCTTCTCTGTTTGGCTTGCAAAAAAAAAAAAAAAGTCCTATGGTTATGGGCTAGAGAGAGGCTAAAATGGAACCGACTCTGGCCAAAGCTGAAGTTAGTAGCTGCTGGCTCATGGCTGTGGCCACCACTGAAAGAAGCATGTCTACTATCCTAACTGCGACTTGCATCTTCTTCCACCTGCTGAACCTGAGTCTGTTTCCTGGGTCAGAGCCCCCCGCACGACCCAGGTGTTATCTCATTGTGGTTTTGATTTGTCTGTCCCTAGTGATGAGTGGTGCTGAGCATCCTTTCAGGAGCTTAGAGATCTTTCTTTTTTGGAGAAATATCCAAGTCCTTTGCCCACGTTTATATTGGGTTGTTTGCTTTTTATTGTTGTGGGTTAGGAGTTCTATATATTCTGGAATCCTTTATTAGATGCATGATTTGCAAGTCTTTCCCCACCTTCTGCATGTTGCTTTTTCACTTGGTTGACAGTGTCCTTTAACATACACAAGTTCTTAACGTTCCCAAAATTCAGTTGGTCTGTTTTTCCTTTTGTTGCCTTGTCTTTGTGCCGCCCCCCGTCCAGCGTGGGCAACTGAACCAAAGTCACTCGTGTGAATTTGGGGTGACGCAAAATATCACGCAGACATGCAATACCTTTTTAAATGAGCTTCAGGATGGCTTTCCCGGCTCCCAGCCTCAGGTTCCCACAAGGGGTGCAAGAGAAAGTCACGAGAGGCTGATGAGAGAGAGAGAGAGAGAGAGAGAGAGAGAGAGAGAGGTGGTGCAGGGTCTGGAGTTGGCTTTTATTGGGGGACTCTGTTTCTTAGAACATTCTATCCAAACAAGGGCATTGGGTAGGATTACAAAGGAACAGGCGAGGGTAACTCATCCCCAAGGGGTAACCTACTCCTGGAGCCACACCTCCCAGCGGAGGTAAAGCCCAAGTTATTGTGGGATACAATAATTGTTCAATATCTCTTGCTCAAGCCTAAAGGGCGTTTATTTCCAGGGTGGCTCCTGACACCTTTGATGTCATATGCAAGAAATCATTTCAAGTCCAGTGTGGAGACATGTTGCCCTGAAGAGTTTTATAGTGTTAGCTTTTTTGGATTCTTTTTGAGTTAATTTTTTGAGTAAAGTGTCAGGTAAGGGGGCATGTGCATGCAGATTCACAGGCTTCTTAGCAGCATTTGGAAAGACTTCTTTCCCCATTGAATGGCCTCAACACTCTTGTTGAAAATCATTTGGCCATACTTGTGGAAAAATTTTTTCTGGGTTCTCTATTCTCTTCAATTGGTCTATATGTCTGTTTTTATGCCAGTACCACAGTTTTGGGTTTTCCAACTCACTTCCTTCCTTCCTTCCTTCCTTTTCTGGACCTTTGTAGTAAGTTTCAAAATTAGGAAGTGTGATTCTTCCAACTTGGTGTTGTTTTTCAAGATTGTTTTGTTTTGGCTCTGTGGGTCCTTTAGGATTCCATGTTAATTTTAGTATGGATTTTCCTCTTTTAGCCAAATATATCATTGAGAATTTGATAGTCATTGCATTGAATCTGCAAATAACTTTGGGTAGTGTTGATATTTTAACATGGATGCACGGTAGGGGGTTGTCTTTCTAAAATGTCTTCATTCATTTATTTGAGCAGTGTTTCATGGTTTTCATTACACAAGTGGTTCATCTCCTTGATTAAGTTCTAAGTTTTAAAAGTTCTTTTTGATAACATTATCAATGGAATTATTTAATTTTTTAAAAAAAATTTAGATTATTTTTATTGTTAGTGTATAGGAATGCAAATGATTCTTAAGTGTTCATCCTACTCCAGTCAGAGAAGATACTTTTTATGATATAGATCTCTTTTAAATATATTGCAACTTAATTTTTTACCGAACGTAAGGTCTATTCCAGAAAATGTCCCATGTGAATCTGAGAAGAACGTGGTCTATTGTTCTTGGATAGAGTTTTGCATGTGTGTATGTTAAATTAACTACTTGAGCAAGTTATCTCCTCTCTGGTTATTCTATCCAGTAGCGAGAGTGGGGTAATGAAGTCTCCAACTATTATTATCATTATTATACCTTCATGTTTTACTGAGCCTTCTATTAACATATTATATCCTGTCTCTTATAAACTGTTTTAATTTAAACCCTCTTTTGTCTGGTATTAATATAGCCACCTCTACTCTCTCAGTTAACTATTTGCATGAAAAAAATCTTTTTCCATTCTTTAACTTTCAATCTGTTTATATGTTTAGGTCTAAAGTATATAGCTAGTACATGTATTGTGGCAACCTCTGTCTTTTAAATTAAGGGTTTAATCCATTTATATTTAAAGTAATCATTCCTAAGGAAGGATTTTTTTTTTGGTTATTTTGCTATTTGTTTTATATAGGTTGATAACTTTTTATTCCTCATTTCCTGCATTAATTCATTTTGTGTTTACTTGCTTTTTTTTGTAGTTAAAGATTTTAATTTCCTTCTCATTCCATTTTGTATACATTTTGTAATGATATTCTGTATGGTTGTCAAGAGGACTGCATTCAACATCTATGATTTAATTCTCTAATTTGTATTTAGACCAGCTTAATTTTCCTGTTTCATTGAGCTTCATGTTTTTTTTTTGTGTGTGTGGTTGTTGAACTCAATGTCTTAATCTAATAAAGTGATAAGTCAGATTTTCCCCCTTTCCTCAGGGTTTGCTGGATTTTGTTTGGTTTTGTTTTGGTTGTTGTAGGCTGTCTCCATGCCAAAGATGAACTTGAGACATAAACATAAGATCAAGTCTCCTCTTTTTTCTGAGCCTGCTCCTTTCCTTGGGCATGCAGAACAACATTGTACTTTTTCTCATATCTGTGGTCACTTTTGGATTGCCTAGTTTTAAATGTCTGGCTCCTAAAAGGAGAAAACAGAAAATGGAAGGGTAGAGAAGGTGCCAGACCTTTCATTGCCCTGGAAGTTATTTTCATTTATTAACAACGTGGGAGGGTTGAAACAGTGACCATTTGCCTCTGTGGCACCTCCCTGATAACACATAGCAAATTAGCTACCAAAGCACAGATCCCTGCTATTTGGAGGACCAGTGTGTTACTGCCCACCTTGCTCTTACAAGCTGTGTTCACACAGCCTGCTCCAGGTACATGTGTGTGGCTGCTTGAAGGATGGGTAGCTGTTGCTGAGGGAAGACCTAAAACTGATCAAAATTAACTGCAGTTTACTGTCCAACCCTTCTGGAGGTTGCAAGCCTTCAATAGCCTCAAGTTCCAAAATTATAACATGAGACAGATTTTTCTCATGGGATTGTTGTCAAGGTGTGGAGACAGATTCGTGGTTCTTCCTGCCCTGCTGACTTCCTAGAATCCTCTGCCTGTACTTGAATGTAAATGATGAATATGATTTTGAAATAAGTTTCTAGGAAGCTGTGACCAACTTAATAGCAAGAATGTTATCAGTTTCACTGGAAGTGCCTGATTGTGGTATTCAATTCCCTCTCTTTGCTTCTTCCTCACAAGTCAATTAATCGGCCCAGGTTTTGCATTTATGATTTTTTTTCATTTAAAGCAGTTTTTCCACATAAGTATGAATCCTAGTAAAATATACTTCTTAGACTTGAGTGTTTTAAACTCAATTGGTTATCCACATTGAGGACAATAAAATCAGATTCTCACCTTAGATTATATACCAAAATCAATCTCTTCACTCGTCAACCCAGGCATTCCGACTTCTGCTTTGACTATTTTATAAAATCTGATATAGACAAAATTTTTACTGACCTTCATTCTGTTAAATCAAATCCAATGGCCATTTTCCTCTCGATATTCCTATTCAACCTTTCAGCACTATTCATCCCCCTTTGGCTTCTGTGATATTGTACTCTTCTGATTTTTATTCTCCCCCTGTAGCTTTGCTGCTAGTCTTTTCCTTAGCTCTTACTCTTCTACTTGATCTGCACATTTTAGAATTCCTCAGTGCTCAATCCTTTATGTTTTTATACTTTCTCTGTAGATAATCTTATCCATACCCATGTATTTACTGATAACTACATGATGATGACTTCTAAGTTTGCACCTTGAAATTTGTGCCTTGGATCTCAGAATTCATTTGAATTCACATGTATCTCTGCTGGATATATGTGGTATCAAGTATACAGGCTCTTCAAAAATTAATATTATTGCAACTAAACTCATAATGTCTTGTGACAATGCTCCTCTCATGGTGTTCCTTCATCTCAACAATCCATGTAGACGTCCAAGTCCCAAACCTAGAAGTTTTATTATACTCTGTGTGCTCCCCACTTACTACACTAAATTCATGCAATTTCTTCATGTTGAGTTTTAAAAAATTTTTTTTACTTGTAGATGGACACAATATCTTTATTTTTATTTATTTATTTTTATGTGGTGCTGAGGATCAAACCCAGGGCCTCATGCATGTGAGGCAAGTGCTCTACCGCTGAGCTACAACCACAGGCCTCATGTTGAATTTTGAAGATGGATCTGAAACTCCTCTGCTTTTCACTGTCTCTACTGATATCACATTGGTCCATATTATCCACAACCATGGTCTGGTGTACAGTAACAGCCTCTGGATGGATTTTTACTCTTCTCCTCCAACATAGTCTCTACCAATCAGCCTCTGAAGTCTCTCTCTAAAAACATAAATGATATTACCTTGCTTAATACAGTTCAATATAATTAAAACAAAATCCATACTCTTGCCAGGCATGGTGGTATACTCCCATAATACCAGCGGCTTGGGAGGCTGAGGCAGGAGGATCACGAGTTAAACCAGGCTCAGCAATTTAGCAAGACCCTAAGTAACTCAGTAAGACCCTTTCTAAATAAAATATAAAAATGGGATAGGGATGTGGTTCAGTGGTTAAGTGCCCCTGGGTTCAATCCCCAGTACCAAACAAACAAACAAAAACCAAAACCCCCATACTCCTCCTCCTCACAACAAATGGGGTCTTCCTTTTCCTGCTTACTTCCCCATTTTCCTCTGAGCCATGAGAACTTTTCCTCAGAATGCTTCAAACACACTCATATTCTTCCTGTTCTTGGAAGAGGTGAAGCTTGTATGTCACAGTGAACCCCAGCTATGCATAAATATGTACCAATTAAAAGATACAGAAGCCGGTGCACTAGCGTATGCCTGTAATCCTAAGGGCTTGGGAGGCTGAGGCAGGAGAATTTCGAGTTCAAAGCCAGCCTCAGCAAAAGCAAGTCCCTAAGCAACTCAGTGAAACCCTGTCTCTAAATAAAATACAAAAAGGCCTGGGGATGTGGCTCAGTGGTCAAGTGCCCCTGAGTTGAATCCCCGGTGGTCACACTGCCTCCTCCTCTTTTGTCTGTGTAGGATCCCTTTGCCTTTTTTCACATAAGAGTACTTGTGATGGCATTTAGGGTCCATCCAGTTAATTTAGGGTAATCTGAACTCAAGTTCCTTTATTACTCTACACCACCAATCCCCAAAAGGCAATAGACCAATGTTCTCTCTGATATGTGGATGCTAACCCATAACAAGGGGGGAGGGAAAAATAGAAGTTCACTGGATTAAAGGGGAATGAAGGGAAAGGAAGGGAATGGGAATAGGAAAGACAGTGGAATGAATCAGACAGAACTTTCCTATGTTCATATAGGAATACACACCATTGAAACTCCACATCACATCAAACCACAGAAAGGGCTCTTCATTAGAATAAGTTATACTCTATGTATGTGTAATATGTCAAAATACAGATTCAGAACACATTTTTTCCACATAAATTTTGTGTTTATTTTTTACTTACTGGTATATTGGCAGTTTTTCTTAGACCGGTGCTAATGAATAGAAATGCAATAAGAAACACATATAAAACTTTTAATTTTCTGGGAACCACAATAGAAAATGAAAAGAGACGTCTAAAATTAACTATGATGGTATGTTTTATTTAATCCAGTGTCACCAAAATCTCCTTATTGCAACATGAAAACAATATGAAAATTATTACTGAGATGTTTTACATTTTTTGGCATACAGTCTTCTTTCTTTGGTGTGTATTTTATAGTCGAAGATTTGAGTTGGTCACATTTCAAGGGCTCAATAGCCACAAATATCTAGTGACTACTAAACTTAATGAGCACATGGTAGATATATAAGATATATGTATTTTGCTTTAAGGCCAATACAATGCTTGCAAAGAATATATATATATATATAACATAAAATAACTATATATATATATATAGTTATTTTATGTTATACATTATATATACATACAAATGTACATAAGTGTATATATTTTTATGTTATGCATTATATATACATACATATATATTTACATATATGTTTGTATATTATTTTGTGAATAAGAGGCCAGCAAAATGTCATTCCCAACATATCGTAAACCTTTTAACATCAATATAGATATATATTTGTAGACTTATGTGTATCTGAATTTAACTGTAACTAGAAAATTAAGTGTTTGTGATCATGAAACATCACTGGATGATAAATTTCACAAGTTTGTCTTCTATTATATCAGAATATCTTATTTGCATTTTAGGGGCATTTGTGAATGTTCAATATTCTGAGATTTGGTGAAATGGATCTTAATACATATTTATTATAATGTTTTCTTCAGTTATGGTGAATTCAATTAGAGAGAATTACTGTGGAATTCATCCTCTTAAATATTTATTGTCACATAATATTTTAGATTTGAGCAATGGGGAAATAACACAGAAGCTTAAAGAAAAAATTAAAAGACTAATGAGATTCAATCTTTAATGGTTTATGCATAATTTTGAATTGACTAATGCTAGGCAACACATGCATATTCAATTAAAAATATTAACAGTTATTGAGGGGAAATTTTTAGTTAATAATAAAATAAAATAAAAAGCCTCTTTAATCACTGGAAGAATCCTCAGAAGTGAAAAGAAAACTCTACATCAACTTAAACATTTCAGGACAACCAATTTCACTAATTTAAAACAACTTCCAGTGCTAAGGATCCAAGCAAATGAGCTATTTTCTTTAAAAATTCTGATTCATTTTGGGAGCATTAAAATTAATAGAACTTATGATCTTGAATTCTATTCATTTGTGAATGTGTTTTCTGTAAGTACACATAATTGGGGTTGGGATCTGACAGCCCCTCATATATAACCACCATGAATACACATTGAGTTTTACACTATTAATATTTCAGGGGATTCGATTCATAATTACAGAAATCGAACACACTCATGAATGCACTAATGTAAAAAATCTTATTGCAAGCAAGTGCAGTGCCCTGTCTTCATACAGCATTAGGATTAAAAGTACTAAGCCAATATTTCAATCCAAGGCCTGATTCTTTTCCCTAGAGCTCTGGAGTGGGGAAGGTGATAGTGTAATGCCAGATTCATGGGACCCCAATAGACCTCCAGGAGTCGAAACTGATGCAATCACACAAGAGTCTTTATTGCAAGCTCGAGCCTGGACTCACAACCGTTTCTGACGCAGCGGTTCCAGGAAGTGAGCCCTGGTCCTTTGTTCAGTGAGATTTTATAGGTTTTGGGGGGATACTCTATGCGTCACAACATCACACAGCAAATCATTCCATACCTTGGGAAAGTCAAAACAACAACTCTTAACATTGATTAGCACAATCACTGGTGGGAACAAGTTGGGTAGGGGATGATTGGTTAGTACAAGAGGGGATTTGTTTGAACTGATTGGTTTAAGCCACGAGGGGTGTGCGTGCTAAACTACATGGTTTCCCAACAGGTTATCAACCATCATAAACTACTTTGGTGTTCATCTAGCATCCCAGGTATTTTTCCTGTCTCCTGCTGATTGGTGGTTGCTAGGGGGTTGCTATGGGTCCCCACCTAGCCTGACTGAGTCAGGGACACCTGGCGCCACAGATCTCTCCTGTTATTTGCAGACAAACGACTTGGCAGGGTGGATATGTGCCTAGGAGTGCTCTGTGGGTTTTTCCAAGGACAAGGTTCATGTCCCCTCCCTCTGGACAGGACTTGAGGTAGAAGCTGTTTTAAAAAAATGGAGTCACACCAGTCTCTCAATAGGAGATGCAGCGGAAGGGAGGTGGGAAGGCCAGGGTAGTCTTACGCTATAGTCACATTTTGTAAGATGAGAGATGGTCATTGCTTCCTGCCTGAGAAACCAGTTCTCAAAATTGAGGATCACCAGATCTTTGTCTAGGCATGCTCATTTGCTTTCTCCCAAGTTGATTCTTCCTGGTCTTGTCTGTGTCCTTGATAACTTTTTTCCTGGAGGCACAGCCTGGTTCAAATTCTGAGCCTGTTCTGGAAAAGGCAGGGGGAATACTCAACACCTCAGTTCTACCAGTCAGTGGTGTCTCAGTTTGCACCACCACAGAATTGGTGATTGCTGTGCCCAGGGGATGCTCCATGGTTGGATGAGGCCACTTGCCATGGGACTTTCCTTAGCTGACCTGTTTAGAGCTCTGGTTCCCTGTGGGGACTCTCAGCTCCTTCCTTTGTTAGTCCTTTATTCCTGGACGTGGATACTGCCTTTCAATTAAAATGACCACGAAAACCTTAGGCCCATTTCTCTAAGATGTAACTGTGATGATTGTTGGTTTTTGAGTGTATGATTTTTATAAGATTCTATTATTAGAATGGGCTTTCTGTGATTTATGAAAGTTACTTTTTTTTTTTTGGATACTGGAAATTGAACCCAGGGGCACTTAACCATTGAGCCACATCCCCTGTCCCCTTTCACATTTTATTTAGACACAAGGTCTGGATGAGTTGCTTAGGTCCTCACTAAGTTGCTCAGGCTGGCTTTGAACTTGTGAACAGCTTCCTGAATCGCTGGATTTATAGACGCGCCCCACCTCACCCAGGTATGAAAATCACTTCTGAAAACCTTAAGAAAGTATGAAGTAGGCAGTGACTGCTTTAAGAATTGTACATGTTCCTGAGTAATAAGCACAAAATGTAATAGATGTCATATATTTTGAACTTAGTATAATGCTTAAGAATGTAAGAATGTTTAGAAGAGTTAAAAGTGTGTGTGTGAAGAATTGTGACTAAAAGAATTTAGGTATTTTCAGTATTTACATATATAATCGGGGATTTAAATGTTTAAAGAACTGTAAAATGGCTTATTTTGGGGAACTTCTGAGAATATGCAAAAGATCATTGGAGTCCAGATCAAATGCATCGAGAATCAAAAATGAAAATCCACCACACTGAAGGAAAACATCTATGAAGAAAGAAAGTGGGAATGAGAAGAGAAAAACTCCTTAGGACTAAAGAAATAGAATGTATTTAGGTGATCACGTAATCATGTAGAACATAATACAATGATAGAATCATATGATTGTATTATATAGTATATACACATAGTTTGGTATACATTATAATATGTACTTTAATATCATATGGAATATATTATAAAAAATATGAGCCCTGAAATACATGCAGTTCATCATTGCATATCACGTTCACCTAGCAGGCCACTGGATACAAATATACCTCCATAATCAAGAAAACATAGTTTCTCCCATATAGTTAGCTGTATCATTTCTCATAAGTACTGGTATTTCAGTACAATTCAAAATGGGATGTTATTATTCACAATTTCCACGTACAGAATTTTGACTTTGTTTATGCTTTTAAAAATCCATGAGTGTGTACAATTCAAAAGCTTGATCATTTGACTCAGATTCTGTATCTATTTTTGTTATTATATATATATATATATATATATATATATATATATATATATATATACCTTAATTTAATTTATTTATTTATATGTGGTGCTGAGGATCGAACCCAGCGCCTTGCACATGCTAGGCAAGCACTCAACCAGTGAGCCACAACCTCAGATTCTGTACTTTAAGAAACATTTGGTATTCAATTATGCTAACAATAAACTTTATGAATATGCTAATAAAATGCATATATTTTATTAATAATTATTAGGATCAGAAAGAATAATGAGCATTATGACATGTCAGATGAATTTCCACAAATAACATCTGGTCTTTGGTGTTAAGATGTGAATGTTTTAGGATTAAGAAGCTCATGACAGCCAGTTAAAATATGTGTATCATGTTCATTTCCATTCCTTCACCTAAGCACTCCCACAAACTTAGATATCTGTGGTAAATGGCATCTGTGGGAAGTAGGTTCAAACTGACAGCTTTTTCAGACACTCTGCTGACTGCTCCAGACTTGGAATAACCCTATAGCATCGGGATCCATCTGCTTGCTGTCCAAGTCCTTTGTATTTGCTGACCATTCCTTTTTCTGATAATCGGTATTAAATTAGAGAATTAGACAAAGAGAAAAATACTTGAGCTTCCCACAGATCCACTTCCTATCCTTCACTGAATATCCAAGGTAGCGATTGAGACCCTTTCCATAGATCTCAAAGTGAATTGCAAAATTCTCAAGCTTTTTGGTCCCCATTTCATTTTCACTCTATATTTTAGTATAGAGTGCAGCCTGGAGTTCTTTAAGAAGAGGAAAGGGTATTGTGGAACCAAATAAGCACTGCCTGGGTGTTACGGGGGCGTTATGGTGCCCTAGAGGCTCGATTCAAAAGTATTGGCAGCTTAGCAAAGGTATCCCATAGCACAATGGTTCAGAGACATTTATTTTGAGAAATGGGAATGGATGAACTGCTTTTCTTCTTGTTTATGTCTCTCCTAGTTGGTCTAGTCACGGGATGGGAACATAGGACTCGAATATTCTACCTTGGTTAACTTCCTTACATGGGTGGGTTGCAGGCAGATTTAGAATGATTATAAAAGGGATCTTTAAACTTGATTTTTAAAAGTAAAATATAGTTTGTGCTTTAATATCTTCGCTCCACGCCTCTAACCCTACCCGCTATCAACCCACACTGTATCCCTGGTTCTGTCCTTGAACTTCATTCAATCCCTGCTTTCCATTCAAGCCCAGATTCACTCCTTGTCCTGCCTCATCTCTTAGTGAGGTGCTGGTCACTCAGGGATGGGTGAGGGATGGAGTGTGGGTTAGGGACAAAGTAGGGTGAAGGGCGAATTGAGGTTCTTTTAAAAGGTCATGGTTAGATAGATGTTGCAAAAATTATTTATAATATTTAAAATTCTGTTTTTTACAGTCCCTTCAATCAGCTTGGCACTCTCAGAACATCTGTGTCAAAATATCCTGCCACTTCACTATACAAAAATGTCGTCCTTTGACCATCAGTAATCTCAATGACTTTTTACCTAGAACATTGATGGGGGAGAGATTACTGGGGCTGTCAAAGATTGTTTTACAAATTTATCAACAGAGATGGAGAAGAGGAAGAGTTTTTGAAAGTTGTTACAGACTAATAGTGTATTCCTATATTTCTTTTTCTGCATTTGGCCTTTTATCTCATTATCTCTCTTCTACATGGACCTCTGGAAATTCTGCCAGTGGTTCTTTCTTTGTTTGTTTTTAGTACCAGGGATTGGACCCAGGGGTACTTAACCACTGAGCCACATCTCCACCCCACTTTTTTAAATTTAGAGACAGGGTCTCACTAAATTGCTTAGGGTCTTGCTAAATTGCTGAGGCTGGTTTTGAACTTATGATCTTCCTGCTCTCCACCTCCCAAGTTGCTGGGATTTACGGGCACATGCCACATGTCCAACTCTGTCAATAGTTTCTGACTCATCAAAGACACCATCTCTAAGGGCATTTGCACACAGAAATTGGTTGGAAATTTTGTGTCACCAAGAGGCGGCTTTACACACTATGAAGGCATGAATATAAATATATGGATTCCATGTCAAACAAAGATAAAATATGAGTTTGCGTGGGTGAAGAATGGGGTAGGTCATAGATCGAAGTCTCAAGAGGTAAAGGGACTCTGAGCGGTCCAAAAGCAGAGCCTTAAATTTGAGCTCAAATTCTTTTATAACATCTCCAACAAATGGTCAGACACAGCACGTGACCAGGAATGCCGCCCTCATATGGTATAATATTCCATTTCCAGTTGATTCTAATTCAAGCTTTTCCTTAATTAGAGCCGAAATCTGCCTTCCAGGTCCCTCTCCTTCTATTCCAAGTGTAATTCTCTGCAAACACAGACTGAGATTATCCCATCTTCCCCCGGACCACTTTTCAAATATTTCATGACCGTCTTAACTGAGCTCTAACTTTTGATTTAAATGAAGTCTTACCTTTAAAGTGTGACACTGAGGGGTAGATCAGAAATTAGATAGAATCTTGGCATTGATCAATCAAATGCCATGGTGTGACTTTTCTCAAAATTTACCACCTTATCCATCACAGTTCGGTGCTGCTTGAGATCAGGTGATGATTTACAAAATCCCCGATGTGTGCAGATTCTCAGGACTTACAGTTGCATTTATAACCAAACATACTGGCAGATGAAAGGGTTTCAAACAATAAACTAACCTTCAGGAAACACCCTGTGGGTCCAGATAATATAAGGTTTTTGAAAGGTAGATTTTAAATATATTATTCTGATATCTTTTTTTAAACTCTATTTTATCTATTTATTTTTATGTGGTGCTGAGGATTGAACCCAGGGCCCTGCATGTGCGAGGTGAGCGCTCTACCACTGAGCCATAACCCCAGCCTTTATTCTGATATCTTAAAATAATCTATAAACTGGCAAATACCTAAATGTGTATTATTTAAATATTTTTAGCTTAATCATAATTTTATACTAAGAGAATTGGAATATTTTCTTTTTTAATAGAAAACATCTAATTAAAATAGACTTCCACCTGGGCATATAGCAAACACCTATAATCCCAGCAGTTCAGAAGGCTGAAGCAGGAGGATTGCAAGTTCAAAGCCAGCCTCAGCAACTTAGTGAGGACCCAAACAACTTAGTGACACCCTGCCTTAAAATAAAAAATAGAAGGGCTGGGGATGTGGCTCAGTTTTTAAGCACCTCTGGGTTCAATCCCCAGTGCCAAAAATAAATGAATAAGTAAATAAATAAATACACAAATACACTTCCATTCTATGCTATAGATGTTTTATCAGTATTCTTTTCCTGAAATTTCTCTATTTTTTTTTTTTTTGCCTATTTTGTTATCTGAGATAAAATTCTAAGGCTTTGCCTCCATCTCTTATGTTTTAATGCAGAGATTAAAGTAATCCTTTTTGAAATTATGATGACAGTAGGCCATGCTGAAATATTTATCAAACAGATTCATAATCTCTTTATTATGTGACTCTTTTATCTAATAACTAAAACTTGTTTTAGACAGAAAAGGATGGGATTAATTTCTCTTGTGAAGAAAAAATGAGAAGAAAAAATAAATAATTTATTACTGCACTGTGGGTTTTTAAACTTAGTAAAGAATAGCAATGAAAATAATTATAAGAAAGTTGGAGAATTTCCATATTTTTAGATGGTGAAGTGAAAATGTTTTCTTCTTAAGGGTGAGTGAATTTCTTCTGTATATTGAACAGAAATTTTACATCTTGAAGAGTGGGGGAGGTTTTTCAGAGTTGGATCTCTTGTAAGGTATAAAGTTCTTGAGAACATTTAAGATCTTCATTCATTTATTGATCATTTCTTCATTATCAGATCATTCTTCACTTATCATGTCTTTTATTTTAATTTGATGATAACAGGTTTTTTATTTGTTCTTCTTAGTTATACCTGGCAGTAGAATGTATTTTGGAAAATTATATATACATAGAGTATGACTTATTCTATTGAGGACCCTACTCTTGTGATTGAACAGGATGCAGAGTTACCCTGGTTTGTGTATTCAATTACAAGGCTAGGAAAGCTATGTCTGATTCATTCTACTATCTTTCCTATTCCCTTCCCACATCTCTTTCCTTCATTTCCCTTTGTCAAATAACATTATTTTTTGATGCCACCTTTGTCACTGGATACTTTTTAAAATATCTGTATAACTTATAATTTCCTTGGGGCAGGGTCTGTGTTGTTCCTGTTTGTATTATCTATAAAGCTGATAGACACTCAATGTAATTTCCAGTTCCTTGGACTCTTGATATTGCTATTGAGTACCATTTTCATGTTGCTAAAAATCTGTGCCCTAAATAATTCTCAAATATAGATTTGTATTACAATGCTAATTTATTTAATTTTCAAGGAGTTTGAAAAGACATTTCAGAATTCTGTAGGGCCCTGCAAAAAACAATGTGTTAGACATAGGGTTGCTTTTTTTATTGGTGAACAATTAAACCATGGGGAGGAACAATGTTGAATACCAAAGCCATAAAATGTGACCAATGGGTCTGAGAGTATAGGCAGAGCATAATGTATTTTCTTCAGCTCCCAAGCTAAGTGAAAAAGAAATTTGAATTCATATCCCACCTGTGATTTTTATAAGCCTTGCAAAACAATTTTTCAATTTGGTATTATTAACAGCCTGATTGGAAGCCACAGCGTCTGCCGACCAGATCCAATGAATTGAAAATCAGAACGAATGGGTTTTAAGATAGCAACATATAAGCAGAGCCGCTTTACAGAAATGACACCAATAAATGACAGAGTTGCTATTCTAAAAAATACTTGGAAGCAATGAAATGGATTTATTCATGACAATGAAGTTTATTTATTTTTCTAATCTAGATTAATTGATAGAGAGCAGGTTTAAGGAAGTAAGAAAGTTTTAATTCAATGACATCAAATGACAAAAATCATTGAACTAGATCTTTATCATAATGGATATGATTTTAGGTTTTAAGTAATACAATGCAGGCTGTTCATGAAAGGATACTTTATTGGCAGCAGATATAACTCTGCAGGGGGCTAAAACAGTACAGAGCTGTACAATCCAATTGAGTATCGATTGGAGAACAGCCTCAGATAGATTTCTGCCACTCTATAGGAATACAGAAAATGCAAATTTTTCAAGAATGATTTGAAAACTCTGAATCAGTGGAAGTACTGATGGCTTCAAACATTGCTACAATGGATTTTCTACCTGAAAGTTTGATGGCTCCTTAGTTATTTCCCAGATATATCTTTTGCCAAAGAGAAAAGAGGCTCTGTTCCATTTATGATGTAAAGGAAACAGTCATATCAAAATTGCACATGTTAAAGAAATGTGAGTGTGGGTGAATATGTAGATCATGAAATAATTTAGAAAAGTTGTTCCTGCAATTCTGAAACCTGGAGGTGTGAAGTCCCATAGAAAGGACCATAAGGTACAAGATTCCTGCTGTCCTGGGATTGACATGTTGGGGGTGGTGGCGGTGGTGAGATGACAAAAAACTAATAATAAATTGTATACTTATTTATTTACTATTGGTTCTTTTATCCATGATAGCAGAATCCATTTTGATATAATTATACAAACACGGGCTATATCTTATTTTATTATGATCCCATTCTTATTGGGATTCACTGTGCTATTTTCATGTATGTACATGGGGAAATCATGTCAGATTCATTCCACTATCCTTTCTTTTCTTATCTCCCCTTCCTTCCCTCCATTCCCCATTGTCTAATCCACTGAACTTCTATTCTTCCCCTGACCCCTTCCCACTTATTGTGGGTTAGCTCCCACATATCACAGAACGCATTTTACCTTTGGCTTTTGGGGAGTGGCTTATTTCTCTTAGCATGATGGTCTCCAGATCCATTCATTTGTTGGCAAAAGTAAAAAAGTCATTCTTTTTTATGGATGAGTAATACTCCAATGTGTATGTGTATGACATTTCTTTATCCATTCATCCATTGAAGGGCACGTAGGTTGGTTCCATAGCTCGGCTCTTGTGAATTGAGCTGCTATAGACATTGATGTGGCTGTGTCCCTGTAATATTCTGGTTTTAAGTCATTTGGATATATAATAAGGAGTGAGATAACTGGGTCAAATGGTGATTCCATTCCAAGTTTTCTGAGGAATCTCCATACTATTTTCTAGAGTGGTTGCACCAATTTGCAGTCCCACCAGTAATGTATGAGTGAACCTTCTCCCCCACATCCCCGTCAACATTTATCATTACTTGTCTTCTTGATAATTGCCATTCTGACTAGAGTGAGATAACATCTCAGTGTAGTTTTAATTTACATTTCTTTAATTGCTAGAAAAGTTGAACATTTTTTTCATGTATTTGTTGACCATTTGTATTCCTTCTTCTGTGAAGTGTCTGTTCAGTTTCTTTGCCCATTCATTGATTGAGTTATTTGGGTTTTTTTTGTTTGTTTGTTTGATTGATGTTAAGGTTTTTGAGTCCTTTATATATATACTGGAAATTAATTCTCTGAGGTGCAGGTGGCAAAGATTTTCTCCCTTCCTGGAGACTCTCTCTTCACACTCTTGATTGTTTCCTTTGTTGCGAGGAAGATTTTTAATTTGTTGCCATCCCACTTATTTATTATTGATCGTTACTTCTTGTGCTTGAGGAGTCGTGTTAAGGAAGTCAGTTCCTGAGCTGATCTGTTGGAGTGTTGGGCATGCATGTTCTTCTAGTATGTGCAGGGTTATGGAAACAGAAAAAGCAGTTATGAATTCATCTGGAAAAATAAGAGGCCCAGAATAACCAAAGCAGTCCTTAGCACGAAAACCGAAGCAGGAGTCATCACAATACCAGACCTAACATGATACCATAGAGCTCTAGGGTCAAAAACGGCGTGGTATTGGCATCAAAAGAGGCAAGAAGACCAAGGCAACAGAATAGACACACAGAAACCAACCCACGAAAATACAATGACCCCATAGTAGACTAAGGCATCAAAAAGCATAGATTGGAGAAAAGATAGTCTTTTCAACAAATGGTGCTGGGAAAACTGGAAATCCATACGTAGCAGAGTGAAACTTAACTGCTGTCTCCCACCCTGAGTTACCTAACTCGTTTATAGGGGAAAAGTGAAATGGCCAAGATTAAGGAGGGAAGACAGAGAGCAAGGAGGGCGTCTGGAGGGCAGCAGGAGGAATATGCTGGTCGCTGTATTGAATGGAGTGGCCACGGAAGACTGGACTGAGGCAGGGGTTGGGGTTCACTCTGGAGAACTGTAAGGTCAGAGTCAGTGGATCCGAGGGAAAGAGGAGAGGGAAGGCGATAGGTAACAAAGCCACGGAGAGAAGGGCCCTGGCAGATCACATTTGGTTTGTCTCACGACCCATTTAGCACCTTTGGCTTCCATTATGAGGAGGATGGGATGCCACTGGAAGATCTGGAGCAGAGGATTTTAAGATTGAGAGCTCAGTCTCATTTTTTCACAGTTAGTGCTGTGGGCTGAATTATGCCCCCACCCCATTCATTTGCTGGAATTTTAACCCTCAATGTGACTGGGTTTGGAGATAAGACTTTTAGGAGGTAATTAATGTTAAATGAGGTCGTAAGAATGGGGTCTTAACACAGTAGGATTTATTTTATTTTTTTTGGTACTGGGGATTGAACTCAGGGTCACTCGACCTCTGAGCCCCATCCTCAGCCCTGTTTTGTATTTTATTTAGAGACAGGGTCTCACTGAGTTGCTTAGTGCCTCACTTTTACTGAGGCTGGCTTTGAACTTGAGATCCTCCTGCCTCAGCCTCCCAAGCCACTGAGATCCCAGTAGGATTTTTGATCTTATAAGACAACAAGTTCTCTCTTTTTGTCTACCACCCATTTTTCTTTCTCTCTTTTTCTCTCCCTTCTCCTTTTTCTCATTCATTTTCTTCTTCCTCTTTCCCCCTTTTAATTTCTTTCTTTTCCATTTCTTTTTCTCTTTTCACCTTTATTTCCTTTCTCTGCCTCTACCCCACCCTGTTATTATATGAGGACATGAGAAGTGACTGTCTGTGAAAGGTCTCACTAGGAAACAAATTGGTCAGACTCGTGGATCTCAGACTTCATAGCCTCCAGAATTGTGAGACAAGAATCTCTTGTTGTTTAAGTTTCTTAGTCTAGGGAATTTCATTATGGCACACTACATGCACAGTATAAAAAATCTAAACTGCAAATGGTAAAGCACAGTTCAGATTTTCTATACTGTGTATAGATTTTCTATACTGTGTATATATATATATATATGTATGTGAGTGTGTATGTTTGTGTGTGTGTGTGTGTGTGTGTGTGTGTGTGTGTGATGCCTGGGTTTTATGACTCTCCTTTGTATGTGTAGTGAGATGAAATCAATTGTTTTTTTTTCAAACTAAATGTTAGCTTATTTATTCTGCCTTCTAAAGCAGAATAGCTGTTAGAAAATAAATCTTCATATGGCTTGTTTCAATTTTTGGAGGGCATACAGGAACTTGTCAGGCACTTAATTCTGAAGCATTTTATTTTTAAAAGACTGTAGGGAAGTCCGGCTTTCTTCTTTGTATTATATTTCAGCCATTATTGGTTAAGTGGGTTTTAATAGGCCATCCTGGAAGCATTTGTTGTATTATTTCTATGAAAAAAATGCAATCTGATTCCTAAATCATTGACTTCCATGTGAGCTTTAGGAATACAATCCATTAGCACTCTGGAAATTGCCTATCGAATCGGCACAAACAGGTAGATTTGGTAACAATCAAACTTCAGTAGACCGAATAGTTATCAGTGAGTTTTTCAAATAGGACAATCTTATTTATGCCTCTGAAATACCTCCGGGGGTTTGGTTTACAATCTTTGAACTATTTCTTGGTTGTATTTGAAATTCAGACTGCTTCAGAAATTTTGTCTGCAATTAAATAACCAGGGTAGAGCTCGATCCATACAAGTTAAGAATAAAGAAAGTTCCCCCTGTTTCCTCATCTTGTATGTTCCCTCTGTGAAGAAATTTCTGGTGCCTTTTCTCAAGAGGTATTGAGGTGGAGGCCTAACGTCCTAAGAGGTGGGTAACAACTTTTGGAATGAGCGTTCTAGCACTGCAGAGAAGAGATGTTGCAAAGCCATAGGAGCAGATGTTCTGCAACTGGGCAGAGCATCTCACCTCTGCCAATGATCAGCTATGGGACTTCGAACAGTGTCCTTCTCCTCTTAAACCCAATCGTTCATCTCAACGTTAGAATTCTACCAACTTGATTTGAGCTGAATGAGGAGCAAATAAAGTAATATTTGTAGTACCTAGTATTTAGCAATACCTGCTATTTATTGGGTATGGTAGATGAATGGCAAAAATGACCATGATTTGATACCCTTTCCTGTATCCACACCTTTTGAAATATGACTTTAGAGTTTCTCCCCTCAAGGGATACAATCTATTTTCTAACCCCTTGAATCTGAAACTTTGGACTTCTGACTCATCTTGATGTGTTATGGTGGCTCCAAGCTTCTACTTCAAGAGTCTTTACATTCTTCTCCTCTTCTCTTAGAACTGTGTGCCTGTGTTGCGCCTGAACTTGAGCTATATTGCTGAAGGACGAGAGAGCATGTGGAACAATCTGAATCGTCTCATCTGAGTCCACTCTAGATCAACTGGACCACTGGTAACTCATCAGGGATGGCAGGTAGAGGGTGATGAACTTGACCCGGATCAGTAAAACTGCACAACCCATCCAAAGACTTAACACCACTGAGCACCATCAAAAAAATCCATGTTGGTGTTCGTTATTATTATCCTTTTTTGAGGTCCAACTGATATACCATAAGAGTATCTTTTAGTCAGATTTTTTTTGTTGCCGAGACCCAAGAAGCTAACAAGAACACATTAGAGAAGGGATAGTTTATTGGGAGGCTCACAGTTTCCAAGGTCTCAGTCCAGACAGTGGCTCCATTCCCTAGGGCTCAAGGTAAGGCTGGACAACATGGCGGAAGGGTATGGTGGAGGAAAGTGGATCAAGACATCACACCAGGAAGCAGAGAGAGACTAAGCTCAGCTCACCCAATATATACTCCAAAGGAATGCCCCCAGTGACTCAACTCTTCCAGCCACACCCCACCTGCCTCCAGTTACCACTTGGTTAATCCCTATCAGGGGCTTAATTCATTGATTGGGTTAAGACCCTCATAAACCAACCTTTTCACCTCTAGGCCTTCTTGTATCATCTCACATGTGAACTTTTGGGTGACACCTCAGATCCAAGCCATAACAGTGTACGTATTTGAAATATATAATTTGATGACTTTAATATATGTGGTGATGAAGAGTATATATGTACCAATTAAGCCATCACCACAATCAAGCTAAGGTAGCCATCACTCCTCAAAGTTTCCTGTGCCCCTTTGTAATTGCTTCCCACCATCCCACTTTTGTTGAGAGCCACAGTTTAGTGGGAATGACACCTGGCATTTTTGCCAGAGGGAATGGTTGAAAGGTGACCCTGCTCCGGGATTAGGGTGGCTTTGGGGATTAGGGCGGATCCTGTTGGGAATAGGGTGGCTCCAGGATTAGGGCGGGTCCTGGGGCCTTGGGCGCCCACTACTTTGGAGTTCCCGTTGAGTTCTCCCGGGGTTCTGAGAGAATTGGCGCGTGCGTGGAGCCCAGTGGAGGCAGTGTGTTCCCAGGAAGTGTGTGTAGAGTGCCAGTGAGAGTTCAGGAATAAAGGTTGCTGTTTGAACCTACAAGGCTTTTTGGCGGCTCGGTTATTTTGTGCCCAGCCAGACTGCAGCACACTTTCCCAACCCATGGTGTCTCTGATCTGATTTCTATTACTTTAGATCAGCATGTATTTTCTAGAATTACATATAAATGGAATCATATAGTTGGCATTCTTTGCTGTCTGTCCTTTGACTCAACATAAATATTTTTAAATTCATTCATGTTGTTCTGTGTAAACTGCTGAGTAGTATTCCATCTTATGGACATACCAAAAATAGTTTATTCACTTACTTATTAATAGACATTTGGGATGCCAGGTTCACTCAATAGTATCATAAATAATATTTCCATTCTCTTTAAGTGAAATTTATGTTATAAATTATAAGAGTGTTTTAAAGTAGTACATTGAATAACATTCCAATAACAAATACCAGTTTTATTTTAATGACACTAACTCATTGTGAATTTATACAGAAAAATAAGTCAACAGGAATAATAAAGAAAATTTTGGATCAATGAAGACTAGCCTATCAACTCCGTATTCATAGAAAAGAAATGACAATGTCTTTTAAGTGAATATTGAACTTTTAAACTATACTCCTAATAAAATGAAGCAAAAATTAAAATGTTTTTATGCATCAGTTCTCATCAGAGATGTTGGTCAACATTGAAATTTTGAAAAAAAAGGAAGAAGTGCCAGAGATCAAGGAAGTGAAGAAAAAGGAGGGACAAGTTTATAACTACTGCCCAGGCAGCAGATTCAGCAACCCATTCCATTTTCTAAAATTCACTTACCTGTGGCCAGAAATTCCAACCCTCAGACCTGCCACATTTATGACACACAGTTTCTTGCATATGTTTTCAGAAATATTCCATGCATGTACTTGCATATACTGAAAAACCAGCCTCTATCTCAGAGCAAAGCCTATCCAAGGAAGGGACATGACCTTTGTCCTTGGAAAAACCCACAGAGCCCTCCCAGGCACATTCCCACCCTGCTAAGTTGTTTATCTATAGGAGAGATCTGCTGTACCAGGTGTCCCTGACTCAGTCAGGCGAGGTGGGGACCCATAGCAGCCCCCTAGCAGCCACCAATCAGCATGAGACAGGGAAATACCTGGGATGCCAGATGACCCTCCCAGTAGTTTATGGTGGTGGGAAGCCGTGTAGTTCAGCATGTACACCCCTCTTGGCTTAAACCAGTCAGTTCAAACGAATACCCCCTTTGTACTGACCAATCACCCCTAGACAACTTGTTCCCGCCAGTGAATGTGCTAATCATGTTTTAGAGTTGTTATTTGATTTTCCCGTGGTGTGTGATGATTTGCTAAAAGAGGCTATGATGTATGTGAAGTCCCTGCCCTCTCCAAAAAATGTATAAAAGTGCTGCAAACCCTGGGCTCGGGGCCTCTCAGCATCACCAGTTGCTGTGTGTGCGCGCGGAGGACCGAGCTAGCTCGCAATAAACACCTCTTTGCTGCTTACATCGATCTTGGGTCTCTGGTGGTCTTTGGGGGTCCTGAATTCGAGCATAACAATACAAAACCATTCTTCTTTGCCTTTTTATTTATTTATTTTATAATGTATCTTTGCACAAGGCTCTGGTCAATTTCCAGTACTGCAAAAACAAACAAAACGAACTTAACAACAACAATAAATATATCTTGCAGATCTTTCCTGTTTATATTTTTCTTTCCTTTTTTTTTTTTTTTTCTGTGCTGCTGGGCAGTGAACCCAGGGACTTGCGCATACCAGGTAAGCTCTCTATCACTGAGCTACCTCCGGTTCCAGATCTTTTCTTTTTAATTGCTTCCTACTTTCTGTTATATGGATTTGGCCACATACGCTAAGGTTGACCAAGTATGTCCTGGAGACCGAGATCTAGCCTGTGCCCCATTGGCGTGAGGCTGTGAGAGACAGGAAGAGGAATATATATTTAATGATTTTACCCAAGAAATGGGTGGGATGAGGTCTAACCTTTTTTTTTGCAATTGGTTCTCCACTAGAAAGTCCACTTTTTCTAAGTCACACAAACGCACTTGTTGGTAACCTGCTTCCATGTTCCACAGAATGCCTCTTATCAATAGGTAATTTTTTTTTCTATCTCCTTTGGTACAACCAACACCATAGTGATTTTTTTTTCTTCAAGTGGCACGGATTGAACCCAGAGCCTCTCACATACCACTGAGCTTACACGCCCAGTCCAGCCTTGAGGTATTTTTAAAGCTGAGTGACACAGATTAACATGGAGTTTCTTTGCCAACAGGATCTGAGTTATTTTCTGGCCTTAACAGGCTATAGTCTGGCCACATCCCATTCTTATTTAGTATTCTCAGACTTCCTGCTAGCCTCTGAAGCAGTTTCACAGGTCTAAGATCAATTGCCTAAGTTTCAGAGCTGCCCTTAACTTTGGCAGTGGCACAGGAAATCGTGCCTGCACCGACACATGTCTCTCCATATGTCTCAAACAGAAAAATTAATAAAAGGAGAGGGGTGCGGAAAAAGCCTGACACATGCAACATGGGCGCCTTGGAAAGGAAACTGCATTTATTGGCAAGGAGACGAAGACAAGGAGGAAAGCAGGGCTACCATCTGTATCTCCTTTCTGAAGTGAAGCTGGAGAGAACTCCCGACGCTGCCGGACAGAAGAGTCAAGGCCCTGGAGGAAGAAGGCCCCCAGTGCTTGGGAAACTGCAGTTAAATTCAGTGTCAGAATCCTTTCCCCTGAATTGCCTGGCTGCCCTGCTTTAATTGGTGTCACTGAATCTCCCACCTTTTCTTGCCACGGCTGGTCCCCTTTCTGCTTCAGGGAAGAGTGCTCACCAGCCTCTACCTGTTCTGTTTGTGGCACGTGGAACTTTAAAAAAATTGTGCTAGAATAGATAACATGACATTTATCATTTGAGCCATTTTAAGGGTACAGTTCAGTGGTGTTAAGTACATTCGCATTTGTTATGGTTTGGATGTGAGGTGTTCCCCAAAAGCTCTTGTTTTTTTCTCTTTATTATTTTTTATTATTAGTTGTTCAAAACGTTACATAGCTCTTGACATATCATATTTTCCCCCAAAAGCTCTTGTGTGGTTAGGGAGCCTTAACCTAATCAGTTCATTAATCCCTTAACAGGATTAACTGGGTGGTGGCTGGAGGCAGGTGGGTGTGGCTGGAGGAGGGGGGCATTGGGGGCGTGGCTTTGGGGTCTCTATTTGTCTCTGGAGAGTGGAGTCTCTCTCTGCTTCCTGATCACCATGTGAGCTGCTTCCCTCCACCACACTCTTCCTCCATGATGTCCTGCCTCCCCTGAGCCCAGAGGAATGGAGCCTGCTGTCTATGGACTGAGACCTCTGAATCCATGAGCCCCTAAATAAACCTTTTCTCCTATACAGGTGTTTTGGCCAGGTCTTTTAGTCACAGTCGCAAAAAAGGTGACTAAAACAACATTGTTACATAACGGTCACCAACAATCATCTCTAGGACATTGCTCATCTTATAAAACTAAAAATCTATGCCCTTTAAAAAAGTACCTCCCAATTCCTCTCTCTCTCCTCATATCCTAGTAATCACTACTCTATTTTAAAACTCTCTCTCTCTAAATTCGGCTATTGTATGTAAGTAATTCATTCAGGCAGAATCGTTTGAGTTTTTTATTTTTTGTGATAGTCTTATTTCACTTATGGTAGTATCTCTAAAGTTCACCTGTGTACTATGTCCTACAAGTCTCTTCCTTTTTAATGATGAATGACATTATGTTGCATGTATTCATGACACTTTGTTTGTTCATTCATCTGTTGATGGGCATTTGGGTTGTTTCAGTCTTTTGGTGATTGTAAATGATGTTGTCATGAACATTGATATACAGGTACCTGAGTTCCTGTTTTCAAGTCTTTGAGGGTATATACCTAGAAGTAGAATTGCTGGATCGTCCAGTAATGTGATGTTTAATATTTAAAGAACTGTCATACTGTTTTCCACAGTTGCTTTACCATTTTATGTTCCCATCAGCAATGTACAAGTGTTCCAATTTCTCCATATCTTTGCATGGAACATGTAACTTTTGATAATCTCTGAAAAATACCTATTTCTTTGTTTGATAGTATGATACTTAGAGAACTAACAATTCTAGGGAACTAGCTATTCTTCCAAGTCCTTAGTTCAAAAATAGAATATATATCCTATTAAATATATAATGCATGATATATACATACATTGTATATGTAACATATACAACTATATATAAATATATAATACCCATCAAATATATATTCAAAAATATATCAGATGATGTATATATCTATCAAAGGACTGATGCATGAATATTTAAAAATACACTCTCCTCCCCACACTTTTACTTCATTCCTTTCCTTCTTTGGACATTACTCCATCTCTGTGCTTATTTTGAGCATCCAAACCCCATATAACAGCAATAAATAGTTCAATTTCAGCCTCCAGGCTCCTGAGAGAAATGTCAGGGCATTTTGTTCTGTGCCTAATGGAGGACCCATTACAATGTGGATTCTACTTGGCAGTTACTCGTTTTGTCAAAGGCAAATGAAGAAATATGCCATTGTTCCTAGGCAAGGATCAAATTTGCAGACCTGGTGGCAGATAGATTGCAATGAGACTTATAGCTAGGATAGAGAGAGAGGACATGCCTTGGCAAGAGGGCCATGATGCCAACTGGCATCTGGCAAGTTACATCACAACAAAGTTAGACTTCCTTAAATACCAATTGACAGACATTCTGTGCTAAGAAATCAGGATATTTCTGACATCGTAATAAATTCCATAACAATGGAAATTGGAGTGGGTCAGTCACAGCCTGTGACATGGGAGGAGGAGCAGCAGGACTCAAGCAAAACCAATAACAACAATAATAAAAGAGATCATCTATTGAACCCTAATTATGGGCAAAGTACTTAATTATAACTACTATTTTGTACCCTATTATTAGGTACTGCCAGATGCTGATGATAATGTAGACCCTTTGAATATATAATCTTGTTTAATCATTACTATACAACTATCGTTTCAACTAGGTTCACCTAAGTTGTGCAACAGTAATAAATAACTCCCAAATCCCAGTGGTTGAGTGTATTAGGTGCTTATGTCTTGCTGACATAAAGACTGTTATGATGGAGGTCCCCGATAACTCTGGAGGGCAACTCCACTCTGTATTTCAGCTCAGAATTTCTAGCTGCTTCTATTGTATCACATTTCTGTATCAACACACCCTGCATGCCTCATTGGTAAGTACCCCTATTATCTTCATTTATCGGTAATAAAACCAACACAGAGAGATTAAGAACACTCCTCCAAGGCCACTCTGCTGCTCAGGTGGCTGGGTTTAGATGAAGGTGTGTCTGACTGCTCAGCCCGGGCTTTTCACCACACAAATGTCTGCCTCCCCCAAAGAAACCACATTGAGCAAAAGTAGACACAGTTTTCTTCATCAGGGTTCGTTGAGTATTTTCAACAATGTCTGAAAATGAGAATTAGAATTTAATAACATAATCCATTGAACCACACTGTGTGAAAATTAGGGTATTCTGGAGGAAGGTGAAAGAGTGAGATGATGCTTAATTATGTTGAATTGCAGAGTAAAGTGCGTGGTTCTCTTTCCTGAAGATGACTATCTCATCCTCAGCTAATCCCAAGGCCCTAGTTGACGGGAACAAATACCCTGAACGGAATGCTGTCCTGGATAAACCCAGTTTAGTGTGAACACATGCACATTTTCAGGAAGGACGGTTGAAATGTTATACAGGAGGAAGGGAATAATTGAAATTCAGAGCAAACACTGACCGTATCATCTGTGGGGTTAAAAATGCCTTTGTGTTTAATAAACCACCTTGATTGATCCTTGTTGCCATAGGAGACTAAGGCCCCAGGGTTTAGATCAGCCCTGTCCAGTAGAAACCAGATGTGAGTCACATATTTGAATGTAAGGAGCAGCTGCCATAGACATGCTGGGACATGCTGGGACTCACTAAGTTGCTGGCCATAAGGAACAACAGCCATAGGCATGCTGAGTCATGTCTGGTTGCAACTGATAAGGAGCTCTAAGGGGCACTAGCCACAGGCACACTTAACAATGACTGGTTACAATCCATAGGGAGCACAGCTCCGTGAACATGCGCAAAGAACATGCCCTTTTACAATTACATCATCTCACTGGATATAACCAATGGACGTTGACTTTCACTGGGTGAAACTAATCACCAGCATACACCACCAACTTGGAACTATTTTTAAATCTCTTGTCCTGCCACATCAATGATGCTGCTCTAAAGACATCAGTGAGACTGGCCACCTTGCTGTCCATGCCCAGGTTGACTCCACCATTCCTGATGTCAAACCGTTGGCTGGAGAGAACTGCTCTTTGGCTAAGAGAAGTTGCATGGCATCGAAGGTATTTTGGGGCTTGTGCTTGCCCTAGAATTGTGTGATTTGCTCGTAGTGTTAATTAGTGTGCATTAGATGCTAGGTGGGGTGCTCCAGCACACCCAACACTTTTTGCATTCATTGTTATGTTTGATGATTGGTGTGATTGAATATATGCTTGCATTTAAAGACAATCTGCCTTGGAGTAATTATTTGATAAACGCTGCTTGCAACATTGAATTTTCTGCTTAGTCACATTAAAAATTAATTTAAAGGGAAAGCGAGATGAATTTTAATAATATTTCTTATTTAATCCAATCTATCATTATCTTTTAAACCCAATATGCTGTCATTCAACATTCCATGGATTGTAGTTTCAGAATATAATCAATATAAAATTATTCATGTTATGTATTATTACTTATCAATTTTTTTTAAAAGAAAACCTGTTTCAAATTCTCGTGTGTGTTTTACACTTACGACATATCTCAGTTTGGATCAGTTACATTTCAGGTGCTCAGTAGATGGCCACTGAACTGAACATGGCAAGTCTACACTGAGAGGAAGGCAGAGGAGGAAAGGGTGAACTGTTCTGTATGAAAAAATTTAAGAATCATGAGTTTCCTGGAAGGTAGGGCAGGGTCAGCAGGAACAGCCAGGGAGGACAGTGGGCGATTCTGGAAAGGGAGCCTGTGAGGAGATTGGTGGCTTGGGAAGAGGGGAGATGTCCTGTATTTCATCATAGAATAATATGGAGTAAAGGAAGCAGGCTCAAGATGAGAAGCACAATTCAGTCCAGAAAGTTCAGGGTCCTGGAATATCAGTGTGGGGATGAGATAGGGATTTAGGATAAATCGAGAGAGAGAGAGAGAGAGAGAGAGAGAGAGAGAGAGAGAGAGAGAGACACTAAGTCTTAAAAGAGAAACTCCCATGAACTATTCAGATTCAGAAAGTGTTAGAGTCTGTAAACAAGTCTGGATGGCGCCTGGCAAAATGCCAGAGGGAGTGGTTTGTAAAGTAACAAAAGCGAGCCATTAAGTGTGGAGATTCCTGATTGGTTGACTGCTGTATCTAGTTTATGCTAATTAAGATAAGCTGTGTGGAATGTATAAATACCTCGGTTGTCCTACAATAAACGGCTTCCATTCCTGCTGCATCAACGTACACAAGTCATTCGTCACCCCCCCCCCCCCCCCCCCCCCCCGTTATTTTGCCCAGCCAGCCAGGCTGCGGCAAGAAAGCACAGCCGTAAATCTTGAGTGACATGCCCTTGGTCCATGCCCTTGTAAAATAAGAGAAATTCGCAAGATCAGGGAAAGATGGTGTGAAATTGTGCAATTTCACCTTGACTCCACCTCCAATCTGGCCCCTAACTCCAGCCCTTTGAGAAATACTGGACTCCCAGTCCAAGGTGGAGCTTCTCACTCCCTTGAATGGGTATCTACTTCCTAACTAAATCTCTGTCTACGCCTCTGTCTGGCCCAGGCTGAGATTCTTTTCTGTTACATATGTCAAGAGGCCCTCTGGTTCTAGTTGAGATTTCCCCTCCCCTCTGGGAGTTCCTTGGATGCTTCCTGAGAGACATCTCTTCTCCCACGCGGAAAGGGCACTGGGCTTCTGGTGCCTGCAGTGGGGGCTTGAACTGTTTAAGGTTGAAGGTTGAAAGTAACACCCGATAGCCAGATTACCTCTAGAGAGAGGGTGTCTGCGTGAAATAGGAGAGCCATGATACCAACACAATGAAACCTTTGCTATTCTTATAGGGCAGTTTGTGTGATACTTTGCCCAGTGGTGGGGTTGCAAGAGGATTAAAAATGACCCACTCTACAAAGATGGTAGGTCTTATGAGAAAGATAGACTTGATACTGCTGTTGAGAAGCAGGTTCGAGTCCTGTTCGCTGGGTGTTGAAGATTGAACACCTGAGAAAGAGGCAAGAGCAAAAAGTTTTATTTAAAGGCTAGGATGGGGGGGGAGAGAGAGAGAGAGAGAGAGAGAGAGAGAGAGAGAGAGAGAGAGAGAGGGGAAGAGAGGAAGAGAGGAAGAGAGGAAGAGAGGAAGAGAGGAAGAGAGGAAGAGAGGAAGAGAGGAAGAGAAGAGAAGAGAAGAGAAGAGAGGAGAAGCTCTTCAACAGCTTCAACAGAACAGGGGGTCCACGTTGGTGCCCGTGGGGGTGAGGGGTGTCCTGCACCTTTTATAGATTTTAGATTTCCTTTGTTCTCGTGCCCCCACCTCCTCTCAACCTGCCTAGTGACCCAAAAGGTGAAGTGATCTAAGGGTTGGAAGGAAGCTGGCCCCCTGGGGGTCAGACAGGAGGGGTCATCCAGGGGCACTCATTAACTCCTTGCTGGGGGAACAATTCCCCGGAGGCTGATAACCTTGGCAACAGGTTGGAGGAGGGGGTAGTGTCCTGAAGTTAAATTAATGTTTTTATCTCCTTTGACTCATCCCCCATCCTCCTGACCCAATTGTTCATTACCTACACCGACTGTCCTTTTGTTCCTTAAACTGGAAATAAAATCCTGTATCTGTTAAGATTACTTAAATATATTGTAATATAACTTAACAGCTCATCCTGCAACTGTTTAGCAAAGTGTGCCATTTTATTTCACAGTCAGACAAGTGAGTAAACTCAACTGTTTGAACAACTCAAAGATCATTTGCAATATTTTTCCTACCCTAGTCATTTATTTTCCCTTTAAACTTTTGATCACTTTTTTAAAAAATATATTTTTTTAGTTGTTGATGGACCTTGATTTTATTTATTTGTATGTGGGGCTGAGAATCGAACCCAGTGCCCCACACCTGCTAGGCAAGCGCTCTACCCCTGAGCCACAACCCCAGTCCTTCCTTGATTACTTTTTATTCGGGATTTTAAAAATTTTTCCTTGTAGACCTTAATTTTGACATTTATGTTCTCTTCCCCCAGATTCACAGAGGTGCTTTAGAGGAATCAAAATCCCGATTAAGGGCTGGGGTGGTGGCTCAGTGGTAGAGTGCTTACCTAGTAGGTGTGAGGCCCTGGGTTAGATTCTTAGCAACACATACAAATAAATAAAATCAAGGTCCATTGCCAAATTTAAAAAAATATTGAAAAAAAAATCTGGATTAAGAAAAAGTCAATGGGCTGGGATTATAGCTCAGTGGCAGGGCACCTGCCTGGCATGTATGAGGGACTGGGTTTGATCCTTAACACCACACCAACAAAATAAAGGCATGCTGTCCATTTACAACTACAAAAAGAATTTAAAAAAAAAGAAAAGAAAGAAAAGAAAAAAAGTCAACACAGTTTATTAGGAAATGAAGGGTGAAAGGGCTCTCGAGTTTTATGAACTGGGTCCCCCTTTGTTTTTGTGGGGTGGGTGACTAGGGTGTCCTTGAAAAGGGTAAGCACCATGAAAGAAGGAAGCAAGCGAGGAGAAAAGACAGGGGATCCATCCTGGTGAGAGGAAAACTTAAAAAGAACAACTGATTTCCCAGTGAAATCAAACCAACAGGCTCATTTGTTGGATAAGAAACATCCAGAGAAAGGATGTTAATAAAGAGTCATAGTTATCCCGCTTTGAGGTTTGCATTACATTTTTGTTCACGTATAAGTACATTTTATGCGGTTTCACCTGCCAAGATTTTGGTATGGAGGATCAAAGTGCCCCGAGACTGACTTTTCTTTTCTATGAAAAAAAGAAAATTCTGGAGCCTCGAAAATTACTTGCATTAAAGAGAGAGAGAGAGAGCGAATGGAGGGCATGATCCTGGATGATTGGCAGAACAGGAAGGTAAGTCTTTGGTGGGTACATTTACTGCCAACCTGGGGACAAATTCTCGGAGGTGGAATGGGTGACCTATTGTTCTTTTTGCTAAAATTCTTTCTTCCAGCTGAGAGATCATGATGAAAAGCCAGCTTTTTTTTTTTTTTTTTTTTGGCCTGTTGTTGGTCCCTTCGGTTAATTTTAGCTTGATTTTAAAGGCCTATTTTCATGAAAGTTTTTTTATTTATTTTTTTAAAAAAATTTAATCTCTTTCCTGTACTCAGATGGTCTTCTGCAAAGACCAAGAGACAGAGCCAGGAAGAAAGGACTCAAATGCTTGAGGCCTGACCATGTCCCTGAGGGCAGATATATTATCCTTTTGGGTTGACTTATGAACTTCTATAAGGAAGAATGAAGGAAAATCTGTTCACCTTTTATCTTAATAAAATATCCCACCAGAAGGAAAGAAAGCTCCAGAGAGAAACAGAAAGATCACAGTGCTTTGTTTCGACCAACAAAAGTCATGCTCAAAAAATAGAAAAAAGAAATTTTTGGAGGCACGTCGTGCCCACTAGGCATTTTGTTGTAATTAGGGAAGAGTCAGACAAGGCCACTGGAGTGAACAAAGCTACACATATATTGGCTTCCCTCTTTGATAAATTTTATTTTTTTTTCCAAAGTGGGTTTGGTGTGTGTGTGTGCGCGTATGTGCATGGGATCATACTAGTGATCAGACAATGAAAGATTCAAACTACCCGTGAAAGAGATGATGAAATTGACCTCAAAAGATAGAAAATAAAAAGTCCTAGAAAAGGACAAATGAGAGCTTATTTCTCAGAAGAAACATGTTTGTTCAGAACAGCCAAAAGGGCTTTTGCAAGCTACATTTGAGGCACAAAGAAGGGCTGGCCCAGCTTGGGGCAGCCAATGTCATGCTACACAAATAAAGAGTAAACCGGCCCTGCTGCCCAACTTTGATTTTTTGCTTTTCTGTTTCCAAAGGGGGAATGAGATTTAAGCAAGATGGATAAACTAAAAATCAGTGAAGAAGAATGAAAGTTTGAGAGAAATTTTGAGAAGAGCTGTTGGGCCCTGGCAAGAGACCAGATCCTGGGCTCCTCCATCATGGTCCCAGGAAAGAAAGTCATGGAGTGGGGGTGGGGGTGCGTGTGTTTCTAGAACCCTGGGGAGGAACAAACATCTCAGTTTTCAAAAAGAAAAGGATGAAAGAAACAGTAGGCTAATTAGCTTGACTTTGATCTGAAATAATTTTAAAAAGACTCTTTGTGAGTAATGAGGAAAATAAAAAGTGGTAATGTCTCACTCTTAGCATAGGTTTCTCAAGTCAGGCCTTATTATTATTATTATTATTATTATTATTATTAAAGTTCTTAAACTTCTGTATCACACTGCTTGGTCTTTTATTTAGTATTTATTATTAGTTTTGATTATTCACTAGACCAGTGGAGACTCAGGGAATACCATAGACAGTGTAAAATGTCATCATTTCTGGTTCCATATGGATAGCCCCCTCTTCAGAAAAGCAACCCCTTAGCACCTGGTCTACAGCAGTTACCTAGGTAGCGCCCGTAAAAGTCTACCTTATTTTATTCATAACATGAACCAGTATCTAAAATTACATGGCAATGCCTTTATTTGTGAGTCATCTGGCCTCTCTTCCCCACTAGAATGCAAACTCCATGGAGTTGAGAATCACAAAGTATCCTTCCTACCATCTTAAACAGGGCTGTCAACAGCAAGCATTGAATAAATGCCTATTCGGTGAATGAATGTTGCGTTTTTCTAGTGTAAGTACTTTATAAAATATAAATGCGGGGTATGGTTTTTATTTCATCAAGGCGTTTTGATACCGGTGATGAAAATCAATCAGGAAGGTCAAGTTCCATTTCCCCAGATGTGAAGATTGAACACCTGAGAAACGTGGAGGTAGGTGAAGAAAAAAGTCGTATTTAAAGGGTAAAACAGAGACTTCTGCAAAGGGAAGGGGGCAGAGCTGGGTGTACGAGGAGGTGGGGTGTCCTGCCCCTCTTCTCTCTGTATCTTGGCTAAGTGATCAGAGACCAAAAAGTGGGGAAGAAGCCTTGCACCCCAGGTGGTCAGAAAGGCAGCCACCCAGGAGGTGTTTATTAGCCACTCCCACAACTCCTTTCAGGGAAGAACAGTTCCCTGGAGGCCGGTAGCCTTGGTAGCAGGTTGGAGGAGGAGGAGGAGGAAAAGGAGGAAGGGCTTTGGAGATACTAGCATTTGATTTCCATTCCTTTGGAAGCAGCCCCCATCTCCCAGATCAGACTCAATTATTTATCATTTACAGGGACTGTCCTTTTTGTCCCCCAGCCTCAATTTGACCAAACTTGTCTATTATTTTTCATAATCAGAATCGTCAATTATTTCAGTGACCACATGAAGCATATCCAATGGATGTCACAAATAAAGGACACACGCCGAACCCAGAGGAATGCTCTGTTCCATCAAATTAACCTTCATTTGCTCTCTATTTATTGGTGCATTATAATTACATATACTGGTGGGATTTGTTTTTACATTTTCATCCATGCACACAGTATAATAATATATTTGGCCAATTTTGTTCCCCAGTACCTAGTCATTCATGTTCTTACACTTCTGTATCACACTGCTTGGACTTTTATTTAGTATTTATTTCATTCTGCATTTTTTTTCATTTTTATTTCATTTACATTTTTGAAGAGGTTCGAAATTCGAAAGTTAGGTATACATTGTACAGCCTTCTTCCTGCTACCATTTTGCACCAATTGCCCATGTCCCCAACTCATTAGGAAACCAATGCTATCAATTTCTTTTTATCCCTCTCAAAGTATTGTAGTATATTCAAGAATACGTCTCATGTTATATATGTTAAAATCTATCGTCTGTCTTCTTCCTTCTGTTTTACCCAAATGGTAGCATATGGGTAATATGCTATTCTGTGTTTTTGTTTTCTTCCAAATATTTTAGAGAACCCTTATATTATAGCACTTCAATGATGGGCTCAGGTTTTCCTTTTATTTTACTATTAAAAAACAATTCTGTAGAGAATAACTTTGTTGTGCCATTTCAACCCTAGGCAAATATGCTCATATGTTTACAGAAAAAAAAATTCCTAGAAGTGGGATTGCTAAAAGAGATGCACAATTCTGATTTTGATAGATGTTACTAAATTTCTCTCTAAAAAGGTTGATACCAATTTAAACTCTCACTGCTCTCCTACATTCTTGCCAGTAGAGTCAAAGTAGTTTCTCTGAATGAAATCTCTTATTATGATTGAGGTTGAACATTTTTTTCTGTATTGAAAGACTTTTGCATTTTTTCAACTTGCCTGTTTATGTTGTTGGTCTCTTCTCTATTGGATTACTGCATCTACTTATTTATTTTTCACAGTTCTTTCTTTATACTTTTGGCCTTTATTTAGTGGTATGGGTTGCTTATATTGTACAGTAGAGTTTTAAACTTTTCTTTGCGTAACTTCTGCTCTTTACTATTCTAAGTTTGTTCTTGTAAGTGTGTTATCTTTTCTGTATTATTGTGGAGAGTGTTAAAATTGGGTTTTCTACACCTGAATTACACTCGACTGCATGAGCTGGAGTTTGGCCAGCTATAGCTCTTAGGCTCATCACCTGTTTTTTGTAAATAAAAATCTTATTGGAATGCAGCCATGCGGATTTGTTTATGTATTACTTACGGCTGCTTCTGCCCTGACAGAGAGGCATGGCCCACAAAACCTATAATATTTACTATCTTGCATCTAGAAACAAATTGGCTGACCTCTCTTGTAATCTCCTTCTTTGAGGGTTTATTCAATTCTTTAAGTATGTGACTCTTGGCAAATAGGACAGTCAATGTTCTGAATAGGACATGGTTTGTTAATTTCAATACTGAGAGTTGAAAGCATTTGTTGACCATTTGATATGAAACACCTCATTAGGACTCTCCCCTAAATGAGAATGGCTTTCGCTTCACAAAATTCTGTTGAGCATCTACTATAGGCCTGGCACTAGGTGCCGTGGATCTAGCAATTAACAAACTCCATAAAAATGTCTATCTTCAAAAAAGCCACTGAACGTTTCTTGCTGATTCTGTTTTCATTTGAAAACAATTTATAATTTCATCGAAGATTAGATTGTTTGTATAATCAATATTAATATGTAATTATTGTGTGTACAATTTTTGTTAAATATGATGACTTTTAAACGTTCAAATTCATGTCATTTATCTGTGTACTCTGCTCATGAAGGTAGCCCCAGACTGACACATAGCTCTTGAGCACTTGAAATGTGTCTAGTCTGAATTGAGATGTCCCTTTAGTGTAGAGCACACCAGTGTTCAAAGAATTATTATTAGAAAACAACATAAGATATCTCTTTAATAATTTTGCCCGGGTTTTATGTTGGAGTATCATTTTGGATATATTGAGTTACATGAAATACTAGTAAAATCAATTCCAACTCTTTTGAATTCGTCCTTATGTGGCCTTAAGAAAACTTAAAAATGACTTATCTAGCTCCCGTTTTATTTTTATTGGAAAGTAGTCTTCACATTATCTTCCTTTAAGCTTAGCCGGGGTTTATCAAATACAAATTTTTTAGTAGATCGGAGCTCTGGGGTAAGGAAAGTCTCAGACATTCATTGCTGGGTCACAGAACCCTTCATACGGAAGGTAGAAGATGTGAGTTTCCATGGGGACAGGAATGACCTAGTGTTTCCCGAGTCCCCTTCATGATGAGTCTCCTTGGAACATCCTTTTCTCCTCCCTGATCAAAGCGGCATGATCCTGCTTCTCTTAGAACCAGGAATAAGGCTGGAGAGCAGTATAGGCTGTAGTTCACAAGGTCAGAGCTTCAGTTCACTTTCTAGATTTTTTTTTTCTTGCTTTTCTCAATAAAAATCTATTGATTGTTTTAAAGTACAATCCTATTTTAAAATGTGACACACCAGGTCTTGAAAAGTGTGGTTGATTAAAAAAAAAAATAAAATATTGACTGGATTGACAGAATGGTTCCTTTTCAAAATAAGTAGTCGTGCAACACGGAATGTGGTTGGGTGAGTTCTTTGCCTTGTGAATTTGAAGACTGAGACTCACAGACACTAGGGTGAGAGCGGAATAACAGGATTTATTAGAGTGATAGAAGAAAGCAGATCACGTGAAAAGGGAGGGGTCCCAAGAGAGGTTGCCCATGAATATCTGCTATCTAAGGTTTTGTTTGTTTTTATGCAAAGTATACCTTTATTATCTATCTATCTGTTTATTTGTTCTAATTAGTTATACATGACAAGAGAATTCATTTTGACACATCCTACATAGACGGAGTATAACTTCTCATTCATCTGGTTGTACATGATGTAGAGTTACACAGAGTTACACAGGTCATATAATCATATATGCACATAGAGTAATAATGTGTGATTCATTCTATTATCATTCCTACCCCCATACCTTCTCCCCTTCCTTCAATACCCTCTGTGTAGTTAAAAATACCACTATTCTCCCCCCGCCACACACCCCATTGTGAATTAGCATCCACGTATTAGAGAGAATATTTGGCCTTTCATTTAACAGCAAATGCCATAATTTCATTCTTTAAGGCTGAGTAATATTCCATTGTGTATATATAACACATTTTCTTTATGTATTCATCTGTTGAAGGGTACCTAAGTTGGTTTCATAGCTTAGCTATTGTGAATTGAGCTGCCATAAACATTAATGCGGCTGTGTTACTGTTTTTATGGGTTTACTCTGTCCCTTTGTTTGATTGGTGTGATGACATGTAAATACAGGATTCGGAAAGAGGTCAATCAACTCTGTTTCATGTTCTTCAACAAATTGGGAGAAAATTGATTTCTAAGCTTTTCAGTACAAGATGGGGTGAGAGTTTGTTGGCACAAGAGGAAGTGTTTTAGAGAAGATTTTGGGGTTGGCCATTGCTAGGGGTAATTAAGGAAGAGCCACTGAAGCTGTCAGGGGCAGAGACCAGATGCTCTCCAGACTAGGATGGCATTGTCTCATTCTCTCCTTCTGTTCTCCTCCAAGGTCCTTGTCCTGTCTCTGCCTATGGGTGGCCTACCTTTCTGTCTGGTTGTAAATGGGTTTTTTCACTTGGATGGTAGTAAGAGAGAGAAATCCAGTGAGGAATGGTGCAGAGTTATTAGTTGATAATAATAATAATAATTAATCAATTAATAATTAATTATACTCAATAATTATTAATTAATTAATGTTAATCAATTAATTAATGGTACCAGGGATTGAACCCAGAGGCACTTAACCACTGAGCCACATCCCCAGCCCTTTTTGTATTTTATTTAGAGACAGGGTCGTGATCACTGAGTTGCTTAGGGCCTCGCTCGCTAAGTTGCTGAGGCTGGCTTTCAGCTCGAAATCCTCCTGCCTCAGCCTCCCCGGCCGCTGGGATTACAGGTGTGCACCACCACGCCTAGTGATAAGTCACGTTTTTGACAGAATATTCCACTTAAAGAACCTGTATACTGAGAAACGATAAATCCCAGAAAACAATTGAACTGGGAGTTACTCCAGAGATAAATGTTACCATTTATTATGTTCAGAAGTCCTTGTTATAAAGGTCAGCAGGTGACATCTGGATGTCTGCTACAGTGTCATATGCTTCAAATGAGTTGTTTCCCACCTCCCCAGAGTGTCTACTCCAGAGACCCCAATTCCATGCCTTCAGATCAACAGAATCACAGCTCTGGGTTTCTCATAACTCCGCTTGATTCTCAGACTTTCATGCAAACATTCTCTCCAGCATTAAACCCACTAGTTATATGTTCCAGGGACAAGCTACAGCATTGGCTTTCTGGTGTAGTCTATATGGATTTTGTTGTTGTTGTTGTTAACACAGCTTCTGGCAGAAACTAGAGTAGAAGCTCTCCATCCTAATGATTCTCCTGCGGTAGCCACTCCCCACAGTGAGAGGAGAAACACTGGCTGTGTGAAAGGTCCCTTTTGATCTCCCTGTGTTGTCCACATCTTGTAATTGAAACTAAAAAGAAATGTCATTTTTTTCATATATGTTTATTGTCCTTTGTGTCAGAAAACTTATCAATTAGGAATTAATAAAGTTCAAGAAATCGAGACTGTGGAAAAGCTGAGTGAGTCCTTGCCAAAGGTTGTGTCTGGGTGATACATCCAAATTGGATGTGGCAGGGTCGGTCTGACTGTGGGGTCAGCTTCATGGGGAATTTCTGCAGTCAATTGACGCAGCATAGCAGCAAGTTGAACTGGCCATTAAACCAGTCTACATGGTAAGCCCAGGCTTTTGCTCAGTCATACCAAAGGAGTCATAAGAAACCACCGTCCAACTAATAAATGAAAACAGTATAAAGTGAATGATATAATTAAAATTCTGCTTTCCCATTGGTGTTCATTCAATAGACCAAAACGCCTCTTTTTTTTTTTTTTTCTTGGTGTGTGTGAATGTACTGCAGATGTTCCAGTGTGAACTTGTAGGTACTTACTTTTAGATACTTATTTGCAAGGTGGCATTGAAATTTTAATCTAGAACTGAAAAATGCTGGCTTGCTATGAAGGCCATCATTTCATCATATGTATATATGTGTGTACTTGAGCATATTATGCATATCTACTTATTAAGAACTGCAGAATGCCAGCTCATCAGCTAATAATTAAGTTGCTATAAATCTGAATCAAGATGACACTTTTTATTTCCACAGGGAAAGTCACTTTTTGAGTGCTTTTAATAGAAAATAATACATTTCACAGTATAAAAGTTAGAATTCCTAATAGGCAAATTAAAGGGAAAAATTAGCTGTGATTTTACCACCCAGATATAACCCCACTAAGCTGTTCATGTCTGTCCCTCTTCATATTAGAATATGAGATTAGACCATAAATTATATTTTTCTAAACTGGATTTATAATGTGATCATTTATTCTTCCTTGTTTTGTTTAGATTTAAATTATAAAAACCATGCATGCATGCTCTTTTATAGCGTATGAAGAAATATTTGGTTTAAGCAATCCCCAATTGCTGGATAATTGTTTTTAATTGTTTGCTGTTACAGATCATTTCAGGGAGTCGCTCTGCACCTACCTTTTTCACTTGAAGTGATTATTCCTCTGGATATATTCCTCCAACTGGAATAGATGAGTCAAGAAATAAGTATATTGTAAAGATTTTTTTTCTGATACATTTTACCAAATTGCCTTTCAGAAATAGTTTCCCTGTCAGCACATAATTAATTGTCTGATAAGCACCATGATAGTGAAGAAATCCAAGACTTTAGGAAACTGACAACCTTCGAGGATGATACTTAGATATAAATACCTTTTGACTAGTCAATTATTGTAATTTTGCAATAATATTACCACTTAAGAAAAGCTTTCAAAATAGCACATCTAACATTTATTTATTTAAAATTTTTAAAAAATAAGCCCTCAAAATGGTTTAAGTAATTTTGATCTTTTTTTTTTTTTTTTTTGGTCCTACTTAATGGCCAAGTTCATAAAGTCTGAACTGACTGTTAAACCAGACCAAACCTGCCAAATTGTCTATCCTATTGGTCTGAATTCTCCAGTCAGGCAAATACCCCAAAATACGTAAACCGTAAAATCACAAATTGTAAATGTGTGGAATGTCAGCGGCACCTCCGGACCCATCTTGAGCTGTTGCTGATCTGCTTTCTCTCCATCACAATCCAAATAACAATACTCCCACGTCGTGCGAAACTTATATTAAGTAGGTTTGTCTGCTTTGCTTCGGTTTATCTGTCTGTCTCAATTCAATACCCAGGCTCACCCAGGGATCTGAAGAGGAGAGAGGATGAGTTTTTTGTCTTCCTCCATAATATATAAAATGGAATATTATCCATCCTTAAAAAGGAATGAAATTCTGACCATGCTATAAAATAGGTGAACCTTCAAATATATATGGTAAAATTGGTAAAAAATTGGTTTGGTAAAATTGGCTAGAAAAACAAATGGGCAAATACTGTATGATGACATTATAGGAGCTACCTAGAAGAGTCACATTTATAGGGACAGAAAGTAAAATCCAAGTTACCAGACATGGTTGGGAGGGAAAATTAGGTAGAGTTTCAGCTAGGGATGATGAAAAAGTTTTAAGGTGGATAGTACCATTGGTTGCATAGCGTTCGATGGTACCCAATGCCATTGAGCTGTACATTTAAAAATGGTTAAAATGGAAGTGGTTGTGGAGGCACATGTCTGTAATTCCAGGAGGGTGATGAGTTCAAAGCCAATCTCAGTACTTAGCAAGGTACTGAGCATTTTAGTGAGACCCTGTCTCAAAATAAAATACAAAAAGGACTGGGGATGTGGCTCAGTGGTTAAGTGTCCCTGGGTTCAATCATACACACACACACACACACACACACACACACACACACACACATATATATATATGGTAAATATTAGGTGATATATATTTTACCATGTAGAAGAAAGGACAGTGTCTTTCCTAACTTCTAAAGCCTTGATTGGTTTTGTGTAGTTTTTGTGCTATATGTAAAGTGAATCATGTAACATATATTTTTTTTGTGACTGGCTTCTTCCCTTCAATGTTGCTATATGTACAATCCATCCGTGTTGCTGGGTATGATGGTTGGTATACACATGAGAGAAATTGTTAACCACAGTATATACTGACTACAGTATATGAGAGCAGCGGCTATTGCCCTTCCTGGTCAACACCTGGTATTCCTATTTGTTTAGCTATTGCATTGGTTTGTGGTGGTGTCTTGTTGTAGTTATAATTTCATTGGTATTTTCCTGGATGATTAATTGGTAGTAAATACCTATGTTCCAAATATCAGGATTCTTAATTTCACAAGAAAAAATACTTCTTGATATTAAATTCCAAATAGACCCCAGTACAATAATACTGGGTGATTTCAACACACCTTTATCACCAATAGAGTTCTTCAATACATAAAATCAGTAAAGATATTTCTGACCTAAATAAAACTGTAAATCAAAGGAACCAAAGAAATGACATCTACAGAATATTTGACCCTATAACAGTTGAGTTTACTTTCTTCTCAGCAACTCATGGAATCTTTTCCAAAACAGACCATATTCTAGCTTACAATGTAGGTTTTTAGCAAGTAAAACAGTTGATACAATCACATGAATACCATCAGATCACAATGATAATGAAACTAGAAATCAACAGCAAGTAAAATAACAGAAACCACATAAACACATGGAGATCGCACCATATTCTTTTTCTTTTTTTTAGTTGTAGTTGGACACAATACCTTTATTTAATTAATTTATTTATTTTTTTACGTGGTGCTAAGAATCAAACCCAGTGCCTCGCACATGCTAGGCAAGTGCTCCACAGCTGAGCTATGACCCCAGCCCGAATCATACTCTTTTAAAAGATGAATAGATCTTAGAAGAAATGAGAGAATAAAACAAGATATATTTAGAAACAAATGAGAAAAGAGATAGAATACATCAAAATCTCTTTTAATATGTGCATTGGCCATTTGGATATCCTATTTTGTGAAGTAACATTTACCTATTTTTCAAATGGATTGCCCTTTTATTTTTCTTATTGATTTTTTTCCCCTCAGTACACAGGGCTTCACTCACGCTCTACCACTGAACCACACCCCCAGCCCTTTCTTATGATTTTTTAAGTGTTCTTTATTTTTGAGCTTTTATGGGACACATGTGTTCCCAAAAATATTCCAACATTTTTTTAACTGTCTTAATGAGGACTCTTGATAAATGAAAATCTTTAATGTAGCAGAACTCTTTTTCTCTGTTTGTATGTTTTAAGAAATCTTTGCTATGCCCAGGTCCTGAGACTATTCTCCTGTGTTATCTTCTAATACTTCTGTGGTTTCATATAGAAACTACATACTCTTTTGCAAGCAGATCTATAAGGTATTTGGAATTAAATTTTGTGTGTGATGTGAATTTAATGGGGTGGGGGGAGGATGGTAAAATTCATTTTGTTTTCTGTACTGGTAGCCAATTCACATTACAGCATGTAGTGAAATAACTGATTTTACCCTCTACCCTTAAATGCCAACTTGCATATGCATTTGAGACTAAAAATCTCCCTGTAAGTGTGTGTGTGTGTGTGTGTGTGTGTGTGTGTGCATGTGTGTGTATCATATTTTCTTTTTTTTTTTTTTTTTTTGGTACAGAGGTGCTTGACCCTGGAGCCACATCCCCCTTTTTTTTTTTTTTTTTTTTTTTTGGTACAGAGGTGCTTGACCCTGGAGCCACATCCCCATCCCTTTTTATTTTTTATTTTGAGACAGAGTCTTGCTAAGTTGCTTAGGGCCTTGCCAAGTTGCTGAGGCTAATCTTGAACTTGTGATCCTCCTGCCTCAGCCTCCTGAGTCTCTGGGATTACAGGCGTGTAATCCACTACAGGTGTAACCCACTACACCTGGGTCACACCACATTTTCCTTAACCATTCATCTGTTGACAGACCATGAAGCATCTAGGGCATAATTTTTTCCCCTTATTTCTTTTTCTTTCTATTTATCCTGTTGGGGATTTATAGTATTTTTGGAGTTTTAGGGCTTAGCATCTGCTTCCCATTGTTTTGTTTTGTTTTAAATTAAAAAAAAAAATTCTCACACATTATCTCTAGGTTTTGTTTTTGTCCTGTGTTTTCTCAGTTCTTTTGGGGATCCCAGTTTTGATTATCACATCTTTAGATCTTCCCCCTCGTCACACCTGGTCCTTAGCTATTTTTCCATCTCTTTGACTTCTTTGACTGTATATTTTCTTCAGACTTATCTTCCAGCCTATTGATTTCTCCTTTTGAGCTGGGATTATCTTGCTTTTTAACCTATTCATTGAGTGCCTATTTTCTTTCACTAGATTTTTTTTCCTTCTGTAATCTCAGGTGATTTTATGGTTCTTAGGTCTTTGTTGAAATTCTCTTTTGTCCTTTACTATCTTAAATATTGTATTTAAAATACAGTACTTAAATAGAGTGCTTCAAAATCCCAGTATAATTATTTTAATGTCTACATCTTCAACAGATCTATTTCTTTTCTTTCTTTTTTTTTTTTTAGCTAATTTTGGGGGCATGTTTTGTTACTTTTAGCTGACTGCAGCTACTTTGAGAATTATAAAGATGATTTGTCTGTGGATCCTATCTTACTTTGGAGAGGGTTGACACTTGTCCCTAGCAGGCAGGTAGCACAGGAACACATCACCTCCATCTGCACCCCAGTTTCAGCCTTCTGAGACTGTGCAAGCTCGGTTCAGCTCCACAGACTTTCAGACATGACTTTCTGCTCAGTTTTCCTCATCTTTCAGCTGCTGATTGAAAGTTGGCCAAGGGCTCAAAGGAAGAAGGGTTGCCAGATGCCAGTCCACATCTCTGAGCTTCTCTTTTCTCTAAGACCTGGTCTCGGTTGCTCTCTGCCACCTTCAAATAGATGTTTGTTTGATTTAAAATTTCAAGCCTTTCTGAGTGGCTTTTGTCAGTGAGGTTCATTTCAAATAAGCGAGTCTGACATCTTTTGGGAAAGGAAAACTCAGCACCGCTAAGGATTTATATTCTGTTTTCATTTTGGTAATTTTCTCATACTTTTCTCTCCCTTTGATAGTGAAACGTACAGAGATTTTGATTAAGTCAAACTACTCATGAAGAACACAGAGCTGAGATTAGAATTCAGGTTTCCTGGCTACTGATACTGAATCTAGAGCTTTTCTTGGGTACATATTAATTAAAGTACTTTAGTAATGTTTTGTTGTGTTTGATGGGGTGCCGGTACTGGGGTTTTAATTCAGGGGTACTTGGCCACTGAGCCACATCCCCAGCCCTATTTTGTATTTTATTTAGAGACAGGGTCTCACTGAGTTGCTTAGGGCCTCACTCAGTTGCTGAGGCTGGCTTTGAACTCAAGATCCTCCTGCCTCAGCCTCCCGAGCCCCTGGGACGACAGGCGTGCACCACTGCACCCAGCTTGGTAATGTTAAGGATAATAATCTGAGATTGTGTATGCTACTTAGAAGAAGCAATCCTTTCCATTTATAAAAAATTAAATTCCATTCATACCGAGTCCTGCATTTTGTTTGGGCTCAAAAATCCGTAATAGTCTACGTATTTTGGATACCTAGTTGGTCAGGCATGGCGCTAGGAGTTTTATGTTCAGTCCTCATCGCCACCTTCTGAGGTAGGACATTTTATCACCCTGCTTTTTGAGATAAGGCAGCTGTATTTCAGAGAGGCTCATTAACTAGCTCAAGTCTCACCATTTGTAAGTGACAGAACAGGTACTTGAACCTGTGTGATGTAGTGGAATGAACAGTGGCATTGGAGTCAGACAGCCAGGCTCGACAGGTTGGTGTTGTCACTGATGAGCTGTGTGACTTGGAGCAAGGTCCTCCATGAGTCATCGAATCCTCATTTAAGGACAATGAGACTCTATAGTAACAATGTGGTGAAGAGAAAAATCAAATCATGTACGTGAGCCCACCTGGTAGGCATGAGGCACTAAACAAACACTTCCATCCTATATGGCAATAAGCATTTGTAAAGGACTTTAAAATACCCCAAATCTTTTAAGAATAGGATCTATTGAAACCTTACTACAATTCTGAGCAGCAGTCTGGGTAGGGAGACATGGGGAAACCATGCACCAGAGAAATGAAATAACTTGCCTCCGATGACGCAGGGTACGCATAGAAGAGATGAGCTTTGCTGATTGCAGAGTCTAGATTAGCACCATATGCAAGTCCTCGAAATGGAGTTTCTGTAAATTAGTTAATATTTCAAATGCACAAAAGGAATCTGTTATGTAAAGAATCCCCGTAGTGAAGGCTTTTGTGAAGTCAGGATAATTCTAGGAATGTAAATTATATTGCACTAATTTATCTGTTTTATGAGTTTGGCTTTTCCTCTTTTCCTTGTTGTGTCTGATATTGACTTTTCCATTCCCAAAAATGTCTTCCTGTTGATAAGATATTGTTACTTCATTTCTGGAATCTAATTAAAGTTGAGAGTACTCTCAGGGACAGCAAATGTCAAAATCCACTAGGGTTCATGGTTTTGAATGTCTTGTAAAAGTAAAGGAACATATAAAATCAATGAAATTGCGGGAGCAGAATTAAATTATCCCGAGACCGTTTTCCTCAAATGTATGATTCATTTTGAACGTTTTAATGTTTTGTTCAAGAGAGACATTTAAGCTGCAGCTAATGTCCACAACTGTGTGTTGTTTTGATCAGAGAGATCGGCTTGGATGAATTCTGTGTACAGGTAAGGTGGTCTTTGAATTTCAGGTAAGTGTTCTAGAAGGTTCCATGACATTCTGAAGAGGCCCTCAGTTCTATCCACCCGATATCCAGTTGATTGGAAGATTCATCATCCAGGTTCTTGGCAGAAGACAGACTTTCAAATTCCTTTTTGCCCTGGTCTTAGCAAGCTTACCAACTGACTGTGATTTTATTTACAAATGTCTAAAGCATCTTTGCTCCGTGTATTCCTCAAGATCAGTGGCTTCCTATTTCTTCTCAGAGATAAGCAGAGGAAAGTACTCCAGGCACAGCATACTTGTGTGGCCAAATCACTCATGGTGTGGTCTGTGGCATAACTATGGGGTTTGGGTAGGGGCCTGCTGACTTGGATTCTGCCTCTTTCTCTGCTATTCATTGCAACTCTCCAGGGAGCTGATGATCCTAGCATTGAAATCATTGCAACTAGACATTCACCATCTTATACTTGGATGACACTTTTTAAAAAAAAAAATTTTTTATATATCTATTTTTTAGTTGTTGATGGACCTTCATTTTACTTATTTATTTGTATGCGGAGCTGAGAATCAAACCCACTGCCTCACACATGCTAGGCAAGTGCTCTACCACTGAGCCCCAGGCCCAACCCATGATTTCATGATTTTGACCCGTCATAGAATCACTCCTGTTGAATGCTCTGTGGTGTTGGGCCCTAAGCCTATGTTGAGAAGTATGAAACGTACTGTGTAGTTTAGGGATGTCCAGTGGTAGCAACCTGGTAGCTACACGTGACCATGCTAAACAGTTAAATGATAGAAAGATACACTGCATATATTGGATAATTAAAAAGAAAGGCACTAAGTACTTAAACCTTATCCCTTCCTAATTATTCATCTATATTTTACTCTGTGCTCTGGAGGTTATTTGCAGCAAGTGTATCAATGTGGAGGAAGTCCTTTATATGGTGGGCTATGGCATATCTCTTCCTAACTCCAAGTTCAGAGATGTCATCTTGAAAGCCTCAGTTGGCCATGGTTGGAGTATTTACACCACAGAGCTAACCTCTCACATCAGCTACCTCTCCCCCAAGCCAGTCATGACACCTGCCAGCCCACAACTCCAGGTTGATGAAGTAATGCTGCCCCCACGGAGACTGGTGGAAGGGCTTCCTCTTAGGTCTCGGGAGCATGTGAAAGCATGCACTACATTTCTTCAGGCACATGTTTATTTTTATTACCCTGTGATTATTTTTGGTAGTTCTGCTTCTTCTTTGCTTTGGTTGCTAAATACCAAAAACCAAACTTCTAACACCTTTATTTTGTTGGGGGATGGGGTACTAGCAATTGAACTCAGGGCCACATCTCCAGTCCTATAATGTATTTTATTTAGACACAGGGCCTCACTGAGTTACTTAGGGCCTCTCTTTTGCTGAGGCTGGCTTTGAACTTGTGATTCTCCTGCCTCAGCCTCCTGAGCTGCTGGGATTACAGGCGTGTGCCACTGCAGCTGACAACTTCTAACCACCTTTCTAAGAAACAAATTCCCAAACAAAACCCCAATTCCCCTCCCTCCAAATATCCCACATGTTTAAAATTCATCTTGTTTTCTATTACTTTCATTTTTCCTACCTGCCTATCTTCCTTCCTTCCTTCTTTCTCCCTCTCTCCCTCCTCCTTTTTCTCTTCATTTCCTATCTTCCTTTGTCTTCCCAAGTCTCTATTTTTGTTCTTTCTCTTTCTTTTATCTTATACTGTTGTGCATACATATTTTTTTTAAAACCATCTTTACAAAATTTAGAATAATGTGGAGGTATAACAGTAAGTAGCACACTTTTCTGTACACTCATCTTCTAAGAATAATTGAGAATAAATGGTTTCTGCCTTATTCGTAGGTCATATCTGAGTATAAAAATCTATTAAAGCTTCTTCCTCCTTTTAATATGAAAAAAAATCTGATGCAGCTAAAATGTCACTTAAACTGCAAATAGGCTTTATGAAGGACCCATAAAAGAGAATAGTTCACTTACCATACTTTCATATTGTCTGTTTTCCTCCTCTGGAACATAAGTACCAAGAAGGCAGGATCTATCTCAAAGTGTTTAGAATTACAGGTGGCACTGAATACGTATTTTCAAATGAACAAATGACTAAGTCATAAGTTTTCTCATGTTTGGTGGTCATGAACACCAACATGTGATTTTTTTTTAAAGCAAGTCCTTCATATAGGATATTTTTTATTTGTTCTTTTTAGATATACATGAGTGTATTTTGACACATTATATACACATAGAGTATAAATTATTCTAATTAGGATCCCATTCTTGTGGTTGGACATGATGTGGAGATTCCCTGTAGTGTATTCATATATGAACATAGGGAAGTCATGTCCAATTCATTCTATCGTCTTTCCTATTCCCATCCCCTCTCCCTTCCCTTCATTCCCCTTTGTCTAACCTGCTGAACCTCTATCCCGTCCCCGCTTAATGTGTGGTAGCATCTGTATATCAGAGAGAACATTTGCCCTTTGGTTTTTTTGGAGATTGGCTTATTTCACTTAGCATGATAGTCTCCAGATCCATCCATTTACCAGCAAATGTCATAAAGTCATTCTTTTTTATGGCTGAGGAATATTCCATTGTGTGTGTATATATATATCCCACATTTTCATTATCAATTCATCTGTTGAAGGGAATCTAGATTGGTTCCATAGCTACTGTGAATTGATCTGCTATAAACATTGATGTGGCTGCATCACTGTAGTATGCTGATTTTAAGTCCTTTGGGTATATATTGAGGAGTGGGATAGCTGGGTCAAATGGTGGTTCCATTCCTAGTTTTCTGAGGAATCTCCATATTGCTTTCCAGAGTGGTTGCACCAATTTGCAGTCCCACCAGCGATGTATGAGTGTACCCTTCTTCCCACATCCTCGCCAACATTTATTGTTACTTGTATTCTTGATAATTGCCATTCTGACTGGGGTGAGATAAAATCAACATTTGATTTTTTTTATGTTTATATAATGTATTCTTTTATAATTTTTTGTTCTTTTAGTTATACATGATAGTAGAATATATTTTGACATATCCTACATACCTGGAACATAACTTCCCATTCTGTGGTTTTACATGACATGGAGTTACACTTGTGTATTCATATATGAACTTAGGAAAAGTTATGTCTGATTCATCTACTGTCTTTCCTACTCAACATTTGATTATTAATGATGGCATTACACAACACACACACACACACACACACTTAAAAACTTCACTTTCGTACTTACCACCTTCACTTAGGCTGTTTCTCTAGATGGTAATTTTTTAATTAAATATGCACTGCTAATGACATTTTTTCCACCAGATTCATAACAATATTGTCACACATCATATAAAAAAAGCCATATGGCATTTTCTACCCATGTGGAAAGCCCAATTGTTCTAAACTAACCTTAAAGTTTAATATCTCAGCATTCCTCTGATGAGTCTCATAAATCACTCAGTCTAATTCTGTGGCTTTATTTTTTTTTTTTTTCTTGAGCTGGGAAAGGAGAAGTAATATTTATTGAGTGCCTACTTTGTGATAAAATCTTGCTGTGTGTTTAATTACACTTAGGTCATTAACTTCCACAGAACCCAGGAAGCAGGGAATGCTACTCCCGTTTATTAGACTAGACAGCTGGGGCTCACAACAATTACATAACTGTCCCCTTCACTGGTGACTCTCCGTCCCATTGCATTCAGCTCCAGATCAACACCCACCTCCTACCCTGATCACTTGCTTCTGCTTTGACCTCGCCCTTCGCAGGTCTGCCTTGAATGCTGCTTGAATCCCTTTCTGTGGTTGGTAAATAAGTCTTCCCAGGCCAAGCATGTGGTGTTCCGTGACTTCGAAGCCACTGAGATTTTTTGAGCAGAGAAGAATCATCCAGGAAACAAGGAGGACAGCCCATTACCGCTTGGGAGCCGGAGGCACGTGAATGGGGCAGGGGACTTTCAGAGGTACGGCTGGCCAGATTATGTTTCCCTATATGTCGGTCTCTATCCCTGGAACTTGTGAATATGTCTTTCCTGTGGCAAGAGGTCTTGGCTGATGTGATTTGGTTCAAGAAACTTAATCACAGGAGCAATTACCGTGGGTAACCTGGATGGGTCCATCTGAATACGATGCATGCTTAAAAGCGCCGAATCTTCTGCTGTAGCCAGAGGGATGTGTGGCCGTGGAGGAATGGTGGCAAAAGTGTGGCATTGCTGCCTTTGAAGGTAACAGTGGGTGGCCTCTGGAATTTGGACCAGCCAAGAAAAGGAAGTCATTCCTAGAGTCCCCAGATAGGAATGCAGCCTGGCAGACGCCTGGATTTTAGTCCAGAGAGACCCATATTGGACCCCAGAAATATAAGATGGTAAATTTCTGTTATTTTTTGGGGGGTACTGAGGAATGAACTCAGGGGGACTTGCCCACTGAGCCACCTCCCCAGCCCTATTTTGTATTTTATTTAGAGTCAGGGTCTCACTGAGTTGCTTAGGGCCTCACTTTTGCTGAGGCTGGCTTTGAACTCATGATCCTCCTTCCTCAGCCTCCTGAGCTGCTGGGATGACAGGCATGCACCACCACGCCCAGCTAAATTTCTATTATTTTAATCCATTTGGGCTTATAGTAATTTGTTACTGTAGGCAGGTAATACATTTAAACTGGAGTCGGCCAGTAGGGATTTCACTCTTCAGTTCTGAAAACTGTTGTGTCCCCTCTTTCCCCTCACTTTCTCATCCAAATGTCACCTGGCCCTGTTGCTGTTCTTCCTTGTGGGCCTCTTCTTGCTGGACCCTGGGCAGGCCACTCTCCTCCCTGCCCCAGGAACGGACTGAGTTTCATTTCCTGTGTGCACATAATGTTCCCTTCCCAAGAATCATCCCTCCCTCCCCCAGAGTTTTTCTTCCTCTCTCCGCCCTCTTGATCTCTGTCTTCTCTGATGAGCTTCAGCATCGACATCCGGGAGACAGCAATAGCATTCCATTATATTCACACCTTTTATCTGTGCTGCACCATATCAGTTTTCCTCAGGGCTTACCATATGCTATTTTGTATTGGCTGCAACTGTTTTTTTAACAGCACACATTATTCTGTAATCCATTAGAAAACAGAGGGAAAAGATCTTGTTGCTTTGAATTCTGAGTAATTTCCTAGCTGTCTATCTTTGGCAAGATACTTAACCTCTCTGAGCCTCAGTTTCTGTATCTGTAGAATGCAGATAATAGCTACTTCACAGGATTATCGTAAGGATGAAAGAAAGCACTCTACCGTGGTTGCTTCTGAAGGCAGAGACAGTGTCTTATGACTCCCTGGTATCCATATACCACCATGGTTTTTAAGCACATAGTAGGCTTACGTACTGACTTCAATGAACTTTGGCATCTCGTTAAAGAGTTTGCCGTGATTTGCACACCCCACCGCTAACCTTTCCTGTGGCACTCTATAATAGAGTCTTAGAAGTCTATTATTTTTTTGTTAAGTCTTATTAATTAAAAGCCTGGATAGTCTATTATAGCTGTCTTAGAAATCTTAGCATCTTCTATTGTCTATTTAACTTCTGACAGACCTCTAAGTTAATTTTGCAAAAGATTTCCAGAGCATGGTCTCCTCCAGATAAATCTCCTCCCCCTGTTCCTGGGTACTTAGCAAGGACTTTCTCAGTGGCCCCTATTGTACCATTTCCTGACCACAACATTCTAGCTCCCCAGAGCTGGCCAGCTCTGTCTGGATCCTCTCGAGGATTTTGTTAATGTGGACACCCTTTTGGCTTTGTTGCTCTTGGATCCAGGTGTTTCTGCCACAGGCAAAGTGTTTTATGACATCTCAGTACTTTTGCAGCCTGTGTTCTCCAGATTTGGGGGTGCAGGTTATCCGCTTTCTGGAAACCTTTGCTGGTTCTCAGTTTCATCTCTGTTTCAATCAACATAAATCCTTGGTGGGTCTCTTCGGCCGCACTTTTCCTGTTTGAAATGTGTTTCTTCTGTTGCCCTGATGAGCCAGGGAACAGAGCCTTTCATTTCTTGAGAAAGTCTCTGTTCTTCCCTCTTCTCTGATTACATCCTGCTGACACTCTTATGAAGCGTGGATCAGGTGCACTTTGCTTCCTACCATTGTGCTGTGATAAATTTTTATGCAAGCATTATAGTGTCTGATATCTGCTTGGCTTGGGCTTGCTCGAAGAAATGTTTATAGGTGAGATGATTTATTGCTGAAAATCGAATCCAAAATGTGTCTTATGAAACTGTATTTTTTTTTCCTTTCGGTATAGATTTCAGGAGACTTTTGAGGGAGACCTCCTCTCCTGATTTTATTGATTTCCTGTGGCTGGGTAATATGTGCAGTTTCAGGCTAACACCTGTCTTTGGAAATCAGCAGTCATAATTCTTTGAGACTATTTTTAGCTCTAGCATGTCTAATAAGTCTTTCTTTTTTATAGGTGGTCAGTATAGTGGTTTTTAATGGGGGATACCTGAGAAGTGATATATGGCAGATCCTTGTCTAGAAATGTTCCCAAATTTTTGGTCAACATAGGAGATTTATTTTTTGCTAACACTGAGTCATGCTGTTTTGTTGTTAGAGGGCTATGTGTCCTGTTGACCATTGATCCAAACAGACTATGGAATTCACTTTGTGGTGGGGAAAGGTTTATGGCAAATACACATTTAAAAGCCTAGCATCCTGTCAACCTCATGTCAAAGAAAGAGTTCCCATTTACTAGAATGTTGATTCTCAGCCTCCTTCATTCTAAGAGATTGTGGTCAAGGCAGAAAACCATTCTCTAAAGAGCACTGTGAGAAGGCCAAGGGTAGTCATGGAACTGAAGATGCTTTTATAGAGGTGTAAAGCATGATTATATTGCAAAAATTCGTGACTTTTCCTAATGTTGTCTTGAGTCTCAAGATACTTTCAATTGTCTAACCCAAACCAAAAAAATCTACTATGTAAAGATGTGCTGTGAACGTACCAAAGACGAAGGGGAAGCAAGCCTGACTAGGCTGGATATTTTTTATTTGGGTTGGGGACAGAATGGACCATTTGCATTATTAATTAGTCGGCAGAGATCCGTGTCCTAATTGGTCTTCAACTTTTTGAAAGTCTGTGGGAACCTATCTATAGCTATGCCCAAAAATAAGACTGTGACTTTCTGAAGCACTTTTCCTTTGCTCATGGGAGGTGCTCAAAGATTTCCATTCGTGCCCTTCAATACCCACAGATTGCAGAGGTGAACAGGTGGGCTGGAGGCAGCCTTCTGACACAGGGCTGTGTATGACCCTCTTCTTGTAGTCCCATCAAAGCAAGTGTGCAGTGTGCAGAGGGTTTTCTGGTAGTGATTTATCATGGCCTTCATTTGCAGGGTTAACAATAATAATAAGGGGACCTATGTAGGCCAGATTGCAGTGCGCATGAACTTGATGCTATTTTAATGCATTTGTACCAATTTGTAACCAGAGGGGTGAGACTTTTTTTTTTTTTTTTTACTTGCTTTTCTATTGCACAATATTTTGGGCTCCCTTTATTGAAAATTCCAGAACTGTCAGACTTATGACTAAATACAACAGATTTTCAGATTTGACTGAGGGCCAGAGTTTCAAAAATTGGTAACCTTGCCAGGTGCAGTGGCATATGCCTGTAATCCCAGGGGCTTGGGAGGCTGAGGCAGGAGGATCGCAAGTTCAAAGCTAGCCTCAGCAATTTAGCGAGGCCCTCAGCAACTCAGCAAGGCCCTGTCTCTAAATAAAATACAAAAAAAGGGCTGGGGATGTGGGTCAATGGTAGAGTGCCTCTGGGTTCGATCCCTAGTACCAAAAAATAAAAAGAAAAAAGAAAATCTGGTAATCTTGCCTGTTTCATTCATTCAACAGATATTTAGTGACTTTTCATGACATTCTAGTCCTCCAGGAAAACTCCAAAGGAAGATTAGGGAACAAAGCACCAGATACCCAGGCTAAGTAAAGGGAGTGTCTTGGGATTCTGCTGTTATCTTTATTACCGTGTTTGCCTCATTCAGTGAAAGAGCTGTCCTTATAGAAATAATTGATGTATTTAAAAATCGATTTCATTTATCTCATTTATCACTTGGGGGGAAAAAAGGCTGCAAGTCAAGGAATTGTTATGAACCCTCTCTCTGAATGAGAAAGCCAGGAACTCTTTTTTTTTTTTTTTTTTTTTAATGTTTTTATTATTTAAAGTTGTCCCCAGGGAACTAGAGGACCATAGTAATTAGACTTTGACCTGAATGTTAGTTCCATATTTCCACCAGAAGGGTGCACTGTTGTATCTTAGTTATTGCTTGGGGGTGGGGGGAGAAGAAAAAGAAAATAACAACAATGTTCTTTCCAACCCACTTAATGTATATATTTTGGTAATCTGTCTTTTCTCTTGAATCTGATTAGCATCCTTGCTTCAATTCTTGATTTCTTGGGTCCCGGTCACTCCTGTCCTGTTACCAGTGAAGGAAATGAAAAGTTCCCAGAGGAGGAAGTTACTAGGGTGTTAGAGGACTGAGGATACAGGATTATTATTTTTTTGCCTTTTCTGATTTCCCTCTCCTGCGAGGGAGCCATTGATCACCTTTGTTACAGATGGGACATGTTTGGCAGTAGATGCCTCCAGATGCAGAGCTCTGGAATGTTCCCAATCTTAACATCTGGGGTTCAGATGGCTCATTTCCAATGTTCTTTCCTGTTTTCCTGGGCTGAAGTTATTGTTGGGGGGGGGTTAATTACTCTCTGGTTCATGTCATTTGGGGCACCCAAACTGTTACCGAGGTAACAATTTGAAGTGTTAATTTTTCTGAGGAAAACATGTATGTGTTATTCTAACTATTCTTTAAAAAAAAGAAAACAATAACAGCAAATGCTTTATTCCAAGAGCTTCATTACTCATAAACTATTCTAGAAAAGAACAAGACATATATGAAAAAAAATCTTTTCCTAATCTTCTTTGGAGGTCCCTTTTTTAGTCATAGTTGCATCGATACAGAAGTACATGTCGGTCAGATTCCTTAAGGGTGGAATTGGCATTTTTTCATTTCTGAAAGTTGATTTCTAGTCCTTTGTTAGCATTATCTCAGAATTCTCTCAAGAATGTTTTTAAATACACACTATCATGATTTTTAACTAACAACATCTGAAAATATGAAAGCATGGCTTCTTAAATAAGTCCAAAGAAAATGGTCAGACATGCTGAAGCGATAATGTTTGGATGACCTCTGACCTGTGTTTAAAATGTAGAAAACCAGTGTTGTAGGCACTGGTTGGTAGGAGTGTAAAGATTTCTTTCTACTTCTTGACCCTTCCCTAGTGTTCAAATGATACGCGATGAAACTGTTTCATTTAGAATTAGCAAAGAGAAAGAAAAAGAAAAATAAAATGGCTTCTCCTGTACTAACTGAAGTAGTCTAAGCAATTTAATAGGAAGCTTCCCGATATGGTTTTGCTACAAAGAACAGATTTTAACATTTAAAGGAAAAAGTTTTAAAATATAAATGGTCATATGTGTTTATGGATTTAACATTTAAAAATCAAACCCCAACTGAACAATGTCTAATTTCTAAAAAGATATTTTGCTATGAACCTGTGAATATTGATTTCATACCTGAAGCTACCGCTTTTTAAAAAAATATATTTTTTAGTTGTCAATGGACCTTCATTTTATTTATTTATATGTGGTGCTGAGAATCAAACCCAGTGCCTCCCACATGCTAGGCAAGCACTCTACCACTGCACCACAACCCCAGCCTGAAGCTACCATTTTTATGATAGTTTCCATCTCTGCTCAGTGTTTGGTAATCATATCTCAAGGTTAATAGTGACCTGACTACAATCAAATAAAATAGCTCATATCACTTTTTTTTTTTTTTTTCTCTTATTTTTGGCTTAGCTAACTTTTGGACTAAATTAACAAACCCAGCTGATGACCTCTGTATCATGTAATAACAGCTCAAGAAAAAGAAAATATTCAAATCAAAACCAATAAGACACCAGAATTTCTTTAGCATGCTGCTTCTGCTTCAATTTGTCATTTTACTATTTTTTTTTTCTTTTAGGACAATTTCAGGAGTCTGATTCTTTGTAGCTACAGAAGAAACAGTAGGACTTCTAGTGCAATGGTTTCAAACAGGGGATAGCAAAAGTGATTTTTCCCAGTGTAGGTTCACTATACATAGGCTTTTACTCAGGCATGAATCTTGGAGTAAGATGAGTGAGGTATTTGCATAAGTCCCGTCTTATGGATAACCCTGGTGATAACTAACCCATGAATGTTTTTCTTTCCCCCGAAACATGACTCTAGTTAAAATATGTGCTTTTACTTAAAATATTACTTACGGGTTGTGGTGACAACTCATTCAACCTGGAAACACTTTTATGTCATTTGACAATTTGGTATGTAACCAGTTGGCCAGGATATTACTTTCCCGAGGTCTCCAAGGTCATCCAAGTAACTGTGACCTAGTTGACACATTTTGCTCCATGGGAGTAACCCCTCATGCTCTTTTGAGGTTATTTTGCATTTGAATCTATATACATGGTTTGAATATTTTTAAGACTTTTCTATAAATATCTGTGAGTCGATGATTTATGTTCCTGCTTTGCCCAAAATGTAATTGTGGAATTTGAGTCAAAGGAGTAAAAATTCAAAATGATGAAATGTGTATTTACTACATCATAGTTTTTCCCGTGTTACTGTACTACACTGTACTTCATATGAAACTCCAGTATACCTTATATGCTTAATTAAATAATTATTATATATGACTGATGTTTTCACTATTTTTAGCTTCTATCAAATATTAGAGATATGGAACTTTTTTTTTTTTTTTGATAAGAGGGATTAGACTCAGGGTCATTCAACCACTGAGCCACATCCCCAGCCCTATTTTGTATTTTAGTTAGAGACAGAGTCTCACTGCGTTGCCTAGGGCCTCACTTTTGCTGAGGCTGGCTTTGAACTTGCGATCCTCCTACCTCAGCCTCAGGAGCTGCTGGGATTACAGGTGTGCTACACTGGCGCTAAGATTCTAGATAGAAAGCCGTGAGGAGCTGTACAACAGTCTTATTTATTTTTTATTCTACATAGGTTCTGAGATGGTTCCCTTCGTCATTTTGCTAGCCTAATATAATTAGTATCTATGAAATTGTGATATAACAAAAATATATGTTTGGTTTTCATTCATAGTTCCTGGCACAGAGCTCCTATAAATCCTTTGAATTCCTTGAGTGATAGGAGTGAGAGGAACATTTTTATTAAGTCCCTTCCAGTTACACCTGAGTTAATGTTAATGAGGTGACACTTGGAGGAAGAATTATTATGGCAGTACATAATCACTTTAGAAAAATAATTTTTAATCTGACCACTTACAAAAAATCATTGTTGATGTACTATGAATGATTGTATCCATTATTTGTCTATGGTTCAGCATACTCACACATATATTATTTACACACATAAATACACACCAACACAAAAACAGAAGTGTGCAGTGTGACCACACTGTTTGATAACCTGATTTTGTTTAAAGATGTAAAACATCATACATCTTTCCACGTCTGGAAGTATACATCTACATTTTTATTTTATGGTTGCTTAGTTTTCCATTATTTATGTAATCGATCATAAACTTTTCATTGTGAGAATGTATAAAATGTTCACAATTTCTTGTTAGGTGTCTAGCCTGTTTCTAATTTTTCATTATTATAAATAACATTTAAGTGAGTTAGCCATATTCCCCATGATTGTATACATTAATTATTAGTTGAATGAATCATTTTCTTGGGATAAATTCTTAGCAATGATATTGCTTCATGGAAAGAGATACACATTTCAAAGGATTTAAACAGAGTTGGACAAATCAATCCCCATACATATGGTATACTAGCTTATACTATTACAGTGTGGACAGGTGTAGGTATCAGGCCCTAATCCACAGAACCTGTAAATGTTGCCTTATTTGGATAAAGGTTCTTTGCAGATATGGATTAAATTATGGATTCTGAGATGGAAGGGTTGTCCCGGATTACCAAGGTGGACCAAAATGACATCATGAATGTCCTTATAAGTGAGACACAGAAGGAAATTATAAACTGGCAGACAAGAAGACAATGTGGCCATTCAATCAGGGACTATAGTGATGTGACCACAAGCCAAAACAGGCTGACAGCCACCAGAGGCTGGCAAAGGAATGCACTAAAGCTCTCCCCAGAGCACAGAGTGACTATGTTCTTCTTACCAGCATCTTGATTTTTGGCTGAGTGATACAGATTTTTGGAAATCTAGCCTCTAGAACTGAGAGGGAATACATTTTTTATTGTTTTAAGCCACTAAATTTGTAGTAAATTTTAAATTGTTTTGTGGTAAATTAACAAGAGATACAAGAAACTAACACGATGCATGAGTAATTTCTTCTGTCCCTTGGAAACCTCTGGCTATGGTTGCTGGTGTAAACTTCAATTTTTCTCTCTTTCAATATTTTTCGAATGTGGACAAATCCTAGGCTCTCTCTCTACATTTCTTGGCTAATTTAAATCCTTGGATTTGAGGTCAATTGATGAAACCGTTGACTTAAACCTACTCATTTATTTTTTAATGAAATAATTACAGTTTTCACAATGTTCTCTCTGATGCAAAAATCTAATAAGGACGGCCTAAAATAAAAAGAGATTGGATTCAAGTAACTTATGCTCTATGTTAATTGTTCTGTGATTTTTAATTAGTCTTTATGATCCATTATGAAGAGGTTGCTTATATCAAATGCTTTCTTCTTTTACGGAGTGTGAATTTAAACTTCGAAAGAGTATAGAATACTTCCTGAGAATTTCACGTCTACTTTCATCCTCTGAGCAATTTGAGCAACTCCTGTGAACAGAAAAGAACCAAGTAATTTAAAAATAGTTCAAAAAATAATTTTCCACTGGAAACTAGTGAACTATGTTATATTTTCTTCATTTTCTTTTGGTCGTACACACATGCCCACACACAACCCACATATACCTATGTGGGATCACGTTTATATGATTTAAGCGTGTAGTATTTTAGGCTTTCCTTTCAAAATGTAGCATCTTTTTTTGCTTGGGCTATAAAATTGCTGAGGACAAGGGTATGATATTTTTAGTTTTAGTAAATGTTATTAGATTATTTCAAAAAAAGGCTGTTCTTCCGATTCATATTTTCATCAGCAAAGTAGAAATATGTCCATTTTCCTGTCATCCCCACAAGGAATAAGATGTTCTTACTATTTAAATTGTGCCTTTCAAGTAGATAGAAAATTATGGTTCTTTACTATTGCTTTTCCCTTTTAACGAGGTTGATTATCATTTTTATGTATCTGTAGCCATTCACATTCATTCCTCATGAACTCTCTTTCCATATTCTTTCCCCATTATTCTATTTGGATGTTAGTCTTTTCCTTATTAATTTACAAAAGATCTCTCTCTTTTTTTAATTTGTTCTTTTTAGGTATATTCAAGAAGCCATTTGTGATTTACACGGTAGCCAGGGAGATTTATGTTTGGCATTGTGAGCTATCCCAATAGATTGCCCAGTGCAGGTGACTTTTATCTCAGCTCTGCTAGGAAGATCCTCTTAGTAGCTCCAGAGATGGGGGTTACCTGTTAGGACCTGGACAGCCCACCTTTTAACCTTTTCTGGGGAAGAACATTCTATGGAAAGCCTTTGATGTTTCCCAATATAAATAAAGTAGTTGTGAGCTCCATTTTGGCAAACTATAGAAGCTAGATCTGCATGATTGGCCTGCCTGTCCTGCCCCCACTTTTTAAAAATATTTTCTGTGTCCTGTGGTTTTTCCATCATTCTATTTTTCTTAGCTTTCATTTCTCAGCCAGCCCATTCCACCAAGGGGAACTCCATTTCCATGCCCGCATGGGATGTGGGCAGGAGGTATACATGACAATACAGTGTATTTTAACATATTATACATTCATGGGGTATAACTTATTCTAATTAGGATCCCATTCTTGTGGTTGTGCATGATGTGGACATATATGAATACATGTGGTCGTGTATTCATAGATGAGCAGAGGAAAGTTATGTCTGATTCATTCTACTGTCTTTCCTATTCCCATCCCCCCTTCCCTTCATTCCCCTTCGTCTAATCCAATGAAATTCTGTTCTTCCCTTCCCCACTTGTTGTGTGTTAGCATTCATATACCAGGGAGAACATATGGCCTTTGGTCTTTTTGGGGAAAGACTTTTTTCACTCATCATGATAGTCTTCAATTTCATCCATTTATAGGCAAATGTCATAAAGTCATTTCTTTTAATGACTAAGTAATATTCCATTGTGTATATATGCCACATTTTCTTTCTCCACTCATCTGTTGAAGGGCACCTAGGTTGATTCCATAGCTCAAGCTATTGTGAATTGAAATGCTATAAACATTGAAATGGCTATGTCACTGTAGTATATTGATCTTATGTTCTTTGGGTATATGCAGAGGAGTGGAATAACTAGGTCAAGTGGTGGTTCCATTCCAAGTTTTCTGAGGTATCTCCATATTGCTTTCAGAGTGGTTGCACCAATTTGCAGTCCCACCAGCTGAGTGTACCTCTTCCTCCACATCCTCACCACCATTTACTGTTACTTGTATGCTTGATAGTTGCCAATCTGACTGGAGGGAGATGGAATCTCAATGTAGTTTTAATTTCCATATGTCTAATTGCTAGAGAAGTTGAACATTTTTTTCATGTATTTGTTGTCATGTATTTGTTGACCATTCGTATTTCTTCTTTTGTGAAGTGTCTGTTCAGTTCCTTTTCACAAAAGACCTTTACATATTACAGGTATGAACCCTCCACATCTCATTTCTATTACAAATACATCCTCCAATCTCTGTTTTGTTTGTTGACTTTATGACATCTTTTTCCCATAAAATATCTAACAATGATTTATAATTTGAATTCATCTTTTCTTTAATATTTCTGGGTTTCTGCTTGAATATAAAGGTCTTCATTAGATGATACAGGTAATCTGTAAAATGTATTGCATGTATTCCTTTTACATGTTAGTTTTCTGATGAAGTTGCAAATAGAGGGCCGATATTTTCTTATAGATAAATAGCTAATTTGGTTAGTACCATTAAACCCTCCATCCCTTCTTTGCTGACTTGAAATAATTTTTTTGATATATCTATATGTGTATAGATCTATTTTTATATCTATTATATATTTGTGAATATCTTATTTAGAGAACTATAGGGATCTGATTCTGAATTTTCTGTTAGACTCATCTTCTAGTGAATAGTCTAGTGCAATTAGGATATGATTTTGATTACGATATAATTAGAGAAAGTTCTAATATCTGATAAGAAAAGGCATTCTTCATTATTCTTCAGGTTTGTCTTAGTCAATTGTCAGCATTTTCTTCCCTTAGGTCTAATTCCTAAAGTGGACCTAATTCCTAAAAATCTCTCTCTTCAGTTTTAATTGTATTAAATTTTTATATTGACTTTGGGGGTCTTTTAGTGAATTTTATGTCTTTCCATTCAAGAATATATTACTTCGTTCCATTTATTTAGAGGGATATTGATTCTGTATATTCATAGATACCTAGATCTTTGCTAAATTCTCCCGTGAATTTATTAAGTAGTTTATAGAGTTTCTTCTGTATTCAAGGCACATAATACTATAAAGACTCCACATTATTTCTTCCTTTTAGTATTTATACCTTTTATTTTATTTTCTGGATGTATTCTTTGAAACACCCAAATTACTTTTAAATAGAGATGATGATAACAGGCTTCTTTGTATAGCTATTAACTCTAATTAAAATGAGCTTAGTGTTTTATAATTTAGGGTAGTATTTCTTGGTCACTGGTTAAAAAAACACTTTTTTTAAAGACCACCAACTCCAATTTTATTTTATTTTATTTTTTTATACCTTTACATTATTTATTTATTTTTATGTGGTGCTGAGGATCCAACCCAGGGCCTCACATGTGCTAGGTGAGTGCTCTACTGCTGAGCCCCAGCCCCAGCCCCCAAAACCTTTTTATATTTGAGTAATTGCCTTATATTCTATTTTTTGGGGGGGAGAGGGTACCAGGAATTGAACTCAGGGGCACTCAACCACTGAACCACATCCCTACCCTTTGTATTTTATTTAGAGACAGGGTCTCACTGAGTTGCTTAGTGCCTCACTGTTTGCTGAGGCTGGCTTTGAACTCGAGATCCTCTTGCCTCAGCCTCCTGAACCGCTAGGATTACAAGGGTGCACCACTACACCCGGCTCTTAAAATTCTCTTTTTTTGTAGATTTATATCAGTGATGGCTGCTTTATCAACATCATTTCAGAATTGAAATATTGATATATTTTGGTTTTTACTCTTTAATGATATGATGAATTATAATTTTATATTTCCTGGTATTAAATCACCTTGCATTCCTAGAATATGCCTAAGTTGATCACATGGTATTACCATTCTTTGATTATTTGCTGAATTCCAATACTGTTATTTAAAATTTTAATCTTTATTCATAAATTATATTCTTCTGTAGGTTTCTATTATTTTTCATTTAAAATTGTGTTGATGCTTTATTGTGTGATTTAAGGGAAAGTAAAATTTCATCTTATGTATTATATCGACGTGGAATAGATTTCTCTTAGCTAAACTTAACTGTCCTAAGTAACATCTAACCCTAGTGAATTTCTCAATATCTTTTTCAGCATACATTTATTCTCTTTTAGGGTAGTTAAATTTTTTCCTCCATCTTGGTTTAGTTTTGATAATTTGTTTTGCTACAACATGATTTTGTAATTCCAAACTAGGGCATTTCATTTTGTATGTATACCGTTTTCCTTGGCCAGTGGATTGGGGTGATAAAGTGTTGCTCTTTGCTTTCTGGATAGCTTTTAAGGACACTTTGGATTTTTTTCCTTAACCCAAAAGTTATATATGTGTTTTTTAAATTTAAAAATAATTAATGTACTTTCATCTCTCCTTCCTAATATTATCCATAATATATCATTCAGTGTTGGTCATAGAGGGTGGTTCACATCAACTCTACTTTTAAATATCTGTTAAAATAGTCTTTTGAAGTCAAGTACAAAATCAGATTTTGTGAATACAAATATTCACTCAACAAATAGTCCTAGAGCTCAGCTCCACCCCGTCCTTTCTAAGTGTGGGCAATAGAGTTTTGAACAGATTAGATCTGTACCTTGCTTTGTGGAGTTTATATTTTGGTAAAATTACAGTTTCCCACTGAGAAACGTATATAATCAAGTTTATTGATTGTTTTATTCAATTCCTCTATGTCCATAGTTATTTTTTTTTCTTTAATGTATCTGTTAAACTCTAAAAAAATTTCCCACTGTTATTCTTGTTTATTAAGCTCTCCTTCATTGGTAATACTGTTGCTTTATATATTAGATGCTTTTTATTTTTAAATGACTACAGACTTCTTAGAGCTTCTTCATCAATTGTACTTTTGATAATTACATGATATCCATTAGATTTATTCTCTTTCCTAATATTAATCTTGCTGTTGCTGCTTTTGTTTGCATTGCCCTGATATAAAGTAATTTTCAACCTTCTTGTTCCATTTTAGTTGAATGAACACAGCTGCATTTTTCTTTATACCCTAATGTGACAGTCCCTTATGTGAGGACCTGGTTCTCCCATATTTACTATTGTGACTCTAGAGCTGATTTCATTCCTCTCATGAATTTACTCATTTATTCTACAAACACATTTTAAGTGCTTACTATGTGCCAAATATACTGGAGATTCTGCAATGAACAAAACAGAGAAAACCTCAAACTTGTGGTATTTATATTGTAGCTGGGGAGATAATGATGCTAAATAAGTCAATTAAATATTAAGTATGACTTGCCAGGCTGATGTACTTGAAACTTGATTCCCAATAGCCCGTGTCGGGAGATGGAACCTTTAAGAAATGTTGAGGTCATGAAAGCTCTGCCATCCTCAGTGGATTAATTCTCTTTTAGTGGAAGTTGATTCTTTATAAAAATATGATCGGCCTCCTGGTTTTTTTCCCCTCTCTCTGGCCCTCTCTTTCTCCTTCTGCCATGTGATACCCTCTGCTATATTGCAATGCCACAAAAAGACTCTTGCCAGATGCTTTTAACTTGATCTCAGACTTCCCAGACTTCAGAATTGTGAAGAAATATTTTTTTTTATTTATAAATAACCCAGCCTTTGGTATGTTGTTACGGTAACACAAAACAGACTAAGATAGGAAGTCACAATTTTAATTATGGTGGACTGAGTAGATCCCACTGGAAAAAAAATGACAACCCATCGCAAACAGAATTGGAAGAGATGGGGAAGTGAGCCAAGTAGGTGTCTGGGATAATATTTTTCCAGGCAGAAGGAATGGCCATTGCCTAAGATTTTTGTGTGTGTCTGGCATGTTTAAAGCCATACAGAAGGCTAATGAGGTAGGTTTGGAAGAGTTGAAAGGCAATGAGTTTAAAAGTTCCATAGTCATTTAAAAAAAACTTTTATTCTAAGTGAATTGCATAGTTATTGTGATATTTTAAAAATTTTATTTATTCACACTTATTAAGGTATACATTCATACACAATGAAATAGATGTACCCTACTAAATTTTGATGTATTTATATACTTGTGTAACTGTCACCATAATTGAGATATATACAATTTTCATGACCCAGAAAGTTTCTTTGTACCCTTCTTAGTCAAACCTAGCTCCTATCCCTGGCTTCAGAAAACCAATGGTCTGTTTATCATTAAAGATCAGGTGGGTTTTTCTAGACTTTCAAATAAATGGAATTAGGCAATATCCTTTGGTGTCTGGTTTCTTTTGCTCAGAGTAATGATATTGAGATTAACCCAAGAGGTTGTGTCTATTAGTATTTTGTGTCTTTTTATTGCAGAATAATATCCCATCGTATGAACACTTGAATTTACATAACCATTCACCTGGTGATGGATAGTTGGGTTGTTTCCAGGCTTTGACGGTTATGAGTAAAGCTGTCATGAACATTCATATATAAGTCTTTAGGTATATTTTCATTTTTCTTGGTTAAATACCTAGGAATAATGGAATGGCTGGGTAATACAGTAAGAGAATATTTAACATTATAAGAAAGTACCAAAGTGCTTTCCAAAGTGGTTGAAGCATTTGATTTTATTAGTTAATGAATTAATTAAATTGGTACCTGGGATTGAACTCAGGGTCACTTAACCACTGAGCCACATCCCCAGCCCTTTTTTACATTTTATTTAGAGACAGGTTCTCACTGAGTTTCTTAGGGACTCACTGCTGAGGCTGGGTTTGAATGCATGATCCTCTTGCCTCAGCCTCTTGAGCCCCTGGGATGACAGGCGTGTGCCACCACCAGGTGATGGAAACATTTATATTCCCCCTGACAATTTTGGGAGACTTCCTATTGCTCCATATCCCCATCAACACTTAGTGTTGTGACACTTTCAAACTTTAGTTATCCTACATCCCACATGATGTATAAATTTTATATTGTTATGTGTCGGTTAAAATAAATTCAAATTTAGAATTATAAAAGATTATAGTCATTCTATGCAACCACTATTTGACCCAGCTATCCCACTCCTCAGTTTATTCGCAGTTTATATTTAAAATCAGCATACGACAGTAACACAGTCACATCAATGTTTATAGCAGCTTAAGTCACAATAGCTAAGCTATGGAGCCAAGCTGTGCACCCTTCAACAGATGAAGAAAATGTGGCATATATACACAATTGGAATACTACTCAGCCTTAAAGAAGAATGATATTATGGCATTTGCAGATAAATGGATGGAGCTGGGGAATTTTATGCTAAGCGAAATAAGCCAATTTCAAAGAAACAAAGTCTGAATGTTTTTTCTGACATGTAGATGCTAATTCACAGTAAGTGGGGGCAGCTAGGGAAAAACAGAGGTACTTTGGTTGAGGCAGAGAGGAGTGAAGGGAGTGGGGGTATACTGGAAGGAAGTAGAATGAATCAGACATTATTCCCTTAGGTGCATATATGACTACATGACTGGTGTAACTCTGCATCATGTACAACCAAAAGAATGAGAAGTCATACTCCATTTATGTATGATGTGTCCAAATGCATTCTACTGTCGTGTATAACTAATTAGAACAAATTAAAAAGATAAACAAAAAAAATGTGTTTTTAATCTGCGTCTACTGGATAACTTGTGGTATTGAACATGAGTGCTTATTTCCTATTAATGTGTCTTCTTTTGTGCAGATTCTGTTGTAATATTTGCCTATTATATTTTTTTTGCTGTTGATCTTTTATCGAATTATAGGGTCCTTACGTATTCTTGATGTAAGCCCTTTGGTATCCGTGTTCACCATATTGTATTTTTATGTATACCTACGTATACACTCATATATGAATATATAGTCAACCACAGTCAATGTCAAGAGAGTAATATCTAACAATGTATCAATTGGTAAACAATGATAAAGTTTATTGAAAGTTAATTTTTAAAGAATAATTTATGGGTCAGGGCAATAGATTGTATGAGACACAATACTTGTAAATTCTAGACAGGAATTTCCTGCATGGCACTCATTAATGTCTACATATTTTGTGACACACTGTGCAGAACTATTGCAAATTCTTTCATTTCAAATCATAAACTCTCCACTGGATACAAACGGAATGGACTTGATTTACTTGGCACATTCTTTCCATCCCCTTTGGCTTGCTGAAAATGCATGGCATGGTCAAGACATGGCACCTACAGATTTTACACATTACATCACAGTTCAGACTTCCTAACCATCCCTCTCTGTTTTCAGCTCGATTGATCTGTAATTACCTGATTATTTATCTAGCATGACCTTCTGAAATGTCACAAGGATGAAGTTATATGTCAGAGACTTAAAAAAAAGATACGTTTACTATTTTAGCTTCCTGGGGACTGTGGGAAGATCTATTTTCCCAGCAGGAAAGGGAGAGCCACAGTGCTCAGCTCAGCCTGCCAGATGAGCCCTCCTGTGTTCTATGTCTTTCTCCTCTGCACCCTCATCCTGTGCTTGCTTAGTGTGCACATACCAGAAACCCACCTCTCCATTTCCTCCAATTCTGGAAATATTATCCCAGCCAGTGTCTTGTTGAAAAATTAAATTTAACAAATAGAAGTGTAGTGAAGTTTTAAATATAGATCAGATGCATCCCTAGGATTTGCTTTTAACTGCACACCTTCTAAGAAATTATATATTTTTTTTACTCCCCACAAATTACCTAGCAAAAAAAAAATGACAAGAGTAATCTATTTTTTTCACAGCTGGTCGGTTGGCCAGAGTTTCTCATCAAGGAGTACATGCTGTTTGCTCCCCAGATGGACAGCCTGGATGAGCTACAAATCCACAGAGCCTGGGACACAAGGTGGAAATTATACTGCCAGGACTTTTAATCTTGCACAGCTCTGCACACTTGAAATTGCAAGTGGCCCATTTCCAAATGAGCATCTATTGGGACAATCTCCTATATCTTGTCAGAATGATTCCCATTAAATCCTCAGCTGGAATTAGACCAAAAACTTGTAATAATTACGGGAAACTTATTAAAAAGTGGAAGCCCTAGACTGTGACGGGGAAAACACTCAGGCGACATTCACAGTAATTGAAATCTCTGAGTTTTTCTTTCTCAATCAGTGGTGGTTGATGGCCAAGCACAGAATGCCTGAATGAGAAGGTGTGAAACTCAGACGCCCAGTTTCCAGAGGGTAAATTGTCTTTTGTTTCCTTATAACAATGTGGTATGAGAGTAGGGTGAACTGTTCACTCTCAACCGGAGGCACCTGCTAAGCCCTCGGGGCTGGGTGCTGACTCAGCCTCTAACCTGTCCCATGGTCCTGTGGGTCCTCATTCTTCCCCCCTTTGCCCATCCACCTTAAAAAAAAAAAAAAGAAACAAGAGAGAGAAATGAACTACAGTAGATGGGGTAGAGAGAGAAGATGGGAGGGGAGGGGAGGGGAGTGGAGGGGGGATAGCAGAGGATAGGAAAGGCAGCAGAATACAACAGACACTAGTATGGCAGTATGTAAAAAAGTGGATGTGGAACCAATGTGAATCTGCAATATGTACACGGGGTAAAAATGGGAGCTCATAATCTTCTTGAATCAAATGTATGAAATATGATATGTCAAGAGCTTTGTAATGTTTTGAACAACTAATAATAATAAAAAAATAAAACCCAGTGCTTCTCCTACTAAATCCCAAGAGGTTAAAGACAACCATTTTAAAGAATTAATTTTGAGACCTGTCCCAGCAAATATTTTACTAGTACCTTTAGGGTTTTGTTTTAAAATCAGGAGCGTTAGAATCGTCTTTTCTTAACTCCAAATGCAAGAATATCCCTCACTTTCAGCTTATAGTTGGGAAAGTTCTTAAAAGGGAATTTATCAAGTTAGGAGACTTTTACAGCTCGTTTTTCTGTCATTTAAGACTGAGCCACATGACACCTAATCACGTTTGACTTTTTGTTTTTTTATTCCTGGCAGTGATTCTTGGGTAAACTTAAGTTTGTTTTGACTTTTATAGCTCATAAGGACATAAAAGATAATTTGGACCCTTGAGAGAGCAACATAAGAAAACAAAACAAACAAAAAAACCCTCAAAATTTGGGCTCATTAATGATAGGTCATTTTCAATGGTAAGTCATTAGACTCCTATAATAAACCCAATTCTCTCTCTCTCTCTCTCTCTCTCTCTCTCTCTCTCTCATACTAGGGATTGTACCAATCCTAAGGGTCACTTAAACACGGAGCCACATCCCCAGCCCTTTTTATTTTTATTTTGAGATAGGGTCTTGTTAAATTGCTTAGGGCCTCACCAATTTGCTGAGGCTGGCCTCCAACTTGGCCATCGCCCTGCCTTAGCCTCCTGAGCTGCTGGGATTACAGGTGTGTACCATATTGCCTGGCTGTATCTCATTTTTGTAGAAATTCTAGTGCTCAACCAGGGTCCCAAGTAGGGAGCCAAGCCACAACTGTAGTACCAGGCTGAATTGTGATTACTGTTCTGCAGAAAGGACAGTAGAAAACTGGAATACAACTAGAGTAGAGGAATAAGCATGATGAGGTCATAACCAAACCTCATGTAAGGGACAGAAGAGAGAACTCTGAGACCTGACTTGACAGCTTATTCTGCATGACTTTACAGTCATAGGCAGCAGTACCACTCAAGGGTGGAGAGAAGGGACATCAGGTAGGTGGTTGCCCAAACTGAGGGAAAAAGCTGTAAAAGATGAGTAAGGCACTCGGGAGGCTGAGGCAGGAGGATGGCGAGTTCAAAACCAGCCTCAGCAACTTAGCGAGGCCCTAAGCAACTCAGCAAGACCTTGTCTCTAAATAAAATATAAAAAAAGAGCTGGGGATGTGGCTCAATGGTTGAGTGCCCCTGAGTTCAATCCCTAGTACCCTCCCCTCAAAAGAAGATGAGAGCATATGCATTCCTATACTGGAGTGCAGGAAAGGGCTGGATGATCATTGGAGTCACTGTGGAGGAGACTTACTCATGGTAACCAATTGAAAAGTAGCTGTAGGCCCCTTCCATTCTGAATGCTCTATGGTTTTGTGAGACTAGATTTGTTTTTTCAAGAGGATGAGGCATATTTTATAACTAGCATTCAAATGAAAGCTAATATTCTGTAGGAAAATCACTTTTCTTAAGTATGCTCCGATGCTACTTATATGATCTTCTTTGCAACCTTTATCTTCATATGGATTTTATAACCTGATCTTGTTCTAGTACAATTTAAATTTATCATGGATTCTGAAGTAGCTAAAATTTAATGTATTTGCTTTTGGAATGGGAAAATAGATCCTCATGATGATAATTATAATTATGACCACTTTAAACACTTGTTTTAAAAAGCAAGATAATGGGCTGGGGATGTGGCTCAAGTGGTAACGCACTCACCTGGCACGCGCGGGGTGCTGGATTCGATCCTCAGAACCACATAAAATAAAAAATAAAGATGTTGTGTCCACTGAAAACTGAAAAATAAATATTTAAAAATTCTCTCTCTCTCTCTCTCCCCCCCCCCAATTAAAAAAAAGCAAGATAACATTTTATTTTGAAGGATTTAAGGTATCTTTTTTTTTTTTGGCCTGAGAAATATTTTTCATTTGTTTGTTTTAGATATACATGACAGAATAGTGTATTTTGACATTATACAAATATGGAGTCTGTATAATTCTTCCCATTCTTGTGGTTGGACATGATGTGGAGCTTCACTGAATGTAAGAAAGTTATGTCCCATTTATTCCTCTGTCTTTCCTATTCCCATCCCCCTTCCCTTCCATTCATCCCCCTTTCTCTAATCCTATGAACTTCTGTTCTTTCAAAAATTCTCCCTATTGTGTGTTAGCATCTGCAGATCAGAGAGAATATTTGGCCTTTGGTTTGGGGAGATCGGCTTTTTTCAGTTAGCATGATAGTCTCCTGTTCCATTCATTTAACCGGAAAAAGCCGTAATTTCATTCTTTTTTTTATGGCTGAGGAATATTCCATTGTGTATATAAACCACATTTCTTTATGCATTCATTGGTTGAAGGGCACCTAGATTGGTTTCATGGCTTAGCTATTGTGAATTTAGTTGCTGTAAATATTGGTGTGGCGGTGTCACTGTAGGATGCCGATTTTAAGTCCTGTGGGTATAAACCAAGGAGATGGATAACTGGGTCAAATGGTGGTTCCATTCCAAGTTTCCTGAGAAATCTCCATACAGCTTTTTGCACCAATTTGCATTCCCACCAGCAATGTAAGAGTGTATCTTTCCCCCCACATCCTCATAAACATTTAACATATACAGATTCTCGTATTCTTTTTTTTTTTAAATATTTAAGAGAGAGAGAGAATTTTTTAATATTTTTTTTTTTTTTAGTTTTTTTTTCGGCGGACAAAACATCTTTGTTTGTATGTGGTGCTGAGGATCTAACCCGGGCCGCACGCATGCCAGGCGAACGCTATGGCTTGAGCCACATCCCCAGCCCAGATTCTCGTATTCTTTTTTTTTTTTTTTTTAATTTTTATTGTTGGTTGTTCAAAACATTACATAGTTCTTGATATATCATATTTCACACTTTGATTCAAGTGGGTTATGAACTCCCATTTTTACCCCGTATACAGATTGCAGAATCACATCGGTTACACGTCCATTGATTTACATATTGAGATTCTCGTATTCTTGATTGTTGCCATTCTGACTGGAGGGAGATGGAATCTCAATGTAGTTTTAATTTGCATTTCTCTAATTGCTAGAAAAGTTGAACATTTTTTTTTCATATATTTGTTGACCATCTATATTTATTCTTTTGTGCAGACTTATCAGTTCCTTTGCCCATTTATTGATTGGGTCATTTTATGTTGTTGTTGTTGTTATTATTATTATTCTTTTATTTTTTGGTGTTAAGTTTTTTGAGTTCTATATGCATCCTGGAGATTAATGCTCAATGTGAAGTGCAGGTGACAAATATTTTCTCCTGATTTAAGGCATCTTTAGAATGGAGCCAGAATTGCATGAGTAGAATTTGCATCCTGAGTCTTCTGTTGTAGCAGCACAGTTATGACGTCACTGGCGATCTCATCACTCAAAACGTGTTCCTGATATGAGATGGCTCGAAACTCTGGAACAGAATTTGAGTCTTTGCCTCGTTAGCTAATAAACTATTCTGTGGTTATGAAGTGTTGGACCACGTAAAGCAGCACTTCAAGGTGCTGTAATGACCCTTCCACAGAAACCTAAGTGAGGTGGCATGGGAAAGTGTTGAGGGACAGTGTGGAATGCCATGAGCTCCATGTTCATTCCAACCCAGAGCTGGGATGCGCTTCCCTGAACAGGGAGCCACGGAGTGTGCAGTGCCTGATTTCCTGCTCAGGAAAGGATTAACCCTAAGACAATCAGAAGACTGAGAATTGCAGACAGTGTAATCACACTCCCTTTCAGGATACGTGGGGCAAAGGAGGTCCTGGAAGCCGTGAAGATGACAAGAGTCTGGACAAGGGAATTGGAGGCCAGTAAGTTATACCATCACTTCTTGCCTAACATCATTTAGTTTACCTTAAGAAATCCTCTTTCCCCGGTTGCTGTCCTCCTGTCAGCCACCATGACATCTTCTTTGGTTTCTGCTTGTGTCCTACGGGACCCTGAAGGTCTACTCACTTTTCCTAGTTCCTTGGGGGAATAAAATAACAAAATGGTGGCACTTGATATTCAGTTTTTTAAAATCACCTTCAGCTTCATTTTCTCAGCGTCTACTTGGCTCTTGACCTGACTTCTTTCTCCTGTTTCTCAGCCATGACCAGGAAGTGGAAGGTTTCTGCTGCTCCTCTCAGTGCCCTTGGCCCTGCCAGAGAGCCTGGGTCTACTACAGAGAAGGAGGTCTCAGGCTTTGGGGGATTTGCCTTAATTCTTAAGAGCTGTCAGAATCTGTCTGGTTCCCCAGGGCAGATCTGGAGGAAGTCTTCCTTACCTCGCAAACAGAAATGTGGGAAAAGAAGTTTGAGAGGGGACACAAAGATCCAGAGGGAAATTCAGGCCCTAATTGAAGTGACAAAGATGGCCACACAGTTGGCATCTCTCATGTGGTTCTTCCCAATCTACCTGCGTTCTCCTTTGTTCGGTGGCCCTCAGCTTCCTTTCCTTCCCTGCCAAAATACACTTGCTTATGAAAAACCCTGTGCTTGCACCCGATCCCATTCCTAGCAGTGGATCCCCCTCCGGCCACCTCTGGGGTTCTGCATTCCTTGCTATTCCCTCCACTGACACCTCACAATTTTGTTCATGATCACGATGTAAAAGTCTGATCTGTGACCACCAATGGCAGTGGGCCTACTTCCTGGGTAATGCAACGAGATGCATGGATCTTACGATCACTCCACACAAATGGTAGTGTATTAGTGTCTCATGGCTGCTGTAACAAATTTCCACATGTTTTGTGGTTAATAATAATGTGGATTTATTCTTTTAGAATTCTGGAGGTCAGAAATTCAAAACCAATGTGTTGGTGTGCCTTCTGGAGGCTTCAAGGGGAAAATCTATTTCCTGGATTTCCTAAAGGCTGCCTGTGTCCTTCAATTATCCTTCAATCCACCCTCTGGCTTCTGCCCTCACCTCTCCTATTACTCTTATTTCCTGTTTCCATTTATGAGGACCTTAATGATGGCAAGTGGATCTTATATCAGGGCAACCTGGATATCCCAGGATGAGGTCTTTGTCACACTATTCTTAACTCAAATCATATCTGCTGAGTCCTTTATTTTATTTATTTATTTATTTTTATGTGCTGCTGAGGATCAAACCCAGTACCTCACACATGCCAGGCAAGTGCTCTGCCACTGAGCCACCACCCCAGCGCCTGTCAAGTCCTTTTAACTGTATGTAGAAGGTGACATATGCATGAATTCCTGGAATTAGGATATGGATATTTGGTGTGTGTGTGTGTGTGTGTGTGTTTGGGGATGGATATTTCAGCCTACTACAAGTAGTATTTAAGGTAGATATTTTTTAACTCAGTGTTTCTTGAACATAAGCCATAGACTGCTTTTTAAAGAAATAAAATTTTATAGACACCCTCAATTTAACTTATGTTTATTAAATTGTTACATAAATACATATAAATGTTAAACTGCTTATAAAATCCACGTGTATAGCTCTTATGCAACCATATAACTAAAACAAATTTACCAATTAAATGCAAACAAGCTATAAAGTGAATAAAATCTAAATTAAGCATTTATTTAATGGGAGAGAGAATGTGGCTTCCCTGACATGGAATTATTAAGAAATGACAAATATGGTGCTGACCGCTGGGGATCCTTGTCCTCTGAGCCCAACACAGCCATGCTATATCATCTACGGGGCGAGGACTGAATTCTCCCTTCTTTTCCCTTTCAAACAGTAGCAGCATTTCCTTTATAAAAGATGTTCTATTATAGTTTGCCTTGCATTGTCTTGAATATTTACTTATTTCACTTCTCTTCTTTTCCAATTTGCCCAAGACAATGAAAGTATTACTACTTGGTCCCAATACAGACTCTGAATCCACAGGTAGAAAATGTGAATTTTCTGAATTCACATGGGATAGAAAATGGTTCTTCTCGTGATCCGAAATATGCTTTCTTTGTTTTTTTTAAAGGAGACTATTTTAATTTGAAAAAAACAATTATACTTTCTTACAGAGAATTAATTCGAGAAATATTGTCTTAACCCTGACTTTACAGGTAGAAATAATAATAGGCAAAGTAGGAAATAGTTTTCATCAAAAAGATTCTCTCCGGTTTATCTTACATCACGTAGGTTTTAACTTTTTATAAGCTTTACAAGACACACCCAAGCTCTCAAAAGGGGTAATTGAATTTTTGTTGTTGTTATTCACTTGATGGAAAAAAATGTATTGAAGAGGAGAGAACAGGAGAGAATGTGAGAAATGGGTGGGAAATTGAGTGAATGAGAAAATTATAGTATTTTCTCTCCATCTTCCTTCTGAACTAGTTTTTTTTCTCTCTTCTTTCTTTTCCTAATTTATTTGGCTTATTTATCTATTTATTTTTTATTTGGTTTGTTTTGAAGTTCAATCTCCTATACATCAAGAAGTCATAGTTTTCAGGAGTCGGAATTTTTCAGTACCTGGGGTAGGAAAGGGGCCCAAGGGAGGAGATAAACTTACCTGAGCTCCTAGAGGCTAAAACCAATGGCTCTTACTATTTGGATTGACAGGACTCACTCCAGGACACATCTCACCCACCCTGTTCCTCACCTCCTCCAGAGGAAAAGCCTCAGAGGTGTCGTCCACACTGGTGGCCTGCAGCTCTCCTCGCAATCTCTTTTCCCTCTTCTCCAGTGACAGTGCCTTCTCCACCGGGCCACCTGGGGCGTCATATCCAGGGGTCAGTCCTCAGTCCTCTTCCAAGTTCCTTCATCTGGGGCAAGTGTCTCCTCAAACTTGCAGACACCCTGGGCTCCTTTCTCTCACCCTCCACATCTTTAAATACACCAGGTCCACCTTCCAAACATGCCCAGGATCTGACCCTTCTCACCCTCTGACCACCGCCATCCTGGTCCAAGTTTTTTCACTGCCAACTGGGTTGATGGCAGGTGACTTCTAACTTTTTATTTCTTTTATCCCTACTATGATCTGAATGTTAATCTCTCCCTAAAATTAATACGCTGAAATCCTCAACCGCAAAATGATTTTATTTGGAGTCAGAGCCTGTGGGAGATGATTAGGTCGTGAGGGTCGAAACCCACAAATGAGATTAGTGCCCTTGTGAACGATATCCCAGAGAAGCCCCTGGCCACTTCTGCCAGGTGCCATTAGACGGAGAAGACAGGGGACGAGGAAGTGGGAGTTCACCAGATGCCAAATCTGCCACCACTTTGATCTGGGACATCCAAGCTTCCGGATTATGAGAAGTGAATTCCTGTTGTCTCTAAGCCACCCATCTGTGATGTTTTGTTATAGTAGCTTGAAGGGACGGAGGCAAGGTTCTCTGCCCTTTTCTAGAACATTCTTGAAGTAGAAGTCAGAGTGACTCTTAATCTTAAAACAGATCACACCCTGTGTTCAATGGCTGCTCACCTCACTCCAGGAAAACCTGAGTGATTATGCCATGATTCACATGGACTGCCATGATCGGACCTCACTTTGATGCCTTCTGTCACTTCCTTTTGCTCTCTCTACTCTGGTCACTTGGGCCTCTTCACTGTCTCAGGAATGTACCATCAAACCCTTTGCCATTTGCTGCTTACTTTGCCAAGGGCACCTTCCGCCAATCATCAGTGGCTCAGCCCCTCACTTCCCTCAGCTCTGTTAACACTGAAGGCTCTTTTTAAGCAGGGGAGTCCCAGCAATTTCTACTCTTCTCACCCTGCTGCCTATCACCCCGTCACATACTTTATATTTACATACTCATTTGCTTATTTTCTAGAGCCTGTCCCTAAAATATAAGTTTCATAAAGGAGGGAGCTGATTTTTGTACTCTGATTTCCCCAAGGTCATGAATTATGAACATCACCAAGGAAAAATTTGTGGTTATGAATAAAAGAATGAAGGACTTCAGTATTCTTTATATTGTATACCTAATTCATTTTTTTAAATGAAAGGGTATCCTATAAAACATAACTTAATTTTAAAAATCTAGTAATTTGTAGGCACTTTCCCATATCCAAATCATTCCTCTGTGATATTTTTTTCAAAATCATTCCTTAGTATATCTATTTTAGAGAATCATGAAATTTACTTACTAAATTCCTTAATGTTTTAGTCCAGGTTTTCACCACTGTGACTGAAAGACCTGACAAGAACAATTAGAGGAGGAAGAGTTTATTTGGGGCTCACTCTTTCAGAGGTCTTGGTCCATTGCTCTGGGTTCAAGGTGAGGCAGAGTATCATGGCAGAAGGGCGTGGCAGAGGGAAGCAGCTCAGGAAGGGGGGAAATGAGAGGCGGGGGAGGCACCACTCACCAGGGACAAAATATAAACAGCAAAGTCATGTCCCTCCCAGTGACCCATCTCCTCCAGCTATACCTTACCAGCTTACAATTATTACCCATATCAGGGGATTAATCCACTGATTGGATTTTAACTCCCATAACCCAATCATTTCATCCCTCAAGGTTCTTGCATTGTCTCAGATATGAGCTTTTGGGGGACACCTCATAGTCAAACCATTACACTTATGGATGCACATTTTGACGGTGTGCAGAATTTTGTAATTAAAAAAAGCTTCAGAAATACACAGCCCCTTCGCACACATGCTGTCTTCCATTCTGTGGAATCACACGTCCACTAGAGCAGGAGAGTAGGCAGGCTTGGAGTTCCTCTGCTGGCCTCCAAACTTGTGCGACCATGTGAGGGGCTTGGGTTTCCTCCCTTTATAAATTTCACATAGCCACCCAAATGTTGGTCGTTACTGTCCATGTTCTACGTGGTACATTTGAGTCAGAAACAGAAAATAAGCCTCTGATTTCTTTTTTCCAAACCAATATCCAGTTCTGTTGTAGTATGGTATTTCAATTCTTCACCTGATAGGATATATAGCATATCAGTCAATCTGTGATTTTTTTTTTCCAACTTAAGAGATTTCAGTTGAACATTCAAGGATTATAGCTTACTGTATTTTGCTAATTTCATGCACTCTTTTGCCTGAGTTTATCTTTAGCACCTCTTAAATCAGTGGATCAGAGGTAATTTAGATAAGGCATCTGCTTTTACTTCCTACCCAGTGATCAATAAGTAACTGTTTAGTAATAGCTAAGTGTGCGCACTTTGAAATGGGTAACAAGTACTATGTGCCTGGGTTATTCATACACAAACTTGCTGTTGTGTGCTAAGGGGAAATGTTTTCTCCCATGGGAGAATATGCGCCTTCTAACGTGGACTTGGCCATATATCAGACTCATCAGCCTAAGGAACTATCCTTTTTCCATCTTGCAGAGAATGCAAGATGTAAATTTGCATTCTTTTAAATTTGTTTGCCACTAAAAAATTTAAGGAGATCCCAAGTATTTTTATTTATTCACTCAAGTGGGCTAGCTCAAGATGTCCTTAATCAAAATCTCAGAATTAAAAAAAAAAAAAAATAACACAGGACTAAAGCTATTGGATGCCTAGGAGTGGCAGATTGTGTGTATCTGTAAAATATATTCTATGTATTACCTATGATAGACATAATGATAATGATCCCTATTCTTAATATTTTTAGTTTAGAAAAGAAAAGTCTTGTGCCTGCTCTGTTCCTTTTACGACCTGAATATCTTTACTTATTGTAGAGGGGGTTTGTGTTTGGGGCTGGGGGATGTAGCTCAGTGGTAAAATGCTTGCCTAGCATGCGCGTGCACGTGCACACCACACACACACACACACACACACACACACACAATTAACCTCAGAAATTTTTGAGTTTTGCAGGTCCAAGGTGAAGTCAGAATTTCAAATCCCGACTTCTGATTCTAATTCTTGTGACAGAGCCTATGAACTTGGCACTCCCCAGTGTCCTTCACCCTTCTGCATATTAGTATATCACCTGGGGAGCTTTGTCATAAAAATGGCTTCCTGGGCTGGCCCCTCCGGGGGATTCCAGGTCATCAGCTGAGCCAGGAATCTTTGTTTTGGGGGCCAGGGGTAGTGCTCAGTGGTGGAGCACTTGCTTAGCCTGCAGAGGACCCTGGGTTCAGTCCCCAGAATTAAAACAACAATAACAAAACTGTTTGTCTGCCAAGGGGCTCTCCACGGCAGAGACGAAATAAGATGCAATTAGCCACTCATCAAGAGAAGCAGCAATTTAGCTTGAAAAAGAATGATGTCTTGGGCTGGGGTTGTGGCTCAGTGGTAGAGCACTTGCCTAGCATGCGTGAGGCACTGGGTTCAATCCTCAGCACCACATAGAAATAAAATCAAGGTATTGTGTCCACCTACACCTAAAAAATAAGTATTAAAAAAATGATGTCTTTATTTTGCTGTCCCTCTGATGTCATTAGAAAAGCTCAAGGGAGTGTAAACAGTCATCGCAGAGAGAGACTTGTGCTTTTCATTTCCAATGATAGTATGGCAGAAGGTTTAGATATTGGATGGGCCCCCTCAGCGAGGAATCTGCCCTGTCTGGGCTGACAGCAGACTCCTTTCACAGCTGTGTATGGTCAATCGATTAGCTTATGATCAACCAATTTTGACACTGTTCTTCTTTTGATGATGCTAATCGATGTTCATCAAGGTTGTCTGCTTTTGAGTTCATCATAAGAATTGACCCCAGTCTGTGAATCTCTCTTGTTTGCTTAAAGTTTTGAAGTGCAGAGACTTGACAGTTCTGTTTGTCTTTGCAGTCTAGTCTAGATGGGGTTGGCACCTCTCCAAGGCTCCAACTCTTTGGGCATTTTTCACACTCTGATCTCAGGAGAGTGATGGCATTCCCCGCTGTATGCACATCAGCACTGTTGGGTCATGAAAGGGCTTCTTTGGACTTTGGTGGTGCCTCTGCAAGGGGTCTGCGCTCTGTATATTTTTTTCACCAGTACTGATGCTTGATTGATTTTTGCCCCCATCTGTGCTGCCTGGGAAGGGCCTCCTTGCAATTCTAGTCCTGTGTTGGTTATCTCTATTCATGTGCACTGACCATTGTTGCTGCTTTTAAAATAATTGGCTTTACTGAGCCCAGTATTTTGGATCTAGATCCACCTGTCTTGGTTGGGGTTGTGGCACTGCCATTCATGAGCTGTGTGGTTAGAACTAAAATATTTATTCCGTGAGCTTCTGTTTCTTCATTTGGTTTGAGAATTAAAGAAGATAATTTATGGTAAGTGCCTGGATGCACAATCAGTGTTAGTCCATAGCCTTTGTTTTTCTCAGTTGGATATTTTATTTTTTCAAATACTACAATAGTCCCCTATTATCTGGGATTTTGCTTTGTTTTTGTCTGTTTGGTTTTGATTGGGCAGGTATCTATTTGTACTGCTGGGGATCGAACACAGGGCCTTTCGAACACAGTGGTAGGCAAGCAACCTACCACTGAGCCATACTCCTAGCCCCTGTGGTCTTGCTTTCTTAGGTTCCAGTGTACTGAGGTCAACCATGGTCTGAAAATTATAAATGGAAAATTCCAGAAACAATTGATGAATTTTAAACTGTATACTTTCCTGAATAGTGTGATGAAAGTTTGCACTATTCTGCTCAGTCCTGTCTGGGATGAGTCATCCCTTCACCCACTGTATCCATGTTGTATATGCTACTCACCCATTTGTATCCCTGTTATCACATGGATTTTTGTATTCTTGCAGTACTTAAATACAAGGTTTTGTACTATCTGAATTTTCCAGCATTCACTGAGGGTCTTGGAACATATTCTGTGCAGATAAGAGGGGCAATTGTATTAATTGCTTAGTTCATTCTGCCTGTATTATCTTCTTCCTTCAATACATAGGTCAGGATATCCAACAATGTAGTTTACTAGGCTCTGAATATTCTTCCATGAAACCATTCAGAATGTGTACAGGCCTTAAATTTGCAAGTCACCTGGGAAGAGAAATAGTACTTATTAAATATGCCTTCCTCAAAAAATAGAGAATGTCCAAACTAGAGATGATTCCCCGTCCAACACACACAACACAACACATGGTGTTCAATGCACCATGTTCCGGGTCTTCCTCACAAAATCTTCATGAGGTCAGTGGCATCAGTATTCTAAAATTCAAAATCTGGATTAGGAATACAGAGGATTTATCTTGCTCACAGACACAGCCAGAGCTGAAATTCCAACTCCGATCTGAAGATCATTGCCTTGTTAGTAAGTATGACTATATTTTTTTCTTTTTTGCTAGAAAATCTATTTGGAGAATAGTAAAAGAGACATTGAACTCTCAAGTCCAAGTTATCACCTGTTTTCCAAGCGCCAACCTTGAAATATTTGGATAGGGCAACCAATGACACATTTGGGGTGCTGGTGATTCTGGTCGCTGTTGTGTTTGTGTGTGTTATCACGTGTGTGTGTCTGCAACACGAAGGTGATTATCATTAGCCAATTCATAACACTTCCCACCTTAAGTGGCAAAACTCTGCATGTTGAGAAAACAGGGAGTCTTTAAATAAGAAATTTCTCATAGGAATCAAATATCAATAAAACATCTGTGTGGCTAATCAAGAAAGTACAAGGCCACACTTAGTCAACAGGAAGATTCCCTCTAGAAAGACATTAGTAAAAGGAGTGCCATATGATTTATTTGCTGTAACTCAATTTCCATCTGTCTCATAAAATGAATTGTGTACACACTGAATTCCCAGGCATCCAGCTAGGGCAGATACATACCAAGGAGAAGAGAGCCTTCCCTCCCTTGGGCTCTTGGTGACGTGCTCTGCAAAGAGCCAGGCATGGCCCTGGGTGGTCCACAGGGATATGTGTTGGGCCGCCTGACTGACATCTCAGACCTTTGGGAGTGGGTGGCATCATGGGCCTTTGAACAAGGTTCTGTAGCAATAATGGGGCCAGGTGGATTTTGAACATTCTGGTTTTTTTCCCCAGAAACTCTTTTGACTCACATTTGCAGACTCCAGATGGTAATTTTGCCAGTTCAGGCAAGATGCTGTTCAGAGTTGCTTGTATTTCTCACATAGATGGAGAATGAGCCAAATAAGTGCTTTCTTGCTATAGTGTGTTAAAGCAAATCAGGTGAAACTGAAACCTATTCTCATTCTGTAAACAGAGTTTACAAAACACAGGAACTGCTTTTGGCTAAGTTAAAACCAGTGTGATCCTATTAAACCAAATGGTTGAGTAAGAACCCAAGATCTCCTAGAGCCTTCTGAATGTTAAGGGTTATTTAGAAACGAACATGTCTTCTCCTTGTTTTTTTCTAGGTAAAAGAAACATTATCTGTTTTTTTTTTTTTTTTTTAAAGTCTCCTTGTTTAGCTTCCTGTAACTTATCAATACAATTTTTTTCTTTGTTTTCTTTTCCTTGTTTTTTAGTGCTGGGGATTGAACCCAGGGGCGCTTAACCACCGAGCCACATCTCCAACCCTTTTTAAATATTTTATTTAGAGACAGGGTTTCATCAAGTTGCTTAGGGCCTCACTAAGTTGCCAAGGCTGGTTTTGAATTTGTGATTATCCTGCTTCCGCTTCCCAAGATGCTGAAATTATGGGTGTATATCACTGTGCCCAGGCCATCAATAGATTTTTAATAAAAAAGATTTAAGTAAGTATTTATGGAGGAAAAGCGCCCCCTTTTGCATTTCCTTTTGTTCGGCAGACCTATTTTGCGGAAAGTTGGGGCTATAGCATGTTTGCTGGGCAGAGGGCACAGTCGCTGTGAAGGCACTGTCAGCAGGACCCCGTGTCTGTTCCACTAGACCAGTTGCGCTTCTACACACCACACTCTGGCTCTCTCTGCATTCGGACAATTGTTTAGGGATGCAGAGATTTAATTCCCTCATCCGCAAAATGGAGATTATACATATGTTACAGCCTTCTCTTGAGGGAGGACGTAAAATGACATGATTTCATGTTCTTACTCTAGGATGCTCTAGGACTTGGTAAACATTACTTAGATCTGGATCTGAATATCAAGTCCCACACGCGATCTGCAGATGGAGCACGATAGTTCTTGCTCCTTTGGGTGGTAGTATGTGCTGGATGAGGAGTGTGCTTACTCATTAAGTCACTCAGCAAACCTCGCATAGAGTCCCTTGTGTGCCAGGCACAGTGTTGGGTGCTGAGGAGACAGACAAATAAAATACCCCTGGCTTCCATAGAGCTTGTGGCCTAACTGGGGTTGGGAGTTGGGCTTCAACTAAACAAACTTCTGTCCAGGGGCCAGGTGCAACAATTGAATCATGCTGGATCATGTGTCACTTACTAGAATGAACTGTCAGGTGATTTCATCACCGTGCTAACATCATAGAAGGTCCTTACATATTTTAATCAGCTTTTTCATCTCTGTGACCAAGAGACTTAACAGGAACAATTAGAGGAGGCGCAGTGGTGCACACCTATAATCTCAGTGGCTTGGAAGGCTGAGGTGGGAGGATCACAAGTTTGAGGCCAGCCTCAGCAACTTAGTGAGGCCCTCAGAAACTAAGAAAGACCATGTGTGTAAAAAAAAAAAAAAAAAAAAAGGAGGACAATTTTGTCTTTGGGCTCATCACAGTTTCAGAGCTTGGGTCCATGGTCAGCTGACTCCATAACTCTGGGCTCAAGTGGATGTAGAATATCAAGGCAGAAGGGCATGGTGGAGGAAAGTAGCTTAGGACATGTCAACAAGGAAGCAGAGAAAGCTCTGCTCACTCGGGACAAGTGTATACCTCAAAGGCACGCCCCCCGTGACCCACCTCCTCCAGCCACACCCTACCCGCTGACAGTTACCGCCCAGTTAATACATATCAGTGAATTAATGATTGGGTTAAGGCTCTCATGACCTGATCGTTTCACCTCTAAACTCTTGCACTGCCCCACACCTGAGCTTTTGAGGGGCACCTCACCTCTAAACCATAACATTACACTAAAATAGTTAAAATGGCATTGGGTGATAGGAATTTTTTACCTCTATTATAATCCTATGTGGTGTGTCCTTGAGTGACCTTATGGGGCACATGACTGTCTGAAGTAGGGGTAACATACAACAAAGATTGACAGAGTGAGGCCATAGGTAAAATCTAGCCTGCTGTCTGTTTTTGCAAATGAAGTTTTATCAGCACACATTCTGTCCATTTGTTTATGGATTATCTGTGGCCACTTTTGCCTGTAGAGTGACACGGTTGGGCATCGCCAACACAACTCTAACGTGGCTCGGACATTCCTATAAAACACCACAATAAGCAAAATTGTGCAATGAGAACAACAGGCACGTGGGGAAAATGGCACTGGGTACAGCACTCTGAAACTTGGCCAGTGACATTTAAAAAACAGACCGATGCTTGTCCAAAACATGTTTAAATTTCATATCTTTAAGATGGAGAGCACCCCTCCAAAGATGAGGATTGACACTAGGTGGAAAGAAAGATTCTGTTACTTGCAGGCCCTGGGGGATATGTGGCATGCCTGAAGGCCAGGCACATGCACCCTGAGGTCAGGGAGCCTGTGGAGAGAGAGCGGGACCCAAAGGCCAATGAGTTTATTGGACCCAGAATGTTATCCAAATAGTTTCCCCGCAGTCAGTTCTATGCAGTGAGTTTAAAATAAACAGACATATGTTCCTAGAGGTCACATGGCAACAGAGAGGCCACCATGGTGCAAGTCTACACAGTGCATTCAGGGTGGGTGGCTCAGTGGGTGTGGTCAAGCAGGGTACCTCTAACTGTCCCAGGTCAAGTAGGCTGCCTCTAACTGGAAAATGGTCACCAGGGAGCAGTTGTAGGAGGCAGATATCAGAATTGGTGACATTGAGGAGCTGATGGGAAGGCAACAAAATGGAAATTGCTATGAACTGCAGGAACTGTATGGGGGAGGTCCAACATTTATTCAAAATGAATGCCAAGTCCAAATGGAGTTATAAGTACTCACTACAACATGGCCACCCAGTTTTACACCCGTCAAAAGGTTAGGAAACATAAATACCTGGACAGAAATGGAAGCTTACCTTGAAAAGGACCTGGCATTTGCTTGTGGAGTGGGTAAGACGAGGGGTGCTGCTAGTGGGCTCCTGTGAAGGGTGGCAGGGGAAGATCTGAAATTAGACAGAATTTTCCAGCACCAGATGCTCACAGTGTGGTTTATCCCACCCACAGTGACCCAAGAGTGGGTGGCGGACGTTTGAGGGGTGAGAGTGTTTTCTGTATTCCCACATGTTCTGTTTCACGTGGGTGCTGTTTTCTGCCTTCACCTAGTGTGTCCCACAGAGGAAATGGTATCAGGCAAATGTGAAATCTGTGTTATGTTCATATTGTTCCCTGATAGATTAATCACCTTGGAACAAATTGGTGTTTTGAAAACAAGTGTTATTGTAGAATTGATTGCTGTTGCGATGAAGACCACGTGGCTTACAAGTCCTGGCATATATACCATTTGGCCATTTCTAGAATATATTTGCTGACCCCTGAGCCCAGAAGAAGAAGGGGTCCCAGAGGGTACCAAGTCTGAACACTCAGGACCAAGGACATTTTGTGACTTTTAATTATCATTTCCTTGCCTGTGCATGTGTCTGTGTTCACTCATTGTCACTTTGGTCCAAAGCACAGAGCTTCCACCTGTGCAGAGGGACCATGATGTAATCCCATGGCATGATGTGGTGCGCCTCAGTCAGCCTTAGGGGACGGGAAATGCTCCTCTCATTCAGGAGCACTTAAGTGCTCAAAACAACTACTCTCAGCTCGTATCTGGGAATAGCACAGGTCTCGGGCGATCCCTTCCAGAGAGAAATGCAGACGGGTGACCAGATGGGTCAGCAGCGTGACCTGTCATGAAGTTATCACAGTTCCACACTATTTTCCCACGTACCACCAGCAGTATGAGGTCCAACTCCTTTCCTTGGGTCTGACCACCTCAAACTCCTCTCTGAAAACCCCTCTGAACGTTAGGGGTCTGGACACAGATATGCAAAACTGATTTAAAGAGATGGGCTGGTGTCTAGATCAACAAGAGGAGGATATTCTCATGAAAATGATTGGCTTAGCACACCAATAAAGAGAGTGAATCAACTATGTGGAAAAGAAAAAGGAAAGAGAGCATCTGGGTCTATGTCTTTTGAAGTCTCTGCCTCTGTTCTTTTTTTATTTATTTTATTTTTATTGGTTCTTGTTTTATTATTCACGACAGTAGAGTTCATTAGGATGAAATTATACATGCATGGAATGTATCATATTCTAATTAGGATCCCATGCTTGTGGGTACACATGATGGTGGGATTCACTTAGGTATTTTCATATCTGTGCATAGGAAAATGATGTTAGATATATTCTACTAGTTCCCTCCCTTCCCTTCATTTCCCTTTGTCTAATCTACTGAACTTCTCTTCTTCCCCCCACCCCTTTATTGTGGGTTAGCTTCCACATATCAGTGAAAACATTCAATCTTTGGTTTTTTTGGGATTGGCTTATTTCACTTAGCATGGTAGTCTCCGGATCCATCCATTACGGCAAATGTCTCAAAGTCATTCTTTATTGAAGCCTATGCTCTTATCCAAGCAAACATAAACATGTCAGGCCACCTTCGCCTTATTTCAGAAAACAATTACCTTGCTTTCATGTTCAATCAGAAATGCCATGATTATGCTTTGCCTTGAGGGAAAACATACTGTGGCTATACCAATGGGATTACCCAAATCCCTGTTACTGCTCACAGGAAACAACATAGTGAACGTTTGGTCTTTTATGTCAGGTTTCTGAATATGGTGAATGTGAGTCTACCCTGAGAAGAGGTTCTATTCCCAACTCTAAAATTAACTTAGTGACTGGGACTGCAAAGTGGAGAACTATTCTGGGCTTCACAAATATAGCCTCATGATTGTCACTCCCTATGAACCTTTAAATCACCTACAGTGATCTCCCACACCACCACTTCATTGTCAATCCTTTTTTGAGGGTCAAGCCCAAAGCAGGTGACTCTTATGAACCCCTTTTCCCCAATCCTAGCCAGTACTGACCTCACTGGCCTCTAGAGCACATTACTTATGGAAGCCTACCTTAGAGGACTTGAATATTTTCTCTTGTGCTCTAGTTATTTGCCCATGGGCCATTCTTTTGTCTAAACATGGAATGAGTGCCCAGTTGCACACAGCACAGTAAAGTACTTATTGAACTAGTAGCATCTTGACAGTATTGGTAGGCATAGTCATAAGGGTGTGGCGGGGGTGTGGGGAGGAGGGAGGGGAAAGAGAGAAGTTTGCATCTGGAGCAGAGGAATTTTGCTGAGGGAAGATCTGCCCAGTCAAAATCACATGGGAAGAGGATGGGACTGGATAATGAAGCATAGAATGAGAGCCCAGGTCACTGGAGGTAGACCCTGTTCACATACCAACTCCCTTAGTCCTCTTGATGAACTTGTGGTGCAGGTCATGTTTACTCTCCCACTTGTACAGGTCAGTAAACTGAGGTCCAGATTAAGGAGCTTGTTTAATGTCAAATACTTGGTAGGTGGGACAGCTCCATTCTTCATCCTCTAGAACATCAGGCAAAACTTCTTGCCAGGCCTGGCCTTGGTCCAGCTCCATGCAGGGGAGGTGGTTAAGCCAGTGATGGAAGAAAAAACAAATAACCCAATCAACAAATGGGCCAAGGACCTGAACAGATACTTCTCAGAAGAGGACATACAATCACTCAACAAATATATGAACAAATGTTCATCATCTCTAGCAATCAGAGAAATGCAAATCAAAACTACACTAAGATTTCATCTCACTCCAGTCAGAATGGCAGCTATTGTGAAGACAAACAACATTAAGTATTGGTGAGAATGAGGGGAAAAAGGCACACTCATACATTGCTGCTGGGACTGCAAATTGGTGCAGCCAATATGGAAAGCAGTATGGAGATTCCTTGGAAATCTGGGAATGGAACCACGATTTGACCCAGCTATCCCTTTCCTCCGTCTATACCCCAAAGACTTAAAAAATTTTACTTAGCAATAAAAGAGAATAAAATCATGGCATTTGCAAGTAAATGGATGGAGTTGGAGAAGACAATGCTAAGTGAAAATAGCCAATTCCCCCAAAACGAATGCCAAATGTTTTTTCTGATATAAGGAGGCTGACTCATAGTGGGGTAAGAAGGGGGAGTATGGGAGGATTAAATGAATTCTAGATGGGGTGGACAGTTGGGAGGAAAAGGGAGGGGGCAGGGGATTAGCAAGGATGGTGGAATGTGATGGTCATCATTATCCAAAGTACATGTATGAAGACATGAATTGGTGTCAATATACTTTGTATACAACTAGAGATATGAAAAGTTGTGCTGTATATGTGTAATAAGAATTGTAATGAATTTTTAAAAAGAATTAAAAGGAAAGGCTTGGGTTCAGATTCTCTGGCCCTTGCACGGTCGGTGGACCGCCTGTGGGGTGTGTTCTGATGGACAGCCTCAGGGCTGTGCTGCCCCTGCTCTGCCTCTGTACAAAGCGCCACCTTTGAGTGGGTGCCAGGATTTGTTGGAACTATTTTTGGAAACAGATACCAAAGAAGAATGCCTGAGCAGGTTAACTTGTAGAGTAGGGGGCTCCATGGGTATAGCCATGCAGGGTGACATGCTTAGGTGACATGCTCAGGTGACAGGAATGCTTGGAAGAAAGAGCATGTGGGCATGGGAGGAGGACCTATGAGATCTCTTTCAACAGACTTGAGAGATCTCAGAGGCTTCGATTTCTTCCCCAAAAGCTATAAATAGAGCATGGCTGATAAATGTCTTGCAATGGAGAGAGAATGGACAGCTATCTGCAGGCAGACTGGTTCTGCTCTGCTGCTGGGGACTTATTAGGTGACTTGGGGACTCACGGTGGCCAGCCTTTCTCCTTCAGTCTTTTTATCTGTAATTAAGGATAAACTGCCTCTGACAAGGGGTCTTTGAAGGAGAAAATCAAATTACAGGTGTGAATGTGTTTTCCAAAAAAGTTGCAGAAAAGGCACTAGGTCACATTCTGTGTGTTTTCTAGAGAGGGAAAATTTTAAAACCGATTCCTCCCATGTGACTTGAAGGGTATTATCACAATGGCTTTGAGATTCCAGTTGGTATCCACTTAACATTCAGTTGGAAAATATTTTTCTTTTCTTCTTAAAAAAAATAAAAAAAGAAGCCTGTGGCAGGCTCAATAATGTCCCCCAAAGAGGTTCACATGTGAATTCATGGAACCTGTGACTATGTTATCTTACATGTACATGGAGAAAGGGACTTTGCGGATTTGAGTAAATTAATAATCTTAAAAAGGAGTGGTTATCTGGGATCATCTGGGTGAGTCCAGTGTAATCACAAGATTCTTATAAGAAGAACCTTACAAGTAGGAGGGAGCGGGAGTCAAAGGACTGGGATCAAGGAATGCAGGTGGTTGCTGGAACCAGGAAAATACAAGGAAATGGGTTCCACCCCGAAGGCCCCAGAAGGAGCACAACCATGCTAACATCTTAATTTTATGTGTTTGACCTCTAGAACTAGAAGAGAATAATAAATTTATGTTTCTTTACTAAACCCCGCTAAATTTGGGGGCTATTTGTTATAGCAGCAATAGAGAACTAATACATTTTCTTCCTTTCTTCCCTCCCTGTCCACCTTCCCCCCTCTCTGTGCCTTTCACCCCCTTTCTCCCTTTCTTTTCCCTGGCTCCCCTTCCCTTTTGAGAGTAAACAAACCAAGTAGCAGTTAGTAAAAGACGTGATGATTTAATAGTGGCAATTTTTTGGTTTATATGATATTAAAGTTTTCTTCTGATTATTATGAGCTCCGGCAAAGAGATTAATTCAGTTACCGTGATTTGTTTCCTTGTCTCAACTTCATAAAAATCGCAGAGATACAATAATATAGTTATACATCCGCTGGGCTCGAAAATGCCCAGTAATTACAAGTGATTCACGAGAACAGCTTAACTTGTGAGGGATTGCATTGTGCTCTGTGGTAAGCAGTCGTTTATTGAGCTTTAAAAATGCCTTTAGAAAGGATAGAATGGGATCATCAATTAAAAGTATGTTTGGGAAAAACTCTGGGACTGTCAGTAGTAATTCTTCAGCCAAACCCTCCTTTCCAAAGCTACCCATTTGCATATGGCTGAGGGATGCCTGTCCTCCTTTTCTAATCTTCCTGATACTTCTGGTGCCCCCTGAGGATAGCCTACACCTCACACAGTGTCAGGTGTGTGGGTCACATGGCCAGGCTATCCAAGGCCATGAGACTATGGCTCTCTTCCCCAGCTCAGTCATCCATCATTTGATTACCACATTGGCACATCTTGGCTAATGCACCTGATACTGTGGGAGAGATGCACCGAGCCACCTCAGGCAGTGGGCTTGCTGTCCCCATTTTTAATGTTCACTGCTGCCATTAGCGGATGGCTAAGAGTGGCTTTTCAGAGGAACTCAGCCCTTGTGTGGCAACTGTTGCTTCTGTGGTAGAGCAAAATGGGAACTTCAGCAGTGTAAGAGATGATAGGCTGTGGTTTTGCAAGCTCACACTCAGCAGCTCTGCTTACTGTCATTTAACCATAGAGGCTTGTAGCAGCTAACAGGTACCTGTAAGAGACAACTGCAGAGGCAGAAGCAGGAAACACAGCAATGGGACAGAACAGTCTCCCTTTAGGCTTAGTGCAGTGGAAGTCCCTAAGTCGTATGAGCTGAGTCCCTAGGCTGTTCACAAGCTAGGACCCCATATAAGGAATGTAGAATGCACCCTGCAATAGAATCGCACCAACTTGCCTTGATGTGCCTCAAACTTGCTTATGTATAAAAGTAAAAGCCCTGCTGGGCTTGGGGCTCAGACTTTGGGAATTATTCCTCGGTGCCCTGGTGCCACTAATCAAGTGTTGCTTCCAGATCTCAGTGTCCTAACATATGTTTCTTTGCTCCATTTTGAACAGGCAGCTTCTAGACATTTTTCTTTTCTTCTAGTGTGGCCGGAAGGGCTTGATTAGGTAGGCTGCTTCTGAAAGAACGATCAAGACTTGCCATTGGAGAAAATGCCCGTTTATTGAAGAACAGTTCTGCATATTTATAAAACTGGGGGTGGTTTGACAGTTATGACAGTTTAATGGTTGAAGGGTTTGACAGTTGGCATGGGGTGCTTTTTGATTGGTGGGTAAAGATCATGTGAGCCAGCAGGGCTAATCTGATTGGTGGGTAAGGATCATGTGAGCCAGCAGGGCTAATCTGATTGGTGGGTAAGGATCATGTGAGCCAGCAGGGCTCACCATTGAATGGCTCTTCTTGGGGGATGGGGAAGTTAGTCTTCGGAGCTGGGGTGATTCCCAACAGCTTTCCCCTCTACCTTGTTGTAGACCAAACCCAGAGAAGTCCATGCTGCAGGTTTCCTCCCTTGGCAACATTTCCTTCTTTTCTTCTCCCCAGAGTTGGTTTCTGGCTGGAGTCCTGGAGTCTTGCTTTCTGGGAAAGACCTTAGCCTAGACTGTGATCTGCCCACCTTGGCTGCCCTGTGCTTCTCTGTCCCTGTCTCTTCCCTCCCCTTGCCAGCTTTTCTCGGAAGTAGCTTGCCTCTCCTCACAGCTCCTGCTCCCATCTGCATCCTGTGGTTTCTGGGGACCTGCTGCTCCTTGGCCACTCAGCCCCCTCCCAGCCTTCCTCCTTACCTTCTTCTCATGGACTCTTCTCCCTATTGAAATAGATCTACCTCTTCCATCTTTTTTCTTTTTTTCATGAAATTTTTTATTTATATATGACAGCAGAATGCATTACAGTTCTTATTACACACACAGAGCACAATTTTTCATATCTCTGGTTGTATACAAAGTATATTCACACCAATTCGTGTCTTCATACATGTACTTTGGATAATAATGACCATCACATTCCACCATCATTTCTAACCCCATGTGTTCTCCCTTCCCCTCCAACCCCTCTGCCCTATCTAGAGTTCGTATATGCCTCCCATGCTCCCCCTCCCTACCCCACTATGAATCAGCCTCCTTATATCAGAGAAAACATTTGGCATTTGCTTTTTTGGGATTGGCTAACTTCACTTAGCATGATCTTCTCTAACTCCATCCATTTACCTGCAAATGCCATGATTTTATTCTCTTTTATTGCTTAGTACTATTCCATTGTGTGTATATATATATATATATATATATATCTCACATGTTTTTATCCATTCATCTATTGAAGGGCATCTAGATTGGTTCCACAGTTTAGCTATTGTGAATTGTGTTGCTATAAACATTGATGTGACTGTGTCCCCGTAGTATCTTTGGGGTATAGAGCGAGGAGAGGGATAACTGGGTCAAATGGTGGTTCCATTCTCAGTTTTCCAAGAAATCTCCATACTGCTTTCCATATTGGCTGTACCAAATTGCAGTCCCACCAGCAATGTATGAGCAAAAAAATGAAATTAAGCCCCTATCTCTCATCATGCACAAAACTCAACTCAAAATGGACCAAGGACCTAGGAATTAAACCAGAGACCCTGCCCCTAATAGAAGAAAAAGTAGCCCTAATCTCCATCATTTGGGATTAGGCCCTAAATTCCTTAATAATACTTCTTTGGCGCAAGAATTAAAATCAAGAATCAATAAATGGGATGGACTCAAACTAAGATGTCTCTTCTTAACAAAAGAAACAATCTGTGAGGTAAGTAGAGAGCCTACATTTTGGGAGCAAATCTTTACCCCTCACATAATCTCTAGGGTATATAAAGAACTCAAAAATATTAACACACTGACACACAAAAACAAATAATCCAATCAATAAAAGGGCCAAGGACCTGAGCAGACACTTCTCAGAAGATGATTTACAATCAATCAACAAATATATGAAGAGGTGTACATCATCTCTAGCAAGTGGAGAAATGCAAATAAAAACCACTCTAAGATTTCATCTCACTGCAGTCAGAATGGCAGCTATTAAGAATACAAACAACAATAAGTGTTGGTGAGGATGTGGGGAAAGAGGTACCTCTTCCATCTTGAGACACTCAACACTGTGCTCCCGGTATTCATTAATTTTGGTCTCCCCATTCCTTTCCAAATGCATTCATTTCTCTACCTCTTATTTCCTCTGAAGTCCTTGAAGTCTGGCTCCTATCCCCAGGATTCCCTCCTGAATGGCAATCCCTGATCTTCCTCTTTCTTCTTGGATCAATTCTCTTCTCATTTTTCTTGGTCCATGCTATTTTCGATACTAGAGCATCTCCCCTCCCACCCACCCCAATTTAAAACTCACTTCCACCTAATTTCTAGTCTGTCTTCAAAATCCTCCTGTTGATTTTTTTTGTCTGCAATTTATCCTGTATTTTCAATGACTAGTTGAGTTTGTCCTACACCATTAACATCATTCTCTTTCTCTATTTTGGTCATCCTGGTTTCCTCATCCTTCTCTCATCACTGATGTTTATGTTTACCTTTCTGACTTTGCTCATAGATTTTATTCATTCAGAAAAACTCATTGAGTATCTGTTCTGGACATAATGGTACAATGGTAGCGGGATAGCTGGGTCAAATTGTGGTTCCAATGGATTTCTGCCTTCATGGAGCCATTCTCTGTTGAGGAAGACCAATGTTAGCCCAGTAATCACACAAATAAGACTCAAATTTTCCATTTGGTAGGGTTTTTTTTAATCTTTATTTTGTTTATCTATTTTTATGTGGTGCTGAGGATCAAACCCAGGGTCTCACATATACAAGGCGAGTGCTCTACCATTGAGCCACAACCCCAGCCCATGGTAGGAGTTTTGAAGGACAGAAACATAGTATCTTGAGGAATATCAGCGTAGGGAGGGAGGAGGAGTGAGGAATCTAAGGAGAATAAAGAAGGAAAACTTGAAATCTGAAATTTGGTTACATGCTTTTTTACAGGGAGTGAGTAAAAAGCTTTATGAGCAGCAGAAACAGCATGTGCAAAGACCCTGTGTTGACTAAGTTCAAGAAACATGGTGTCAGAAATAGCTAGAGGTGGGAGAGGAGTATCACTCTGTGAATGTACAGGGTTTGAATACCACCCCGATAATAATGGATTTCAATAGAGGTAGACCTGCCTTTTGAAAAGATCCCATTCATTTAGCCTCCATTCATACAGAGCACACACTTTTAAAACGTGCTTTGGCTGGGTGACACTGCCCTGATCTGACACTCAAGAGCAACAGCTGGCACTGAGAGGAGGTGGTAGCAGAGCTATGTGCAGGTTTCTGTGGATAATTGGAGATTAAAAAAAGGGAAAGTGGTTCATCTAATTACGTTCAAAATTACAGCCATTGTTCAATTTGTTTCTTAAAAGTACTTGATGCGTTCAAGAAGAAAAGGCTATTCTAGAATATAGGAACAATGGGGGGGCAGAAGGAGGGATGAATGTACCTCTATTCCACATTACCTTAGACCGCTATGTTTCTAAGTGCATACTTGAGTTGCTTACTCAATTATTTTCACTGTGTGCATGCTAGCGGTAATAAACTTGGAAAACTGAAACACACGCGTCTACAGTAATTGTTTTTTAGATAGTATAATAATTCACGATAATTGCTTGCAAAGCATTTTTCCCCTTGTCTACAGGGGTAAATACATTAGAGCCACATTCTCGTATACTATTTTACAATCTATTAGCATAATAACCCATTGTAAAATAAGTCCTGCTGCTATGGGAAAGTGTGTGATATTGGTCCATTAGACACTTTTGTCGTGTATACAAGCAACTAATGGCACTATTTATGGCCATCATGTTAGCTTGGTATATCCTTGTTACCAACTAATAGATTCAGAGCATGAGGCGCTGTTTGATAAAAGTTATCCGGCACTAACCGTCCACCATGGCTCAAGCCTGATGCTTACTTGAAAATTCCTTTAGCCCCACGTGTATGGGAAAAGTCATCTTGATAAATTCAGCTGCAAGCCAAGTTATAGCCAATTCACAAAATGTAATAAAATCAGATCTTAGAGCCTTTAATTTCATCATTAGCATATATTATTTTTTTCTCAAACGTAGTAATTAAATAGCATATTAGGAATAGATTTTTTTTCCCTTTTATACACTTATGAGGTATCTGGGGTTAAATTTGTAACCCGGTTATGGTGCACATCTGTTTATTCTTAAATTAGATTGGCTTTAATGATACCTAAAGAATTAAAAAAGTAATTGGTTAACTAAATGGAGGGAATTTGTGGCAAATAAGATATCATTATGTTTATCCAAGTACTGTTATAATACAGGAGTTGTATAATTAGCCAAACGATACAGAAGGAAATTAGACACTCATTATTTACTTTTCTTGGACATTTTGTGGGTTTGTGCAAAAACTTTCACTGCACACAGGAGATTAATTCTTCCTGAGGTTTGCATCTGGTTTAACACCAGTCAAGTTGAGAATTTCAGATAAATGCTCTTTTTCCTAATCCCACTTAGCAATAAGAAATTATGGCTTGGCAATTACAGAGTAGCTACTGCTACATGGAATGGAGGGCCCACGGTTGCACATAGAGGCAGAACAGCGGGTTCTATGGTGATGGAGACACAGAGGGCCCCCTTTTGTGACCGCCGTACTGGTCTGGGTCTCCGGGCAGGGTCTAGTCTGGGTCAGTTGGCTTCCTCCGCTTTCACTCATCTCCCTTCCCATCTCAAACAGGACCTGGTTGCTGGCTTTGGTCTCGTGAATTCTCAAGAAGCTGGTAGCTCAGTTCTCAACCTGACTGCAGGTCAGAATCACACAGGAAGCTTTAAAAATCAGATTATTGGCTCCACCTCCTTCCAGGGATTCCAATTCATTTTATGACTATTTTATGACTGATTGTAGGAGCTCCTGCAATGGGGAAAGACAAACGCAGCTCCTGGCCACATGGTCACACCATGGTCAAGGACATGGGATGGCAGCATGCTTCTTCTGAGCCGAGATTCACCTTCTGGAAGCAGCTGCCGACTGGACACACAAAATAAAGCAGTAGGGCTTGAGGTGTGATTTTAGAAGTACCACGGACAGGGAATTCACTCATTCCTTGGACAGCTATTTAATGAGCACTAACTTGCTGGGTGCCAGGCACTCTTTAGAGAATCTGAGGATATAAGAATAAACAGATGTGTTTTGGAACATGATGAGGAAAAAGAAAAAGAAAAGAGATATAAATAAAAATGTATGTAGTATTGCAAATGATTTTTCTGAAGAAGAAGCAGACTTCAAGCTAAGACAGAAAAGGACAATTTCAAATTCTGGCAAAGATCTGCTCGCAGAGGTGGAGCCTTGGCCTTTGGAAAAGACGCTGGTAGGTCATTCTGGACAACCAGAGGCTGAACCCTTGTTCTCTCAACTTGCCTTTTCATTCACAATAGTTAAGTTTTTTTTTTTTTTTTTTTTTTTTGTACCGGGGATTGAACTCAGGGGCACTCAACCACTGAGCCACATCCTCAGCCCTATTTTGTATTTTATTTATAGACAGGGTCTCACTGAGTTGCTTAGTGCCTTGCTTTAGCTGAGGCTGGCTTTTAAAAAATATTTATTTATTTTAATTAGGTATTTATGACAGCAGAATGCATTTTGATTCATTGTACACAATTGCAGCATAACTTTTCATTTCTCTGATTGTACACGATCTAGATTGCACCATATGTGCAGTCATAAATGTACCTAGGGTAATGATGTCCATGTCATTTCACCATCTTTCCTGGCTCCTATACCTCCACCCCTCTTCTCTATCCCCTTTGCCCAAAGTTCCTCCATTTCTCCTATCCTCCCCCCATTATGGTTTAGCATCCAATTATCAGAGAACATTTGGCCTTTGGTTCTTTGGGATTGACTTACTTCACTTAGCAAGATATTCTCCAACTCCATCCATTTATCTGCAAATGTCATAATTTTATTCTCTTTTAATCCTGAGTAATAGTCCATTATGGATAAATACCACAGTTTCTTTATCCATTCATATACTGAAGGGCATCTAGGTTGCTTCCGTGCAGTTTAGCTATTGTGAATTGTGCTGCTATAAACATTGATGCTGCACAGTATGCTGTTTTTAAGTCCTTTGGGTAAAGACTGAGGAGAGGGATAGCTAGGTCAAATGGTGGTTCCATTTCCAGATTTCCAAGGAATCTCCATACTGATTTCCATATTGGCTGCATTAATTTGCAGTCTCACCAACAAAGTATGAGTGTGCCCTTTTCCCCACATCCTCGCCAACAATAATTGTTGTTTGTATTCTTAATAACAGTCATTCTGATCCGTGTGAGATGAACTCCTAGAGTAGTTTTGATTTGCTTATCTCTTAAGTATTAGAGATGTTGAACATTTTTTTCATATATTTACTGATTGAATGTATATATTCTTCTGAGAAGTGTCTGTTCAGCTTCTTAGCCCATTTATTGATTGAGTTGTTTGTTTCTTTGGTGTTAAGTTTTTTGAGTTCTTTATATATCTTGGAGATTAGTGCTCTATTTGACATGTGTGTGAAAAAATTTGCTCCCAAAATGTAGGCTCTTTCTTTACCTCATTGATTGTTTCTTTTACTGAGAAGAAGCTTTTTAGTTTGAATCCATCCCATTTATTAATTTTTAAATTTTATTTCTTGTGCTTTAGGAGTCTTGTTAAGGAAATTGGGGACTAATCCAATGTGATGAAGATTTGAGCCTACTTTTCCCTTTGTTAGGGCGTAGGGTCTCTGGTCTAATTCCTAAGTCTTTGATCCACTTTGAGTTGAATTTTGTGCATGATGAGAGATAGAGGTTTAGTTTTATTTTGCTGCATATGGATTTCCAGTTCTCCCAGCACCATTTGTTGAAAAGGCTACCTTTTCTCAAATGTATGTTTTTGGTGACTTTATCTGGTATGAGATAATTGTATTTATGTGGGTTTTTCTCTGTGTCTTCTATTCTACACCATTGGTCTACATGTCTATTTGATGCCAATACCATGCCATTTTTGTTACTATAGCTTCATAGTATAGTTTAAGGTCTGGTATTGTGATGCCTCCTGCTTCATTCTTCTTGCTAAGGATTGCTTTGGCTGGTCTGGGTTTCTTATTTTTCCAAATGAATTTCATAATTTTTTTTATTTCTATAAGGAATGACACTGGGATTTTAATTGGAATTGCATTGAATCTGTGTAGCACTTTGAGTAGTATGGCCATTTTGACAATATTAATATTGCCTATTCAAGAGCATGGAAGATCTTTTCATTTTTTAAGGTGGTCTTTAATTTTTTTCTTTAGTATTCTGTAGTTTTCATTGTAGAGGTTTTTCATCTCTTTTGTTAAGTTGATTCCCAAGTATTTTCTTTTCTTTTTGAGGCTATTGTGAATGGGGTAGTTTTCCTAATTTCTCTTTCAGAGGATCCCTGACTGATGTATAGAAATGCATTTGATTTATGGGTATTGATTTTGTATCCTGCTACTTTACTGAATTTATTTATTAATTCTAGAAGTTTTCCAGTGGAGTTTTTTAGATCCTGTAAGTATAGAATCATGTCATCAGCACATAATAATAGTTTGAGTTCTTCTTTTTAATTTAATTTACATTTAATTTCTTTCATTTGTCTAATTGCTCTGACTAGTGTTTCAAGAACTATGTTGAATAGAAGTGGTGAAAGAGGGCATTTCTGTCTTGTGCCAGTATTTAGAGGGAATGCTTCAAATTTTTCTCCATTTAGAATGATGTTGGTCTTGGGTTTATCATAGATAGATTTTTATGATATTGAGGTATGTTCCTACTATCCCTAGTTTTTCTAGTGTTTTGAATACAAAATAGTACTTTATTTTATCAAATGCTTTCTCTGCATCAATTGATATAAACTTATGATTCTTATCTTTAAGTCTATTGATGTGATGAATTATATTTATTGATTCTGTATGTTGAACCAAACTTGCATCCCTGGAATTAACCCTACTTGATCATGGTGCACTATTTTTTAAATATGGTTTTGTATGCAATTTCCCAGAATTTTATTGAGAATTTTTGCATCAATGTTCATCAGGGATATTGGTCTGAAATTTTCTTTCCTTGATGTGTCTCTGCCTGGTTTTGGTATCAGGATAATACTAGCTTTGTAGAATGTATTTGGAAGGGTTTCCTCCTTTTCTATTCATTGGATAGTTTGAGGAGTATTGGTATTAATTCTTCTTTGTGGGTATTGTAGAACTCAGCTGTGAATCCGACTTGTCCCAGGCTTTTCTTGGTTGGTAGGCTTTTGATGGTGCCTTCTATTTCCTTGCTTGAATTTGATCTGTTTAAATTGTGTATGTCCCCTTGACTCAGTTTAGGTTGATCGTATGCCTCTAGAAATTTGTCAGTGTCTTTGAGGTTTTCTATTTTACTAGAGTATAAATTTTCAAAATAGTTTCTAATTGTCTTCTGTATTGCAATAGTGTCTGTCATGATATTTCCTTTTTCATCACGAAGTTTAGTAATTTGAGTTTTTTCTCTCCCTTCTTTTCATTAGGGTGGCTAAGGGTCTGTGAATTTTATTTATTTTTTCAAAGAAACAACTTTATGTTTTGTCACTTTTTTTGAATTATTATTTTTTGTTTCAATTTCATTGACTTCTGCCCTGATTTTAATTATTTCCTGTCTTGATGTTCTTCTTTTTCTAGGGCTGTGAGCTGTAATGTCAGGTCATTTATTTGTTGACTTTTTCTTCTTTTAATGAATGAACTCCATGCAATGAACTTTCCTCTTAGTACTACCTTCATGGTGTCCCAGAGATTTTGATAAGTTGTATCAGAGTTCTCATTTACCTCTAAGAATTTTTTTTAATCTCTTCCCTGATGTCTTCTGTTATCCATGCATCATTCAATAGCGTATTGTTTAGTCTCCAGGTATTGGAGTAGCTTTTATTTTTTATTTTATTATTGATTTCTAATTTCATTCCATTATGGTCAGATAGAATACAGGGTAGTATCTCTATTGTTTTGTATTTGCTAAGACTTGCTTTGTGGCTTAACATATGGTCTGTTTTGGAAAAGGATCCATGTGCTGCTAAGAAGAAAGTATATTCACTTGTTGATGGATGGAATATTCTATATATGTCTGTCAAGTCTAAATTATAGATTGTATTATTGAGTTCTATAGTTTCTTTGGTTGGTTTTTGTTTGGAAGATCTATCCAGTGGTGAGAGAGGTGTATTAAAGCCACCCAGTATTATTGTGTTGTGGTCTATTTAGTCCTTGTAGTTGAGAAGGGCTTGTTTGATATACATAGATGCCCCCATTGTTTGGGGCATAGATATTTATGATTGTTATGTCTTGTTGATGTATGAATCCCTTAAGCAGTATGAAATGTCCTTCTTTATCCCTTTTCACTAGCTTTGGTTTGAAGTCTTCTGTATCTGATATTAGGATGGAAACCCCTGCTTGTTTACGTCGCCCATGTGAGTAGTAATTTTTTTTTTTTTTTTTTGCCTTTTCACCTTTAGTCCGTGGATGTCTTTTCCTGTGAGATGAGTCTCTTAAAGGCTGTATATTATTAGGTCTATTTTTTAAAAAAAATCCAATCTGTCAATCTGTGTCTTTTAATTGATGCATTTAGGCCATTCATATTCAGGGTTATTATTGAAATATGATTTGTATTCCCAGGCATTTTGATTTATTTTTGGCTTTTAACTTGACTTGATTTCTCCTTTGATTGGCCTTTCCTTTAGTACAGTTCCTCCCTTTGTTGATTTTCATTTTGTTTTTAATTTCCTCCTCCTGGAATATTTTGCTAAGGGTGTTCTGTAGCACAGGCTTTCTCGCTGTAAATTCTTTAAACTTTTATTTATCATGAAAGGTTTTTATTTTGTTATCAAATCTGAAGCTTAATTTTGCTGGATATAAGATTCTTGGTTGGCATTCACTTTCTTTCAGAGCTTGGTATATGTTATTCCAGGATCTCCTGGCTTTGAGGGTCTGGGTTGAAAAATCTAATGAGATACAAATTGGTGTTCCCCTATATGTGATCTGATTCCTCTCTCTTGCGGCCTTTAAGATTCTATCCTTATTCTGTATGCTAGGCATTTTCATTATAATGTGCCTTGGTATACATATGTTGCAAGTTTGTGTTTTTGGTGCCCTATAAGCCTCTTGTATTTGATTTTCCAATTCATGTTTGGAAAATTTTCTGATATCATTTCATTGAAGAGATTATGCATTCCTTTGGTTTGAATGTCTGTGCCTTCCTGTATCCCAATAAGTCTTAGATTTGGTCTTTTGATGATGTCCCATAATTCTTGGATGTTCTATTCATGGTTTCTTACCATTGTCACTGTATGGTCAACTTTATTTTCAAGATTGTATATTTTGCTTTCATTATCTGACGTTCCATATTTCAAGTGATCTATTGGTGATGCTTTCTATTGAGCTTTTTATTTTGTTTATGGTTTTCTTCATTTCAAGGATTTCTGATTTTTTTAACAAAAGAATCTTTATCTCTTTCTTGAAGTAATCTTTTTCCCTGTATTTACTCCCTCATCTCTTTGTTGGCAGGAACAATGGTTGCCTATATTTGCTCTCTTATCTCTTTGTTGGAGTGATCAACTTTTGCCTGTATTTGCTCACTTAGGTCCTTCTTTAATTCATAGATAATTTTAATTATGCACATTTTGAACTCCTTATCTGACATTTCATCAACTGGGCTGTTCATGGATTCTATTAGGATGGTACCTTGGTTTGTTTGGGGTACTTCCTTCCCTTGTTGTTTCATGTAGTCTATGAGTCTTCTTTTCTTGCAGTGAAGATCTGAGGTATTACCTACCCTATACTCTTGTAGCTTCCCTGCAGGTTACCTATACCTCACCTTGGTGTTGGGCTTTTAGTCCCCAGCTGGTATCCCAACTAAAGGCAGTGGTAGCAATAGCAGAATTAACTCACAATAGCAGTGGTGGTGTCCCAAGATTGCTGCAGCCACTTTCAGAGATGGAGCTGAAAGGGTGGGCTGCCTTCTCAGAGATGGAACTGCCTCCAGGCCCTATCTATTGTCCCAAGGTGGAGTTTACTGCATGGGGAGGGCTATAGCTAAGGCTGCAGTGTCCCAAGATGGAGGTGGGATAAGCCTGGGGTCCATCCTGGGTCTCCCAGTCAGTGGGAGCAGTCCTAGGCCTAAGCCTGGGCTCCAATGTGGGTCTGCTGCTTCTGAGGCTGGCTTTGAACTCATGGGATTACAGGTGCCCAATGAAATAGCTAAGTTTATATCCTGTTTATGGCATGAAGTCATTGGTATGATTTGCTTTCCTTGGAATCTGCCCTTTGACATGCCCACCTGATTTCTGCCATAACTGTACTTGGAGTCTCTCCCATATCCTTCTGCTTGGTGGGTGGCTGGTTTTCAGCTTAATCTGCAGAGAACAGACTCCTGCAAAAGACCTTTGAATTATAAAATGTCCCCTCCTTCTCATTGTTCTTCTGTCCCTGGCCCCCATCAGAGCTGAAGGGCTTAGACACATGGTCCCTTTCCTGAAGATACCCCTGGGCACAGGCTGCCCCTGGGAACAGAACAATGACATTCGAAAGGAATTCTTACTCCTGCGAGGGAAGCCCTCAGTGCCAAACTGTTGACACTGCTTCATTCTCTCTGCCACATTGAATAAATATATTTAAAATGGGATTAGTTTGTGAGTCCTTGGCTTGGGTTATAATACATTTTCTATTCAGATACGTGCTGCTAGTGTTTATCTCTACAAAATAAATATTAAAATTGCGTTTGAACCTCACATTAAATTTATATTCATGCTATTACAATTTTATTTCTGTCAAGTGATATTCAGTTTTCAAACAGAAGGCAGAAATGAGAGCACATAGGCAAATAAAAGTAGTTATTATTATTTCAGTTTCTCTTGATTATCTTAAGATATTTCCCTGGGCCTGCTCCTTTTCTCAATATGATCTACATAATGAGGGCTGGGGAGATGAATACCAGCTCCTTGGTTCTCACAGCGTGTCTGGAGTTTCTGTTAATGAAGTCCCCCTCCACTTCCACCAGCACTTGAGGCCCAGGTGGATGAGAACAATGGTTCCTTTGCCATCTCATGAGTTCCTATTGGTGTGAGGGATCCTTGATTGGCAGAACATAGCTTCTGAGTCATATTTCTAGTGGTAGAAATGGTAACTGCCACACATTTTTTAACTAGCTGCTCTTACACCAAGTGGCCCATGACCATACATGTAGCTCAAGCTGGCATCCAGTTTTGCTTCCAGAATCCTGCTTTGCATTGGTCATCATACTGCAATATCACACCTCAGGCTAGAGCAGGAATCATAATAGGAATAATAATGGCTGCAATGACCGTACTTTATTCTGTTTGAAATCTTGATTGTAGAATGGGGGTGGGGAGAGGTGATGTAATTTTACAAATTTTAAGGAAATTCTATGTCAAATAGTGGATTCTACTCTTAGGGAGTATTCAGCGATATCACTTTGGACAGCACAGTATTATAATCCAAAGTCATGGGCGTCCCAACGGGTCCATGTTCAAAGTTGGTTGGGTTGGGATTTTTAAATGGAAGCAAGTAGTTTAGCCATAATAATGCCCAAAGAAGTAAGGAGTCTTTCCTTTTAGGGCTACTTGACAGTCTTTCATGGATAATATTATTAAAAATGAGAATTATCACAGCTACCATGTAGCAGATGCACAATTACCATGAAGAGCAGCCCACACAATTATTTCAGTTCCTCTCTACAGCAAACCTAGGAACTAGGTACTATCACTGTATTCATTTTATAGAGGAAAGAAACCAAGACTTTAAGAAAGTAACCTAGTAAAGTCATTTCAGTGACTCATTGGTGGAACCGAGACTCAAAGAGATCTGTGTCATTCCGAAATTGACATTCACACCCAGCAGCCCTTATTCTCCATGATGAAGACTTTTTTGAAAAATGCAAAAGATAAAGTGGATATGAAATTTTAGCTGTTCATCAAGTGTACATATGGGACAATGAAGTTAAAGGGAGGCTTACGTTTCAGTCTGGGCTTAATCACTTGCTACTTTTCTGTCCTCAAACAAGCAGATTCACAATTTCAAGTTATAATATCATCATCTAAAGAAGAGGGTTAATGATACCTAATGTGAATGAGATGATGGGAAAGCATTTTGTATTTTAAAGATGCAGTGTGAATGGGTTCCATCAGTATTCTAAACATTCTCTCTGTGGTTCTATCTTATTTAATCTTTTCATTATCTCCAAGACAGGTAGGTCATAATCAACGCATTTGTAGACAACATAAGCCTGAGAGGGAAAACTAATTTTGTTGAGTGAGGTAATCAGGATACAAAAGGGTATCTGTGGGCTGAACTAAGAGATTAAGACATTCAAGATAAAATTTGTCCCCTCTGGAAAGTCACATAAAAGACAGTGAGTGGTATTCAGCTCATTTCAAACGAATGCCTAACATTGATTGAGCACCAACTGTGAACTAGGTGCTGTTTTACATTCTTTCTGCATGTTGTGAATGATTACAGTGACTTTTGGTTAGGTAAGCACTGGGCATAGGTTACCTTTACAGGTCAGGAAACTGAGTCACAAAGATTTTTCCTCCTGAAATCATGCAGCTCATAAATGGAGATCCCATCTGAACCTAGGAAATCTGGGGTCTTGAAGTCTACACCACAGTGCACCATTCAAAAAGGCAAAACAGTTTTTTGTACCTATCAATAGCAATACTGCATCTAGGCAAGACTTAGGGAATCTCAGCCAACATTGTTTTGGATGGTTCCACAAATTTTAAACATTTAGAGTCATACCTAGAAGCCTTGACAAACTATAGTGCAAACAGAGAAGAGCACAACTAAATAAATGTTTAGGGGAAACCGAAACTGTTGAATGCAAGAGATGAAATTTTGTGGTACAGTTGTCTTCAAATCTTTGCTGTACAAAAGTCAGAATTCAATTCTTTTGTAAACTCCAGGAAGAAGATGGAAAGTTATGGAGGCAGTTTCAGTTTCAACATAACTTGTTGCAGATCTGAGGGTGAAGTGTGCCCAGCCCTATCAGGAGTAAAGTATTCAGATTGAGAACACTTCCATCAGGAAAGCTGAGCTGGTAGGGAATTTTTACACAGGTGGGGACATGATTGGATGACTTCTTCTATCCACCACTCTGTTCATTGTGTCTCATGATTCATCTTTAAACCCATTCTTTGAGGTTAACTCCAAAGGGTTAATGCTGAACTGGGCTTCAGATTTGTAAATATCATAGACAAGGCAGCCATATCTTGACAAGGGCAGAGGGTGAACATCAGAACCAAGCAGATTCAACCAGGTTTTCTCTTTTGGAATTGGAAACTGGTGTGGGGTCTCTCTGGAGCTTGGAGGCCCTGGAGCTGTGTGCTGGGGCGGCTACTTCCATGCCATAAGTTTTGGATGGTGTCCTGGGAAAACGTCATTAGACAAGGTACTCCTTCATTAGCAATGGAAAAGGGAAACACCGGAAGGCAAAGAAAAAGATGGCTAATGCAAATGCATGGTAGGATGCAGAAATGAATTAACATGACCTAAGGGAGGGAAGAAGAGGGAGCAAGAGATGTGTTGGTTGCTTCTTTGGTTTCCCTGGGCTTGCAAATTCTGGATTCCAGTTCCCCAAGCCCAGTTGGATATGGTGCCTCTGGGTTCATTGTTGATACTCTTAGTTAGATCTCATTATTTTGCTCCAACCCGTCTGAATAGATTTCTGTAATTTGCCACCCAGAGTTCTCTGACTTTGGACAGTTCTTTTCATATATAGGGTGACTCTTCTTTCTTGGCATGGAAAACTTGCTTTCGCTGCTTTCAAGTGGCCACTTGATAGTGGCAAGTCATTACAGGTACACATTTTCTCCCAAGATATAATGGTTATAATTAAGTGATTCGGAAGTACTTTTGAGCAGAAGGGCCAGGGCTATCCAAATGTCAGACTAAATTATAAAGTGAGCAGAACTAAAATGCCACAGGATGCAATCATGCATAATTTATGAGTAGCAGGATCAGATCAGTCCATAGCATGAGGTAGAATAATTTTTTCATGGTTTCATATGTTTTTATTTTTAAAGTATGTCTGAGGAGCAGTGAAAAATTAAGGATAAATAAAATTACAAAAGACAGAAGCGTTCTCACCATATCCCTGGAAGCCCATGTTTTGGATGGTGTACTGGGGATATCATTAGCTGAGGCACTCTTTTATCAGCCTGTGGGGATCTGAGGCATGAATATTTAAGGTGGGACACAGGTTCTCAGGAGGGATCTCATGCTGCTGTGTTTGCCATGGAAGAAATTTCATGTGTCTTCCAGGAGGGACACCCTCTGAGATGGGGGTGGGTAAAGAAAACTCCGTAGGTTTTTGGAGCAGACCCCTGCCTGCCAAGAATAATTCCAAACTCAAGGTTATTTGAAATGAGTTTAGGTGACAGAAACATTTGCAATGCTGTTGCTGAAAGTGTTTGTGTTGCTGGGCCTCCATGGCAAATAGGATACAGATCAGTGAGCAAAGAAATGGTTTGCTGAGTAGGTTGGACATCTCTGATGGAATGTTTGCAGGAAACATGGACCCTGAGCCTTGCTTCTGAGCCCCACTGAGGAGTAGCCAAGCCAGCCGATGGCATTTCCTCTCAGCCTTTGTGAGAAATGAGCTGAAGTATTCGTCACCCATCACCTTTAAGGCTGCAGATGGCTTCCTGGGAGTGTGGAACCTTCCAGCCATATTATAAGTTCAGATCAGGTGCAGGACAGCTGCCCTTAGCACTTAGGGAATAGATCCATAACAGAGAGCTGACAGGTAAGTCGTTGCATAAAGTAAATCCCAATTTCCCACTGATGTACTTTACAAAATGAGAGTCACATCTTCTGGAAAGAAATCTACCTCATTTCTGGTGAGGAGATAGTGGAGGTGGTCTCCATTGGGATATTATGGTGGATTCCACCAAACACCCTCATTCACTAATGGTTGAACAAGATGTAGGTTCACTTCAGTGCCTCAGTTTTCTTGAATGTCATTTCCTGATTTCAGGGCTTCTCCCTAAGCACTATTCCATGAACTATACAATTTTCTAAGCTAGAAAATTTCTTATTCTGTACTCATGATTTTAATTCCCTCCTTCTCTCTTGATTTCTCCGCATGATTCTTATATTCTCTTATTTATATTCTTTAACCAAGCTGGACCATGATATCATATGCCAGTTTGAATCTCCAAAAAACATCATAGTTGTGATATTAATATGCAAATGGAAATCCCAGTGGATATGTGAGCCTCGACTACATTATTTCTAAATTAAGGAGTAAATCAGGAAAACAAAACCTGAGAGACAGAGTTATAATCAACTGAATGACTCTCCCAGATTTGAACTACTGTACATATGTGTAAGATACTATCAATGAACTATGGAAAAATGAGTTAGAATTCATGAAAGTAGCATTTTCTTCTCTACAAAATTATGCTTCATTTTCAACACATTGTTTTGAGTCTAGAAAAACACCAGTTATTAATTGTCCTGTAATTAGCGAAATTTATCTTTTGGTCACGGTTGGTTTGGGAGGGAGAAGGGAAGCTGACCTGTTGAAGTTTGTGCTTGAAGCTTCTATTTTATTAGTATTAAACACAACATTGCTTTGCCTGTGAGGGAAAGTGAATATTTTGAGAAATGAGGAGAAATAACTTCTGATGTTAACTAGATTCCTCAGAGCTATAACACCAAGGTTTCATTTGTTTTTCTGAATTTTAATAAGTAGCATTGGGGTTTGTTCAGTCTTATTATATGCATCCAGTGAGAATGATAAAATTTCTATAGTTCTAGAGGTTTAGCATTTCACAAATTTAGTTAAACTCATTATGATGTACCTAGATATTCCCTAGATCCAGTTCCCCAGTGGCTTATGTTGTGTCCTGTATGTATTTAATGAGGTGTAGTGTATTTCTCAGAGTAAACTCAGTCACAGTTCTCTTCTTGGCCCTCCTCATATTCTTGGGACAAAGATATCATTGGTGCCAAACTAGGCTTCCTTCAACCATCTTTTCTATCCAGGGCTCACCATGTGCTGGGCACTGTGCTAAAGGCTTTGCTTGCATTATCCCAATCAGGGTTCTAACTATTTATTTCCATGTCACAGCTAGGGAAATCCAACGTTCTGCAGGTGAATGACTGTGTTTAAGCCTACACAGCTAGTGACAATGGCTGAGCCAGAATGTGTAAACACACCAGTCCCTGCCAGGGTTCAGACTTATCATCATTTTGTTCAAATAACTCTTTCCTCTGCTTGCCATTTTTTTAAACAACCACTTGATAGAAGTATGATTGGCATATAAGAACTTGTACATATCTAGTGTCTACAACTTGTTGAATTTGGAGAGACAAATACATCCACGAAACCACCATTACCACATATACAATGAAGAAGTTACACCATTGTGTACATCCACAAGAATGGGGTCCTAATTAGAATAAGAAATATTCCCTGGGTGTATAATTATATATCTACATCCTTAGCCCTTTTTTATATTTTTATTTAGAGACATGGTCTCTCTGAGTTGCTTAGGGCCTCTCAAAATTGCTGAGGCTGGCTTTGAACTTGTGATCCTCCTGCCTCAGCCTTCAGAGTGATTGGGATTATAGGCATGTGCCACCATGCCCAGCTCCACTGTGGAACATTTTAAGAATATTGTATGCACTATCTTGTACAGATGATCTCTAGGATTTATTCAACCCCTATCATGGCAAAATTGTGCCCTTTGACTAATAATTTTATGTTTCTCTTCCCCACCCCACCCTGTCCCCCTGGCAACCACCATTCCACTCTGTTTCTATGAGATTGAATGTTTCAGATTCATCACTTAAGTAGTATCAAGCAGTATTTGTGCTTCTGGGTCTGGCTTTTCTACTTGGACCAATGGACTTCAGGCTCATCCATCTTGAGCCTGAATGTTAGAATTTCTTTCTCTCTAAAAGCAACAGTATTCATTATATGTATATATCTCATTTTCTGAATTCATTCATCCATCAGTGGACACTTTGGTTGCTTCTGTATCTTAGCTATTGTAAATAAGTGGCAGCACAGATATCTCATGATCATACTAATTTCAGTTCCTTTGGAGACATACTGGAGTAGAATTGCTACATCATATGCTCGTTCTATTTTAATTTTTCGAGGAACCTCTAGACTATTATCCATAGCAGATAAATCAGTTTACATCCAGCCAATAGTGTACCAGAGTTCCCTTTTCTCCAGTCTCAGGAACATTTGTTACTTTATTATTATCATTTTTCAGTAATAGCCATATCCTAATTTGGTATCCACTCAATATCAGAGCTGTTAGATAACGCCACATCAAAATGGGAACACTGTCAATGATCAAAATCAACCATTTAATCAAGAAGTTTGTTCAAAGGATTTTTGACAGAGTGTGGACCCTAGCCAGGTGTTTTCTGTGTTTGAAGACACCAAGAACACAGCAGATTTTTATTGCTCTTAACAGACTTTGTGATAAGTCTGTAGCGTATCATTGACCGAAGAGAGGACAGTTGCAACCCCACAGGGGAACTTCTGTTTCATGAATATTCTACAAATAACTCAGGTGATTAACGGCTCTGTTTATGGAGAATGGAAGTCCATGATATTGCTCCGGACAGCAAAACAGTTCTCACCTTTGCTTTCCAGGTATTTCCCAACTGGCCTGCTTCCCTGAGTCACCTCCTCACTTTGACCTTTCCATGTAACCTCTATATATCTCTGAGACTTAATATATTCAGGAGGTATAACCACAACTTATCGGATATTTTTGCCTAAAGCAAGACAGAGCTATCCCTATATCTCTCAGAAATAAATCTTAGTGACCACCATCCTGTAGGTCAGGGCATTTACAAGTCTTTGAAATGAACTCAATCAGAATATGGCAACAAAGGTCATCTTGAGGTGCAGTGACCCTGGCACCACCATCACATCCTTCAGTTTTCCAGTTCAGAGGATGGCAAAACGGTAGGGGACAATGAGGGTATGATGGTAGGCTGGGTTAACTCACGTTGGCCAGCTAAAGAACCATCATTTTTGGAAGGAACAATGGGAATTGAATGAATTGATTTGCTCATTCAAAAAAAGTACATGTGGGAGCTTCAAGGAGATTTCTTCTTTGTGAAGGAGGATGGGATAGATTCCTTGAGGATGCGGGGCCTCATGGAGCAGAGAATCCCAGCTGGGGCTCCATGGACCAACCAGTCTCTCACAGCACATTCCCGTGAATGAGACCACCCGGACCTCAAGTTCCAGCTGACCTACCAGCTGCCTGCAAAATCACGGTTGAGCCACAGTCTTGTGAGCAATAAAGACTGTTGTCATTATAAGCCTTTAATTTAGGTATGTTTTTATGTATCAAGAGAGAACAATTCGGTATAGCATCAGCCTAATACGCATACACACACTCTTTAAAAATATAACTCTATCTTGGTGTAGTGGAATTGTGGGTGATTTCAATTATCTTCTTATACTTCTATAGATTTTCTAATAAACCTGCAGTACTTGAATGATAAGATTAATAATTAATGATGAAGAACATAGTACTGATTTTAATAGAATGATCATGGCAAACAACTAGTTACTGATTGAATGACGCAATCACTTCCTTTAGGGAGATCCTAGAACAGTGTGTTTCAGTTATCAGCTGCTGTCTAATAAACCACTCCAAAACTTAGTAATGGAAGTCAACAACTATCTCATGATGTCTGGGATTTTGTGGATCAGGAATTCAGGCTGGGTGAGGTGGGGGTTGCTGAGAGCCCCCCTGGGCTCAGGTACCCAGGGTGTTGGTTCTGCCTGGCTTCTTTAATATACTGTATTTGGGGGAACTCAAACATTCAAGATGGTTTCTTCCTCCCATTTCTTATATCTGGGCTGAGTGGGACAACAGAGGTTGGCCGGATAGCTTTCTTTCTATTTTCATGGTTTTTCCATATGTCCAGCTTGAGTTGCAAGTTAGTCTCAGAGTAGTAACATTTTTTTTTTTTTTAACTTGATAACTGGCTTCCCCAAGAACAAATATTCTCAGCTGTGGAAGCAGAAAAACTTATGATCTAGTCTTAGAAGATCTAGAATGTCACTTCTGTTACATTTAATTGTTTAAATAAGCCACTGAAGCCATTTCAGATGCAAAGGGAGGAGGGTGACTACTAAACGGGATTAGTAGCAAAAATTTACATTATTCACATGTCTAAAATATACTCAGTCTTTTCTAAGAACTCCTCACAAATTACATCTTTTTTTATTTGTTCTTTTTAGATATACATGACAGGAGAGTGTATTTAGACATATTATACATACTAGGCATATTATACATACATGGAATATACCATTCTAATTGGTATTCCATTCTTGTGGCTGTATGAGATATAGAGTTTCACTGGTTGTGTATTCATAAATGAGCATAGGAAAGTTAAGTCCAAATTACATCTTATTATGACATTGATCATCAAGGGTCTCTTTATTATAATAAGATCAGGTTGTAGAGAAGTCCCCTGGGATGTGAGTCTTTGATAACAGCTCCTTGCATGAAGGTTTTTCTTGGTCTGAAGCCCTGTGAACTACAGAAATAAATTGTTTATACTTGTGAACACCCCACCTACAATGGTAAGAAAGCCATTATGTTACCCTAATAGACACTTTGGTCCCAAAAGAAGTCAGCAATCATTCATCTGCCACAGTTCTGAAATTCAGCCAGCCATAAGTCATGATTCTTTCTTCTTTAGGAACAGACATATTCGTTGACGACGGATCCATGCTGCTTCCTGGGATGATTCTTGCTCTAGAAATTCTTCCCATTGGATCTCAGAGTGAAAAGAATCAAGTGTCCCTGGGTTTGAATCCTGGCTGTATGTTTACTAGCTATGTGACTCTATGCAAGTTATTTTTTCTTTCTCAACCTTGGTTCATCATCTGTAAAAAGTGTAGAGTAGATTTCTTTAATGCAGGGTGATAGATAAATATCTAATTTCATTCTTCTATGTATGGATATATGAATGGATATACAGTTTTCCCAGCACCATTTGTGAAAAAGCCTCTTTTTTCTTCAACATAGGTTTTTGGCATCTTTGTTAAGAATCAGATGACTTTATGGATTTATCGCTGTCTCTTCTAGTCTGTTCCTTGGTCTCCATGTCTGTTTTTATGCCAATACCATGCTGGTTTTATTACTATAGCTCTACAGCATAATTTCAGATCAGGTTTTATGATTCCTCAAGCCTTGCTCTTATTGCTCAGGGTGGCTTTGGGTATTCTAGTCTTTTATTCTTTCATATGAATTTTTGGATGTTTTTTTCTACTTCTGTGAAAAACTTCAAGACCTAGAATTTGAATGAATTGAACAAATTGATTTGCTCATTCAAAAAAAGTAAGGGTGAAACTTCTAGAAGAAAACACAGGGTCAACCCTCCAACATATTGGAGCAGGCACCAATATGTTTAGGAGTTCCTTAACAGGACTCCTAAAGCTCAAGAAATAAAACCAAGAATCAATAAGTGGAATGGCATCAAATAAGAATCTTCTGTACAGCAAAGGAAATAAGAGTGTGAAGAGAGAGCCTACATAATGGAAGGAATTCTTTGCCAGCTACTCTCCCAACAGGAGATGAATATTCAGACTGAATAAAGAACTCAAAAAATTTAACACTGAAAAAAAACTCATAATCTAATCAGTAAATGGGCAAAATATCTAAATAGACACTTCTCAAAAGAAGAAATGGAAATGGTCAAAAAGTATATGAAAAACATGTTCAATACCCTTTGCCATCGAATATGCAAATCAAAACTACACTGAGATCTCACCTCACCCCAGTATGAACAGCAACCATCAAGAACACAAATAGCAATAATTGCTGGCAAGGATGTGAGGGGGAAAGGCACACTTAAACATTGTTGATGGGACTTCAAATCCATATCGCCACTTTGGAAAGCAGTATGGAGATGCTTCAAAAAAGTAGGAATAGAACCAGCATATGACCCAGCTATTCACTCTTTGGCATTTATCCAAAAGAACTAAAATCATCACTAGTGATACATTCATACCAATGTTTATCGCAATATAATTCATAATATCCAAATTATGAAATCAGCTAGATGCTCCTCAATAGACAAAGAGATAAAGAAAATGTATATAGGTACATAGAATGGAGTTCTACTCAACCATAAGAAAGAGTTATGCCATTTTCTGGTAAATGAATGGAACCAGAGAACAGACCAAGTGAAATAAGCCACACTCAGAAAGTCAAGGATCAAATGTTTCAAATGTTTTCTCTCATAGATGTAAGCTAGGAAGAAAAAAAGGAATTTAAAAAAGAGGAATCTTATGAAAGTAGAAGGGAAATCTGTAGAGTAGAAGAGGGGTATCAAAGGGGAAAGAGGAGGGGAGGGAAAACAGAAGAACTGGGGAAAGAGGTTGACCAAATTATGCTGTATGCATGTATAAATATGTCACAATCAATTCCACTTTTATACGTAACAATATTTTATCAATTAGAAAACAATAAGTAGAAAGAAAGAAGTATACCAAATTATGCTATGTGCATGTAAGAATATATCACAATTCCATTTTTATATTATAATAATTTATCAATTAAAAATAATAAATAAAAGGAAGACCAATAGAGCAGAAGAAAGGGATTGGGAGAGGAAGGAGAAGGACGAAAGGGGGAAATACTAGGAATTGAAATGGAGCAAATTATGCTATATGCATTTATGAATATGTCAAAATGAAACCCACTATTATGTATAACTATAATGCACTAATAAAAACATTTTAAAAAGTGTAAAGTATTACATTCTTGCTACCTTGTAATACCTTATTGCTATTAGTGTTATTGTGAAGATTAAATAAACTACTGTATGTACTTAACACGATACCTGGCATTTAACAACTCATTTTCATCTCTTGTATAATGTTTAGTCAGTGCAAAATTGTCACACTTTTTGAGAAGAAGGACTTGAGAAGTGCACAGAAGTGCCTCAAAACAGAGGCTATTATGGAGAAATCTCCTACTGAATCAAGCAATAAATTGGTGCACATCTCACAGTATCATTGAACAGTGGACTTCTATTGCAAAAAAGGAATTTTTGAGAGAATTTTGTTAGTTTGGTTACCAAAAAAAGAAGAATGAAGTCTTTGAAAATTATCATGGCTCGAGGTCACTTGGTAGACGTTATTCTTCAGGCCCTGGGAACATTGTTTGTTTCATGGTCTACAATTTGCAGGATAACTTTATGATTTCATCTGCTATAAAGAAGCTATCCTGAGCAGAATCTCAAGTGCCCAGAATGGTACCAAAATTTGACCTGATCTTGCTAAAATGTTCAATCCTGCCATCTGGGCTCAGAGTGAACAGTTGCTCAGAAGGTTTAGTAGTCTCAAGCAGTTGGCTGAGATTTTGAGGATACCACTCTATGAAACAAAAATGTAGTTAATGTCACCATGAGTGGGGAGCAGGAAAGCAAGCACAGCACAGCCCTACTCAGAAATGCAATAAGATGCAATCACAAGCACCGTGTTCAGATTACTGTATCAGGTGACCTAAAGAAAAATTTCACTCTTATGCAAATACATGCCCATGGATAACAAGAAAATTGAAAAAATAAAGGATTCCCAGGTTCATGCAGACTGGTTTATTATACACATACCTTGTTCACCCTTCTAGAACTCTGCTCAGCAAGATAACTGTAGTCAGCATGAGCAGCAGGTACTGACAGTGTCACCTGTATTGCACTATTGCATCATCACCAGTCTCTTTGCCGTTGTCATGCCCTCTGTCTCTCACTGAGCTGTCACTTCCAACAGCTGGATCTCTGTTTGGAGGGCTGTCCACAGACTGTTGCTACCTACTTTGCTGACATGAGCAAAAAGCTCATGTCAGATCCCTTTGGGGGCAGCCTCTCACCAATGGCTGACTGCATCAGAGGACACACTAAGGACAGCTCTGGGAGGGTGTTCTGCCATCTCCTGACCTCCCCTGCAAGATCAGGCCAATGCTGCCTTCTGTGGCAGTTGGTGTGGCATGCCACCTGTTTTGCTAGGGACTCCTCGCCCTCATGGTCCCACTTTCCCATGAATCTACTGATGTTTCCAGAGAACACCTTCTAATGAAGGCTGGGCTCCTCTCAAGCCACATGTTTCCTGTTGCTCTGTGTGGCCCTTCTGTAGCTGTTTCGTATTTACCACTGTCTTTACTACCAGCTCGCACGCTTCTTCAGAACAGAATGTGTTTTTTGTCAGCATTTTTGTTGCTGTGACTAAAAGAGCCAACCAGAACAATTGTAGAGGAGTAAAAGTTTATTTGAGGGCTCTCAGTTTCAGAGGTCTCTGTCCATAGACAGCTGGCTCCATTCCTCAGGGCTCGAGGGGAGGCTGAACATCATGGAGGAAGAGTGTGGTGGAGGGAAGCAGCTCACATGGTGATCAGGAAGCAGAGAGAGACTCCACTCTCCAGAGACAAATAGAGACCCCAAAGCCAAGCCCCCAATGCCTCCTCCTCCAGCCACACCCACCTGCCTCCAGTCACCACTCAGTTAATCCCATCAGGGATCCATTCACTGGTTGGTTGGGTTAAGGCTCTTGTAAATCAATCATTTATCCTCCGAACCTTCTTGCACATGAGTTTTTGGGGGACACCACATCCATACCATAACAGGATGGTACCAAATTATCTTTGTGCAGGCTACTTCCTTCACTACGGTTCCTTGCATATTGAAGGGCTCAATGATTTATTGTAACATTTTGGGAATTGTATATCCCTGATTTTTCCCCACTTCATCTTGAATAGTCCAATAAAACTTCAGCCAATTCCTAAAGCTAATCAGCCCTATTGCTTGATGATATTACTTTGTCCCTTACCTAATACTGAATAACACCACTCCAGAATTTTGTCTCATTTTCAATACCTGCTTGTTGGACTCAAATTTGTTTGCATCTTTGGACTCTTCTACCTCCCAGAAACTTCAGGGAAAAACCCCTGTCTGAAATCTAGGACTCTGACACTTTTTTTGGCGGGGGGCACCAGGGATTGACCCTTGGGGCACTTAGTCACTGAGCAACATTCCAACCCTGTGTTATATTTTATTTAGAGTCAAGGTCTCACTGAATTGCTAAATTTCTGAGGCTAGTTTTGAACTCCTGATCTTCCTGCCTCAGCCTTCCAAGCTTCTGGGATTACGCGCATGCACCACTGCACCCCAGCCTAATACTTGATTTCTGATGCTAATAATAAGTCCACTGTCCTTGATTAGTGAGAGATTTGGTCAAACTTAGTTTTTTTTTTTTTTTTTTTTTTTTTTACTTTCAATTCTTGTTATCCTAATAACTGAAGGGACCATTTTTTTTCCAAATGATTTAGTTAAAACTTGAGAACATTTTTATTGTTTATCATGTTTGAATTATGTATGCTGGTTGGGTTTCCACTGTAAAAGAAAAGCCCAACAGCAAAAATAAATTGACTAATTGCTGAAATGCTTTTTCTTACCCATTCACAATAGACTTCAATGTTAACTCCTAATTATTGGGCAACAACCAAATGCATTTGTAAAAAGATTCACCTTCCAAGTGGCTAGTGGTTCTCCAATGATCTCCTGCTGATAATAACTCCGGATGGTGGACATCCCATCAGAATTAATTGCAGCAGACTGGAGTCCTGCAAATGTTAAAATGTCTTTAGTTTTACAGACGAATAGATGCCACGGTTCAGTGGTTTGGCATTATTATTAGTAAGCTCTGTAAATCTTGAGGGAGACAGCCCCACAAACCATTCTAACCTTTATAAATTAAATGAGAATTAGTGACTTTGCTTGTTGTTTGCAGGAAGAACAAGCATGCAGAAGACGATAAACAACCTTTTCCCCTACCCCCAAAATTTAACATACAAAAGCTTGCTTTGCCTGAAAAGTAGAAATAACACTGGTAGTTGGACAAACATAAAATATTCATCAGATGAAGGGGAATAATCTGATGTGTTTAGGGAGTCCACTGATAGACAACGAAGAAGGAAAGCCCATTAAAAACATCTCAGAATGTAACCTGAGAGGTTAGTGGGTAGTATATGGTACCAGGAAGAATTAGTCCCCAAATCAAGGTGCAGGTCTATAGTTTAACAGTCACATCTAAACCTATAAAGCACTGAGAGGCTGGGATTTGTACAAACCGCTGGTTCTTCCTGTATCTACCTGTTTGTGTGGTAAGTGGAATAGTTTTATTATTGAGGGCATATAATAAATTCTCCATGGGTAAACTGTCAAAATTTAAAAGTTATCAGCCTTCTAAAACCTGGGAGAAGTTAGAAGGTACAGGTTAAGGGTGATAGGCAGGAGTAGAAAAGAAAGACTGAGATGAACTAACAGAACATAGTCAGAAACCAGAAGTAGATTTTTTTTTTTTAATATTTATTTTTAGTTTTCGGTGGACACAACATCTTTATTTTATTTTTATGTGGTGCTGAGGATTGAGCCCAGTGCCCCACACATGCCAGGCGAGCGCGTTTCCACTTGAGCCACATCCCCAGCACCAGAAGTAGATTTTAAAGAATGTTACATTAAGCTGGGTGCAGTGGTGCATGCCTATAATCCCACTGGCTCAGCAGACTGGGGCAGGAGAATCACAAGTTCAGAGCCAGCCTGAGCAACTTAGTGAGGCCTTCTGCCACCCAGCTAGACCCTGTCTCTAAATAAAATATAAAAAAGAGCTGGGGTTGTGGCTCAGTGGTTAAGTGCCCTTGGGTTCAATCCCTGGTACAAACAATAGCCCCCAAACAAACAAAGAACATTAAATTGGTAGAACTGATCTGTTACCTTTGGCAATGACCACCAGTGCCCCCTACACATAGCTGTTGACTGTATATAGTCTAGAACATTGTGCTTGAAGTCAGAGAGACAGTAAGACATTAGTATTCTTTTTTTTGTTGTTGTTGTTCTTTCATTCAGCATCACTTATTTGCTCTCTATGTATTAGGTATCGTGTTAAATGCTACAACAAGCCTGGCCAGTTCTGGTGCTTGTGAGGACGCTTTTCCATTGTCCCCCTGACACACATCCCCAATCAATCAATCCCAGATCAGGTGGAGGCTACTGTTGTGTAATCAGGAAAGAAGGGGTGAGGGCAAGAGTGAAATGAAAAGGGTGAACATAGAGAAATGAATAAATTGAAAAGAACTAAATAGTTGTAAAAGAGAGAGGAAATTGTAAATGGCTGGATTCTGTCTGGGGATGAAAGTGTCTGGGGCCGAGTGAAAAAAAAAAATGACATCAAGATGTCTAACTTGGACAATTGGGTGGACAGTAGGGAGAAAGATAACCCAGTTTTAAGTACTTTGAGTTGGAGCGCCCTGTGGGCCATTCAAATAGAGAGATCTAGTAAGAAGCTGGATATTTGAGTTTGTAGCTGAGACCCATTTTCAGAGCTACAGAGGAGACAGTACAGGGTGGATGTTCTAGGCACTGAGGATCCATTATCTGGGTTTGAATCCTGGCTCCATCAGGTACTGAAGTGACCTTGGTCGACTTCTTTCATGTGTCTAATCTTCTCTTTCCTCATCTCTAACCTGGAGATAATAGCAGGACCCATCGTGGAGCCTTATCTTGAGGATTAAGTGAATGTTTAGCGTGTATAGCGTGGGCTCTGTGAACCCTAGATTTTATCATCATTGCCAGTGCATCTAAACACTGCTAAGTAAGTATTTGGAAAGTGAAGGAATCAATGAGATCACTCAGAGAAAGCATACAGAACAAGACAAGAGGAATAAAAATAGAAACTCGAGTTTATCATTCCTTAAGGAGTTAGTCATCTAGTTTTGATGAGAATTCAGATGGTTTGAAGCATACATCAATGAACAAAGAAAGATTCAGATTCAAATAGGAAAATATGATCAGGAGCAGAAAAGAAAGTTAGTATTCTAGATGAAAAGATTTTCGGAGAACCAGATGGGGATCATTAGTTCTGAACCAATTAGGTCCTCCTAGAAGGGACGGGTCTATCCAAAAAATCAGGCATGGGCCAGCCAAGCACCTAGGCATGGTTAAAAGCTAGTCTGTGAGGGCTGGGATTGTGGCTTAGTGGTAGAGCGATTGCCTACCATGTGTGAGGCATTGGGTTTGATTCTCAGCACCACGTAAAAATAAATAAAATAAAGATATTGTGTACAAAAAATAATAATAATAAAGAAAAAGTAGGATGTGAAAGGAAGGGGCAAAATGGCGGATTGGCAGAGCAATGGCAAGCAGCATGGCGACCAAAGCCATCGTTTCCATGACCGAGGACATAACATGAATTCCCGTATTTGGTGCTTCCATAGCAAACATGCTCCTGAAAAGAGAAGTGAGAATCGCAGCAGGTAAATCAGATCCCATTTTATTAACTGGCTAGTCTGACTGGAGAAATGCTGCTCACAAAAGCCAGTGCTAGGATTGCCACCACCTTCCCACAAAGTTCTCAAGCCGGAACCCCCAAAGTCACCCTGGATTCCTTTCTTTGCTCTGCCTCTCCCAATCCCCCCCACCACTGCCTCAATTCCTTGGCAGTCCTGCAGACTCTAAGGCTCAAGGACTTTTTCTATCCATTATACTTCCTACATCTCCATAACTTTCACCCTGGCACAAGGCAGCACTTTCTCTCACCTGGGTGGTCTGCAGTTGCAGAAGTCTCCCTGATTCTCCCTGTGAACCATTCAGCAAACCAAGCCAGGCAAATGTCCAGCTTATGGTAAAATCCAAATTATTATGATTATTATTAGTAGTAGTAGTAGTAACAGTAGTATTATCTGTACTAGGGATTGAGTCAGGGGTGCTTAACCACCGAGCCACATCCCAGCCCTTTTTTATATTTTAATTGCAAGACCGGGTCTCACTGAGTTGCTGAGGGCCTCGCTGAGTTGCTGAGGCTAGCCTTGAACTCATGATCCTCCTGCCTCAGCCTCCCAAGCTGCTGGGATTACAGGTAAATCTGAATTCTTAAATGCAAGACTGTGAATGATGTGAGTTCAACCAACCCCTTTCATCTTGTCCTTTCTCCTGTCTTCTTCTATGCTTTGGCCTCATGAACCTTCCTATGGCCTCATGGACCTTCTTATTTAAGCTCACCAAACTCTTTCCTGCCATAACTGCTTCTGTACAGTGCTTAGATTTTCAGGGCACTGAGACTTCTAGGCATCGTGGCTTTTACCTCCCCTTCAGGGAGACCACTCTGGACATTCCATCTGCATAACCCTCTTCCCTGGTCACTTTCTAAATTATCTTGTTAATTGGTTTCATTGTGCTTTTCTGGTATTCTCCCCTTGATTTATTTATGACTTGTTATCTCCCTCACTACAATGTAAGATCTATGACATCCAGAACCAGGGTTGGCCAGCCTAGCCATTAGGCAGAGTGAACCCTGTACTCAGGATCCATGCTGCTTCCAGGTGCCCATGAAAATATTTTCTTTTTAGTTTCTTTCCAAATTAGAAGAATTAATAATAATGAATTTATAATTGTAAATGCAACCTGGATTAAAATTGTCTTTATGCTTGATGTTTCTATTATTTTTAACTTTTAATAGTTTTTTTATGAAGAAAGGAGCCAATGATAGTCATTGTGCAGTCATGGATGGGACCCTGTCAATCTCTTCACCACAGTGTCTCTGGCACCCAGAGCTGTCACTGCCACACAGGAGGCCATCAAATTGAATGCATTGTCTGAATAAATGAAATGCCTTGAGAATCTGGGATCTGGCCTAACGAACTCGTGAGTTTTGCATGTGCATGTGATGGACAGCTTCAGTTTGTCCCTCTGGACCCATTCTATGCCCTTCTCTACTTGTCTCTGGGTCTGGTGAGGCTGATCTATGCATATGTCTATCAATAGCTTCAGGCTGGGTACAGATAGGCGTAGGCACTATCAGGAACTTTTAAGTACAGGGGAGGACAGTGAGCTTCCAGGATTTGTCCCTGGGATTCCCTAACTGCCCAGTCAAAATAGACTGAATCCTTCCATTGCTCTAATGAACAATATTAATATTGTCAATAATAATGCTACCTGATGCTTGTTGAGACTTTATCTGGTATTAACATGTTGATGGTAGCAAAATAGTATGGGACAGCCTGTATTCCACACGTGAACTGTGTAGCACAGAAACGCCAGACGTCATCAGTTTCTTCCAAAGCCTCCCTTGATCTTTTAACATTCATATCATTCTCTTCTTAAGTCTCCATTCTCTCATGGTGCCGGGAAGACTTTGTCTCTTCTCTTGCTGACACGGCTAGCTTTTTGGGATCCTCTTCTCTCAGTGGACTTAGTATGCAACTGTGAAACTTTCCAACACCACTGTCTATAACCTTCTGAAATCCTGCATCTTTTGCAGTAAGTATGATTTCTTGAACAACAGTTTTACTCTCTAGGTTTCTCCAAACTTACCCCAATTCGAATATTCTAGTGTTGTGAGCTTCCTGTATTAAGTGGCCTTTGTTTCTGCAAACACAACTAGTATCCTGTTTCTTGAGTTTCTAGCAGGTAAGAATCCACACCACAGGGCTGTGGCTAGGGTTCAGTGGTAGAGCACTTGCCTAGCATATGTGAGGTCCTGGGTTCAATCCTCCACACCACATAAAAATAAATAAATAAAATAAAGGTATTGTGTTCATCCACAACTAAAAAAAAATCCACACAACACTTCAAAAACAATTTACTTTCAATGCAAAGATATTTTTTTTTAAATCATAAAAATAGGAAACCTAAGTTCTTCCAATAAGCACACACTATGCTATTCTTGGTTTCTAAGTCTTAAAGGGCACGTTCCTGCTTTGTCAGCTATCCTTGTTGCTTTTATTTCTTTTATTTACATATCTTCTCCAGAAAAATCAAAATTCCAAACTATACGAAATCTAAGACCTGAAAGTCATTTCAAAGGAATCAATGGATAATTAAACAGCATACATAAATGTACTTTTAAAAGTATCTCAAGGTAATGACCTAGATACGTTTGGTTTTAATACATAATGATATTAGTCTTAATGGCCAAGTCCATTATACTCATCAGTATATGAATTTTTTGGTGATATGGCAACCGTTGAGAAGTGCCACTTGTCATTTATTTGTGAAATGTGAGGTAACTAACTTTATTCATCTAATGTCAAATTTATTTTAGACAAGAATATTTGTCCCATGTCTACATAGCTTTCAGCTTTGTAGGTCGATTCTCTTGATTTCTTTATTTCATCAGGTATCTAAATGGCAGTCAGATTCTAAAATGTTCTTAAATTTGCTTGCTTTGGCAATCCATATAAACTACATCTCATGCCTAATTATTGGCACATAATTGTAGTCAGTCTTACATAATTGTGGGCGGCCGGGCCTTAATGTTTCATTGTGATCGTTGTTGTTTTCATGATGTTTTTTCGTTTTGTGTTCGACCTGCGCCTCTGATCTGAGAAGGCCCGGTTGGACCCTCTCTCTGGTCTGCTTTCCATTCTCCATGCTCAGGTTGACCCTTAGATTTGCACATGCTCAGAGGGTCCATCTTTAAGTCATCAGCTATTTGACCCTCTAGAGTCAACATCCCCATTCCTTTGAAATCACCAGGTCTTATTGTTTGTTTGTTTTTCCCAGAACAAAGGGAGGAAGATTTCTGACCAGGAGATTTGGAGAGACACTGACCAGTCACAGGGGACAGCAGTAGTGGCAGATGAGCAGGTCAAGGAAGACATCGAAGGGACTTGAAGTCTTGCTTAGGAAATTTGATTTTTTTCCGCCTGTACTCAAAAGGGAGACAACGAAAAGCAACAGCAGCATCAGAAAAGTGTAGAATTGGGAATTAGCTTAATATGTGCAATGATGTCAAGTAAGAGAGTTTCAGGTGCTGATGAAAGAGTCACTGAAGGGAAGATGGGGACCCAGGGTGGGCAGGGAGGAAAAGCTAAAGGTGGGGAGAAGAGAAGAGAAGAGAAGGCTGTACCCAGGGAGGAAGAAATGGTACTAGAAATCAGTTTAGGAATAATGAATAAGCAGGATGAATAAAGGATACAAGCCGGTGGTCAGAGGGACATCTCAGAGTTGGGGGTTCAAGAAGACCCCAGGAATCAATTATTTAAGGATCATGGCAAGTACTATTTAAAGAGATGAGAGCAGTAAACCAGAAGGCTAAAGATTTGGCGAGGTTACTATTGGAGATGTTGCTATTACATGACTGAGGATGTCACAACCGGGCAATCTCAGTACTCAGAGTGGAAAGAAAATCCTTAATATATGGAGAAGGTCACCCCTCGGTGCCTTTGTTTCCTCGTCTGTAAAATGTAAGTAATGATGATAATAACTGCATCACAAGGTCACATGTAATCTTTATAAAGCATTAATAAGCAATAAAGTATGTAGCAGTGCCTTGCTCATAGCAAGTGCCCAGTCAAAATTAGTCATTATATATTTTCTCTGATATGGTGGAAGCAAATTGACAGTACTGGGGGTGGGGTTTAGAAAAAATAGAAGTTCACTGGAGTAGACAAAGGGGAATGAAGGAAAGAAAGGAGGGATGGGGTAAGGAAAGACAGCGGAATGAATCTGACAAAATTCCTACATACATATATGAATATAACACAGTGAATCTCAAAAAAAAAAGACCCTATCTCCATTTTTTTTTTTACATTTGTGGTTAATGGCTTCAAGATATGAATTTTGGGGAGACACAATTTAATCCATAAAAGGAGAAAGGGTCACTGTTTTCTGCTTTGTAGACAATTATTTCTGAGAAGAACTTAGTTCTTAAAACGTAGGGCAGATTTCCTCAAAGTTTTATTGTTTATATTTTCTCTGTCTAATGCACACACACATAAACACATAAATACACAAGCAAGATCTAGACTGGATATATCTGGGAACAGTATACAGGTGAAATCAACAATCAGTAAATTCAGTAATGCACAAGATGAAAAGTAGGAAACATTAAAACTAGGAGAAATAAAAAGTAATGAATAAATTTAAAAAAATTAACATTATAATTCAGAGTAGGAGTACCTACTTGCTTAAGATACTGGGTATTGAATCTGGGTCCTCCCCCATGCTAGGCAACCATTCTGCCATAGGAGCTATATCCACAGGCACAAAACCCCACCTTCCTATTCAGTGAGAAACATGGAGAATATAAGGTCACTTTTTGGCAATGGATTGAACTTCCCAGGTGCTCAGGAGAATGACAACTGTCAAGAGGACTTGACCCATGGCCTAGACTATGGAAGACAGTGATGAAAGAGGCAGAGTTGGGATGTAGACATGATGGACAGAAGGGGCTATTGAGCCTTGGAATTTCCAGTGGAACTCTGGAGAGGGGTGGGGGGTGACATGATGTTTGCAGGACCTCACTTTATGGCGTGGAGAATGGAAATGGTTATGACTGGTGTGGCTAGATGATAGAAGCCTTAGAGTGAAGGTTTACTAGAATGCACTGTATTGGGTGTCCTGGGCAGCTGGAAGACCCTGTGTAGCCCCAACTCATTTATGCAGAAACGATAGATTCAAAATGTAAACATCTGCATACTTTCTGCTCTTAGAATTAGCCCTAAAATTCTTGATTCTAACTTCCACTGAAACTCATTGAATACGACTTTGGATCATTGAGTTCAGTTTCAAGTTTGCTTTTTGGATCTCATCACTTAGTCTTCCTGGTTCTAACTTCCATTTATATCGGGAATGACTGGTGACCCCACCCCGACGGCTCCACATCTTTGATTGGTTTACCTAGAGACATATCTAAAAAGGAAAAGTTGGATGCTGAAGTTTTACTGGGAAGTGATCTTGGGAGACACACGTGTAAGGAGGTGAGGAAGGCAGGACTGGGTAGAGGGAGAAGCTGAGACGAAGTCAGGCTGCACTTGAGCCTCAGCCAACCTGATGGGAGCCCTGAATATGGGGTGGTCCCTCAGAGTTGTCCAACTGAGGCCACGGAGCCCAATTGTTGTAGGCCCGTTTTGGTCAGTCTTTGACTGTAGCTCTCTGGGAATGGACATAAACTTGGGTGAGGTCATTCCCTGAAGATGCAGGAATATCCCAGAGATGGATGCTGCTGAGGGCTTTCCTTAGCTGACATTCTCAGCAGAGGAAGGATAGGGGTATGAGCCCCAGAGAGCATCTCTGGATGGACCACTGCAGTATCTACTACATTCTCTTCACCAGCTGACCCTGGCTCCTCTAGAGTACAGTAATATTTGGTGAGAGGGAATGAAGGAAGGGAGGGAGGGAGGGAGGGAGGGAGAGAGAGTGGGGAAGGACCAAACAGGGAAGGCAGGAGAAGACTGCAGCCATATCATACTCCCTTCATGATTTTGCCCACAGATACCCACAATGGCAAGGTCATAAACATCAGAACTGAGGCTGGTGTAACAATGTGGTAATCACTTGAGGGTCCGTACCCGAAGGGAAAGGAAGTTGTATACTCTATACTATCTCTGTCCTTAACAGGCCACCTCACAGGTCATCTTTAACATCCACAAGGTCATGTCCCATTTGGCAGCACTACTGTGAAACTACAAAGAAATCGATCTCCATAGCAGATGGATGCTAACAGGAGGAAAATAAGCTTTGGGTCATTATTGAGAGTTAAGGGGATTATTATGACAAAACTACTGCTTTCTCCAGAGAAGCTACTTTTAAAGGGGGAAAAAGCAGGGAATTCTTCCACGAGGAGCATTTCTTTTAAAGATAAGAGCTTGGCTAAATATTAAATTAAAGGAGATACAGGAAAATGTATTAGGTCTGAGCAGCAAAAACAATGGCAACGTGGTTCTTGTATATAAAGTAATGAGAGGCCTGATTTTAAAGTCTGGGTTGCACCCGGGTTCTAGAATTAATGTCAACGGATCTGTATGATGCCTACTTTAGTGAGTGATCTTCTCTCTGGCAGATATTTTGTGACTCTTTCTGGGATCATCTTTGTGCCAAAAATGTGCTTCCTCCCATCATGGGAACACAGAGATTTTTTTTTTTCCAGAGCAATTATTTGAATAATTTCCTCTAACAGCCTGGAGAATTGTGGATTCCCAAGCCAAAAAAGCAAAAAGCCACTGAAGACTCCTGTATCATTCACTGGGAAACTGTCTAAGCGATGGCAATTCTCTCTTTCCCTAGAAGAGAGTCAAGGAATACAGAAAATGTGTTAAAGAGAATCTTCAGATAGATCCCTCTCCATTAAAGTGTGCATTTTCCTCCAAAGGTGCTCATTTCCTAGGTTGTAAATCACAGAAATAAATATATAAATAAATAAAATGAACCTGGCCTTTCCCAAGTTGATGAGATCATGCAGTCTTTCCTGATGAAAAATTCCCTGTTCATTGCCTGATTTGCTGCTAATGATAATAAGGTCATCCAAGTGCACAGCTGTTGGACTTCCATGCAGCACACAATGACTGATTAAAATTACCTAGCAAAACCCTGGAAGTGGTAATAACATTGGTGGGAGATTTGTGCCTGGGATGAAGCCTTAGGCATTGAGGGGAGCTGGTTAGTCAGCCTGCTGTTAATTAGCAAGGGAAAACGCTCCTGTTTTCAATAATTTATATCTTCATCCCAAAGTAAATAATAGAAGGAGTTTAATAACATGGAAGCATTAAGACTCACCAGGAGGTCTTTCCCAAACATAAATTACCAGCACAAAAGTACCTGGGAATAAACAGTTTGCCCCCTGATAAAGCTCAGCTTAAATGATTGACTCCTCTTGATGGGGTTATTTAACATATAACTGAAATTAGTTAATCTCTTAAAGCAGCCACAGAGGCAATAGTGCCTTTACACCTTTGGTGAGCAATAGCATCAGAATTCTTTTGTTTTCATTCTATGATTTTAGAAAAATGAAATGCACCCTTGACTTAGCTCCTGCATTCATTCCTTTTTTTGTCCTGTGGTCGAAATGGCTGGCAAAGCCATTGAAATACATGTCACTTTATTGAATGGGAAAATTGCAGATTGATTCCATTCATATAAATAATAAATTCTCTGAACATATACAATGTTTCTTGAGGTGCATTAGTGCACATTTGCATTTATTTCTCTTTAATATGAAACAGCTGTTTTTTATTTATTTATTTTTTCCATTTTGGGACATTTGAAAGAGAAGAAAAGGGTAGGGTAGAAACAGGAATAAAGCAACCCCGCTACATTTCATTATAGACAGTATCACATTAATTCCCGTCATTCCTGAATCTGTTGGAGAACAGAAACTTGATTCATTTTTTAAACCCCTGAAAGTTAACATGGAAAATTTAACATAAGCATTTAAATTATCAACGTGGAATGAGAAAGGGAGTCAGCTCCGATACGCCTCAGCCTAGCTGCACCACTCTGAATTTAGGAGCCGGAAAGGTATAGAATGTACTTACATCAATCAAATCATCCTGGTGAAAAGTTACCATGTAAATCCCCATTTCTCACCTGGCATTCTCATTGGGATAGGAGAATCGATTTTCTTAGCAATAGAATAAAGCTACCTGCCTTCTCCTTTTGCTCACCGAGTTTCTTTATAATTATGCAAACTAAATTTCAGTCCTCTTCCTTATCATGGCCTTGGGAAATAAAAATCTGGCTGGTTAAATATGGTCAGTATTTTTCATTCTAGTTTGATAACCTCCATTCCACATGTATAACAATAACTGAACCTAGAATTTTTTTTCTTTTTGCCTGACATCTCAGCTGAAAATCAAATTAATTTCCAGTCAACATAGATGTGTGACTTCATATTTTCAGTGGGATTCTGAGTGCACACTTTAAGAAGACACTTTTTGTCCTCTCTTTCTTGATGGTATGCTTTGGCACTAAAGCCCAGTAGGGAAAAACATCGTATTTTTAGAATCAGATGTATGTAGCTTAAAATTTTGACTCTGCTTTCTAACCACTTTATGGATTTTTGACAAGCTAAATGAACTCTCTGAGCTCCAGGGTCTTCGTTTTTTTAAACGAGAATACTAATCACTGCCTCCCAAGATCATTCATCTGAGTATAGATGCCAGCATGGAGTCTAGAATCCAGTGAGAGCTCTCAGGTGGTGCCCATCCCTTTCCCTCTCCTTTTCCTTTCCCCTCACTTCCTAGCTCAAAAGACAGTGGCTTGGCAGTTGTCAAGGACTCTCTCCACTGCAGGCTGAGAGTCTCTCATAGTTTTGTAAAATGTTGTGCAACCTCTTCCCACAGGAGACAAGTTATTGCAACTATGGACAAGACAGCATCCCTATTTGTATAGAAATGTCATCCCCAGGCTCAGCAAGATGCATCATGTGTTGAAGGTAAGTCACACATGACAGCCTGGAAGCAGGCAGGTCCTGAAGTTCCTGTGATATTTGAGAGCAGGGTATCATCGTTATTATGGTTTAGATATGAGGCGTCCCATGACTGTGTGAGACAAAGCAAGGGAGTTTAGAAGGTGAAATAACTAGGTTCTGAGAGTCTTAATGTAATCAGACTAAAACACTCCCAGTCTTAGGGTAGAGTTTCTGAGTCTCCTTTAGAGCACCCAGGAGTGGGACTTGGAAAGTCCTGTGACTGGCAACCAAATAAAAGAATAGCAATCTGCCTGCCTGGGGCATGGCTCTGATTCACAGCATCAAGAACATATGCCAGTATTCAACGGCTGAAAATATTTTATGCTTAACAATGACTGTACAGTGCAGGGAGAAGTTCCCATTTTACATTCTTGATTCTCAAAACTCTTAGGCAGTGAGGATATAATGAACAGGATAAAAGAAGCTCAGTGCAATTCTCAGTTTTTCTGTAGCGGGAGGCGGTGTGTAGAAATTGCAAGTTGGGGACTCTGGAATCATACCTTTGCTCAAATCCCAGCCCTGGCACTTCCTTATGGAGTGTTCTCAAGCACGTTGGTTATCTGACTTGCCTGAACTTTATTTTTTTCTTAAAAAGAGTAATAATTTTATAAGATTGCTCTGGAGATTCAATGACATAGATAATGGGCTAGTTGTTCAAGCCAAAACCTAGGCATCTTTCTCTGCTCTCAAACTCTTCATTCTTCTTCCTTCTTCCCCAAACTTCCAAAACTCCTCCCCTTCACTACAACCAAAGGTACCTGTGTTAGTCAGATTCTCACTGCTTTGACCAAAATACCTGTCACAGTTTAGATATGGAGTGTCCCCCCAAAAGCTCATGTATGAGATAATGCTAGAATGTTCAGAGATGAAGTGATTAGGTTATTAGACAGCGATAACCTAATTGATGTCTTTCTCCATTGATAGGAATTAACTGGGTAGTAACTGTAGGCAGGTAGGATGTGGCTGGAGAAGGTGGGTCTTTCGGGGGGATGTGCCTTGGGGTTTATATTTTGTTCCTGGTGAGTGGAATCTTTCTCCCTCTCTCTCCCTCCTTCCTCTTATCATGTCCTGAGCCACTTTCCTCCTCCATGCTCTTCCGTCATGATGTTCTTTCTCACCTTTGACCCAGAGCAATGGAGTTAGACATCCTTGGACTGAGACCTTTGAAATGGGGAGTGCCAAATAAACTTTTCCCTCCTCTAAAATTGTTCTTGTCAGGTCCTCTAGTCACAGAGACAGAAAGCTGACTAAAACAACCTGATACAACGTGAAGAGAAAAGTTTTATTTTGGCTCCTGGGTTCAGTCCCTGGTTGGTTGGCTCCATGGTTCTGAGCCCGAGATGAGGCAGACCATCATGGCGGAAGGACATGACAGTAAGTTGCTCAGCTCATGGTAGCTGGGCAGCACAAAGGGAGACAGAGAGGGAGAGAAGGCAGGAGACAGGTCTGGAGAGAACATAAACCCTTCCAGGGCATGCCCCCAGTGACCTCCTTCCTTCAACTTGGTCCCACCTCCCAGTTATCCATTCAGTCATCAGTGGATTGATCCATTGATGAGGTCCAGCCCTCATGATCCAATCACTCCCACAAATCTCCTCCTCTAAACATGTGACCCTTTGGGGGACATTACAGATCCAGACCTTACTGGTAACCCTCCCACCCATTCACTGTTTAGCTCAGTCACTAAATGTCATCCTTAATTCCTCTTTGCCCCACTATCCTCTTCTCCCCACTCCAACCCACAAGTCTCTGGATTCTGCCTTCAAAATATTGCTGAAATCTGTTGACTGGTCTTCATTTCTGCCTTCAAAACCCATAATGTCACTGGGTGACTATACTAGCTTCTGATTTCTCTCATGCCCCCCAGAGTCTATTTTCCACATTGCATCCAAAGAGACCTTTTAGAAATATGTGACTCCCGTGCTTTTCATTTCTTCTTATTGCACATGCACTAGAATCCAAACACAGTCTCCTTATGGTTGGGGGCCACCGTTCAGACCAGTCAGATCATATCATATCTCCTACCCTTACTCCTCTTGCTCCCCACTCCATCAGATTGATCTTCTCATGGCTTTGAATGGAATGTGCTGCTGCTTCTAGTTGGAATGATTCCTCTCTCATCTTTAGATCTTAGAATTTAAAAGCAAAGCTCGATAATATACAACCTTGTAGAGCTCCCTAATGTAGACACCTGCCCCAGACTTTGTAAAATTACAAAAAAGGAGAGTGTTTTAAAAATAATTCTATTAATTAAGATTAAATAGAACTATTCAATTTTCTATTTCTGTGGAACCCTTTTTGTTCATGTATAGAACATGCAACTCTCTGCCTTGATTGGTTGTATCCCAAAGTCTTTTCAAATGATGAGGTGTAGACTCCAAGAGGTCTCTGGATGTGATTCAGGATGTTACAGTGCTGTGAGGTGTTGGGCAGGAGATGCTAAGTCAGTTAGAATCCGGGACTTTGGCCTTCTATCTCAACCAGAAATCTGCATTTCCTTCTGTTTTACCTGGTGAGGTTCTATAGGAGATTACTTTTGCCCAAAAGTTTGAAAACAACGATTCTCTTTACCCTTGTTAAATTTTCTGCTCAGATCCCCTAAGGACAGGATTTCCTTCTCATCCATTTTACAACTCCATACTACCCAGTCCAGCAGAAGACACTCAAACATTTCTGATTGGTTGCATGAGGGAGTGAAGTTTGGGATACTAGGCCTAGCCTCCTGGCTCTGCACCGAATAGCCCTAAGCACAGTTATTGAGCCTCTTTTGCGATCAGATGGCTGACACGTGAGAGTGGAAGCCTTTCCCAACACCCTCATCACTGTCAGCGTTAGCATACATGTAGTTGATGGCTTTTTCTATTTCATAAATTACTCTCTCTCGATTAGTTGAGTTTTGATTTACAGTTTGCCTTACCTTTTTCAATCTGTTTACACTTCCTAACAACCTTCCATTCATCCAGGTCTCCCTCCAGGGAGTTTAACGAGATTGGCCAATTAGCACTTCCTTTTTAAGAAATACATAAATATTTCACTCTACTCAAGTATGGAGGACACATTGCAGTGATGAGATAAATCAGAACTTCCCTATAGATTTTCTTTACCGGGAGTGAGTGCATCCCTTGAAGCAATTACATCAATAATAATAATGTGCACACAGGCATAATATTTCATGTTGCTCTCTCTATTGGGAGCTTTGATTTCTCCTTGGAGTCAAGGACTGTGTTCTCCCGTGAGATTTCTCAATCTACTGGTGAGGGCTATGTTGTTTAATACTTTTCATATATGACACATCTTAGCGAAGACTAGGTTTAGACAAAGTCATGATGTCTGATATGTTTCCATGCCTAATATATGTTAGAATTATCTATTATTACCATATGCTTTGAGAGATAGAACGTGATTTACTATCTTTCCATATTCCATGTGGTTCAGACCTCTCTGCTAATTAGCTATTTAAAGATATTGGGTGTTAATTCTAAGCACAGCCAATATATTAAAGAGTTAATTTATTCTAAATCATGGGCATCACATCTTACTCCTTAGCTCTCTTATTTATAGAGATGCTCACCATGTCTCTTAATGAATTAGTGGTTTTACAGGGACATTAACTTGTCTTTGTTTAACTGAGGAACCATAATCAAGTTGGCTTTTGATGTACGAGTAATTTATAGCTGTGCAGGTGATGGTAGCAGCATCAAACTGTGATGTTCTTTTGTCAAGAATAATTCCAATGTAATATTTCAATTTACTTTTCACTAAAGCATTCAATTTGGATTTAAAAGGCAGTCAATATAGGTTAATAAAACGGTGTCAACCCATCACTAATGAACTGTTCTTGTAGAATAGCATGGCCCTTCTTACCATGAATTGTCTTAGACTGACATCCCACTACTCTGGATGCCAGAAAAGAAGATATTTGAGAGGCCACTAGTGTCATATACCCAGGAATGCTAAATATGGATGGCTGGAATGGCAGTCTACGATTTATTCTGTCTGTGTCAATGCGCTGGTGTGGGGGGACACAACATTTAATTAAGACACAGTATATAATCTAGTAGGACAGTTGTGATACTAGCTAATAACAGTACAAGGGTGGAAATAAGTACCCTTGAAAGTCTAGACAAGATGTGCTAGGAATCTAGAGGAGGAGAACTTTGTTTCCTTTGGGGGTTGAGAAAGGCTTTACAGATGGCATGACATTGGAACAAGATATAAAGAAGATTGCTGAGGAGGGTAGAACATTTTTAGCAGTGTATTGGCTTTCTATTGCTGCTATAACAAAAGACCCACAACTTAGTAGTTTAAACAGTGCCCATTTATTATCTCATAGTTTCCATGGATCAGAAGTGTAGCAACTGAGAATGACTCAGTTGTTTTTTTCCTTAGGTTCTCACCAGGACAAAAATCTAGATATCAGAAATACCGAGCTTCTCTGGAGACTCTAGAGAAGAATTCACTTTCAAGTTCATTCAGGTTACTGACAGGGGTTGCAGGGTCAGGTCCCACTTTCTCCTCCTAGCTGTCGGCTGGGAGACTCTCTCACCTCCTTAAGATCCCTCTATTCCCCATCCCTTTACCTTTTCATCTCAAATCTTTGCCTTCCTCTATTGCTTTTCTCTCTAACTTAGCCAAAGAGAGCTCTGGGATTTAAAGGGCTCCTTTGATGGAATTGGCCCAGCCACATAGTTCAAGATAATCTATCTCAAGTCCACAACCTATATTATACCTGCAAAGACTCTTGCAAAGACTATATATAGCAAAGACTTTTGCTCTGTGATGTAACCTATCCACAGGTTCCAGGAATCAGGGCATAGACCTATTTATTTAGAGGCTGTTATGCCAAACACAATAAGGGAGACCAGTGAAAACTGAAAAGCTCCTCAGGCAGTGGTGAGGAGTCAGCTGGGTGCAGAGGAATGGGAGAGGCAAAGTTGGTCACCCCTTCCATGTGTTTCCCATAAGGGTAAATTCAGCTATATTGAGTTGTCTTCCCATCCGCCTCTTGAGGCCAGAGACCTCAACACAAGGGCTTCTCCTGTCTTAACCAAAGGCTGCTTGACTGCAGTTGACCATCTTCATGCTGGAGTTCGTAGCATTCAACAGGACTAGATCTAATTGCATAAGAGCTTGGGATTAAATAGGGCAGTTGTACTTTGGAAATCAATTGCACTGGATGGTGGTTGGTCAGCTTCATATAACCTTTCTGAGGCTCAGTATCCTCATCTGCAAAACGGGGACAGAAAAACTCATATTGTTGTGTAGCTTACCTGGGAGCATGCAGGTAAGTGCTTGGTACTTAATTATCAACTTAATTATGAATGAATACACCATTGTGCCACCCGTTCTCAAAATGATTGTGCTCTGTGGTAGCCAACTAAACTACTGAGCATTGATTGCACCCACATAATTTACACACATCTGAAATAAGAAAAAAATAGAAGTATAGTGGCCATTGGGACTTGACTGGCAGGACACATTCCTACTCTCATTGGTCTCTCCTTTTTCCTATTCTTCCTCCTGCATTGTGCAGGTACCTCTCTCTCCCGGCTGGAAAGGTGTGGAACAAACTCAGTGTCAGGATTCCTCTTCCAACCTGTCCCCGCTCCAGCCTGAAGTGATCACTTCTCTTCTAGAACTCTTTTACTTTTGATTAGCAATTGGTCATATGCTGCCTTGTGATATTTCTTCTCTTGTTGTTTTAACTTTTCAAATGTTTCTATTTTATGTCCTAAACTATTGTATGGGCTTCTATATACTGATTCAAACACATTTTTTTTGAGCACCTCCCTGGAGAGGCTGTGGTATTGGAATAGAAACAGTTCAGTTTCTCAAGTTGACTGGTGCGAAACATCATTAATTTTGATCATCAATTATAATTGGCATTGCATGTTGTGAGAAAGAACAGGAAGGTGTTGGTAAGAGCTCAAATAATAAGAGATCAAAGCAAAAATATATATATATATATATATATATATATATAGTTTTGCAGTCCATAGTACCTTGTACTTGGGAGGTACTCAATGAATATTTTTTAATAATTTTTAAAATTTGTTTTAATTAGTCATACATGACAGTAGAATACATTTATGCACTTTGATATATCATACATAGATGGGATATAATTTCTCATTTTTCTGAGTGTACATGTTGCAGAATCATATTGGTCATGTAGTCACATATATACATACAGGAATAATGTCTGTTTCATCCTACTATCTTTCCTATCCCCACATCCCCTCCCCCTCCCCTCCCATCACTTCCTTCTACCTAATCTAAGGCAGCAATATTCTTCCTTAGTGCCCCCCCCCCGCGCTATTGGGAATTAGCATCCACATAATAGAGAAAACATTCGGTCTTTGGTTTTGTGGGATTGGCTTATTTCACTTAGCATAATATTCTCCAACTCCAATCATTTACTGGCAAATGCCTTAATTTCATTCTTCTTTAAAGCTGAGTAATATTCCATTGAGTATATATACCACATTTTCTTTATCCATTCATCTATTGAGAGACACCTACATTGGTTCCATAGTCTAGCTATTGTGATTTGAGCTGCTATAAACATGGATGTGGCTGAGTCACTATAGTATGCTGTACTTAATTAATATTAATAGACTGAAACTGTTACAATTTTACTCTGAAATTGGAAACTCAATGCAGTTGAAAACAGGCAATGGATGGTTTGGTATTTCTCAACTTAAAGTCAGGCTCCATCAGGTATCTGTGGGAATTCATGGAGACCGATGACCTCTCCTTGTTCCCAGTTGGTACCCTCAGAGTTGCCCTCACCAGGGATGGCCCAGGTCTGCCTGTCCACGATCTCCTTCTTACCCTGACAACAGCTTAACCCAATGACCCGAACCAAAATATGCCCCTGAGGATCTGCCCAGGAGCTGAGAGACTTATTTTTGCTGCCTGGGACTCCTGGATTTAATCTTCATCTTCTTTACTGGTATTGACTTTAAAAATGCAGACCTGGCCAGATATGTTGGCGCACACCTGTGATCCCAGTGACTCAGGAGGCTGAGGCAGGAGGATAACAAGTTCTATACCAACCTCAGCAACTGGTTAAGGTCCTAAGCAACTTACTGAGACACTGTCTCAAAATTAAAAAAATAAAAAATAAAAAAAAGGGCTGGGAATGTGGCTCAGTGGATAAGTGCCCCTGGGTTCAATCCCTGATACCAAAAAAAAAAAAAAAAAAAGTAGACTTGATTCACTTGATTGATCTGGCAGGAATTAATTTCAGAAACCACTAAAACAAGAACGAGTTGTGTTCGCTCTTCTTTCTTGGTGGCACTGAAATTCTGATTGCTTTGCAAAGGATTGAGGGAGAGGTCATGGGCATCTTCAGAGGGCCACAGATGGACATGGGTGCAGGCCGTGATACCCCATAGATAAGTCTTTTATGTATGATGCTCAACTCATATTATGGCTCTCTCAGAGGCACCCCCCCAAACTTTCACTCTTTCCCCTTGAGACCCAGAGCGTCTTCCACATAGATCCGAGGACAGCGTGCCTTCCAGCTCCCCTCTAACTAGCTAGTGTTCTTGAGAAGCAGCTGACGAGGGTGGAGGAGAGAATTATGTCACTCTGATCTTTTCCTCCTGACAACCTTCCTTATGTGTGATGAAATATAAATAGTATAAACCATGATTCACTATTAAACCTGAAAGAGAAACGACACCAAGATTCATAAATTAATGTTAAATATATTTTCTGCAGTGATTGCAGGATGAGGGAGATTCACTCACCTGTAGTTCGCAATGACAAATGATCTTGGAAGAATCATGTTATTCAGTTTTCAGTAACAATATCAAGGAAAAAATATAAAAAATACCTTATAAAATCATGAATGTAGCATTTGGTAAAATGGGCTTTTTTTTTTTTTTTTTTTTTTTTTTTTACCCAGTGCCTTTTTAAAACAATCACATGGCCCCATAATTACCTGAACTTCTTGACATACTAATTAACTCTGATTTAAAACAGCCATTATTTTTAGAGTTAAGCTTAGTGAACATTGTCTAATATTATTATGCGTCCATTAATATGACTAGGGAAAAAATGAGATAAGAAAAAGAAGAAGGCAGTAATTAAGATGAGTAATTTGGTAACAAAGTTGAACTAAAGCAGGTTGGTGACTCTTTAGCATGTGATAATGTGTGCTATTAGCATAATTTATCTTTCAAACTGAAGAACTTCACTGATTCCCAGGCCCCTCTGTGTTAGGTTTTTGTTTTTTATAGTTATTGGTAAATGGAGGGAGAGATGTCAGAAGGAGTCCAGAGAACTCATTGCTTAGCAGGTTCAGGAACTTTGACCCCTGAATATTTTGTGAAACTAAAGAAGAGATCTAATAACCCAGATGTTTTCTTTGCATGTTCCACCATGTGGGTGTGGATGTAAAATCATCCATTCATTCAATAAATGTGCTCCTTCACTGGATTAGAGTCTATTATGTGGTAGGCATTGTTTGAAGTACCAGAGATTCACCAAGGGATAAGACAGACAAAATCCCTACACACAGGGAGCCTTCCTTCTAGTGACTGAAATCAAAGAAATAAATCAGTAACAACAAAATATCAGATGGTTAAAAAGTGCAGTGAAGCAAAAAACCAGAACGTCATGGAGAGTGAGTGGAAAACAGCTTTAGATAGTGACTGCTGGGAAAGCAAGCCCAAGGAGGTGGCATTTAAGCCAAGACCTAAATAAAATGAATAAATAGTCTATTAGTCCGTTTTGCGTTACTATGAGAAATAGGTCAACTTTATAAATAAATCAACTTATAGAGAAAAAAGGCTTATTTGGCTTATGAGTTTGGAGGTCTCAGTCCGTGCCCAGTTGACCCTGTTGCTCTGTGGCCGTGGTGGCACATCATGATGGGAGTATATGGTGGATAAACTTGATTACCTTATGGTTGAGAAGGAAAAGGGAGAGAGTAAGAGGATGGACATCCTACAGTTTCCTTCAAGAGCACACCCACAGTGACCTCAAACCTCCCACCAACGCCACCTCTTGAAGGTTCCATGATGTTCTAGTAGTCCCAAGCTGAGGACTGAGTTTTTAACACAGAGGAGTCTGGGGGACTGTTTCAGATCCCAACAGGCTCTGGGGGAAGACCACTCCAGGTAAAGGGGAGGCAAACCTTCGGCTAGGCATGACCTTGGTGTGTTGAAGGAGCGGAGAAGGGCAAAAAGGTTTGAGCCCTTCCTGTGAGGTGAGGTGGAGCAGGTGAGATCTCAGAGGAAGCAGGGGCAGATGATGCAGCCCTTCTTGGCCACGGACAGGACTTGGTCTAAGTTCGTGGAAAGCAGAGAATGGTATGATCTCACCCCCATGATGAAAAATTGTCTGTGAAGAACTAGTCAGGAGACTGAGGTGGCATCCTAGACTGGAGAAATTGGAATGGAGAGGGAGAGAGATGGAAGGTTTAGGGTGCACTAGAGCCAGAGTTAATGATTCTTGCTCATGAAGTGAATGTCTGATGAGAGAAAGAGAGAAGTCAGGGGGGGTCCTTAAGTTTTGGGCTTGAACGACAGTGTGTGGTGCTTGTTATGGACACGGGGGTCCTGGGAGAAGAGTGGTGTTACTTTTGAAGTAGCACAGCAGGTGGAAGAAATAAAGAGTTTTGTTTTGAACATGTTAAGTTTCAAATTTTTTTTTTTCAACATCTAATCTTGTGCAACTTTTTGAAGTGGGTTGTCAAATAAGGACTGATTTTCTTCATTAAAGGCTCCTGCAGAGACAGATGGCACAGAGCTGGAGCTCAACCAGGTCATCATAGACCCAGGCTCTTTCTGGTTCTCTATTACATCGTCCTTAGTGTGGTGGTCACGGCCTGTGGTGATGAGATAGTGGCTGGGGCTTCAGGCCCCAGTATGCATTTAAGTTGCTTAAGTCAGGAAGAACTAACAAAAGTAGTGCCAGGAACATTTATCATTTTTTAGTTAAGAGAGCAAAAGCATTTGATCTTTTGCTTTTGGGGACTGGCTTATTTCACTTAGCATGGTAGTCTCCAGTTCCATCCATTTACCAGCAAATGCCATCCTTTCATTCTTCAGTATGGCTGAGTAATATTCCATCATGCATATAGACCACATTTTCTTTATCCATTCATCTGTTGAAGGGTGCCCAGGTTGGCTCCAGAGCTTAGCTATTGTGAAGTGAGCTGCAATGAACATTGATGTGGCTGCGTCACTGTTGTATGCTGGTTTTAAATCCTTTGGATTTATACAGAAGAGTGGGATAACTGGGTCAAATGGTGGTTCCATTCTTAGTTTGTTGAGGAATCTCCACACGGCTCTCATGCATAACTAAAAAGAACCAATAAACAAACCAACAAATAAGTAAATAAGAAAGTAAAAAATTTTCTTAGCCGTTTTTTTGCCAGAATCTTCCCTGTATTCCCATTGACTGGAACTGTATCACTGCCAGCTGCAAGGGAGTATGGGAAGAGAATTTTTAGCTGATAACCCTATACAAAATCAGCTAGAAAGAAGGGGCACGTGATATTAGATAGGCCATTACCAATATCTTCCACTCTACAAGATGTCAACTTAGAAGGTCCAAGTCTGGAGAAGGAGGGGAGCCGGAGGATACCCGTATTCTCAAACAAGCTGGGCTTGGATAATAGCTGGTGTAGACAAAAAGCATAGCTCGAGAATGGACTGAGCAGGGATTCCTCTTCCTTCTCAATTCTTAAAAAATATTTTCTATTCCACCATAGACCGAATGACAGATTAATAGAGGCAAATAACTCTGGTCCACCCTGTGTTAGGAGGCTGGCCCTTAAAGCATCTCTCCATGGCATAAATTAGCTCATTGTATTTGGAATAATGATAAATACCTTCACTTTCTAATTGTTGTATTTTCCTTTATTTGGAGAACTGTGCGTTCCTGAGGTCAGGATGGTTCCTCCAATCCGCGCGTGAGGTCATGGTTTGGGCACCCCTGTGACCCCTCCAGATCTCTCCTGTTAGGCTCCCTCTCCATGCTTTGCTCGTCACATGGATCAGAAGGAGAATAGCTGACAGCCCCAGGTATCCTGAGCTTGGGTGTAATGCGATGTGTCACTCCCCATTATGGAAATCATCGTTAATTATTAACAGGAACATCTTTGACATGATGCATTGTCTACGTTGTCACTGCCAAGGATGGGATGGTGATGAATGGACGTCCCTTGGAAGGAATGCAGCAAAGTGCAAGGCAGAAAAGGAGGCTCAGGAGTTTAGAAACAAGGCACAGAATATTGACTACCTTGGATTCTTTCTCTCTGAACACATGCACACCTCCTCCCAGGTTGAAAAACCCAGTCATTTACCAAGTTGAAAAATGAAATTAATTAAAAAAAAAAATCCCAGGCAACAGGCCATTTAGATTGCTTCTCTGTTTTCATCTAATCCTGTGGCAACTCTGGTTGCAATATGAATGCTGTGTCTCCAAACATCTCATCCACATTCCGAATGGAGAGGGCGGGGAGGGTGTACTGGTAGTGTCTATTTCCTTCTTTCTAGTTGCCAAAAAAAAAAAAAAAAAAATATCCCCTAGAAATGATCAAACAGTAAGGAAATCTGTGAAAAGGTATTTGGTTGAGCAGAACTTGAGTTCCAGGAGCTAGAAGGAAGGAGAGAGCAGACAGGTGTCTGTCCTTACCTGGATGATGACTGTATCCGTAGCCGTGAGTGGGGTGAGAAAGGTGTTCCTGCACACGGAAACAGGCGAGTCCCCAGTGGGCCGTGACCTGGAGGCAGGCTGGGAGGGAGGTGGGTCCTTTCAGAAGTCCTTTCATGGACTTCTGCGACAAGGTTGCATCTGCCTCTGTGACTTCATATTCTGTGGACTTTGGCAACAAGTCGGTAGCTCCTGTTCAGGGTCTTGGGGAGAGAGCTCACTCTGAGCAAAGGCAGGAAAGATACATCTGATCTCAGAGTCTATCTCTTTGCCCAAAGAAGATGATACCCAATAGAGTGTATAATATTGGCTGTTATCTCGAGGCCCATGGTTTAGGTATAAGGTGTCCACCACAATCTCATGTGTGAGGCAACATGAGACTTTTCAGAGGTGAAAGAAGTAGATTATGAGAGCTGTCACATCACACTCCTGTCCCCTCTATGCCATCGGAAACAACTACAAAACTAGTGGTTTTCTAAAAATATTTTTTAGTTGTAGATGGACATAATACCTTTATTTTATTTTTATGTGGTGCTGAGGATTGAACCCAGTGCCTCACATGTGCAAGGCAGACGCTCTACCATAAGCTACAACCCCAGCCCCACCAAACTGGTTTTTATCACCAGAGGTTAGTATTTCCTGTCTTAGAATTTCAGATAAGTGGGACTCATTCAGAATGCACATTTATTTTTGGTTTCCTTCACTCAGCCTGCTTTTTGAGAATGATCCATGTTATGTGTCTGTAGATTATTCCTGCTTAGTGGTCTTTTTTTTTGGTACTGGGGATTGAACCCAGGGGCGCTCAAACACTGAGCCACATCCCCAGCCTCCTTTTTATATGTTATATAGAAACAGGGTCTCACTGAGTTGCTTAGGGCCTTGCCAAGTTGCTGAGGCTGGCTTTGAACTCATGATCCTCCTGCCTCACCCTCTCAAGCCACTGGGATTATAGGTGTGGGGCACCACGCCCAGCCTGCTTAGGGTTTATTAACATTTTATTGTGTGGCTGAACCGTAATTTCTGTACCCGTGATCCTAATGGCATAGTTCTGGCCTGTTTCCAGCTCTGAACTATTATAAATAAAGCTGCTCTGAATATTTATGTACAATTTTTTTGTGGACAAATATTTTGATTTCTTTTGGATAAAAAGTCTAGCAATAGAGGGCTGGGGTTATGGCTCAGGGGTAGAGCGCTCACCTAGCATGCATGAGGCACTGGGTTCGATCCTCAGCACTACATAAATGTAAAATAAAGATATCATGTTCAACTAAAACTAAAAAAAATATTTTTAAAAACCTAGAAATAGAATTGCTGCTTCATCAGAGATTATATGTTTGACATTTTAAGAAAATTCCATGCAATGTTCCAAAGTTGTCCCATTTTAATTCTCACCAGCAATATGTGTTTACTCCAGTTGCTCTGTATCTTCTCCAATATTTGGTATTATCAATCTTAATCTTCTGGTGGTATCTTATGGTTTTATCTCATGTTTCGTTGTGACCTATGATGTTCAGCACATGTTCATGTGTTTATTGGTTGTTTATGTACTTTACAAAGTACCTGATTGTATCCTTTTGCAAAATTTTTATTGGGTTATTTTTTTATTATTGAGTTGCAGAAGCTCTTTACATATTATATATATAAATCCTTTGCCAAATATGGGTATTCCAGATATTTTCTCTTGGTCTGTGGCTTGCCTGATCATATTCTTTACAGCTTTTTGAAGAATGAGAGGCTCTTAGTTTTGGTGAAGTCCAAGTGATCAAGTGTTCCTTTTATCACTTCTGCTTTCTATTTCTTCTGTGAGAAAAAGTTTGCTTATCTCAGAGTCACAAAGAAATGAATCACTCTGTTGTTTTAAGTTTTATCTATGATCTCTCTTGAAGCTATTTTTTTATGGTGTGAGATAGGGACCCGACTATCTTTTCTTTATTCAAATGTACAATAAAATGATGCTTGGAAAATCTGATAATCTTTCAAAAATCAGAGACAGACACACTTGCTATGGCTAGTTGGATAGACAATGCATATGGTGTGGTGAGTGAGAGCTTGGTTTAGAATCACATATTTACTGACTATGTGACATTTGCAATTCAATCACCTCTCTTTATACCCAAAGGACATAAACTCAGCATACTACAGGGACACAGCCACATCAATGTTTATAGCAGCTCAATTCACAATAGCTAAGCTATGGTACCAACCTAGGTGCCCCTAAACAGTTGAATGGGGAAAGAAAAGATGGCATATATACACAATGAGATATTACTCAGCCATAAAAAGAATGACTTGATGACTTTTGCCAGTAAATGGATGGAACTGAAGACTATCATGCTGAGTGAAATAACCCAATCCCCAAAAACCAAAGGCCAAATGTTCTCTCTGATATGTGGATGCTAATACTCAATAAGGGGTGGGGAGGGAAGAATAGAAGTTCGTTGGATTAGAGAAAGGGAAATAAAGGGAACGGAAGAGGAAAGACAGTGGAATGAATGGGACATAACTTTCCTATGTTCATATATGAATATACGTCCGATGAAACTCCACATCATGTACAGTCACAAGAATGGGATCCTAAATGGAATAAGTCATATTCCATGTATGTACAATATGTCAGAACGCATTAAATGTAAATCTAAAAAGAACAATAAAGACCCATCATATCTGATCCTAAATGTTACATAAATTCTCTATTTGTGAAATAACAGTAGTGTGTATGTCATGAGGCTGATGCAAAGGGGAACAGAATTTGTACCTTGAAGTACTTGAAAGAGCACCTGGTTCAGACGAGTTACTTTATATCTAACATAAATAATAGTGATACAGCTTAACTCCGTTTTCCTCTTGATGTTTTTTCTTACTCTGGACTGATGTTCATTGAGTGCTTACTACGTGAGGAGGCTCCATTGGGGACTGGGGACAACACATGGCCAGGGCAGACTTCTGCTTTCATGGAACTTTCAACCCAGCCCAGGAGAAGCACACTAAACAAGCCCGATAACAAGTGCTTTGAAGAATGTGTGAAGAGCACTTTGGATAGTAGGAAGGGACATCCTATCCAAAGACCATGTCCCCTGTGGGAACTCAGGGAATGTCTTTCTGGAGAAACGAGGTTTCAAGTGGGCTGGAAATAAAGAGTCTGGAACAGTCTGACGGGTGGTAAGTTCACTGATGCAGGCACATATGCAAACGATTCCCCACCACATGGAGCTGGGTGATAGGAGAGAAGATCAAATGATTGTGGAGAATCTACAATGTCATCTAAGGGGGAAGAGGTAGAAAGCAGTGCCTATCAAATCAGTGCTTCCTACGGGAATGACTGAATGAACAAGGGAAGTAGACGTATTTATCCTGCACCTAAACACCAGGCGGCATCAAAGTATGATGGGTCTCTGAGAGGTTGATGCTGAGTTTCCTACTCGTTCAAGGCATGTATTGAGCTCCTAATGTATGCCTGGATTATTAAAATGCTATCTGAATTTCCTCTCCTCTCAGGAGAACTTTTGGGGGGCTGGTCTGGGCAGGGTTTCAGGAAGCTGGGGAAAGTATGGGTAGGTTAAAGGCAGAGGAAGTGTCTCTTTCCTGTGAGACTCACCACAATCAGAGGAGCCTCTGGATGGGGGAGGATGAGGAGGACCACCAACCAGGCAAGGCACCCAGCACTTCTTTAGAGTGAACAGGAGTGCGGAATGAGGCAGCCAGGAGCGGGCGGGTGAGTCACTTGCAACCTGCAAACATCTAAATAAATGGTGTGTGTGTGTGTGTGTGTGTGTGTGTGTGCGCGCGCGCGCGCGCTGTGAAGGCCATCTCTAACAGATGCTTCTCTAACTGCTGAGAGAGGGTGGCCCCTGAGCTGGATCTCCAAGTTTCCTGGGATCCCGGGGGAGGAGAACAGGTGGGAAGGGTGGAGGGCCCGGCTGGCAGAAGCGGGAGGAGACGAGGTATGGTGCCTGTCTAGCACCCGTCTCAGGCTGGCCTCTGAATTTAGCTGGACTATTTTGGAAGATAATTACATTTCCAGTCTGCACCATCTCTCGGGATCGCGGATTTCCATAAGGTCTCCATTCACTGTGAAAGACAGACTTGCTTTTATTTGCTCTGGATTTCTCTAAATGCTTCCTAGTTTAATATCCCCTTCCACTTGCTATATACGTCTGCTTCTTTAACCTAAATAAAGACTCAAGCTTCCCTTATGAAGCACCTGAAACTGGATTATTACACACACACACATACTCACACTCACACTCAGCCCACACACTCACACATGCAAGATTTTTATTAGGACACGTTTATTGAAACACGAAATGCAAATTTGTTTACTTAAGGACATAATATAAAATATTGTGACTTGAAATACATTTACATAGTCAACTTTTACAAACTTCAAGAACCAAAGGACACAGTCAATGATATTTCCTCGTTGGAAATGGGTCAGCAGAATAAAGACCGAAGACAAAGGGTCGGCTTAATGTTTAGATATTAAAATAGATTTGTTGAAAAAATGTGTCATTCCAGAAATAATGATGAAAATAAAGATTATCATGAAGCTTACATGGGATTTCGAGTTAACCACCCAAACTAATTAAGCAAAATTATCCTAATTTGTTTATTATGTTAATGATCTGAATTAATTTATAGTAATTTAGCATGTATTACTAAAGATTTATTATGTTTCCTACTAAATGACTTAAGAGCTATAAATCCCATGGTTAAATGTAATTAGTGGAGACATATTTATCGAAAGGGATAATTACATCTGATAAAAGTTCTTCAGTTAGGCTTAATTAAAACAGATTATTCCCCCATAAATGAAAAGTAAATATGGTAATTACTGGGTAGATTTTCATAGCAAAAAAAATGTGTATCTCAGCATTTAAATTTTCTAAAACGGATGGAAAAGTAAACTATGTAACTGATTCCCTCCCAATAAAGTGTGATTAATAATCCCTGGGAAACAGGCACTTTCCAGGAGTAAACATTTTGCTACTAAATTACTAAAATGGGAATTCTGCTTAGGAAAATCTATCATTAACTCAGTTTTAAAGTGGACTATGGCTATTTTTGAACATAATGAATAGTGTTTTAAGGAAATTTCATTTTTCTCCCCTGAGAAGATTATCTCTAGCTCAGCTTAAATAGCAGAATTAGGGAGAAAAATGACTATTAATCACTATGAAAATAATTTTTTTTTTCACAGTAAGTTGGGCTGGGCATGATTATCCAGGCACTGAATATGTAAGATCTGAAACCAGCAGGACATGTTTCAGGATGCATGAGTACACATGGAGAGATGCCATCATAAACTTAGGTTTCTGCTACGTATGTGCCTACACATTAACATGTACACCTGTACATAGGTTGCACTAGTCCCTTTTCGGTTACTATAATGAAATATATGAGGCTAGGTAGTTTATAACAAAAAGAGGTTGATTTAGCTCACAGCTTCGGAGGCTCAAGGGCATAGTGTCAGCATCAGCTCAGCTCTGGTGAGGACATCATGGCAAAGTGCATGTGAAAAGAAAAGATTACATGGGGAGACAGGAAGTGCAGGGCAGAGGCCTACCCTCTTGTGCCAACCTGCTCCTGTGGGAACTAACTTGCGTTCCAGGAGAATTACTTCAGTTCCTTCCGGGGGTGGTGCCCTCAACGACCTCCCACTAGGACCCCCCTTTCCAGGCCCTGCTGCCTCTTCACATGACCACACTCGGATCCCAGCTTCTAACACACAAGCCCTTGTGGGGACAAAACATATTTAAACCCAGCATAGGGCATATTTTAAATTATTTTATATTTACTCAGGAGTTTTTCACTGGCAGTACTAACAAAAAAATATGCCATTTTTTAAAAGCATTTTCAGTACATTCTTAGCTATCAGATTCTTCTGTCCCACATGAAGATGGATGATCAGGGGTTATTGGCTTTAGGGAGGTTCAAGTTCATGAAGTTAATTAGTGGACTGGCGAGGACTTAGGGATTGATATTGTGACCCTGAATATAACATTTCCCCCCTCTGTCGTCACTAAGTTATAGAGGGAGGCTTAATTATGATAAGACGATGGGTTTGGCGGCATGCTAATATAAGATACCATCAATATAATACAGGCACATAAAAACTTGGCACGACTTGATCAAAACGTTGTTTTTCATGTTAAAACAAAGAGTAAAACAAACCTGGTATGATGGATCCCTGGTAGAGTGCAGGGGTTAAGATGACCATCCCAGGGCGGATGATCAACAGCATGCAGTGCTCTCCTGAAGGACAGTGTTCAGGACGGTGGCAGATAGATCACCATTACCACTACTGACCACTTGGTGGAGCTAAAACTAGCTCCTGGCCATACGGTGATTCTCATTCCCAGGCTTTGGCCATATTTAAATATGTGCCTTTCTCTGGAGACCTCAAAGTATTATCACAGACAGTATTGCATTTCTCCTTACAATATCCCTCTGCATTCCACAGAGCCCAGGTGATTTATCAAAGTCAGTAGCTCTGGCTAATATGCTCTGTGTTCTCCAGAATTACATAAACGCCTAAGCACAGCAGCTGAGGAGGGGCTTATGCAGCTCCAGCTCTAAAACCAGAGGCATTTTAGGAAAGATCTCAAGCAGAGCCTCTCCTCTTCTGTGCATGGGCTTGAAAGGGCATTTATGCTCCATCGTGCCCCACCCAGAACAATGGAATCAATATTTTAAAATGTATCCCGAATGGAAGTAGGCGATTCCATTTTATCTGTTAATACTAGAAGACCGGCTTCATATGTATTTTTTTTTTAAATTAAATGGACCTTATTTTTAGAACAATTTCAGATTTACAGAAAAACAGAGCAGATAGTGTAGAGAGTTCCAGAGTATCTGACACCCAAGTTCCCCTGTAATTAACATCTTATGTTATATAGTGTGGCAAATTTGCTACAATCAATAAACCGATATTATTATGAACTAATAATTGTTAGTAGTAACTAAAGTCAGTTGTTTACTAGATTTCATCAGTTTTCCCCTGTCTTTTTTCTTTTCTTTTCTTTCTTTCGGGAGGGGATACCAGGGATTAAACCCAGGGGCACTCGACCACTGAGCCCCATCCCCAGCCCTCTTTTGTATTTTATGTAGAGACAGGGTCTCCCTGAGTTGCTTAGGGCCTCACTAAGTTACTGAGGCTGGCTTTGAACTTGCGATTCTCCTGCCTCAGCCTCCCGAGCCGCTGGGAATTAGAGGCGGGCTCCACCACGTGTTCCAACATCCTCATCATGAATATCAAGTTACATTTAGTTGTCATGTCTCCTGAGGTTCCTCTTGGCTGTGAGTTTCTTGGGATTTCCTTGCTTTGATGTCCTTGACCGTTTTAAGAAGTACTTGTCAAATATTTTGTAGGATGACCCCCTTCTGGAATTTTCCTGATGTTTTCCTCATGATTAGATTTTCAGGAGGAAGACCATAGAGGCAAAGTGCCACCTTCATCCCAGCATACGAAGGGCACACAGCAGCGACCCAGGTCGTCAGTGTTGCTGTTGACCCTGATCACAGGCGGTCGTGTTTTTCCAGTGTAAAATCACCGTTTTCCCCCCTCCTTTTCCTTACTGTACTTTTGGGAGAAAGTCACTATATACACTTAAGGACTGAGGATTTATGCTCCCCTCCCTGGAAGGTGAAGTAACTCCAAAAATTATTTTGAATTCCTCTGAGAGCCAGATTTCTCTCTCTTTTCTCCCACTTGTTTTCCTTCATATGTGTTGTCGGAAGAATCTGAATTGGTATTGACCAAAAGCAGCTGAAGGGTATCTCAAACGTGGTCACTGCATATGCCTTAACCGCCACCATAACACGCTCAAAAGGGTATCTGGATTCTTAGGATGTAGTGGGATTTGAGTACTATAATTTGTGATGCCAACTCGTGGGTCACACTCTGTGAACCGTAGGTAAGTTTTTCTTTTTTATGTAGAGACTTTGGCTACATTTGTGGAAATGCTAACTGAATCCTTATGGTTTCTAAATCTGTGCTTAAAAGCCACAGCCAATCAGACATACACCTGAGTCTGTAAGTCTCAGATGCAAACTCAGTTCATGGGGATGAAAATAAATTCATGAAAAAAATCTGTATTTGAAAAATTTTAAATGAGGTGAAAGAGACATGACACTTTTATTGTGGATGCTCTTTGAGACCTGTGCTCTGCATGGGGTGAGCCCTATGGTGTGCACAACTTCCTTTGGAAACTAGATAATCCAACCTGCCATTGTACCTCGGCTTTCATGGCACAGTCACGAGAAACCTACATTTATTCATGTAGAAATGATAACAGTCAAACACGAATCTCTGTAGGAGGGGAATAATCATATCTTGGGTAAGACTATGAAGAGGGCCACCAGAATGCCTACGTCTACATGTCTACATTGGCTTTAACCAGGGACCAACTGCCTGTCCTAGGGAAAAGTTGGTGACTTCCTGTGCCTTATTTTCCTCCTCTGAGAAATGAAAGTAATATCATTGCCTACCTCTTAGAGTTTTATGAAGCTTCAGCAATTTACAGAATTACCAATTCAAACAAATTTAGGATTATATTAACTAACTAACTTCCTTCCTTCCTTCCTTCCTTCCTCCCTCCCTCCCTTCCTTCCTCCCTCCCTTCCTTCCTTCCTTCCTTTACCAGAGATTGAATCCAGAGGCTCTGGATTCAATATGGATCTGCTTCCCCATCCCTTTTTAAACATTTTTTAAAAATTTGTTTTACTTAGTTATGCATGACAATAGAATGCATTTATACACTTTGATATATGACATAGAGGGGATATAATTTTTCATTTTTCTGAGTGTACATTGTTGCAGAATCATATAGGTCATGCAGTCACATATATACATACAGTAATAATGTCTGTTTCATTCTACTATATTTCCTATCCCCACATCCTCTCCTATCCTCTCCCATCACTTCCTTCTATCTAATCTGAGGTAATGATATTCTTCCCTAGTGCCTCCCACCTTATTGTGAATTAGCATCTGCATATTAGAGAAAACATTTGGCCTTTGGTTTTGTGGGATTGGCTTATTTCACTTAGCATGATATTCTCCAACTCCAACCATTTACTGGCAAATGCCTTAATTTCACTCTTCTTTAAAGCTGAATAATATTCCTTTGAGTATATAAACCACATTTTCTTTATCCTCTCATCTATTGAGGGACACCTAGGTTGGTTCCATAGTCCAGCTATTGTGAATCGTGCTGCTATAAACATTGATGTGGCTGCATCACTATAGTATGCTGATTTTAAGTTCACCAAGGAGTTGGGATAGCTGGATCAAATGGTGATTTCATTCCCAGTTTTCTGAGGAATCTCCATACTGTTTTCTATAATGGTTGCACCAATTTGCAGTCCCACCAGCAATGTATGAGTGTACCTTTTCCCCACATCCTCACCAACATTTATTGTTGCCTGTATTCTTGATGATTGCCATTCTGACTGGAGTGAGATGAAACCTTAGGGTAGTTTTGATTTGCATTTCTCTAATTGCTAGAGATGATGAACACTTTTCATATATTTGTTGATTGTATTTCTTCTGTGAAGTGTTTGTTTAGTTCCTTAGCCCATTTATTAATTGGGTTTTTTTTTTGGTGTTAAGTTTTTTGAGTTCTTCATATATACTAGAGATTAATGCTTGTAAAGATTTTCTCTTCCAATTTGTAGGCTCTCTCGTCATGTTATTATATTTTATTTAGAGACAGGGTCTTGCTGAGTTGCTTGGGGCCTTGCTAATTGCTGAAACTGGTTTGAACTCACAATCCTCCTGCCTCAGCCTCCCTAGCCATTGGGAATACAGGTGTGTGCCACTGCACTGCCCATATTTCTTTATATTTGAGTGACATCTGTGTGTTTCTGCAATATTTTGTGTGGAGATAAACTGTGCCCATATACTTTTCAATCTTGACTTTATAAAATATGCTAAATGATGTGAACAGGTTGGTTCTGAAATGGGCTAATTTTGGTTCCAGACTGAATGAATAAGAGTGGCGTTCATTATCCTGTTATATTACCCTGCTATCCTTGTGGATTCCATTATTCTGTTACTTTACCCTGCTCTGCCTTTCATTTCGAGGATAGGCAGGATAGAATGCCTCTGGTAATTTAGTGATTTGAATTTTATTAACAGGAGAAATATGTGTCCACCAACAGCTGTTGTGTGTGGGGTCTCTCATTTTTAATCTAATTTGTTCTCTTGTTTTACATTCATGGTTTGCTCTAATATGTTCCAGATTCCAAAGGATCAGTGTCATTATCCTCAAAGTAAATAAAGAAGGTCTAATCTGCTCTACTTTTTCATAGAAGATAAATCAGGTTTTTCAGTCCTCTTTCTCTACATTGGTTCAGAGATTTTTTGTCATCATTAATTTTTGCTATTTCCAGAGCACAGTCTGCAATATTTTAATATCATCTCCCAACTGATGTATATCATCCACTAGTTAAAATTTCAGGTGTGAGTAACTTTAGGGGGTCAGAAGAGTACCTTTGTCTTCTTTAATCACTAATCCTTTCTTGTAACTGTCTTTACATTTCCCAGATGATAGGAAACCCCATTTTTTTGTAAAAAAAAAATGCCCAATACTTTTACAAGTTAGGAAACTCATTAGTTAGCTATTCATGAGATGAAAAACACATTATGTGTTAATTTATTTATCTCCTTAAAGTTTAGCTTCTCTCTCTGGGCTGTTTTCTCCCCAAACCAATTTCTTTTAAGACAAAATCCAAATACATGGAGCAGGATTGAATATCATCCACGAGGAAATCCTGTCCCTCTCTGATGTTTTTATTAAAGTGCGGATGAGAAGCACGTGGGTTTTTAAAATCTCCCTAACTTTCTCTAAACCAAATACTTCCACTTTAAATGTGAAATCACAGCAGTAACTTTCTCTAAGGCCTTCAGTGGAGCACGTGAAGGGGAAAAAAAAATATGCCATTTGTAAAAAGTACCTCCGACTGTTTTATGGCCTTCCAATCCGAGATAATTGCATATAGAGAAATTCATGTAAATTATTCACATTAATTCACTAACTAGAACTTTAAATAATAATTTAATGAAAGTGAAAATTCGGCAAAGTCCCAGAAATAAACAAGATTTAACAACTTATTAGAACCATTCCTACATTCTTATAAATCAAAAGCCACATTTCTGTAGTGTTGGCAGCAAGGATTTTCTTTCTGCCTCCAGAGCATGGCGTGAAAATGTGTATAAGACGGGGCCTACTAAGTATGTATTTTAGTTTTTATTGGAACAGCTGTGTGCCCAACTTCAATTCATACCAACTGGGAAATGTTTGGGACCTGGTGAGGGCCAGTTAGCCTCAGAGTGGCCTGAACATTATCCTGACCCTAGGATGGATAAGAGGGGACTCCAAATCGAGTCTGTTTCACGGTAAGCTTTGCTTTTATTGTATGCTTCAATTCTCAAAAAGGTGAGCTCTTCCCTCTTGGTCTATGATTCCTTCCTGGGCAGAAATGATACCTGGATTCATTTCTGAATCACACTATCTTTGCATGGTTTCTGGCAAATGAAAGCACCAAGTGCTTGAATGAACCATTATGTTCAGCATAACCAAGCCTAAGTAGCTGTTGCAAAAGCACAGGTTCATGTCATTCTTGTATTTCAGTCCTGTCATTAAAACTTGATCCTGAACACCTTCTTCTTCTTCAAGATTCCTCTCCCAAGGCTCTACCATTTTCCTGCCTCTAACCCTCCTTTTCTTTTCAGTAATCAATTGCTTGATATCCCTGACTCTTCTCGACACCTCAGTTTTTCTCTCCCCTTCCTCTCCTTCCTCCCTGACTGGCAGACCTCTCTAACACCATGACCTAATCCCATTAGGGACGTCACAGACACCTATCTGGCAAGCCCTAGGAGTCTCCTGGTCATCTGGGTTTTCAAAGGCATGACTTAACCCCAGCCCCGGGTCCATCAAGCCCATTCTAAGGGGGGGCACGGTCTAAAACAGTCAATTCAGTAATGGGGTCACACCTTTTAAACTGACATTTCTGTTCAGGTTCCCATAGTGAAGGGACCCTGTAAATCAACGATTTTCTTGGGTCTACCTCTACTACCCAAGATGGCTAAGTCATCTTTATTCTCAACATTAACAGATCTTTTCAAATGGAGGCATCAGAATTCACAGCTGAACTCTGGTCTATGACCCATGGTTTGTGCTGACGGCAATTTCATAGGAAAAAAAATTCCAAGGCTAATTTTCAGCCCAGGTCGACACATGCAATTTCGAGACACATTCAATTTTGAGACTAGAGAGAGCATAGGAAATAACAGGGCAGAGAAAATTCCCATAGAAGGTGCTCTGTGGAACTGACCCATGAGAAAACGTTGAACCCGTTGAATAGCATTGGAAGGACTGGACGGGGAAATGAAAAAATTGCCAATATTAGATAAAACCCAGGTAGCCGTTTGAGCTTCCAGAAGGCGATCTCATTCAGATTAGCAAGTGCGTCCAGTGGTTGCAAACTTGAGCTCTAGCAAACGAGTCTCTCAGTTCATACTCCTGCAAGGTTCGTGACCATGGACAGTTTACTGGACCTCCTTGTGCCTTCGTCTCCTGAATGATAAAACTGGAATGATAATAGTGAGCTCACTTATAGGATAATGAGGATTAAATCAATCAATGATGGAAATTGCTTAAACTCAGAGAGTGGCAGAGCACATGGCAGCCTTTCTCTTGTTCTCATCTCTGTTCTTTGTCTCAACATCTCTACATCTGTTCTTCTAGAACATGCTGTGATAATATATCACCTGGTATTTGTTAGAAATAATACAGCGGTAGACTCTTCCTTGATCATTCAGCATCTGCCCTTTCTCCTCTCCTATTCTCTTTCAATGTAGCCAAAGTGAACTTACACGATGGTAGACCCAATCATGTCACTTCAAGGTGGAAAACCCTGCAGTGGTGGTCCATAGACAAGGATCAGTCCGTATTTCTTCATCTTGTAGTTCTGTTATTGAAAGGAAACTATATTTGACTTCATGTTCCTAATTATAATGTTTTTTTTAAAAAAAAATTTCAGCTAAAACAACAGAAGGAATGATTTATGGTACACACATTGCACTGGCCAAAATTGAGAAATGCATGAGTCCAGAATGCCAAAGTTCCCAGGCAGAGGTCCAACAGGGGCTGTTAAGAGCAAAGTGGGTTTTCTCTCGGTGGTGGTCTTGGCAATGGGATGGTGATGTAAGTTCTAAATCCACTGAGACAAAATCTGGACAGTAGCAGGCAGTCCAACAACTTGTACCAACGTCCCAGGCCTCTGGTATTCCTTATTTCTACTCCTTTGGCTTCCATGGTGCACAAGCTAGTTTACTTGGACCTCTGCCTCGTCTTTCTTCTTTTGTGCTTCAGCCTACGCACTGGCTTCTTCCTCCACTTGGCTCTGATGGCACAGAGGTTTCCAAGAAGATGGCGCTAGGGCCGAGAGCCCTAATTATAATCTTGATGAATTACATTGATGGTGTGATCATTTAGTATCTATCTGCCTCCTTGACTATGCCGCTCATCATCTGGGGGGTGGGGATTTGCTCCATCTCTCAAGCCTAACATTGTGTCTGCTACCTATGGGGACTGCTCAAACATTTGTTGATATATCTGTTAAGTGTGAAGATTTGTGAATGGACAGCTATTGTTAAGTATGATGAGAGACAACTTTGATATGTGGTGCAGTGAACCACATGGTTGTGGTTTACACAGGTGTTGTTTTATTTTGTTTTGTTTTTTGGTGCCAAGGATTGCACCCAGGGGCACTTAACCACTGAGCCACATCCCCAACCCTTTTCATTTTTTTTTTTTTTATTTTAAGACAGAGTCTCACTAAGTTGCTCAGGGCTTTGCTAAGTTGCTGAGGCTGTCTTTGAACTTTCGATCCTCCTGCCTCAACCTCCAGACCTGCTAGGATTACAGGCATGCACCACCATGCCTGGCTCTCATATAGTTTTGATGTAAATTCTTGCTTTTCCTCAAATGTCACACAATGAGGGCAGAACAGAGAGAAAAGGCAGAGAAATGTCAGAAGGCAAGAACAGTCACAAAAGCAAATTTAGCTATTGAAAATCATGACATCATTCCTTCAACATTTAAAAGAGATGATTTTGAGAGTCAAATGTAGGTGTTTTCTTTTTAAAACCAAGTTACTAATGCTCTTTGAATTTAAAATCTTTCCATGACATTTTATGGCATAGGCATTTTCTTTTATATTCTACATTTTTTGAAAGTTTGCATTGTTGTCCTCAAAATATATACTCAGCATAAATAAGGGAAAATATGGGACATAATTATTTCTCTTACCACAGTTAAGAACCAGTATCTCCAGATAGGAAAAGAAGAACTCAAACTATGACTATTTGCCGATGACATGATTCTATCCTTAGAGTTTCTAAAAAATTCCACCAGAAAACTTCTAGAACTAATAAATGAATTCAGCAAAGTAGCAGGACACAAAATCAATACCCATAAATCAAATGCATTTACATCAATAATAAATTCTCTGAAAGAGAAACTAGAAACTAGGAAAATTACCCCAATTACAATAGCCTCAAAAAACAAAAATACTTGGGAATCAACAAAAGAGGTGAAAGACCTCTACAGTGAAAACTACAGAACACTAAAGAAAGAAATTAAAGGAGACCTTAGAAGATGGAAAGATCTCCTTTGTTCTTGGATAGGCAGAATTAATATTGTCAAAATAACCATACTATCATAAGCACTATTCAGATTTAATGCAATTCCAATTAAAATCCCAATGACATTCCTCATAGAAATAGAAAAAGCAGTCATGAAATTCATCTGGAAAAATAAGAGACCCAGAATCGCCAAAGCAATTCTTAACAGGAAGAGTGAAGCAGGTGGCATCACTATACTAGACCTTTAACTACACTATCGAGCAATAGTAACAAAAATGGCATGGTGTTGGCACCAAAACAGACTGGTAGACCAATGGTACAGAATAGAGAACACAGAGACAAACCTACATACATACAGTTATCTCATACTAGGCAACAGTGCCAAAAACATATATTGGAGAAAAGATAGCCTCTTCAAAAAATGGTGCTGGGAAAACTGGAAATCCAGATGTATCAAAATGAAATTAAGCCCCTATCTCTCACCATGCACAAAATTCAACTCAAAATGGATCAAGGACCTAGGAATTAGACCAGAGAGAAAAGGAAGAGAAATATCAGAAGGTAAGAACAGTCAAACTATGAAGCCAATTTAAAACCCACCTAATAGAAGAAAAAGTAGGCCCAAATCTTCATCATGTTGGATTAGGCCCCTACTTCCTTAACAAGACTCTTCAAGCACAAGAAATAAAATCAGGAATCAATAAATGGGATGGTTTCAAACTAAAAAGCTTCTTCTCAGCAAAAGAAACAATCAGTGAGTTGAATAGAGAGCCTTCAGCTTGGGAGCAAATTTTTACCACAAGCACATCAGATAGAGCACTAATCTCTAGGATATATAAAGAACTCAAAAATCTTAACACAAAAAAATAATAACCCAATCAATAAATGGCCAAGGAACTGAACAGACACTTCTCAGAAGATGATATGCAATCAATCAACAAATATATGAAAAAAATGTTTAACATCTCTAGCAATTAGAGAAATGCAAATCAAAACTACTCTAAGAATGGCAGCTCTTAAGAACACAAACAACAATAAGTGTTGGTGAGGATGTGGGGGAAAAGGTACACTCATACATTGCCGATGGGACTGCAAATTGGTGCAGCCAATATGGAAAGCAGTATGGAGATTCCTTGGAAAACTGGGAATGGAACCACCTTTTGACCCAGCTATCCTACTCCTGAATCTGTAACCAAAAGACTTTAAAAAAGCATACTACAGGGACACAGCCACATCAATGTTTGTAGCACCACAATTCACAATAGTTAATAAATTGTGGTACCAAACTAGATGCCCTTCAGTAGATGAATGGATTAAGAAAATGTGGTATATATACACAATGGAATATTGCTCAGCATTAAAAGAGAATAAAATCATGGCATTTGCAGGTAAATGAATGGAGCTGGAGAATATCATGCTAAGTGAAGTGAGCCAACTCCCCCCAAACCAAAAGCTGAGTGTTTTCTCTGATAAGTGGATGCTGATCCATAATGGGGATTGTAGGGGAGCATGGGAAGAATGGAGGAACTTTGGATAGGGCAAACGGGAGAGAGGGGAAGGGAGGGGGCACGGGGGTAGGAAAGAGGTTGGAATGAGATGGACATCATTACCCTAGGTACATGTATGAAGACACAAATGGTGTGAATCTACTTGTGTACAAGCAGAGAAATAAAAAATTGTGCTTCATTTGTGTACCATGAACTGAAATGCATTTTACTGTCATGTATTACAAATTAGAAAAAAAATAGGGAAAAAAACTACCAGTATTCCCTTCCTAGAGATTATACAAATTTCTCAGTTTTATCTTTAATTTATATGTGAGGCTTTTGCCTAATAAATAAGCAGTAGCCATTAATTTACTTATTCACACACTGTGTTAAAGTATGCTAAACTTGCACTAAGCACTAAGGTGCAAGGCAGATTCTTTTATGTGTGTGGTGGGGGGTAGGTTATCGAGGATTGAACCCCAGGGCGCTTAACCACTGAGCCACATCCCCAGCCCTTTTTTATATTTGATTTAGAGACAGGGTCTCACTGAGTTGCTTAGGGCCTCACTAAGTTGCCGAGGCTGGCTTTGAACTTGCAATTCTCCTGCCTCAGCCTCCTGAGCCACTGGGATTACAGGTATGCTCCACCATGCCTGGCTGCAAAGCAGATTTTAATGGGTAACCCATGCTTGCTGGTAATTTTTTAAAATAACAGATTTGTTTTCTTTTTTTTTCCTTTTCTCTGGCTGTCCATTCAAACTATGAAGCCAATTTAAAACGCACTGTGTTCTGATATTTTAAATTGATCACAATATTCCACGTGTGTGTGTGTGTGTGTGTGCACGCGTGTGCGCGCGGGGTGGGGGAGACTGAGAAAGATTAAAAAACATGCTGGTTTCCCCTTTGAACTGGCAATAGTTGTGAAGTGTACTGCTTAGCGATGTTACCAGTGACCACATTGTTCAGAGTAGCATAAAGTACAGCTGGTTTCTTTCCCCTTGAATAATTTCCTGAGAGAAAGAGCTGACTCCATTTCTTTCAGCTATAATCCTTTGGACACAGATATGCTGAAATCCAAGATTTTGTAAGTTGGGAAAGAGTGGAAATTAATTGCTCTTACCTTTAGTACTTAAGAAAACTCTCAAGTGCATAATGTGAACTTCTGATCCAGAATGAGTGATGCTTAAATCTGTCAGTCTGCGGTCAGCGCTGTCTCTGGACAGCTACTGCAGCCTCCACTCTCAGTTGCTTCAGGTAATGCTGAGCTGAATTAGCCCCTTGCTGGTGAGGCTGCACCTTGCTTGGACACATGTCGGATATTGTGCAATTTCCTTTTCCCCAAATTCCCTGATCTTATTCCCCAATGTTACTGAAACAACGGTAGGATCTAGCTGAAGCAGACTTTTGGATGAGCATCCAGAAGAGTTGATGGGCCTCTCATGGGGAGTATTATGGGGTGAGCAAGTTGAAAAAGAGAATTTTCAGCCAGTGGAGCTGCAGATATGAAGCAGCCCACCTTCACGCCAACTCACCGACACAATTCAACCCTGCAAAAGGCAAGAGCATGGCGGCTGACCTCTTAGCATGCCCAAGAATCTCCTATGGGACTCCTTGGTACTGATCACCAATGGCATTATCCCTGCCTTCTGCTGTGACATGGCTTTCTAAGGTCAGGGCTGGAGACCAAGACTCTATTTAGAAAGCAAGCATCCTGGGAAGTTCCAGTGCTATACATTGAGAAACACACAGGTACTTCCCAAGACCCCAGGACCACCAGCAATCTGCCTACCTGAACCTTGGAAGCTTAGATTTCTATAAAAAGGCCTTTGGGTTGTTCCTGAATGGCCTGTCCTTGGTCTTCCTGAGAGACCTTTGTAAGAAATGGCCACACAACCAATGTCTCTGCATCTTCTAAATCCTTTTTGAAGGCATTGTTTATTTCCTGGTTCCTTAGATAAGCAACTGGTAAGACCATGCCTTGCAGAAGAACCCCAGGGTTCCCAGAGTTGTTCCAGGGATTCTACCAATTATGAAGTGTTTTCAACCTTAGGGAGATATTCAAACTGCCTAAAGTGCTCTACATTCTTTTTTTTCCCTTTTATCTCTTAAAATTCAGAATATAGTTTCCTTTAAACATATAGTGCTATAACTAAAAATTTTTAATTGTATATTAATTTAACCCCAGTACAGGTAACGGAGTCTCTTCTGAATGTAGTTTATTTTATATTATGTATGTATGTATGTATGTATATATATTTTTAATATAATATCATATACATGCACACACATATATATTACACATAAATAAAATATTTTCCTTTTTATTTTGACTGCCAAGAAGCAGAAGACAGTCATAGAAATGAGGTAGGATAGAAGAAATAAGGGTAGGTAGACAGGAGACCAACAGAAAAGGAAATACGATCTATAACTTTTTATCTAAAAACTCCATGAACATTTCCAGTGGCTCAGGAGGCTGAGGCAGGAGGATTTGAGTTCAAAGCCAGCCTCAGCAACTTAGCAAGGCCCTAAGCAACTCAGTGAGACCCTGGATCTAAATAAAAAATAAAAAAAGAGGCTGGGGATTCGACTCAGTGGTTAAGTGTCCTGAGTTCAATGCCCAGCACACAAAAAAACCAAACAAACAAAAAAATAACTTCATCACCTTCACCCCATCCCAGACCTGTTTTCTTCTAGTCCTGAGTTCTTAAAAGCCCCAATAAACCATAAGAATACTGTAAATTTAGTTAAGTAATGTTCATTTACTTTGTTAGTTTATAAAATGTATTTTTACCCTGATTAAAAGAAACTGAGAGAGAGAGAGAGAGAGAGAGAGAGAGAGAGAGAGATTGGTCAAGATCCATGACATGGGTACTGTCATGTGCTTCATATTAAATAGATAAAATCAACCTGAAGATTCTGAGAAGAACTAGACTCAGCCTGCTGTGGGCCCCACAATCAAGGAATTGAGCTCACTGGGCTGACGCCGCCCCCTCTGCTTCTCAAGTGCACCATTTATTTATAAGGTTTTCTTTAAAAGAAGCCCGGGACCTGCCCAAAGCACATCTCACTCTCAAGTGTCCCTTTCGGTGAGTGTCCTGTTCCATTTGCTTTCCTGAATAAGTCTTTACATGTACCTTTTTTGGATGCACCCTGAATTTTCTTTCTGTGGGTAAGTCAAGGACTGCCAGGACTGAGTTGAGATCCCCTTCACCCTACTGTGAACCTCCAGGAAACTTTCAGTGATACTTCTGTGATAAGCCAGCCAGGAGGTAAACTGAGGCACCAATTTTGGTATGTTTACTAGTTGACCCATTTACTTCCTTTCTGCTTTGTGCTTTGGCTGTGATTATATTCCTCCTCCTCCTCTTCCTCCTCCTCCCCCTCCCACTTTGCTGCCTGTGCTTTTAAAAACCAAAGGGCCTGAGCTTGGTCTGCCTGAACTTGGCATGGCTCCTGCTCTTGGGTGGCTGGGAAATCTCCAAGCCCTGCGGATTCAACTGACGGTTGTTGGTAATCAATGCCATCCTTGGGGACCTGGTGGAGTCTTTAAACGCTGAGTGTACTTGACTTCACCGTTCTTTATCCTTTAAATGTTTTTACTTCCCCCCTTTCTCTTATACTGCAATTATAGGGTTGACTTCAGAAGCCTGTAGCTTTCTATTTTAATTTACTTTTATTTTCTCTTTCTCCTGCTGTGAATACAAAGATAATTGTTCAGGGTTGCTATCCTGACCTGGGCTTAGCTGGTATACACACATCCTGTGTTAATTCCCTGACTCTTTGAAATCAAAGTGGTGGTGGGGAGGTCGGGGGTAGTTGTGGTGAGAATGTCTCTTTTAAAATCCAACCTGCTACAAGATTTAAACTTGGGATCTCTTTCTCTTCTGCCTTTGACAAAGGTCTTCTGGAAACTTTTTTTTTTTCTTTTCTGTTTTTACTCCCTTGTATTCTGGGGAACCAATTCTCAGATTGTAGGGCATTTTATCTTAACCCTTTTCTGACAAAAGAAGGGGAACAAAGGAGTGTCTTTGAGTAGACAACTGTGGCATACAAGCGTATAGTAGACTTGGGCTAAAACAAATCTTGTGTCATGGCCGGAAGTCTCTGATCTGCTAGGTCACGACCCTCCTGGCCTTGTGGGCTCTCACACTCTTTGGAATATCTGGGCTGATGGTCATCCAATCAAAAAGGACCCACTGGTCTAACATCAATGTTCTCTTACTGCAGTAGCTACAGCCGTTTTATTTTGTGGAAAAAGAACTTTTTGAGCTCATGATTTTCCTGGTGAATTCATTTTGAGTTCTGAATACCTTACTTAAAGTATCTGGCACAAGCATTTGTAACTCTTATCTCCCACCTGTGGGGACCCAATACCTGATATATGAAAGCTATAAAGTCTTTGCTTCATGTCTATTTTTATGAATGTTTGTTTAAACATGTATATTATAAATTGTGTCCACATATGTACTTATGGCTATGTATTATGTGCCAAAATATGCTTATAAACTAAGGAACACTCCTAAATTTAAAAGGTAATAAATCCAAATGCCTTTTAGTTCATATGACTTAATTAAATATTTGTTAGTTAGTTTAAATTTATCAGTAAGATAGATTTAGAGATGCTTTTAAAATTACTAATCCACACATTTTTTCTAGGTGGCTAGCCAATCAGGATTGCATTTGTATGTACAAGATGTTTCAGGTTCAATGTCCATAACTTTTTGGGATTTTCTTTGACAAATAGTAATAATAATAATAACAACAACAACAACAACTTAAAATATTAACCATGCTTGTGTGATATCTTGGTTTTCATGGATAATCTGTAAGTAAATGATGAAAATAAATTAGATAAATATAAATAAGATAAATACTTATAAAATCACTCTTCATATAATTTAAAATCTAAAAGTTATGGAGTTAAAATATCAATCACTTATAATTAAATTAAAATACTACAACATAAATTGCCCAATGCAAATTCAAGTACTCTTAGCTTCTTAAAATCTATAAGATAACATTAGAATCTATTAAATGTGTTTTATTAAATTGTTGGTTCATGGGAAAATATAGCTTAAGATTACTTTGTTTTGAGATCTTCACAAAAAAAAAAAAACAAAATTACTGAGTTGAAATTCTAATTAACCTGTAATTTTATATATAAAAATGGAAAACTTAAGCTGTATTTTTATGATAGAACTGTAAGGAAGACAAAAGTATTTTGAAAATTGAGAAAAAAGACTAATTTGTTTAAATTCAGCAATTTTGTAAGGACTGTTTTGAAAATTAAACTTAAGGGGAAAATTTTAAAATCAGGTTAAAAGGAGATTTTAAAAGGTTAAAAATATGAAGACATATATTTAAAGAATGTTTTTAAGTGAGAAAAAGTGATTTTATATGATAAAGTAAGATTTTTGTCCTAATGTTCAAGATACATATTTCTGGCATGAAAATAAGCAGGATATAAACAAATTGTGAAGTATCTATGTAAGTCACAGAAGGTTAATGCACGATAAGTTTTGAAAAATTCATATGTGTTTAAGTTGGCTATAATTAAGTTATTCAAGGGGTTTTCCCCCACAGGTTCAAAATTTCAGTACTTAATGTATAAGTCAGGATCTAATTCTCTATGTTTAAAATAAGGTTTTCTTAAGACACTGTAAAGTTTGCAAAACCTGGCTTTGGAAGCAAAGATTTTACATTTTATTAAGATAACTTCTTGGTTTTTCTGCTGTTTTTATTAGGTTCTGATTTCTTAGGAAAATGGAGTCTTTAAACAATTAATTAAGGTTCATTAAACATCTATTTGTTTTAAAATCCTTTAAAGGATCCCTTTATAACTCTAGTCAAATCTGGGTTATAACTCTGAATGAGCAATTGCTATTTCATAATGATGAGGTTGATATATGGTATTGACACACATATTCTAAAGATTTTCTAAAACTTAAAAGTCTGATGGTCCTAGAATAATGTTGTTGGTCATGAGTATTATCTTAAAATGCTCTATATAGCAAAAGGAACTAGATTGTCAGTTGCTGAACTCATCCAAATCCTACCCATGGCTGTTCTGAGTCTTTTACATTCAGTTTTGATTGTCACTGAAGCACTGTCAGATTCATGGAAAACCCTCTAACAAGTATTCATTTACAGCTTTCTTATAAAACTAAACCTATTTTACAGGCAAATTGGTTTTCTTTTGATTATCTTTGGTAAAAATTGATACGACGAGAAAACTGATGCTTCTTGATTCAAACCTACTGTACAAACTAAATTTGTTTTGCTTTTGTTCCTTTTGCTTTGTATTTTCCTTTCAAAACTCTGCAACTTCTGCCTCTATGACAGTTATCACACCTACCAGAGTGGTCTGGTTCAATGTTTTTTGAGATGCTATCACCTATAGTTCAGATAAGAATTTTTAAAATCTAACAGTGGACTCCAGGCCCCCAAACCACTACTTCTAACCTTCTTCTTGCTCAAATGTGGCCAAAGGGTTTTTGATACTAACTCCCAATCATAAATCACTTCCTCTCCAATAGGGCCCAGATTAGACCAGCAGCTAGGAAGGATACATCCCAGCAATGAAGAATAATCAAAGAGCGGGGGCTAGGGATGTGGCTCAAGTGGTAGCGCGCTCGCCTAGCTTGCATGAGGCGCTGGGTTCGATTCTCAGCACCACATAAATGTAAAATAAAGATATTGTGTCCACCTAAAAAAAAACTAAAAAAATAAATATTTTTAAAAAAGAATGCTCAAGCAGGATGATTGATCAGCAATATATTTTTAAAAAACTTTTTCAAATATAATGGGAGAATATGGGGAAAAAATACAATAGCTGGCCAATTCAAGATGGAGTCATATGTGTCTGCCCTAGCCCAAATTAAGTAAAGCCAGTAGGTTATAAAGGGAAGTTTTTTTTTTCAATTTGCCTAATGATAACTATCACAAAAGACCGTTAGAATTTTAAGTTCATCTTGATTCCATATGAACCTGATCTAACAGACCTGTTAGCCTCTTGGTTCTCCAAAAGAACTTGGTGGAAAAAGACTGTTAAAGAATGATGGTGCTCTAACCTATGAAGCTTGTCCCTGAACATGGAATAAACATCAGCCTTAAAGAATTCTTCTTCCACTGAATTTTATGTAACCTAGTCCCATTTAACCCCTTACCAGGCCAAGTCCTCTTAAAAACTGTCTACATAGCCTATATATCCTTGCTATTTCAAAAAGTACAAGTTGTCAATTACCCTAGATGACTTAGGATTTCAGAGATATTCTTTTTCTTTTCTTCTTTTTTTGGTAACAAGAATTGAACCAGGGATGTTTAACCACTGAGTCACAACTCCAACCCCTTCCCACTCCTTTAAAATTTTTTATTTGAGGCTGGCTTTGAACTTGTGATTCTCCTGCCTCACCCTCCCCAGCCACTGGGATTACAGGTGTGTGCCACTGCACCCAGTGAGATATTCTTTTCATATAGAACTAAAGACCCAACCTTTCTAAAATATGATGCAAAGGATCCTATAGGACTCTGGAAGGGCTTGGTGGATCCTGGGACTTTAGCAATGTCTGGAAACAAGAATTGTTTCTACTTTGTGGAGGCAAAGATGCTTAAACCACTAGTAATTTGTAGAAAAGAATGAGCCAAAATTGCTCATTTCAAACCTGGGCGGCTTTGCCAGTAGCAGGGACACCTGACCTAGTGGCAGATAGCAATGTGGGCTAGACCAATGCTGCCCAACACAAGTTCAGAATGAGCATGCATAAGGAGCCTGAACATTTATAAAATAACTAATTACAAAGGCAGGTTATGCCAATGTCCTAATCCTGGTCTGGGGATTCACAGTGTATCCTGTAGGGAAAAATAAGTATCCCATTCTTTCTTTTCCTTTCAGAAAGACACACACACACAAAGCATTGACGTGTGTGATTTTAAAAGACTATGGATTACAATAAGATGATGGATTCTGAACCATCTCAAAAACCCAAATTCAACAACTAAAAGGATGGGAAGTTATACTTCATGTATGTATAATATGGCACAATATATCTACTGTCGTGTATAACTAAAAAGAACTAATAATAATAATAATAATAATAATAATAATAATAATAAACAAGTTCAACCTTCCTGTGTCTCCTTTAGATCAGTCAGGATGAGACTTTGATCCCTGGATAGACAGGGCCAAACCTCTTGTCAGCTTGGCGTACATCTGGAAGATGAATCTTCAACCTTCATCCACACTTAAGAATAAAGGATTGAAGTGTCAATGAGGGAAACCAGATAGAATAGGAGAAAAGGAGTGGAGGAAGGGAGACCAACAGGAAAGGGAAGAGAGACCAGGCGACCAGTCCATGACTTTAAATTAACTTTGGAGTACAAACAACTTGAACTGAGGAAAAAATCAGCAAGTTGCCTAAATTCCCCCATGAAGCAAAGTTTCTGGGTTCTAAAGCCTGTCTGTCTCAATCCAAATCCCTTCCAACACATGATATTGTTTCCTGTATTGTCAGAGACAAAGTTAATGCTTTATCCTTCTATATGCACCAATGTGGTTATAATATTTAGATTCCCACTCCCTCGGTCTGGCTTTTTATATCTTTTTGTTTCCATTTACTATTTGGATAGCATTATCTTGTCTATCTCTTATTGTGAGCTGCCTCAGATACCTTTTGAAAACAGGCAATAAATAAACATGTCAAGGCAGACATTCAGCATGTGTGTGTCTGTTGTCTAAGTGGCCACGTAAGAACATCATGATTGACAGCACAAGTTGGGATTTGAGTCCCAAGTCAAGCGTAGCAGTATTTTTTGAAGAAGTTTCTTTCTAGAGGGAACGAAGCCAAAGTAAATCTGTTGTCATCTGTTTTCATTGTCCTGGATTCACCAACAAAATTCCACAAATTACATAGAGTGATAACAAGATATAAATCCAAAGAATAAAAAGTTCTATTTTTTTCTTGAAGCTCTGCCATAAAAAAAAATTGGAGGCAGAAACTGTGGTTTGGTGGGCTTGATAATTGGTTGGAACTTGGGTATTGATTGAGTCTAGTTCCTGCAGAGATTTTTCCCATCTTGCAGAGTAAGGAAAGTAGGTCAAAGAAGATGGCATGGATGGAATGCATAACAAGTTTCTCAGAAGAAGCAGCTCAATGGTTTAGTGGAAGACCAGGGGCTCACCAGTCCATGAAGGTGAAGTCTGTCTATTTTTGTACCATCATCCTCATTAACTTTAATCCTGAGCATAGAGACATACACCATCAATAACCCCCAGTTCTTTCAGTCTTTGTCATGACGTTCACGGTTTCCCCGTTCTTGACAGGGAGTCCTTACCTTTTCTTCTTTTCTAGGTAACAGCTGATGGTTTGCCTGCAGCTTCAAACCTCAGGAAGCGCTTTTCTGAGGCCTCAGAGTCAAAGTGCACATTCTAGAATTTGCTGAGACTACAGCCCACACAAGAGGAGCTGGTCTTCCTTCAGGACCCCTGAAAACATGGGTCACGAGAATCAAGGCAGGAAGTTAGCACACAGGGTGTGCTGTGGCATGACCTTTGGCCTCAGCCTCTGCTGTTGTAGCCAGCAACCTACAGGGATCTGCCCAATGTTCTGTCAGTGGCTGCTTGAGGGATAAGGCAGACCTCACCACATGGAGGAGCTACTTCTAATAATGTGGGTAACAACCCCTTCCTTATGGGGTTAACATAAGCCAATCAGGAGCATCTTTGTCTCGGAACAAATGCACATGATATGAACAACCAAGGAGTTTTATCTGTGCTACTTAGAGCTCATCACCTCCCTTCTTCAGCCTTATTGCTTTAAAAACACTGTTATACTAGATCAACCAGAAAAAACAAATCCTGTTTGGTTTACAAGAGGATTCTTTCTTCCTTCCCCTTAAAACAGTTTCACGGGGGTGCCCGACTGCTCTGGAAAAGCCACCTGCCATTTCAATATGGCAGAGGGATAGTAATTCAATGTGACTCTGATGGGTTTACAAATTAAGAAGCTGGAAACAAAGAGTTGGAAACATTTTTGTTTCAGTCAGATCAAGTTGCCACAGCAAATTTCCATAGATCGGGCAACTGGTGAATGACAAAAATTTATTTCTCACAGTTCTGGAGGACTGGAAGTCCCATATCAGGGTGGAATCTGGTTGGATTTTTGTGGAGGGGCCTCTCATTTGGGAAACTGAGCAAGCTAGCTCTCTCTGACTTTTGAAGGGTACTAATCCCATCCTGTGGGCTATCCCACAGGATATTTACTTTAAACTGAAAGGCCTCAGCTCCAAATACCAGCACACTGGAGATTAGGTTTCAGTGTATGAACTTGGGGGTGCAGAATGTCAGGTCCACAGCCCAGTTGTTCCAAGGCAGGGGAATGGGTTGCTGAGAGACCAAAGAAAATGCTCAGAGACCACATGTGAGGCCTGAGACTTTACTGAGAAATGCTTACAAGGAAAAGTCCAGTGGCGATGGTGAGGGACAGGACAGATTCAAGCTCCATCCTTCCCTTCTCTGCCAAGATTTTTTCCCTTAGGCATTCTGTTCAGCCTCAGCTGGCTGAATGAGTGACATGTGCCCTCCGTTCCACCTCAGTGGCCAGTGAGAGAGGGGTTTGTGGATTGGGCTGCAGAAGTAGTGGCTTTATCAATATTAAGTTGCTTAGTTAGCTTGGATGGCAGCATCCCAAGGAGCAACTGTGTTGCCATATGTCAAAGACAATAGCTTCCTACAGATAACTTGCCCTAGTTCCCAGTGTGCGTAAGCGAGAGCCAGGGTCCTTCAAGATAATATGCATCTGGACTTTTTGGCTCAGGCTTGCTCTCATTACTCTAACTTGGCTAGGTTTTGGGAAACAGAAAGGGAGCATCCAGGGACATGGTGTTTTACGTCTCCCTTTGCCTCAAGGACAATACACACACACACACACACACACACACACACACACACACACACAATCAGTCTATAACAAACCTACATAAGCAGGTAGGAGACCAACTGATTTCCATGTATTATCTCATTTAATACATGAAGCAAAACCTACAGTATTATTATCTTGATTTTTTCAGAAAAGAAATCGAGACTTAAGGAGATAAAATATACTACCAAAATCATCGTACCATTAGCTTTCGCTCACTAAATACAGTAGTTTAAAACAACAAATATTATTCCCAATAATGTGTGTTTGGCTACAGTTCTGGGCGGGAGCAATATGGAGGAGGTTGAGTGTTCACTCAGCTATCTAGGACTTTACTGGGACAGCAAGGTGGTTGGGCCTCTCTCCATGAAGCTTAACCCCCCAGAAGAAGAGCTCAGGCTTACAAACCCAAATACCCAAGCTGTTTTTGGCATTTCACTTGCTAAAACCAACTGGCCACAGTAAGTCCTATTGGGCCAAATCTCAATTCAAGGGAAGAAAAGGGTAGATTCTGTGTTTTGATTGTGGGGGGCAGGGTGACCTAATCACATCATAAGAGAGCAGGCGTACAGGGATGGGAGGAATTTATGAGCAGTTAGAATCTATTCTAAGCATGAAATCAGTTAGTGGTCAAGCTGGTATCAAAATCCAGGTAGTCTCATTTCAAAGCCATGTTCAACTACTGGACATGTTGTGCTGATCTTCTTTGGATATCTTAATGCTCTTAAGCCTTTTCTTTGAGTTTTATATTATGAGCATGAATTACTCAGATGAAAGTATAGTTGCACATTGCTCAATAATGGGGGTACATTCTAAGGAATATACCATTGTGTGAACATCACTGAGCTTTCTTACACAAACCTAGATGGTATGGCCTACTCTACAAGGAATTCTATTTGAAACAGCCATTGCCCCAGACCTGTACACACATTACTATGCTAAGTACTATAAGCAATTGAAATGCAATGAGTCCGTAGTTGTGTATCTAACCATATTGAAACAGAGACACAGCACAGCAAAAATACTAGGCAATAGGAATTGTCAGCCCTATTGCAATCTTAGCATCAACATCTGTGATTCTGTTGTTGATCAAAACAATTAACATGCACATGATTGAAACAACAGAAATGAAAACCCTAGAGAGGGTATTTATATGCTGCAGGTATTCTGAGTAAAAGACAATGATGTCATAGTCACCTTGTTTTACTTTCTCATCAGCCTCTCAGGTGGCCAGTTTCTGAGGTATCCATGGAGCCAACTGCAGACACTCAGCACTAACTGTGAATCATGGTGCAATATCTCATGTAAACTGCCACAGAAACATCAGAGAAGCAGCTCACTGACTCTTACCTATTTTTCCTCATATGAGCCAAATCTGTGATATCTGACAGTTCTCTACTGTATAATTTTCCTGTCATAATGAGAAGGCAAAGAAATAGCCAGCAAACCTGAAAGGTGGTGACTAATTGCCTCCTGCAGGCATTAAGTCCTGGGAGGCTGGTTTTAGAGAAAGCCTTCAGATTCTTCCAGTTGTGTGCAAAGTAATATGCAGATACAAATAGTGGGTGTTATGAAAGCCTTAACTCAATCCGTGAATTAATCCCCTCATGGGGATTAACATGTTAGGGTCTGTAAACAAGTCAGGATGGCGCCTGGCATTTTGCCAGAGGGAGTGGTTTGTGAAGTGACGCCAGCGAGCCATTAAGTGTGGAGATTCCTTGTTGGTTTACTGCTGTATCTAGTTTATGTTAAATAAGATAAGCTGTGTGGAATGTATATATACCCCTCCTGTCCTACAATAAACGGCTCCCACTCCTGCTGTATCAATCTACACAAGTTGCTCGTCACCCCCTGGCTATTTTGCTGCAGCCAGACTGCGGCAGATGATGGCCCGTTACGGGGAGCCCCGGGACACTCGGGGGTAAGTGACGAAATAAAAGTTGCCCATCCCTAGATAGGATGGGAGCAAATCTGCTCGTCCCTAGATAGAGCGAGAGGAAAAATGGCCATTTTGAGAAAATGGAGAGGATTGATGCAGTATGTTTGTGTGTTGTTTTGTCTCAGTGTGTTGTATTGTCTTTGTGATGAAAATATGGAAGGAGTGTTAAGTAAATTGTTGAAAAAAGGAGGCACCCCAGTGGAACCAAGAATAGTTAGGGCATGTGTCGATAAGAACCCAGGAACTCTAGTCAGAAAGAAAAAGAAAGTTCAGAAGAGGAAGGATTATCAGGAAAAAAGTTGCAGCAAAAGGCTATTACTGAATACTTTTTGGTACCGGAGGGTGCGTGAATTGGTGCGGCAGCTGCCACGTGCTTGAGCCAGTCCTGGCACAGCAAGGACTTTCCAAGCGGTGGCAGCTGGCTCTTCCCCACCCCCCGCCCGGGGAGCGGGACGCCACTGTGAGAGCCCAAATCCAAACTTGACCTGGAGGCACAGTCTCGAAGGCTCTTGCTCCCTGTGCCCAGTGGCAGCTTGAGTCCGGAACTCTTCCTGGGGCCATCTGGGGCTGCCCAGGATGCTGCAGGCAGAAGACAGCTTGCATCCCTGAAGTTTGATCATTTCCAAGGCCAGTAACTACAATGGTTCTCCCACACCTGGAAGCTAATGAGTAAAGAGCGCCATTAAGGCCTGTTTCAAATGTAGAAAGCCTTGAGATAATGTACTAAATTGTTCAGAAGGTTGTTTTCTTAGTGCCTGCTGGAATACTACAGGATTTTCTTTAGCATCATTGCCTGAGTTCCTGCCTTCGTCCCAGTGCCGGTAAAGACAAAGGTGGAAGAATTTCCAGTGTTGCTGAGAACCAGATGAGACTTCGGATCAAGCTAGCTGCCTGCAGAACTTACCTGGACTGTGATTTAAGCTAGCTGCCTGCAGAATTTACCTGGACTATGATTTAAGCTAGCTGCCTGCAGAACTTACCTGGACTGTGATTTACCTGGACTGTGAGTTAATCTATTGAGACACTGTTTTACCTGGACTGAGACAACAAACTGAAATCTACAACAAATTGTAACTCGGTATCTTTCCTAACGGTGTCATTGCTGGTATAATTTTTCCAAGGGCTTCTTACATGGAGCCATCAAGTGGCTTGGTGTTGTGACATTTTGTATCCTCCCCTTCTGCTTGTAGCAGATTATTTATGGTGTTTGTGTAAAAACCACTATGGTCATTATTTAAATTAAACAAAAGGGGGAAATGTTAGGGTCTGTAAACAAGTCAAGATGGCGCCTGGCATTTTGCCAGGGGGAGTGGTTTGTGAAGTAACGCCAGGGAGCCATTAAGTGTGGAGATTCCTTATTGGCTGACTGCTGTATCTAGTTTATGTTAATTAAGATAAGCTGTGTGGAATGTATATATACCCCTCCGGTCCTATGATAAACGGCTTCCACTCCTGCTGTATCATTCTACACAAGTTGCTCATCACCCACCCTGCCCCCCGCCCCCGGCTATTTTTCTGCAGCCGGACTGCAGCATTAACAGAGTGGAAACTGAAGTTAGGTAGGTTGTGTCTGGAAGAGGTGGGCATTGAGGGTGTGGCTTTGGGGTATATATATAGTGAGTAGCTCTTAGTCTCAATCTGCTTCCTGATCACCATGTGAGCTGCTTCCCTCCACCACACTCTTCCTCCATTGCCGCAGTCTCTGGCTGGGCACAAATCACGAGTCTCCACAAAGCTTGTAGATTCAAACAGCAATTCTTTATTCCCGAACTCACACCGGCCGTCTACAAACACGTTCTGAGTTCTGAGGGAATCCACGTTCTCTGCCCAAATCCACCACTTCACTGGGCTTCTGTCTCCCAAATACACTGTCTGACCCTAAGAACTCAAGAGGAACTCAGCAGCAGGATACGCCCTATTCTAAAGGGGGAACACCCTAATCTCCTATTATGCTAAACCAGGGACACCCTAAACACGGATCCGCCCTGGTCCTTGAGCAAGGTCACCTTACATGCAATGTCCTGCAAAATGTCCTATTTCCATGAGTCCTTCCACTAAAGAAACATGGGGGTACGCTGGCAAGGAAATTGTCATACCTACTTGGCTGATGGCTCCCAGCACTCCATGATGTCCTGCCTCCCCTCGAGCCCCGAGGAATGGAGCCTGCTGTCTGTGGACTGAGACCTCTGAAACTGTGAGTCCCCAATTAAACTTTTCCTCCTTTATAATTGTTCTGATCCGATCTTTTAGTCACAGCAGGGAAAAAGCTGACTAAAACAGTGAATCATACATTCAGTTATTTCTTCTTCAAATATTTATTGAGTGCCTGCCTTGTGCCTGGCCCTGGTCTGGGGGCTGGACTCTGACCTCATGGAGTTGCTCTTCTAGGAAGGAAACAGCAGGGCGTCAGACAAGATAACTGCACAGTGACGGGGGTATACTGACAGAGGGCCTCCATGATTGATCCCTTCTCTGCAGAGACCATTAGAGCAAGATCCTGAGATGGGAACGAGCTGGTACCAGGAAGAGCTGGGAACTGGGTGTTCCAGGGAGAGAGAAAAGCGAGTGAAAGGGCCAGGAGCAGGTGAGGATTCGCTCCTGGGTTGGTGGGACACGGCGCTCCTGTCCTAGTTTTTTCTTCTCTCCATTCTCTTGTATTTTCCTGCCTCAACTGGTAAAGTGGGTGTTTTAGTCAGCTTTTTCACTGCTGTGACTAAAAGATCTGACAAGAGCAATCATAGAGGAGGAAAAGTTTAACTGGAAGCTCATGTTTCAGAGGTCTCAGTCCACAGACAGCCGGCTCCATTCCTCGGGGCTGAAGGTGAGACTGAACATCATGGCGGAAGAGTGTGGTGGAGGGACGCAGCTCACACGGTGATCAGGAAGCAGAGAGAGACCAAGCTCAGATCATCAAATAGAGACCCCAAAGCCACGCCCCCAATGCCCACCTCCTCCAGCCACACCCCACCTGCCTCCAGTTACCACTCAGTTAATCCCCATGAGGGGATTAATCCACTGACTGGGTTAAGGCTCTCACAACCCAATCATTTCACCCCTGAATGTTCTCGCATTGTCTCACCCATGAGCTTTTGGGGGACACCTCCCATCCAAACCCTAACAGTGGATCTGCAATGAAACAGCTCCAAATCAAGCAATTTTATAAAAGTATTGCTGACAAAATATCATTTTTTTATGAGAAATATGACTTACGATTCAAAATAGTATTTTTTTTAACATACTTGACAATTTGTGCCTCCCAAGTCAGTATTCACGAGAAAGGTGATCATTTCTTGATTAAAAATCTAATACTGAAGCATAATTCTAATATATTAGTGAATGCCTGTGGGAGTAAATGCTACTGAATATATCTGCATGTGATTGTCACTTAGTAATTGCAGTAAAATCATGAGCTATGAACACTGACTTTTGAAACTGGTAAGAAAGTATAAAAATTACAGCATAATCTTTTGTGTGTGTTCGAAAGCATTGGGATCACTTGAAAGAACTTTTCCGGACATAAAATTTTTTTTTCAAAGTATATTTTTTATTGTCTTCCTGATTCTTACACAACCACCCTATCCTTTGTTAGTGAAACTGTCTTATTACTCCTTTTACACATCTGTGCCGTCCTACTTTAAGTAAAATGAAATAGTGTGTGTTTCGGTTCAAGGAGACTGAAAAATATTTCTTTGTCTTAAAGTTATTGCTGCGGTGGCTGCTGGTGGTGTTCATGTTTGCTTCAGAAAATTTCTTGTTTTAGACTGTTCAGAGGCATGAGAAAATCCACTATTTGCAATTAAGTAACTCACAAGGTCAGTCAGCAAAAGACAAACTTTCTTTAAAAATATTTTACTTGAACAGGAAGTTTGGCCAAAACTCATTACAATTGAAAGCCCAGTGGGTAGTCAATGTGTAACTTCTACAATTTTAATCCCCAGTGAGAAACCTCTCATTATAGGGGTATCAGAAAATCAGGCTGAAATATAACTACAGGTACTGTTCAGTGAGAGAACATTTCTTGTTAAAAAAAATAATGGTTATGAACCTCAAAATGTTATGCTCAGTTTAAAAAGCTGGCACATAAGGAATCCATATCATATGGCTTCACCTATATGAAGTTCATTAATAGGCAAGATTTATCACTGCTGACAAAGATCAAAGAACCAGCCCATAAAGGATGTGATGGAATTTTCTGGAATGATGGAAATATGTTTCTGTATCTTGTTTGGGTTGGTATTTACACTCTAGGCCTGTGCATTTTAATGTATGTAAATTATACCTCAATTAAAGATGAATAAAACGGAGCACTTCAGATCTGTGTACTTTAATGTATGTAAATTATATTTCAATTTAAAAATGAATAAAATTACACACACACAGATTTCTGTTAAATATAGTGATTCTCAAACATTGTTCTTTTTAAAATGTAACCTTATGTAAATATATTGATTAGTTCTAGTGTGAATGTGTCTTCCTTTTACCTATTTTCCAAATGACAAATTGATTAAGTAAATCTTTCTTTTTTAATTATTTTTTAGTTGTCAATGGATGTTTTATTTTATTTATTTATATGTGATGCTGAGGATTGAACCCAACATGCCAGGCAAACGCTCTACCACTGAACCACTGATTAAGTAAATCTTAAAAACTGCATGGCCTCTTGAATTTTCTAATTATGATTTATTAAAACCAGTAGTGGTGAGTTGTGATTTATACCCTAGATCTGTCTTCTATGGATTGATCCATGTTTAGACAAGATATAATTTGAGATGCTCTTAGTTTTATCATCTGTGGAATAGAGATAAAACTTCCCCGAAGGTTGTGTAGGATCACATGAGTTAATGCATACCCTAATCACCCAGGAGCTTGCTAAAACTGCAGAATCTCAGGCATTACCCTGGACATACTGAATCAGAATCTGCATTTTTCACAAAAATACCCAGAGAGTTTATATGCATGCTGAAGTTTAAGAAACATTCTCCTAAAAATGCACTGTAAATTACCAATTGAGATACAAATATGAGAAACTGTCACTAGCACAGTTTCTATGGTGGAAATACGGCCGAGTTTTGCATATGTATCTCCCATGTTACTTCCAGGCTCTTGGCCTGAAACCACTCAGCCGCCATTGTGGACAGCAGGATTGTGGCATGTGGCTGAGTGCCTTGCTGGTGGAGGGACCTCATGGGTCAGAATGGAACACTCTCCTAGGACACCATTTCCAGGTAGTTTTTGAGGACACAACTTGATGTAGATTGAAAATGGACTGAGGTCTAGGTGGAAAGGGACCCATTTTGGCAGAACACTCAGTAATTTCTGGGATTCCAAAGGCAGTGAGAGATTTCTGCCCTGGAACTTAATTTTCTTATGGCTGGTCTCCATAAAAGGTGCTACCATGCACCCAGGCACTCAGTCCCACAGCTCCCAGGTCATCTGTGGCTCTTCTCTTGTGATCCTCATCCCTGAGCAATCCACCAGCAAGTCCCATCCATCCTACTCCAGATTCCTTCCCTCATCTATCTTCACCACCACCACCACCTTCTCTTCTTTGGACTCCTGTCCCCTGTGGCTCTATACTTCCTCCTCTTACCTTTCATCCATTCTCTAAAGGCCAGGAAAGTCACTTCACACCCCGATGGAAACCCCCTCCCATGTGTTCCCATTTATTTAGAAATAAATTCTGGAGAAATAAATTCCACACCTGTATCTGGAGTGGCCCACAAGGTCCTGTCTAAACTGGTCCCTGTGTATTTCTGCAGCCACATCTTGCCCCTCTTGATCTCACTCTGCGGACCAACCACCATTTTGAATTTCTTTAGCTCTTCAAGAGAGCTACATGCATTTTGCCTTACAAATGCTACTCTCTTGACTCTCTTTCTCCCCTGCTTGGAACATTTAGCTGGCTTTTGTCCTTCTAGTGTCAGCTAATCCTCCACCTCCTCTGAGGTGGCTTCTGTGAGTTCACTACCTAAAGTAAACCTCTCTCTCGGTCTCCATTCAGCCCCATGTTCCTATCTTTATGACACTTCATTATGGGTTGCAAACATGGTGCATATTTTCCTTGCTGTGTTTGTTTGACTTCTCCCTAAATTAGAAACATTGTCCTAAAAATGCATTTTAAATCGAGTTACAAATTTGAGAAATTGTCATTGATGCAGTTTTTAGGGTAGAAATATGGGCTGGAGTCTATATTTGTATCTCCAGGGTCTAGCTCAGTGCCTGGCATGGGGTAGGTTCTTAATAGACTCTTGTTATGACTAACTGATTGACTACCTGAATGAATGAATGCATGCAGGAACAAATTTATTCCTTTGCATACCCAGATGGCTGCTTAATTAGGTGATGCTGCCTAGAATTTACCTCCTGCGGAAGTAAAAAATGTCCACCGCTTAATTCTGAACTCATCCCCCTCACGCCAGACGACTGCATCATGCACTGTTATAATTTTCCTGAAAAAAAAAAAAATCACTTAAAGAAAAAAAAAAACAAAACAAAAGAATCATAGGATTTGTTTTTGCAGAGCTTGTTTGCTTTGTGTCCCTGGTCATCCAATGACCTCGTTCTGCTTTTGGAAAAGGCAGTTCCCTTGAAGTGGATTCATCAATCCCTGTTCTCTGGACCCCTGCTGTTGGAAGCCCCAGGAAAAGCAAGCACAAAATCACCTTTAATTAGCAGGAAAGGAACCTGCCTGCCTGATAGAGGCAGATAGCGCCTTGGAAACAAGAAACAGAAAAATGTAAGGCAGGACCAGGTTCACCGGGAAAAGAACTAGGAAATGAAAAAGAATAATTATCCTGTTTTAACATAATGTTGTTAATCTGTATTGCCCATTATCATCTGGAGTGTCTTGCCTATTGAAGTATGCGAGCTGCAGAACTGCTCTTTGCTCCAGCAATGTCGCCAACGGAAGGGACTGGCTCCCCATCCATCATCATAATTAGTTTGTCATAATTTTCTGCCCTTCTTGGCTCTGCGGTGAAAAGATAGAAGAGGCAGTTAAAGTTACTCAGGAATTGTTCCCCAAATTTCCTCCCCGTTCTTTATGGGGAACAGATAGCTGTATTTCTGCCCTATTTATTTTATGCTTGGCCTGTGATAATGAAGTATATTTCACCTGGAAGTATATGGCTTTAATTTCCATGTTCTACTCGGAAACATCTTGCTGTTTCCTGTTGTTTCAATGGCACGGGACACAAAGGGAGCCCCGGCTTCTTTCTGAACTCGGCCATCACCCACCAGAGGTCATTCGAGTTTCCAGACCAACGTTAGGACTTCATGAGCTGACTGCAGAATCACACAGGCTGGATCTACCACCCGTGAGTGTCTTCCGAGTGTTTTTCTTGGTTTCTTCCTTGGTTTCTCATGACGCCTATGGATGTGGCAAGCAGTGGGGTTTGCACATGCCCGTTAGACAGAATGAGGAGGAGAAAGATCAACTGACTTGCCCAGGGTCATGCTACTGCAGTCAGGAGGCCTAGGATTCAAATCCCCGGTTTCCCGATTGTCAATTACGGGCCCTATTACTTCAGTATGTCCTGCTGTGGCTGCTGAAATTTGTTTCTGCCTGTAAACAGATGGGATGGTTTTCAGTTGTTCCTTCCCACTCCTACCATGGTGAGCAGGAGGAGATTTCCTTCCTGTGGGGGAAAAATGGTTGGTAATAAAAACATGGGGTTTATGGCCTGGAACAGAGGATCTCAATGGGTGGTTTCTAGATCAGCAGCAGCGGCCTCACCAGGGGGCTTGGTAGATATGGAAAATCTCCGCCCCCCCCTCCAGACCTACTTACAGATCAGAATCCTGGGGCAGGGTCCAGCGATCTGTGTTTAACAAGCTTGCCCAGGTGATTCCCCTGCAGGCTGGAGAACCAACTTCCTGGGGAGAAGACAGAGAAATGCAGGGGAGCATAGAGAGAGATGACATTGGGTGTCCAGGGCAAACTCTGGAGCCAGATTGCTGGGTTCCTGTCACAGCCTCTTCATTCATCCACAAAGTATTTACTGAGTGTTTAACGTGTTCCAGGCACTCTGCAGATGCTTGGGAAATGTGGTGGGGGGAAAAAAAGAGAGATCTCTGCCTCCACCCTGACCCCAGCCCACAGCCCTGAAGACCTTGAATTCTGCCTTATATTCACTGGTGGAAGAAATATGGTCTTCCTTCCTTTGTTTCCTTTGGGAAGGGAGAATACTGTGCTAACGGTGGCTGATCACAGGATTCCCGTAGAGTAGAGCTGAAAGCACCTGGGCCCCCTACATAATTAAAGCCACAAGTGCTGCCCTCTTTCCTCACCCTGTTGCCATGACCTGCATGGTGGTTAACTCAGAAACTGGCAAGGGGCCATGGGAGATTGAGAAGAGACAAACAGGCACACATAGAGAGAAAAGCTGGGACCAGGTGGGACACGGTCTTCTGATGGAGGAATAATGACCCAGAGCTCGCTCAGCATGTTTATTATATAGGTTTTTATCATCAAAAGGTTTCTTGTGGGAAAGTTTCAGACCTGGAGGTCACAGGGGAACTGGCGAGACATCGTGGTCATCTTGTTATGCTCAGAATACTCTATCCCCCAGAGCTGGTGCCTGAGCTCAAGGACCACACTGATGTAGCTTGGCACCTTTGCACAGAGTCTTCCCAGGCCTTTTTGATCTGCACCTTTGCACCTCGTGGTGCAAACACAACCACGAGGCAGTCAGAGATCATGATCCGAGCCATGGTTCTCCACACCCATTCAGACATCTAGTGTCATTGACAAGCTGATGGTGCCTTCTCTTGCTGAGGACGTCGTCCTCAACTGTGATCATGACCCCAAAGAAGTGTACCATTTCCTACAAGCAAGAAAGTGATTCATGCACACCCCAATATCTGAAGCAGATGCTCAATTATCAGGACGTTTAGAAGCAGCCTGAGGAATTCTGGACCCAGGGGATGGCACCTGTTTGTGAAGTATCTGACTTCTGTCCTCATTTCAGTATCACTCTGGCAATATGGGCCCAAGTCCTTTGGGAATAAACATGTTCCTGGCATTGTTAAGGCCTCACCCTGACATGGGGAGGGGGATCAAGGAACTCATGGGTGATTCAGAGATGATGATTTGGTCATCTTTGCATTGCTGTGACCAGAAAACCTGACATGAACGACTTAAAGGAGGAAAAGTCTATTTTGGTTCATAATTTCAGACAGCTGCCTCCATTAGCTCTGGTTCTGAGGTGACACAGGACATCAGGGTGGCAGGATGTTGCAAGGGAAAACGGCTCAGAGAAGGGCAATCAGGAAGGTGAGCAAGACCTCCATTCACCAGGGGCAAAATTGCAACCCCAAAGGCACCCCCCAGTAACCTACTTCCTCCATCACACCTGCCTACAGTTACAGCCCAGTTCATCCATATGGGTGGAGCTGCTCACTGATCAGGTCACACCTCTCATAATCTAATTATTTCACCTCTGACTTTTTTTTTTTTTTTTTTTTTTTTTGCGACACCTCACACATGAGCTCCTAAGGAACATCTCATATCTAAACTATAATAGATGCTTTGTACTTTTCTGGGTTTCCCTTCGGGTCTTGAATTTCCCAAATATAATATGGCTCATGCTGCATTCCAAGCCCGGTTCGAATCTTGGCTTCTCCAAGACATGGTCTCCCCTTGGGTCAGCCTGTGTGGATTTCTCCAGTCTAGGATTTGGTACTCCCTTTAGCCCCAGTTGGGCAAACACAGTGGGGCGGGCCTCCTGGGAAACCGAGCATCGCCTCTATGGTGTTATTCTGTGAGTCCTCGACTCCTAACACCCCAACATAAGAGCATCGCAAAAGCTACATTGAGAAGACGGTGCAGTCATGTGGGGGCCTCCTGTCCCACCCCAACGCAAATAGTGTGTGGTGTGCTTGTTGAGTGTGTTGGAGGGAGAACAGGTAAACGGGCATCAGAGCAAGAAACAATGAGAAGGAGGGAGTAGAGAAAGAGAGAGAGGAAGAAAATGGAAAGCAAGGATGGAGACGGGAGGGGCCTTGGGTGTGCAGAGCCAGCTCCAAGGCCATGTACCTAGCCTGCTGCCTGAAGGAGATGAAAAGACTCTGCCATGGGTTATTGGCAAAACTGAATGCCCCCTGGGACGGCTATGGCCCGGATGACTCCACACGCTTCAGTGTGGAGCCAGAGGCGGCAGGAGGGCGTATCGTGTATAAGGACACTTCTGCTTGTGGTCCCTGATCACTTCCATAATGTGGCCCATGACTGCTGATCATTGCCTGTCTTCTTTTGTTTGAATCTGTGCCTCTACCAAGAGCTCTACCCACTCTACCTCGTGATGCACACACTCACATCTCTGCCTTCCTCTGAACTTTGGGCCCCTGGAAGGTGAAGCCAAAGATATGGTGTTATGCCAAGATATGGTGCCTTACGCACCATATCTTTTTTTGTATAGCGCTGGTACTTTACATTTAGTAGCGATCACAATCTTTGCAGTAGTGGAAATATTTACTGAGGACTTTGTTCTATTTTTGGGGGGAAAAACAGCCACATCAGGGTGTTTGCCTAATATACTTTACTGATTATTATGTTTGGATGTGAGGTGTTCCCCCAAAAGCTCAAGTGTGAGACAAAGCAGGAAGGTTTAGAGTAGAAATGGTTGTGTTCTAGCCTTAACCCAACCAGTGAATGAACCCCTGATGGCATTAACTGGGTGGTGGCTGGAAGCAGGTGGGTGTGGCTGGAGGAGGGGGCATTGGGGGCATGGCTTTGGGGTCTCTATTTGTCTCTGGAGAGTGGAGTCTCTCTGCTTCCTGATCATCATGTGAGCTGCTTTCCTCCACCACACTCTTCCTCCACGATGTCCTGCCTCCCCTGGAGCCCCGAGGAGTGGAGCCTGTTGTCTATGAACTGGGACCTCTGAAATGTGAGCCCCCAAATAAACTTCCTTCTCTAAAGTTGTTCTGGTTGGGTCCTTTTAGCTACAGCAGGGAAAAAGTGGACTCAAAAGCTGATTATAAGAGACATAAGGATTCCTTCTTTTAATCTCTTCTAATGATAAAACATTACTGAGCTAAAATTCAATGGAGCTTTTGTTTTGTTTTGTTTTCTCCCTGCTTCTCCTACCCTCCCTCATTCTAATAAGAAGAATACTCTGGAGGAATGCCTCATATTTCAGATCTAAATTTAAAGAAGTCAGACTCAATTGCTCAGTTAATTAAATTTGCAGTAGTCTCTTTGGAGATATTTATGGACTTATATTCACACTTTTGCATTTTCCTTTTCTTCTAGTTGAGTTGTGGCAAATATAGTGTGACAACCACATTACCACACATGGCAGTTATTTACAGGCCAAAGTGATTGATTTCCTGATAATCATTTAATAAGGTAATCTTCCTGGGATGCAGACTCCGGGACTCCCTAGTTTATCTTGTTTACACATTGCTTTATAAGTTACCTTCATCTCTTAGGACACCCTAATGACAACTACAGCCCATTTATGTTTAGAAAATGCACTGTTTGAATTTTTTTTTTTTTTTGGTGATGGGGGGGCTCCTTTTTTGATTGGAGTTCAAAGCCAAAGACTTGGACACACATCTTGAAAAATAGGAGTCACGGAATCTGATGAGATCATCAAAATGTCCATTATCCACAAACCATAGGTTATATAGATTTACAGTTCCAGGTCAAGATTTTCTCTGCTTGTGAAATGTTCTAGCCAATTTCTACAACAATGGTACTGAATACTGTGTGCCATTAAAAAACTTATAGCCTATTTTTTTTTAACACCAAAGCTTCTAATATCTCTGTGATGTGTGCTGGCATCTTTGCTAAAATATTTAGATGGCTTCTCCTGTAAAATCCTCATGATACCTTATGAGAGAGGCTGTTATTACCTCCATGTTAAAAATGAAGAAACCCAGGCTCAGAGAGAGTGATTGGTGTCTCCCAGGTCACACAGCTGACAAATGGCAGACTCTGGTCTCAAATATAGATCCTTTGATTATTAAGCCCATAGTGTTTCCACGGCCCCATTTTTTTGTTATATATACAAATAGCATCTGATATAAAGATGTCAGAAAACCTGTGAAAATAATGAATATTGAAAAGCAATGCATATTCCATAAATTAGAACTTTATATTGAGAAATAGCTAAAAATAATAGACTTTCAGATTTAGCTGTTTTGTAAAGATATTTAATATTATGGATTTCAAAGGACAGCCAAGAAAAAAATTAAACAAAGAGGGGGCATCTCCCCATCAGGCACCAAAACACAGAGCAGTAGCAATTAGAAAAGTGTGTCATTGACAAGTGGATCAAGACCCAGAGGCCCCCAAATAAACATGTAAATAAATGGGAATTTTGTGTATGAAAAAGTAGAAATTGAAAATGAATGTGGAAGAGACGACTGATTATTCAGCAAGTGATATGGGGAAATAGACTGTCTATGGGGGCACGGGGATCTTATCTCATAATATTTATGAAAGTACTGGATTAAAAGTCTAAAAATTGTTCAAGATTGGGGCTGGGGATGTGGCTCAAGTGGTAGCGCGCTCGCCTGGCATGCATGCAGCCCAGGTTCGATCCTCAGCACCACATACAAACAAAGATGTTGTGTCCCCCGAAAACTAAAAAAAAAATAAATAAATAAATATTAAAATTCTCTCTCTCTCTCTCTCTCTCTCTCTCTCAAAAAAAAAAAAAAAAATTTGTTCAAGATTCTGTGTTGGAAATGATATTGTCATCCAGTACATGCCTTATGAAAAACCGACTCTGGTTTGAGCTGTGAAATGGAAAATGTATTTTCTATACCTGGGAAATCACTGACTGTTCGTCCTGAGAGTCAGCCATATAAATACCTATGCCTCATGTCCAAGAGGGTGCTACTGATGGCATCTGAAATATGGTTACATTAGCACATCTCCCACTTGCTTATATGGTCTTCTTGGTAATCAGAGATTTGTATTTTGGAGTAGCTGGTTGGCATGGAGGCAGTGGGGGGGGTGCAAGACTTTGATTATTCAAGAAAGCAAAGTTAACTTCCCCTTAATCCGGATTACCTTTCCCACCATAAGGACAGGTAACTCTGCTGTGCTTTCCCAGGGCATCTGGTATTACCCAAAGTGGTTGTAACTATAATTGATAGTTTGTTTTCCTGCTAGATCTGTGAGTTTCAAAAGAGTAGGGGCCCTGCCTGCTTTGCTCACCCTGGGCTTATCACCAGGCTTGGGCTACCCCAGTGCTCACCAAGGCTTTGTGGGGTATATAAATAAGCTCGTTTTTGGCCTCTTGGACTGGAGCAATAAGGAGACTTGTAGGGGAAATGGGGAGATTGCCAATAGGAAGACTGGCAGATCTCTAGGTGCATTCTCAGCCAGATAGGAAATGGATGTGCTTGTGGTTTCCAAGGAAGTCTAGATAAATCGGGAGGAAGCATGAAGATGTACCATCCCAGGTCAAGATGGAGACCCAGAGGAGGCACCCTGTGAATCCTGGCAGCATGCCGGAGACTGTGCTCAATGCTATATTTATATTCTTCCACTTCCTCTCTACAATAGCCTTAGGAGACTAAGAGACAGATGCTTTTATTATCATAATTGTCCGCATGAGTAAACCGAGAGGATAATTTTCTCAAGGTCACTCAACCAGTAAATGGCAGAGGTGGAGCTCAAAATCAAGCCTGACAGTTATTTTTTAATACTTTATTTGTTTCTTTATTTATTTGTTTGATGTGGTGCTGTGGATCGAACCCAGTGCCTCACACATGGTAGGCAAGCATTCTACCACTGAGCCATAACTGCAGCCTGAGCCCGACAGTTTTGATTGCTGACAGCCTCCCCACAGTCTGAATTAAGTTCAGAGCAAAAAAATACCATTCAGGGCAGAAAGTTCTTACGTTCGCAGCCCGAAATCCTATCTCTTCAGTTCTTTCCCAATGATTACATTAAGATAGTCAATGTGAACAACTCAGCAAATGAACAACCCTAACAAACAAAAGGTAGCCCTTGAAGAACTTTGAAGATGTACCATCCCGGGTCAGGATGGAGACCCAAAGGCATGCTCTGAATCCTGGCAACATGCTGGAGACTCACCTATGGGTCCTCACCTAGTGTAACTGAGCCCTTCCCATGGATAAGAAGTGATTGCTGCCTTTGGACCACAGTCCTCCTTGGTGAAACTTGCATCCAAATTGTAACAGGGCCAGGCCCGGTGGCACATGCCTGTAATTCCAGTAGCTCAGGAGGCTGAGGCAGGGTGATCTCAAGTCCAAAGCCAAGCCTCAGCAAAAGCGAGGTGCTAAGCAACTCAGTGAGAACCTGTCTCTAAATAAAACTCAAAATAGGGCTCCGGATGTGGCTCAGTGGTGGAATGCTTCTGAGGTCAATCCCTGGTACACTCACCCACTGAAAAACAACAACAACAACAAAAAAAAAACAAAAACAGATTGCAAAGTGATGTTTAAAAGAGAGATGGTACTCTCTCCAGCTCCCCATGAGGCTACTCTGTTCTCAGACCAGGGCACACTTTGCACCAAAGCTCAAAAGTAGCAAGATCCTGTGCCACTGATAGCTAACAGTGTTTATGTGAAAGGCTTCAGCAGCCCGAAGCTGCCCCCTCAATTTTTTTTTTTTCCAATGCAATCACACAAAAAAGTCTTTATTGCAAGCTCAAGCCTGGACTCACAACCGTTTCCAATGCAGTGGTCCCGAGGAGTGAGTCCTGTCCCTCAGTTCAGTGAGGATTTATAGGTTTTGGGGGGATACTCTGCATCACAACATCACCCAGAAACTCATTTCATACCTTGGGAAAATCAAACAACAACTCTTAACATTGATTAGCACATTCACTGGTGGGAACAAGTTGGATAAGGGTGATTGGTTAGTACAGAGGGAGATTCCTTTGAATTGATTGGTTTAATCCATGAGGGCTGTATGGGCCAAACTACAGGTTTCCTAACATGTTATCAACCACAGGAACTACTGGGAGTGTCACCTGGCATTTCAGATATTTTCCCTGTCTCACGCTGATTGGTGGTTGCTAGGGGGTTGCTATAGGTCCTTAACTAGTGTAACTGAGTCAGGGACATCTGGCACCGCAGATCTCTCCTGTTATTTGAAAACAGGAGAGATGGGTATGTGCCTAGGAGGGCTCTGTGGGTTTTTTCAAGGACAAGGGTCATGCCCCCTCCCTCTGGACAGGCCCTGAGTTAAAAACTGGTTTCTCAAAAATGGAGTTGCATCAGTTTCTCATTCCTCCATTTGTCTGGAAACTTGGGGACCAATCATGGTTCCCTCAATTGGGGGTCTATTTGGGCAGGCCCTACATCTTGGTAGGATTCTCCTTCTGGGTCTAGGGTTTGATAGTGGGTACACAGAACCATCATCTGAACTGTTTTACTCTGTCCTCGATGAAAGCCACTAGCTTGTTCATGAGTGGTCCTACTGAGGTTGACACTAGGGTGATATCAGAGTAAATAGTAACCTTTGGTACAGAGCTGAACTTTAGGCTTATCAACTGCAAATTAGTAGAGGCTAGTAATCAAGTAGATCACGGCAGTTGATGATCAACAGTTTTAATTTGCAGTGACTGGTTGCCTCATTCTATAGGAAATAAATGGTATTAACCTGTGCAATGATTACTTGATTTCTCCTAAATGTATCTATGCTTCCTAAGTGAGTTACAGTCACTGGCCTAAACAGTTTTTAGTTTTCTATGTTTGAAAAATGTTAAGTTGAAAATTTGGAAACTATACCAAAATTGATAAATGTGAAACAATGTCCCTTATTTAAATTGTTCATTTTTACCCAATGCTCATGGCATAAACACATAAAGCAAAAAAAAAAAAAAATCTTTTAATGACCTTTACTCGTTGGCCAGTGATTGAAGATAAGAGGTTCAATTTGGAAGAAGTGATAGAAAAATAAATCAGTTACTTAGAGAATGAAAATAAACTACTTAAGTTTATCTTTGTGTAACTGATCGGTATTTTAGTCTTGGAAAACCAAAACTAACTAGGTTAATTTTAATAAAGAACAGTACCATACCCATGCAGGTGTTTCTGAGTCATGTGTAAGATTTCATATATTAACATAATGTACATATGATCATTAAATGTAAGAAATGACTTCTCTTTAAGGAAAGTAAAATCTGTACAACAGATAAATTTAGTTATGTGACCTATACTCAAATGAGATATCACTGATCTGCTAAATTGGAAAAAAAAGCAATATTAATTCCATCACATAGCTTGAATTAGTCTGTTTTCTGTTACTATAACTAAATGCCTGAAGCCAGGATGTCTATAAAGAAAAGAGGTTTATTTCGAGTATAGTTTCAGAGGCTGAAAGTCCAAGATCAGGTGATCCCATTGATTTGGTCTCTGGTGAAAGTATAATGGCGAATGATGGTGTTTTGAAACATCTATTGGGGAGGAGAGAGAAAGAAAGTGAGAGGAGGAAGGGAGTGCGGTGGGGGATGGAAGGAAGGAGGGAAGAAATATATGGCCACAGATAGGAAGCCAGAGAGCAACCTAAGGACCTCCAAGTAGGCTCCCCCTCTTACAGCCCCCCCCCACCTCAATTCCATCACCCTTGGGGATCAAGCTTCTGACACAGGAACTCATAAGGGAAAACCCACATTCAAATCATAGCACCATGATTTTGGTCCAGTTCCATTTCTTACGTAAACAGTTCAAGTTCTTCAAGATAAAACTGATGGCCACTTCACGGCCTTTTTCCAGAGGATAGGTGCTTCAACAAGGAAATTTGGGGGCTGAAGGTGCAGTTTCAAGATCTTTCGACAGATTGCATAAAGAGAATTTGGAATAGGAAACCCCCAGCCTCAGGACACTTCTTAGGCAGTTCAAACTTGGTGAAGAGCTGAGGATCTATACATTGATTTTCTGGGACTCTTCCTGCTCTGCCTGCCTTGAGAACTTTATTTGTGTCTCACCTAGGCGGGGGTATGTCCTAGTTTGAAGCCACTCTTTGGAATATGAGGCTAAATAAGGACTGTGGGTTTTCTTTTCTTTCTTTCTTTTTCTTTTTTTTGGACCAGGGATTGGACCCAGGGGGAGCTTTACCACTGAGCTTCATCTCAACCCTTTTTAATATTTTATTTAGAGACAGGGTCTTGCTGAGTTGCATAGGAGCTCGCTAGATTGCTGAGGCTGTCTTTGAAGTTGCAGTCCCAATGCCTCAGTGTTAGGGTTTCAATGTGAGGTGTCCCCCAAAAGCTCACATGTGAGACAATGCAAGAAGATCTGGAGGAAAAATGATGGGGTTATACCCTTTAACCCAACCAGTGAATGGACCCCTGATGGGATTACCTGGGTGGTGACTGGAGGAAGTGGGTGTGGCTGGAGGAGGGGGCATTTGGGGCGTGGCTTTGGGGTCTCTATTTGTCTCTGGAGAGTCTCTATTTGTCTCTGGAGAGTGGAGTCCATCTCTGCTTCCTGAACATCGCGTTAGCGGCTTCCCTCTGCCACACTTGTCCACCATGATGCTTTGCCTCCCCTTAAACCCTGAGGAATGGAGCCCGCTGTCCCGGGATTGAGACCTCTGAAACTGTCAGCCCTTCAATAAATTTTTCCTCCTCTATAATTGTTCTGTTCAAATCTTTTAGTCACAGCAGCTGGAAAGCTGACTAAAGCACTCAGCCTCCTAAGCTGCTGGGATTACAGGAGTGCATCACCACCCTCAGCTCAACATCCCTGAATAAGGAATTCAGCACCCTTGTGAGGTATGCAGCTTCAGAGAAGTGGCTTCCTTAGGAAGACCCTCAGGTTCAGCTTTGGAGTTTGGTGCACAAATAGCTTAAGTTTTTTAGTTTACCCAATGGAAGACACCCGACCATAAACTAGTGCAAGAACAGGAAGGGATTTCTGAAAAATAATAAAAAAAAAAGCTATACCTTCTCACCCTTATCTACTCTTATTTATCTCCTAAGAGGGCAGCTGACCATTACAACAATTAATAGTGATTTTCAAAGCTAAATAATTTTAATGGCCACTAAATTTGTTCATTGATCACAAACAAATTATTCATGTGGTCCAAATAGTCTTCCCCCAAATATCAGAGAGCATCAGTCCTTATCTATATTGATAATCACAAAACATTCATAAAATCATACGCTCTGCAGCCTTCCAAGGAGCATCTCAGAGATGGAACTCATTCACTGCAGGTTATAACAGTAAGTCAATTCAACTTACTTTGATAGCTTATAACTGTCCAAGCTGTTGTATTTACTGAGCCATGTACTACCCTTCTTTCAAGCATGCTTGAGAAAATTCCTTATAAGACGATTTCTCTTCTGGGTACAATCAAGTGCCTTAGAATGAACTCCATAACTGCAGATTCAACGTAGGATTAAGCTCGGTAATAATATCAAAATATATTGCTTTAATAATGTCTTCAAGTTGCCTGGAATCTCATGACTTTCCTTCTAGCAATCCAGCCAGATAACTTATCAGCAAGTACTTGTTAGTGCAAAGAGCAAGACACTTTAAGGGATCATAAAATCTCAAGGTTAAGGTTCTGCAATCAGAATCAACACCCTCTAAAGGAATCCGCTCTCTTGGAGGGAGGCCACTTGTCTCACCCAGAAGTAGTGCCTTCTTCTTTACAGTGAGCAAATGGGGCTTGGTTCTCCTTCTGGGATCTTCCAGTTGTTTCTCTCCATTGCTGAGTTTATGCAAACCTTTAAGGAAATTCTCTCCTGTGTGTTCCATCTCCTTCCCATCTCTATTGAAGTGCTTTGGAGATGATAAATATCAACGGAAGGGCTTCTATGTAAATGCAAATGCCATGTGTGTGTCTGACATGGTGCCACACAGGTGCTGCTCAGGGTGAAACAGAATCCAGCAATGTGGAAAGAACCGTAGCTAACCATGAGCAAATGCAATGTTTCCAAACATGGGAACACCCACTCTTGGTGACACCCAGGATGACACTTAGTGCTGCATAAAGAAGCATTTGTATTATTAGAGTTGCCATAGGTATTACCATGCATGATAGGAAAAGTAATGCATGTATCATAACTAATATATTAAGGTATATTATAGGTGTTTTGTAGCACACAGTAAGTAAAATAAACTAGTTGATTTATTTGAAATAGAAAGGAAAATAATATTAAAACGGATACATGGACATGGTTAAAAACCATCAGGTTGGTATATAAGTTTCTGAAATTTGGAAAATATTGATTCCCAGTGAGGAGGGTGGGTCTGCCTTGCCCCCAGCCAGATAACAAGTGACAGGCACCACTGACCCACTGACCTGTCATCTTCTTCTTCTTCTTCTTCTTTTTTTTTTTTTTTTAGTACCAGAGGTTGAACCCAGGGGTGCTTAACCCTTAAGCCATATCACCAGCCCTTTTTTGTATTTTATTAGAGACAGGGTCTCACTGAGTTGTTTAGGGACTTGCTAAGTTGCTGAGGCTGGCTTTGAACTCACAATCCTCCTGCCTCATCCTCCCGAGCTGTTGGGATTACAGGTGTGGGCCACCTGGCTAGGACTATCTTCTAATTCTCAGGAATATAGTGAAGACTAGTTCTTCTGCCATTGATCATATCTCTGCTGCTCCTAGTTTGTGTTCACCACATAGAAGACTTGGTACTTTCTTATGTACTTCATATGACTCAGCTGAAGAGTTTAACCTAGACTGTGAAATATGAAAATCTTCAACAGTGCCTTTAAACAGGTCTTGACCACATTGTTCGTCTCTCAGAAACCATGAGCTTAGGTCACAAGTGGAGACCTTTCCCTGGTCCTTTGCAAAACCTCCGCAGTCAGTCACAGCAAGAGAGAGGAGACAACATCTAGGCCATTCAGCATGTGGTGTGTGTCCCTCCCGGTGGGCCAGGCCCAACACACCATTTCCCTAGTTCCCACTCTCTTTTAAATCAATGAAGAACACTAAAACGAGGTTTGGGTAAGAGGCTGAAAAAGAAGACCTAGCCCCTGTCTGAAACTCATTTGCAATAATGACTACTTTTCATTCTGCACTGTGCCAATGCAATTTCTGAACTTCATACCATCACCAGTAAGCATTCCTATCCCCATTTTGCAAATGTGGTCACAGAAGTTCAAGGTGAATTAAGTTACTCAACTGGAAAAGTTAGGCCTCATTTCCAGTCCTCTTTGACTACACAGTCAGAAGGCTCATATGAATTCAGTATTATTTCACTTATGGAAAAAGGAGAGGCATACAAAGCAATTCTGAATAATCCAAGGACATGTGTAATTTGATGCTAGATTAGGTAGACACTTACTGGAATAACAGAATTTAGAGTAGAATGGGCTATTGTTCTATTCATTTACCCATCTTAACTCGTTTTGGATCTCTCATTATGCCCAAGGCACTTGTTACTGTTTTGCAGCCAAGGTGGATAAACTGCAGCTCATAGGCAAAAATCCACACCACTACCTGATTGTCTAAATAAAGTTTTATTGACACATAGCCATACCTGTGTGTTCATGTCTGTGGCTTTTTTCATGCTACATCAGCAGAACTGAGTTGTGACTGAGACTTTTTGGCCTGGGAAACCTAAATTATTCCCTGGCCCTTTATTAAGAAGGTTTGCTCATCATTGATCTAAGAGCCCCAGAAGACTTTGTAAAACGTGATAGAACCTGATTAAGAAAGGAAGGTCCGGCACAATGGTACATACCTCTAATCCCAGCAGCTTGGGAGGCTGAAGTCGGAGGATCACAACTTCAAAAGCCAGCCTCAGCAACTTAGCAAGACCCTGTCTCTAAATAAAATTCAAAAAGGGTCTGGGGATGTGGCTCAGTGGTTAAGTGCCCTTGGGTTCAATCCTTGGCACCCTCCCCACCCCCCAAAAAAAGAATGATTAAAACTTTGAATGCAAGAGTTCAGACTCTGAATTCCAATTTGGTCCCATGGCTCAGTCTTCATATGACTCAGAGAAAGTAGGAGTGTCTTTGAGCCACATTGTTCTAATTTGTAAGATGGCAATAGCTGCTCAAGTTGTCTCCTATGTCTCAGTAGGTTAAGTGACACAGTAAATGACAAATGATAATGAACAGCTACATTTTATTGCATACTTATCAATCAGGCTTTTTCCTAAGCATTTGACATGCAACATCTTATTTGAACCTCTGTATAACCCAAGGGGAGGGTTGCCTGTTATATAGGAGTTATTAGAATCTATTAATGGGCTTTTTCTTTTTCTTTTCGTGGATGTGGTCTTTGTTATTGGATCATTGTCAAGGCCGGTGTGTTAATTTTTCATGGCTATGACCCAAATACCCAATATGGACACCTTTCAGGAGGAATGATTTGGTTTGGCTCATGGTTTCAGTCTATGGTCAGATGGCTGCAAGGTAGGAACATCATGGCGGAAGGGCATTGCAGAGCAAAACTTTTCACCTCATGATGGTAGGAAGGCAGAGAGGAAGGGCTGAGGGCAGCATATAGTCCCCAAGAGCATTCCCTTAAGGATCAACTCCCACTAAGTAGCTTCAACTTCTTCCAGTTTCCACCATCTCCCAAATAGTCCATTCAGGTATCTCCACAGATGAGCTCAGAGCCCTTAGATCCAATCACTTCCCCCAAAGTCCTGCCTTAAACATTGCTGTATTGGGAACCAAGCCTTTAACACAAGAGCCTTTGGGAGACATTCCAGATGCAAACCAAAAGGGCTGTCACCTGCCTGGTTAGAGGACGTGTGGGATGAAAGATTAGGATTTGTTAAGGTTGGAAATCACAGACAAAGAAGGAGTTGATCCTTAGCTTCTGAGATGCAAAAGCAGATTAGACATCATGACACCTTGCAAACTCAACCATATTCTTGCCATACACTTGATTCCCTCTTTTGGGGTGCGGTGGTTTCTTGGCAGGCACAGAGGAAGGACCCAGTTTATAGATTTAATGACCCAGTTTAACTGATTTCTGTGGAGCAGATCCCTCTGTTCTTGCAATGAGGCTGGCCCTGGAGAAGTTAAAGGCCAATATGCCACCACTTTTCTGGCCTGGTAAAGGGTAGCGGGGAAAAGGAGCCTGTGGAGAGGGAGAACAAGAAGAAGGGGAATGGTCTGGATTTCCCCATGCTTGGCTTTAAACCCTCATAAATGAGGGTTTAATGGAAAGATGGGCAGTTGTTGCTCAGGCCCATAGAGGAATTTGGACATGTAACTCATCTGGGGCTGCCCCTGCATTTAGTGGGGTAAGTGGTACAGGTGGTAGAAGGAGATTCTAGGCTTTAGCTTCCTGAGCTCGACATCATGGACCCTGAGTGGAGCTATGGCTCTGCCGTGGGCCTCTCTGTCATGTGGCATGGAAGAAGAAACTGCGGAGATTTGGGTCTATCGACAGCAGGAGATATTCAGAGAGCTCACTGAGGAGCACTGGGGGGGGGGGGCTTAATCCAAACCCAGAGAGAAGGCAGACCCCAGTTGTGAGAACCAGCCAGCATGCCGCAGTGACTTACACAAACTTAAAAGAGCTTTTATTATCATTGTTATCATCCATCAGGATTGGAGCTACCAGCTACAAATCCAAATGACAGATGCCACAATTCAGGTGAGGGCCAGTGTCCCGGGAAGACACTGGATGTGTGCAAAGATGGAGGGGAGTCCGCGAAGCTGATGAAGGACAGCAGCAAAAGGCTACTTATGTGTAGAAGATCTGACCCATCCTTGGGGGCCCAGGCCAGGAAGGAGCAGGGCATTCTCTTACTCCCTTTGTGTTTTTTGAGTGTTACCTTAAAGAAAAGGTTGGAAGCAGTGCTGGGAACGAGAGGGCCCTAGATCTGCAGGAGGGTTTGCAAGCAAGTAGTTTCTCTCCTGATCTGTCGTCTCACCCCTGTCCCTAAGAACTGGCACTGAGAGAGAAGCAGGTGGCAGTTGGACAGTGGGTTGGGGACAAGCAGGGTAACAGGGAGAGAGGAGGTAGCAGGGTGCTTTTCCTTCCTCCTAAAGCCTAGAGTTACCCCTTTGAAGCCCTGGCTGTGGTTTAACTAGCTCACAAATATCCCCCGCGTGACAAAAAACGGAAGGAAGGCTGAGCCCTTGGAACACCGTCTGCTGAGAGCGTGCCCTGGTACAGGCTGGCTGCCTGCCGCAGAGAGATCTGGAAGTTATTTATGTTTCGAGCTCTAGCTGCAGTCTCCAAACACTGCCTTCCTACCAAGAAACTGTTTCCCCTCTTCTTGAGACGTCTGCGGACTCTCTGATGACTCCAAGGGGACCGGAAGCTGTCAAGACAGTTCATCTGGAGCTTCTGCTTGGGAGGAGGAAAAGTAATTTTTTTTCAAGAAAATAGGCAGAGTTGTGGAGGGTCTATAATAAGTCCTGGCTTTGGCACTTGGACACAAATGTTCATCTCAAATCTCTGTTAGCAGGTCCTAGGCAGGTTTCCAAGTGACAAATGATGGGCCCGAAATGTGGCTAAGTCTGGGGTGGAATTCATGGGCCCACGGTCTCCACCTGCCAGGAGGAGGAACCAGGGTGAGCAGGATCTGGTCTGAGTACCATTTGTCCTGGGCATGCTCACTTATTTGCATCAATTTTATTGATTTTTAAATCTTTTTTTTTAAATTTTCATGCAGAATCACGTATTTTTAAAATTTGTTTTTAATTAAGTAAAAATTGTGTGTGGAGTGCAATATGATGTTTTGATATATGTATACACAGTAGGATGGTTAAATAAAATGATTCAACATATGTATTACCTCACAGGATTTGTTTTGAAGTGAGAGTACTTAAAATCCACTCTCTAAGCAATTTTAAAACATGTAGGGTTGTTATTAACCACAGTCACAATGTACAGTAGATCTCTTGAATTTATTCTACCTGTTTAATTGAAATTTTGTATCTTTTTTTTTTTCTTCTTCTTCTTTTCCTTGGCACCAGAGATTGAACCTAAGTGTACTTAAACACTAAATCACATCCCCAGCCCTTTTGTAAAAAAAAAAAAAAAATTATTTAGAGAGAGACTCGCTAAGTTGCTTAGGTTCTCACGAAGTTGCTGAGGCTGGCGTTGAACTTCTGATCCTCCTGCCTCAGTCTCTCCAGCTGCTGGGATTATGGGCACGTGCCTCCGTGCCCAACAAAATTTTGTGTCTTTTAACCAACATCTCTCTAACACTTTCACCCCTGGGCTCTGGAAATTAATATATTACTCTTTGCTTCTCTGAACAGAGAATTTGACTTTTTACACTCCACATATCAATGAGATGGTGAAGAATTTGTTTTTCTGTGCAAAGGAATGGGCTTATGGATAACTTTTTGCCCTGTTGTTCTGTTTCCCTATAATGTCCACATTCTCTATAATGTCTCTCTCTCTTCCGGTGTTCTGCTTTGAAAACTGGACTGAGTTTATGTAGACACCATTAGGAAATTATTGTTTCATTTTCTTGAGGACAATGATATGTTGAGAACATAGGAGATTCGCCTTTGTAGGAGGTGCAGGTGGGAACATTGAAGGGAAAAGTAGCATTATGTCTGCAATTTCATTTAAAATGATTTGGATAAAGCAGGGCACGGTGGCGCACGCCTGTAATCCCAGTGGTTCAGATGGCTGAGGCAAGAGGATCGTGAGTTCAAAGCCAGCCTCAGCAAAGGCAAGGCACTAAGCAACTCAGTGAGACCCTGTCTCTAAATAAAATACAAAACAGGGCTGTAGATGTGGTTCATTGGGCGAGTGCCCCTGAGTTCAATCCCTGGTAACCACCCCAAATGATCTGGATAAAAGGGCAAAAATGAAGCAATTACTGTGAAGAGTTAACACATACTGTTTAACTGACTTCTCTATGTGAATTCCTTGCCTTTTCTTTCAACTTTTCTATTTATGTTTTTTAAATTCCTGTTTCTGTTGTCTTCTGTTATCTTTCTTTCCATCTTGCTCTTTTCTTACTTTATTTCCCCTTGCAGAACCAGCTTGCGGGGGTGCTTCTCCCGGGAACATGTGAAGGGTGAGGTGAGGAAAGGAAGTTACCCTGCATTTGGACAGATGCCATCCCTTGCACCGTCCAGCACCCAGCAGCTGTCTCCTCCCTCACCAGTGTGTTGACTGCTGGTTGCACTGCCGTTCATGATTCTTTTAAATTAGCAACTTCCATTGCCTTTATAAGAAGAGTAATTAAAGACTCTGATACACCTGGGGTCAAGGAAATACTATTCAGGCTGGAGCAAATTTGCATGTGTTTTATTATTTTTTTTTCAGGGTTGGGGGGTCATGGGGATTGAATTTAGGGGCCCTCAGCCACTGAGCCACATCCCCAGCCCTATTTTATATTTTATTTAGAGACAGGATCTCACTGAGTTGCTTAGGGCCTCGCAAAGTTGCTGAGGCTGGCTTTAAACTCAAGATCTTCCTGCCTCTGCAGCCTGAGCCTCTGGGATTACAGGACTGTGTCACTGCACCCAGCTACATGTGTTATATTATTTATTTTTATTATTTTAGTGTTTAAGTATTTCATAAGATAGAAAAAAGATGGTAAAATCATATATATGTATGATATATACGAAGAAATATATAAAATATAATACCTATGTATGTGAGGAAAGTAAAATCATATGTATATATGATACAGATGTATGTATGGATATGTATATATGTGTGTATATAGATAGATAGACAGATGCAAAATTACTTTTTAAAGTACATTTAAAATAGAAACTGCCAACAACTCAAAAATTCATTGTCATAGCTTAGATGTTGAATGTCCCCCAAAAGCTCATGTGTCAAAATCTTGGTCTCCATCTTGTCTCTATTGGAAGGTCATGAAAACTTGAATATTGAGAGGCAGATGTGGTCATTAGGGGTGTGCCCTTGAAGGGTCAGGGGAACTCCAGCCCCTTCCTCTTCCCTTCTTTCATTTCCCAGCCGGGAAGTGAGCAGTTTTGCTCTTCCCTGTGCTCCCTGCTGTGACTTGCTGACTTACCACAGGCCTAAAAGCAGTGGGGCCAACTGATTGGAATCTCTGACACTGTGAGCCAGAATGAACCTTATCTCTTTATAACTGGACTAACTCTGGTATTTGTTACAGTAACAGAAACTTGACAAACACACTTATCAACATTAGGATCATTAAATAAGTTGTAATGTAATATACAAGAGACTATTATACTACAAGAAAATGAACAAATCATAGCTCTCAGAACAGTTCATATATTAAACATAATGTTAAGCAAAATAAGCAAATAAAAAAGAATTTTTACATTCTAAGTTCCAAGTGATAGGAAGAAATTACGTGGTATTGTTCAGGTTTGCTTGCATGGAAGATTAAATCATAAACTTATTCAAGGAAATAATAAGTTAACTTCATAGGAGTGACAAGTTTGTGATTGTCACAGACACATGAAGGTCTCTGGCGATAGGTTTGTTCTTCTGGGCAGTCATTGCATATAGGTTCATTCATTCTCTCTCTTTCTCTGTCTTTATACACATAAACACACCCTGTGTGTGTATATGTGTGTGTGTGTGTGTATGTGTGTGTGTATGTGTGTGTGTGTGTATGTGTATTCTGGATGTGCGCCCAATATGTCTCCTTACCACCACTGGAAACCCAGCATCCCTTTCTTTAAAACCTGTATGTTTGTGCAAGAATATTCTTTGCACTATTATTCAACATACTATTAAGTCTGGGATTTCTATTTCCATTATAAAGAGTGTGGTTAAATAATTTAAGATACATCTGTTCAGTGAAATGCTATGCAGGCTAAAGATAGTTGGTAGATTGTATATATGTTATAGATACCACAAGTAACTATGTATAATGCATTTCTCTGTAATTGTTACAATAAAAACATTAAAATTGGCATGTGGAATAAAATCCTATGTTGTATCATTATTTCTACATTTTCTTCTATGTTTTCATAATTGTGGAGATGATTTCATCATGTAATATCTTCTCGTGTGCTTATTCAACTGACACATCTGCTAAACTTACTTAGGAGTTCTAGCAGTTTCATGCTTTCCTTTGTAGTTTCTTAGGCTTTTTTAGATTTTGCATGCCATTTCCTAATTTTAAAAATGTTAATCATTCTTTTCTGCTCTTTTATTTTTCTTGCCTTATTGCAGGAAGGGTTTAGCATTCTTATGGTACAGATTTTAAGGAGTCCATTTTGTGTGTGTGTGTGTGACAGTCTCCTGCAGGTTACCTTCTGGAGTTGCCTGTACTTGGTGTCTATGGTTGATCTGGTTAAGAAAAAGGTGGTGGGGAAAGACACATTGCTGGGGAGTTGGAAAAGACTTTGAATTGAGGCCCAAGAGTCTATCTGCTCCTTATTAGGATCACGGATGACCTCTTATCCCACTGAGAGATTTTATCCTCCTTATTCTTGTGGGGGAAAGAGTAGAGGTCTTCATGTTCTTGTAGTTTCTTCATGCTGACATTTAGATACTAACGTTACATGTCTACTGACATAAAATCTTCCACTGACTAATCTAAATGGGACAAGTATGGTGGCCCAGGCTTTCTGTCTGGGATGGGTTGAAAATCATGGTTCACGTCAGCTTGACTTGGAACTGGTGAAATTAAGAAGACATAAATCTTACAGTTGCGTTAATTATGCAAGGCCCCCAAATCAGAAGTAGGATCATGGTGAATAATGGTCCCCCAAGTGGTAGAAGCCAGATGAAATTGTATATCACTCGATAAATCCTTTCTGGTTATATTTATATAGCCATATGGTTTCCTTATATATCTCCTTAATGTTAATTTTTACTTGTTCTGAGGTATATAACCAAGCACAGCAGATGGAATTTAAGAGTACACAAATTCTTCCCTCCTCTGCTAAAATTCTAATGCTTTCCAACAGCCAAGGAGTTTAGTAAAAGCTGCAAGCCAGCAAGTACACCTTTTTTACTTTTTAGTTTTTTTTTCATTTTTTTTTGAAAAGGGTTTTAATTAAGGTTTTATGTTTTGTATTACTTACCCCAGGGAGCAAGAGTTATGACCGCTCCCATAGTGTCTACAAGAATCAGTCTGATTACAGGTTTATGGTTTGGTTATAGCTCATTGACCTGTGTATGGATAGCCTATCCCAAGATCAGTTTAGAGACCTCAATAACAAAATCATCATCATTATAGTTATTAATCTCAAATTGTTGGGCCATCTGTGGGTCACAGGGTGAAACTCTTTGGGAAATAAGCTACTGGTCTTTGGATGGGTTATAGTCTGGGGGCTAAGAACTCTAAAGTCAACTTTGTCCTTCAGGGGAAGGTACTAGGAATTGAACTCAGGAGTGCTCAACCCCAGAGCCACACCCCCAGCCCTTTCTGTATTTATTATTTAGAGACAGGGTCTCACTGAGTTGCTTAATGCCTCACTAACTTGCTGAGGCTGGCTTTGAACTCTCCATTCTCAGGCTTCTGAGTCGCTGGGATTACAGGCAAGTACCACTGTATCCGGCTCAACTTTGGCTTTTATGTATGGCTTTTATCCCAGTGATGGTACATTTTTTGTACTCCCCTGTTGAGTGAACAAACTGCCCCTATGTTGGTCAAAAATCAGGTATTTTCCCTTAAGACCAGTTGAGGCTCCTCAGGGGTTACTTTTTAGGGTCTTGGGAATAACTCTTGAATCCTTTTGTTTTTTCCTCTACCATTATGCCATCTGCCAGAATGTGTCACGGTCTTTCTGAGCACGTGGCTTCCCTTGGAAGTACTCGGGACAGTCCTCTCTCCAGTGACCTCTTTCTCTCTGCAGAACACACAGGTTGACCTCACGTTCTCTGGAGTCCTTGTGATCCTCTGCCAGGAAGTCAGGTGACTCAGGGACTGGGACCTGGCTGTCCTTGGAAGGCACAAGCCAAAATACTGTCCCTTCTCTTAGTCCTTTTATCTTCCTGGGTTTGGGCTTCCTAGTTTCAACTGTTGAATTCCCAGAAGACTAGTTTCACCATTTTTTTAATAAGTTAATTTTATTTATTTATTTACTTTTATGTGGTGCCTCACACATGCTAGGCAAGCGCTCTACCACTGAGCTAAAGCCTCAGCCCTCGTTTCACCACTGTTGATATGAGATTAGTGGGTTTTAACTTTAACTTTAGTAATTTTTGAGTTACTCCTTTCAGTGAATGGGGGTCAGTGTTAGTATAGGGAGGGAGGGCCATATCCTATCTGCTCTGTGGGTAATGGCTCTCATTTCAAAAATACTGCTCAGGTTGTTCTGTTGGAAGTTGTACTTCTGCAAAAAAATATCAACAGGCAACAGTTACCAAGTTTTACAAGGAAAATACACAACAAAATTAATAAGAGCAAAACAAATGAAGTTTGCATGATATTTCTGAATCAAGAAATAATTTTTGGAGTAATATAAATATTTATCAAAGATGTTTCCATGAAAACAACTTTCTTTGAACAAAAAGAAGCCTAGTTTTGTCAGAAAACTGTATCTAAGAGTACTTGAGAATCATTTTTAAAAAAATACTTATTTTTTAGTTGTAGTTGGACACGATACCTTCACTTATTTATTTTTATGTGGTGCTGAGGATTGAACCCAGGGCCCCACACGTGCTAGGCGAGCACACTATTGCTGAGCCATAACCCCAGCCCCCTGAGAATCATTTTTATGACTATGATCGCAAATGCTTTAGAGAAGAACGAAAACTTTGGGTGACAAAGACATAGAATAGCCATTGTTAATGTTTTGAGGAAAGTTTAGCAATTGAAAAAACAGTCTGTTTTCCATTGTATACAGCATTTTATGATAAAAATTATGATAGTATTATTACATAATCTCTGTCCACCTTTCCTGAAATTTTCTCCAGCAGTTTTCCTGAGAATCTAAATTTTTTTTTTTTTTTTTTGGTACTGGGGATTGAACCCAGGACTTTACCACTGAGCCACATTCCCCAGCCCTTTATATATTATATTTTGAGACAGGGTTTCAAAATGTTGCTCAGGACCTCCCTAAATTGCTGAGGCTGGCTTTGAACTAATGATCCTCCTGCCTCAGACTCCAGAGCCACTGGGATTAGAGGCATGAGCCACTACACCTAGCCTGGGAAACCTAACTTTTTCATAAAAGATTACTTTTATCCAATTACAAAATATTAAATGACATAAATAAATACCCACCCAACTTGTTTTCCTTTAAGAATAAATGAAATGCTCAAAAAATAAAATTGAATGTCCTTGTTTATGTGTGTGCTCCCTGGGTGATCAACGCCTGATCTCTTAATCAGAGTGGCACTGTTTGGACTGCATCCTGTTTGGGCATGTCTACCTGTCTTCACTTAAAGTCATAATGCAGTGAGGAGCACATAAACAATCCTGAAATTAAAGATTGTCTCTACAAAAAAAATTTCAGTTGTTGGGGCCGGGGATGTGGCTCAAGCGGTAGCGCACTCACCTGGCGTGCGAGGGGCGCTGGGTTCGATCCTCAGCACCACATAGAAATAAAATAAAGATGTTGTGTCCACCAAAAACTAAAAAGTAAATATTAAAAAATTATCTCTCTCTCTCTTAAAAAAAAAATCAGTTGGGAAGATACCAACATAGTCAATGTTCTCCAAAGCTTTGTATTTTAGAAGGCTTGTGTACTTAGGAAACATGAATACTTTTAGCATACAAAGAAGCCAGTAATAATTAGCATTACAGTTATACAGAAGTCCTTTTTGTATATTAATCTAGCTTTAACTGTCAAAGTGAAATTTAGAATGTATAGCTCAGTAGGATAATTATTATTATGTGGCTTTGCCTTTAACAGGTCTGCATAGGCTAAGAGCACCAAAACAAAACAAATAAACAAACAGAAAAAACAAAGGATATCTTTTGACATCTTATAAGTTTAGGAAACAGTATTAAGACCACAAATGGACATATTACCTGATTTACAAGTGCGTCTCATAAGTACTGTAACAAAACACGTATTTAGTCAAAACAAACAAACAAAAGATAGTAATGTCTGCCACAGTCTGGCTGCAGCAAAATAGCGGGGGGGGGGGGGGGGGGGGGGCGGTGACGAGGAATTTGTGTACATTGATACAGCAGGAGTGGGAGCCGTTTATTGTAGGTCAGGAGGGGTATATATACATTCCACACAGCTTATCTTATTTAACATAAACTAGATATAGCAGTCAACCAATAAGGAATCTCCACACTTAATGGCTCGCTGGCGTTACTTCACAAACCACTCCCTCTGGCAAAATGCCAGGCACCATCTTGACTTGTTTACAGACCCTAACAAATGTCATAAGTTTTATTGGCCAGTTTACATGTTTAATGTCCATATACAATGTATATTGTATAAAAGAAAGGACTTGTCAGTTACCCTGTATGTATTAAACCTGTGTGCCTATAACTTAACAAAATTTTGTATTATAACATTTAGATAAAAGTCAAACATGCTGGGGCCGGGGTTGTGATTCAGTGGTACAGTGCTTGTCTAGCATGTGTGAGGCACTGGGTTCAGTTCTCAGCACTGCATATAAATGAAACAAAGGTCCATTGACAACTAAAAAGGTATTTAAAAAAAACACCTCAAACATTCAGCATCTTTATCCCTTAGATATATAAACATCCCTAGTCACTGATATCTAGGGTATAATATATACCATAAGAACCTAAAATAATAGTTGGTCATTCAACTGGAGTGCTAAAAGTAAACCTTACAGTTCTCAAGATGAAGTTTCCCTAAATAATGAAAATCCCACAATCAGCAAAAGACACATAAAATTGCATAAAGCACAAAGTCTTTCTTTTTAAAGCAGGTTCTTTGTAAAATGTTTTTAAGAACAGAATAATGTTTTAAGAAAATCTTGTTGTTTAAATTTAGAACCAGATATCCATGCTCCAAATTTTGATCTTAGGAAAATCCCTCAAATAACTTTTAAATTATTGCCAACTTGATCACACACAAATCTCATTCCAGAAACACTGGTCCTTCGTAAACACTCTATCATCTACCTAGACCTGTACAATTTTTTACATCTCCAATTCCCACCCATCTTTCTTCCTTCTATCCTGAAACAATCCAGTCATTCTCTTTTAGGGCAAAAAAATCTTGTTTGACCCTACAAAAAATCGCCTCTCATTCCAAAGCATCGTCTTTACATTTAACCATTCTTACTGACAATGTATCCCTATACGTATAACTTTCTCATATTTCTTTTTATTTACTGTTTATTTTATTTTGCCAGATCATTTTTGAAATTTACATTTTGAAACAATCCTTGCTCAACTTGTGAGTTTAGATAACTTCTCTGAATAGGATAGCATGTCCTTTTTATACTTTCCTCATCATTAAAACACAGCTTAATTTTTTGAACTCTGTGCATATAGAATTACCTGTTAATAAAAGAATTTAAGTTCTTAGTTATCTTATATTTTAATGAAGAACCAGAAAAAAAATAATCTTGAGCTATTTTTACATGTATCAATAATTTATAAAGACACATTTAATACACCCCAATACATTCTCATTTATAGAATTTAAGAAACCAAGAATACGTGAATTTACATTTAGCAATTGATATTTCAGTATTTTAATGTACAAATAACTTAGATATATTTTTCTAAAACATATCCTCATGGGAATCTATCCCATTTATATTTACCCAATTCATTTAATTTTAACAGCTATTTTTATCCATGAAAATCAAACACAGTTAACCTTTTAAGTTATTTCTTTGTCAAAACATTAAAAGTTTACCATACATGAAAAGCCATGAACATTATATTTTAAAAACCTAATAGAGACAAATATCATCCCAATTAGTTAATAGGCCAGTCACCTAAGCAAAACGAGAATTAGTTTTGCAACTTTAACGACATTGTTACCTTTATCTTACAAACAAACTTAACATCTCTGTCAAAAAATTGACTTAAGTCATGTCAACCCAAAGGCATTTGAGCTAACGTTTTGCTAGTTTATCAGCACTTATTTATAAGCCCCTCTAAGTTCTTGGAATCCTCTTTTAAAGCGTTGTGAGGCTTTGTCTAGAGGAGGATTTGGTGTGGGCATTTTGCCATTACTAGATCATGATCCCTCTGGGATGTTTACTGAATGTCACAGGTGATTACTGTGGGCATTTCACTCTGGCTTGGTCCAAATTTGAACACCTTACAATTCTGTTGAGCTCTGGAAATTGTTCTGCTTTTCCAACTCTGTCATTCTTTTTCCCAGCTTGCAGGGTTTTACTCTATGCATGCACAACCTTGTAGTTAACAAAAACTCAAGAGAACCCTTAAAACCCCCGTAATGTGTAACCTCATTCTTTCTTGACCTCTGCTCTCCAATTTTCAGTCATTTCATCCTCCTTTGTCTTTGATTTTTGTTTTAATACATGTTTTCTTTAGCTTTTCATCACTGTGAACAAAATGCCAGACAAGAACAACTTAGAGGAGGGAATGATTATTTGGGGTTCACAGTTTCAGAGATCTCAGTCCATAGACAGCTGATGACCTTGCTCTGGCCCAAGGTGAGTCAGCACATCATGGAGGAAGGCCCCTTGGGAAGACAGCTACTCAGCTCATGGAGGGGTCTGGATACAGGTTGGGGAAGGGCCACAAGAAAGATGAACCCTTCCAAGGCCTGCTCCCAGTGAGCCACCTCCTCCAGCCATGCCCCACCTGCCTGCAGCTAACAACCATTCAAACTAGGATGGCCTGAAAAGGTTACAGCTCTTACAATCTTTCCACCTTTGAATATTCTGCCATTAACAGGAACTTCTGGAGAACACCTCATGTCTACACCATAACAGTGGAGACCACCAAACTTTAGATGGGATCCCCCTCCCTGTTTGTGGTTTTGAAATTGTAATTTGGTGATTAATGCTGTCTATCTTTGGCTTGTCTTTCCTCATCTCTGAAATCTCTCTGCTATGGTTTGGGTGTGAGGTGTCTCCCAAAAGCTCACATGTGAGACAAGGCAAGTAGGTTCAGAGGAGAAATGATTGGGTCCTGAGAGCCTTAACCCAATCAGTGGATTAATTCCCTGATGGGATTAACTGAGTGGTAACTAAAGGTGGCTAAGATGTGGCTGGAAGAGGTGGGTCATTGGGGGTGTGGCTTTGGGGTACACTTTTGGTGAGCTCATCTTAGTCCCTCTGTGCTTCCTGATCATCACGTGAGCCACTTTCCTCCACACCACATTCTTCCACCATGATGTTCTGCCTCACCTGGAGCCCTGAGGAATGGAGCCAGCCTTCTATGGACTAAGACCTCTGAAACCATGAGTCCGCAATTAAGTTTTTTCTCCTCTACAATTGTTCTGGTTGGGTCTTTGTTTTCAGCAGACAAAATCTGATTAAAACATGCTTTTAGTAATAGAGAGACCACGGAATTTATTTTTCAAATGATCATTTGCTCTGTGTAGAAGTCAGATGCTATTTCTAATTACACTAAACACAAGGCATGAAATGGGCAAATCAGGTCATCCAGCCACATTGTGAACTTGGGTTTGGGACAATAAAAATGACATGTACCTTCTTGAACTCCACCTGCTTATGTAGCTTGCCTTCTGTAGAGTGGAACATGGAACTGTGCAGGAACTGTCCTCATTGATGGTTTTCATGTCTGTGTTCCCTCCAAAATTCATGTTGAACCCCCGATTCTCAATGCAACAGTATTAGGAGCTATGATCTTTGTAAAGTGATTAGATTATGAGGACTCCACTTTGAAGAATGGGTTAGTACTCTCATAAGAAGGCTGGAGGTAACTGGCTAGACCTCTTCCATCTTTGGTTATATGAGAATGCAGTAATGAGGTGCCCCGGACAGGAAACCTGCTAATGCCCTGATCCTGGGCTTTCCAGCATCCAGAACTGTGTGAAATAGATTTCTGTCCTTTATAAATTACCCGGTGCATATAGTATTTTATTGTAGCAGAAGGAAAGAGAGAGAGAGAGAGAACACTATTTTTCCTCTGGCCTACCTATGTCTCTATGCTCATTGTTTTTATCAATGGGTTATTATCTTAGCTTTTTAGGACTGGGACATTTGCATATTGAGGGAATCCTATGTCATACCTAATTTCTACAGAGGTGAAGTGTGTAGCCTTCAACAACTTTTCTCATTTTGGACCAGGTTTCAAAGAAGAATGAAATTATGGCATTTGCCAATAAATGGATGCAGTTGGAGAATATCATGCTAAGCAAAATAAGCCAATCCCGAAAAAAACAGAGGCCAAATGTTTTCTCTAATATGAGGATGCTAGTTCACAATAAGGCGAGGTGGGGGGCACTAGGGAAGAATAGATTTACCTTAGATTAGACAGAGGGAAGTGGTGGGAGGGAAGAGGAGGGGATGTGGGGATAGGAAAGATCGTAGAATCAAACAGACATTATTACTGTATGTATATATGGGACTACATGACCAATATGATTCTGCAACATGTACACTCAGAGAAATGAGAAATCATATCCCATCTATGTATGATATATCAAAGTGCATAAATGCATCCTATTGTCATATATAACTAATTAAAACAAATTAATTTTTTTTTAAAAAAAGCACAGGGCTGACTTTGCAGTTTGTGGTTCATGGCATGTGATTTGGAGTTTTGTTTACCTACCTATGTTATGTGTGGCAATCATGTGTATAAATGTGTCTAATATTTTCTTTTTTGGTATTGGAGATTGAACCCAAGAGTGCTGAACCACTAAGCCACATCCTTAGTCCTTTTAATTTTTTTTAGTTTGACAAAAGCTCTCACTAAGTTGCTGAGGGCCTCACTGCATTGCTGGGGCCAGCCTTGAACTTGTGATCCTCCTGCCTCAGCCTCCCAGTGCTAGGATTACAGGCGTGCACCACCATGCCCGGCAAGTTTTTATTTTTTAAAGTAGTTTTGTATGAGTTTAGAAAGAAGTTGAATTAAAATATCTGTACTGTTTCATCTTTAACTGGAAGACCATGTTTTGATATGGAGATGTGACTACAATACAGAGTCAGACTTAAGAAGGCATTTGCTAGGTACGTATCCCTTTGGGTTAAAAAATACATTTTATATGCCTAACCTATTACTAAGAATATTTATTATACTGCTAACTGAGATTATTTTATGCAGTAGAGAGGGTAGACATGTATAGAATTCTGAAAGCCTTGCGATTGGCACACATTACTGTTAAAAGATAGAAAAGAAATCAATGACAATATCTCCATTTTGCAGTAACCAAAAAAAACTGAGGTCTTTGTTCCCCTTCTTGCACTCTGGGGCTAAAGATCCATGCCATGGACAAAGCATCTTGTGGTTCAGCATCAAATGCCCTGTTATTTTGACCCCATAGACTTTCATCAAAATTTTCCCATTGCCGACCTTACAGGGAATTATCTCTCTGAGCTGAGAAAATGTAAGAGTTGCTGGCCAGGGAGCACTTTGATGCATAGGTTAAAGGCTACTGGGATAGGATTGAATTAACCACAGTCACAACAAAAAGAAAATCCCCGGGTCTGCATGGGGTGGCTGATGCCTGTCTTCAGGGCCTCTGAGTCCACAATTGGCTCCACGTATTTCCCCAGCTGCTGTTACCCTTCCCTGCCTGCTGCCGTCGGCCTGATCTGACGTTCTGGATTGCGCATTAATTTTTTTTAAGCAATAAGGGGTATATGCCTGTGCATGTCCAAGATGGAGAAGACAAGCAATAAATAACAGGGGATACGCTTATGCTGCCAGGGCATCCTTGGAGGGATCGACACCGAGAAATGGATTTGTGAAGCTCAGCGTGGTGGAGTGGAAAATAAAACACAGGAGAGGAATAGAGTGGGGGACACAGCTGTCACACCCCTGCCAGAAATCTGGATGAGAAAGGTAAACATCAGGGAAGAGTGGGGTGGCTACAGCGTGTCAGGCAGCCAACACAGGGGCACAGCTTGACAAGTCATTCTGAGGCTGATCTGGAAAATTCCTTGGAAATGAACACACTGCTTCAAAAGGCCAAAAGAAAAAAAGAAAAAATCCAGATCAATACAGAGGAGAGCGTCAAGGGAATGAATAGAAAGCAAAGATAATGACGGCCACCGTGCCTGCTCCTAGGGGTAACCTGGGCAACACAGTCAGTGCAGGTAGCTGAGCTTAAAGGCTGAGTTGCTCAGTGGGAAAATATGGCCCCAGGTGAACCCAAGATAAGACCCAGCTTGCCCCTTGCCACTGGGACTTCCAATCTTGGCCAAGCCACTTTTCTCCAACTCACAGAGAAATTCTCAGCTGTTTGATATCACTGAGTCCGAGTTTGGGGACTCTTCTTCTATAAGGTAGGAATCATATGAACTCCCCACGATGCTGTATGAGGATTAAATGAGATGACACCTCCAAAGTTCCAGTTGCCTGGAAATTGTTCAGTCTGGGCCTGTCGCGAGTTCTCTGGAAGCTGCCTGCTGTCACCAAGCTCTCTGGGGGTGGGACACTCTGGTGCCTTGCCCTGACCTCTTTCCTCCTTCTGTTCCTCCTCTTCCTCTTTTTCCCCTTTTCTGTCTACAAACATGCTGAAGCCCCGTGAGCTTGCAGATAAATTGGGCTCCAACTCGGGTGAGGCAGAGAGAATTCTTGATGTATTTTCCTGCAAGTTTGCGTCGGTGACCCTGGTTTCCATTACTGAGCTGGTCATATTTTATCTTCCCTCAGGTGGCAGCCAGATCCCTCCGGGTCAGGTCAACACAGACTCTGAATACAGGAGAGAGAAGCAGGTACTAAAACTGGTCAGAAGTATTTATTTCTCCTCCAGCTGTGCTATCTAAAAGAGGCAGTAACATCTTCCAACCTGAGGTTGGGAGTTGTAATTCTCCCTTTGCAAAATCCTTTGAGTCTCAGGCCTGTTTCCACGGATTTCTACATGACGCTGCCGGTCATGTTCTTCTGCACCCTGGGACCCATCCCATCGTCTCAAAGCTGTCATTAACCCCCCACTCTCCATAAGGTAAATCTCAAAAGCCTTACCTTGGTCTTCAGTGCCTGTTCCTCTTTGACCCCAACTAACTCTTTTTATTTCCCACCATTCCTAAGCTCTTGCCAGTCCAATATTGAACTACCCACTGTTTCCTATATATGCCCTACATGGCCCCTCCTTTGTGCCTATTTGGTGGTGTTTCTCATGCCCAGAATGTTCTTTTCTCCTCCTCTGCTTCCTCGTCATTTCCATGGTCATGTCTTCCCTATTCTACAAAGCCCGTCTCAAATTCTAGCGCCATCGCGAAGCTTTATTTGTGTCCCCTCTGGCTGGAGGCAATCTGGCCTCCTCTATATATTATTATCTATTTCCCAGCTACATCATATTAATTCCAATTACTTTCAGATTGTCTGATTTTCTTGGCACAGAGCACTCATCCCTGATATTTAGAATTCTCTATGCAGCTCAAGTTTTATGCATCTTAGTCTTCCCTAATAAAATGTAGGCCCCTTTGAAAACAAGATTTATGCCTGGCCTCTACCTGTTTTCCCCATACTTTCTGATACATAAGAGGCAACTTGATCAATGCATTTAAAGACATGGTTGGGCTGCTGTACACACATCTAATTGCAGATGGTGCATGATTTGATAAAGCAAGGATGACAAATTCATGCTATCATGCAGGTCCTCATGGCTCTTCTGCTGCCCCTGGTAGAATACTTTTCCAATGATAAGCTGCCTGGAGAAGTGGTTTGAGAAGTGAAAGAATGAACAAGGCTCGTCGTCAGAGAAAATGCCCATTGATTGAGGAACAGCTCTGTATATTTATAGAGCAGGGGGTGGTTTGACAGTTATGACAGTTTAATAGTTTAACGGTTTGATGGTTGGCATAGGGTGCTTTCTGATTGGTGGGTAAGGATCATGTGAGTCAGTAGGGCTAGTCTGATTGGTGGGTAAGGATCATGTGAGCCAGCAGGGCTAGTCTGATTGGTGGGTAAATATTATGTGAGCCAGCAGGGCTAGTCTGATTGGTGGATAAGGATCATGTGAGCCAGCAGGGCTAGTCTGATTGGTGGGTAAGGATCATGTGAGCCAGCAGGGCTAGTCTGATTGGTGGGTAAATATTATGTGAGCCAGCAGGGCTCACCATTGGACGGCTCTTCTCCGGGGATGGGAAAGTTAGTCTTTGGAGCCGGGTTGACTCCCAACAAGAAGGATCCTAAAGTTGCATCTTGTGCAAGTAGAATGGAATGCTGTGGTTGGTTAGTGATGTCTCCCATTTCACTGTATCAGAATTGACAGCAAGATAGATGCTCGATGTACCATCAGAGCTAAAGTTTCCATAGGGATAGAGAGAAACTCCTGATAAATGGGATGGATAGACTTGCAATAGAAACTGACTCTCCTAAAATTGAGAATCGGAGTCACCAGACCTAACTTTCACTCAGACCTCTTCGACTTGGGAGCTAGCAGCAAATTAATTCATTTCCATTTCCCCACATGTGAAATGAATTTCTTACACCTGTTCTGCATACCTTAAAACCAAAGAAGACATTTTTTCCCCTGGTTATGAGGAAAATTTATATATTTCCTAGTTACATTATATTAATTCCAATTACTTTCAGATTGTCTATGTCCAACCATGTCCCTGCTGAATCCATCTGTGGCATCAGGCCCAGTGATGAAGCCATTTGTGATCTATGCTTTCTGACTGGGGAGCGCTATACTTAGCTCTCTTTGACCAGGTAAGTGTCTTTCAGATAAGTGACAGTGGACAGGACCCCTTTCCTGTGTTTTGCACACAGTTACATGATGCCTGGCCCATTTCCTTTGGATTTTATTTATTTTTTATCCAAAGAGGTGGTATACCATGAGAACAGAGTAGAGTCCCCTGGATTTTGCATTCTTTCTTTCTTATGTTTATTCTTCAATCTGTTCTTAATACTGCAAACAACCACCAAAAACACTTGTGAAATTAAACTATGTGGGTTTTTGTTTTGTTTTGTTTGTTTGTTTTCTTTTTTGGTACTGGGGAATGAATCACTGAGCCCCATCCCCATCCCTTTTTTGTATTTTATTTAGAGACAGGGTCTCACTGAGTTGTGAAATACCTGGCTAAGTTGCTGAGCCTGGCTTTGAACTTGTGATCCTCCTGCCTCAGCCTTCTAAACTGCTGGGATTATAGGCATGAGCCACCACATGCAACTAAACTGCTTTTTAAAATGACATTAGAATATGCACAGTTTTTCTTTCCAATGTGGTTTGTAACACTGATGGTTTTATGTGCCATAGAAGCTATACAGAGTTAAAACTAAGTATCTTCAGACTAGTTCATCATTTTTATATTACTCTCTCCTTTAAGGCCTAAGAAATAACTCTACATATTGACTCTTTTAAATATTAAACTCCTTCGATTGAACCAATGCCAGCTGCTTAACTTTAAGGGAAACTCACAGCACTAAAAATGGGCCCAATATTTTAAATCCATTATAATTGCCCTTGAGTGGTCCAAAAAGCAGACCTGTGTGTATCAAGCTCTCATTAAATGAAATCTTGCCATGATTTTCTGTTCTGGGCTGGAAGATCACCTCAGCCCTTTGGGGGTACTACAGAAATGGAGTCTATCGATTCAGAAACATAGATTAAATTGAAAGATTGGAGGACTAGGAAATCTCCCATCCTCCACCCCACCCCCAAGCCATAGAAAAAAAAATAAAACAGCAAGAAGAAAGAATTTCATGAAATGGCAGGACTGCTCATGAAAACCAGTCACGGAAAGGGGAAGGGCTTCAGCCAAGGAAATTTGAATGGATAAACCAAGCTTCAGATCGGAGAGGACATTCAGGAGATGTGGCTTTCCCCAGTGATTTAAAGCTGGGCCATCCTTGCCAGCCATGTGGGAGAGCCACTGGCCAGTGGCCTCATGCTGCCACCTGGAGAGAGTTTAGGGCACTAAGGGCTTCGGACAGGCACTTGTCACCATTGGATAACAGGATCTTTTGTGGTGTGGAAGGATTGTTTATTTGGCTCTTATAGTGATTACAATGTTGATTTGTTCCTTCTGTCACATTTGTTACATCTGTGTTACCATCCCAGGGACAACAATACAGTTGTGATTTGTTACCTGTATATGTGTTTTTGTTTTCAGAATAAAAACCTAGGTGATTCTTCGTGTTTGTTTATTTTTCCCTTATCAGGCAAAGCTGTCACCCAATAATGAACTAGACATGGAACTTAGGGAACAAAATCAAAGCACTTGATTTTTTTTTTTCTTTTTCTGATACCTGCATTCTGTGGCTGGACTTCAGGGGAAGGCAGGAAAGAAGGTATTTGAAGAAATAGCTATACAACATGGTTAAGAAATTTCTTTTTTTTATATACGTTTTAATTGTAGTTGGACACGATATCTTTATTTTATTTATTTATTTTTATGTGGTGCTGTAGATTGAACCTAGTGTCTTGCATATGCCAGGCAAGCCCTCCACCACTGAGCCACAACCCCAGCCCCTGGTTAAGAAATTTCTATGTTTTTATACATATAATCATACAAGAACAATTGGATGGAGATACCATCTGATTCTCTTGGAAATTCGACTGACAATTCTGAGAATTGAGACAGACTTCTGTGTGAATACCCGAAATATTATATATATATATATATATATATATATATATATACATATATATTCTTTTTAGTTGTAGAAGAACACAATACCTTTATTTAATTTATTTATTTTTATGTGGTGCAGAGGATCGAACCCAGTGCCTTATATGCACTAGGCAAGTGTTCTACTCTGAGCTACAACCCCAGCCCCCAGAAATATTCTTTAACTTTTCCTTTTCCTCTCTTTAGCTAAATGGCTTCCTGGCCAAGGAAGGCCCAGGACCAGGAGCCCAGAGAAAAGCTGGGCCTCAGCTTACTTTCAAGATGAAATGAAGCGCCAGATGTGCTCCAGCTGCTGTCTGCAACCTCTGGGAAGTTTAAAAAACTTTAGCCATCTGATATGTGAACAAAAATCCTAAATCAACCATCCCAGAGTAGCTTCTTCCCAACTCCTTCTTTACTGTGCCAGTCAATGTGGGTTCATATGGTAAGATCCAAGGTAGTGTTCTGGGGTGGAGGGTAATGGAGTCACATTTCATCTAGAAAGCTGAAAATCTGCACAGCATGAAAAAGAGTCGACCATTGTCCACAGGAGACATGTCTTCATTAGTCTTAACTAAAAACATCGACAGTGTGATTGGATTTTCAGTGGTAATTGCTTTGGTGCACCAATATAAAATGCCCCATTAGGTTGGCACTTAGAACATTTGTCCTAGAAGTTTGAGAATAACTAACACCAACAACAAAAACCGATGGCTTTTGAAAGAATGAGAGGGCAAGCCACAGACTGGGAGAAAATATTTGTTAAAGACATCTGGAAGGGAGTCTTATCCAAAGCACGCAAAGAAGGCTTGAAATGCAACAATCAGAAACTGAACCATTTGATGAAAAAGATCTGAACACCATCAGAAAAGGTATGCAAATGGCTAATGAGCATATGAAAAGATGCTTGCCATCATTCATCATTAGGGAATTACAAAATAATGAGCTGCCATTGTCTACTTATTAGAACGCAGACACCATACCACCAGGGCAGATGAGGATGTTGGGGGAACAGGAACTCTTGTTTACTGCTGTTGGGAATGCAAATGGTAAAATCACTTTGGAAGACAGTGTGTTGGTTTCTTAGAAAATTAACCATACCCTTAACATATGGTCCAGGAATCATGCATCTTGGAATTCAAACCATGCGTACACTAAAAAAACAGTCCATGTTTGTTTATAGCAGTTTATCCTTAATTTCCAAACTTGAAAGCAACTGTGACATCTTTTAGTAGGTGAACGGATGAGTAACTAAATGAATGATGAATGAATGCAATGTTAGCCAGTGTGGAAATGAAAGTCCTATCAAATTAGGAAAAGACATGGCAGGACCTGAAATGCATATTACAAAGGAAAGACGCCAATATGAAAAAAGAAGCCGTCGTACTGTACAATGACAACAATATGGCACTCTTATAAAGGCAAAATTAAGGAGATGGTCAAAAGATCAGTGATTGCCAGAGTATGGAGGCTGTGAGAGATGAATGGGCGAAGCACAGAGATTCTGAAGGGCAGCTGAAATGAAAAACCTTCAGGAGACAATAATGGTAGATTCGTGTGGTTCATTATACATTTGTCCACATCAATATCATGTCCATCGAGAATGAATACCCAACAGCTGGGGAGGCTGAGACAGGAGGATCATGAGTTCAAATCCAGCTTCAGCAATTTAGTGAGGCCCTAAGCAATTCAGTGAGACTCTGTCTCTAAATATAATATAAAAAAGGGCTGGGGATGTGGCTCAGTGGTTAAGTGCCCCTGGGTCCAATCCCCAGTACTAAAAAAAAAAAAAAAAAAAAAAAAAAAAAAGAACTCTGGTGTAAACTTTGGGCTTTGGGTGATAATGAGGCCTTAATATAGGTTTCATCTGTTATGGTGGGAGGTATTGGTGGTGGGGGAGACTATGGTTTTGAAATGGTTTTGAAGGGATAGGAGACATATGGGAAATCTCTGTACCACCTGATCGGGTTTTGCTGTGAATCTACAACTTTTCTATCAAATTAAAAAAAAAAAAAAAATGGATGGCTCAAAATTTGAAGGAAAATATGCCACAGAAAATAGAAAAGTGTGTCCAAAAGGCTCTCTTTTATATCATTGTTCCCCCTTTTGTTTCTTAATGACACTTAAATTGCTACCATATGTGGATATGTAATGCTTTCCCAAACCTTACATCATTCAATTCTGACATCTTCCTTCTTTATAGATACCAGAACAGACAAGGCATCTGAAATTCTGGGAGGCTTTATGGTTTGTCTGGAGGTGAAAATGCTAACATAAGACTTGTGAACACCTTTCCCAGTGTTCTTAATCCTGGTTGTATATGCATCAAGATCTCCTGTTGGAGCTTTTAAAAATGCAAATCCCTGGCCCAGTGGGTTATGCCTATAATCCCAGGCTCTGGAGGGTGAGGCAGGAAGATCAGGAGTTCAAAGCCAGCCTCAGCAATTTAGCAAGGCCCTATGCAATTTTGCAAGGCCCTGTCTCTAAATAAAAATTTTTTTAAAAGGGGGAGCAAAGGGGTTGGGGATGTGGCTTAGTGGTTGAGTGCCCCTGGGTTCAATCTTTGGTACCAAAAAAAAAGAAAAACCCCAAATTCCTGGAGTTACCCTGTTGAGAGCCACAGCCAAAAGGGGCCCCAGCAAACTTCTAGCTGCCAGCAAACTTCCAGCTGCCAGCTGATGATTGGCTCACAGCGGCCCCAGCAACTTCTAGCTGCCAACTGATTGGCTCCTCTGCGGTGATGCTCATTGGGCTGTTTCCCCCACCCTTTCAGACCACGGAGCTGCTCACTGGGGGACTTTTTTTGGCTCTGCCCACGCGACCCAGCCAATCAGCCTCAAGAGCAGGAGGAGTGGGGGAGGTTGAGAGGCTTGTGGGAAGCTGGTGGTGGCAGTTGGGCTCTGAGGGTTTTTTCCTGAGGAGCTGTTTTGTTTGGCGTGTGTGGTTCTAAAAATAAAGTTCATTTCTTTTGACAAGTGGCTCCTGAATTGTGCCCAGCTAGATTGTGGCATTTGGTGGCTCGCACAGGGAATGACTGAGGGCAAGTAAACTGCTCGCCCCTGAGGCCAGGGCGAGAGGATGGGTAGCCATTTTAAGATTCTTCTTTTGTTTTGCTTCACTTTTGTTTTAAATTGCCTGTCCCTGGAGATGTGTAAGATGGAAGAAAAACCGCTCACATCTGAGGAACAGATAGGGAGAAAGGACGGATGGACATTTCAGGAGGATAGAAAGGCTATTATAATGATTTTCTGTTGTTCCACTTTTGTTTCATTCTGGTTCAGTTTTGTTTGGCGTTATCTTCTTGGGTTGTATTATAGTTATAGTAGAAATATTCAAGTAAAAGAGAAGGTCTCTCGAACTAGTCAGACAGAGAAAAAATTCAAGTAAAAAAGGTCTCTCGAAGTAGTCAGGCAGAGATAAGAATTCAATTAAAAGAGAAGGTCTCTTGAGCTAGTCAGACAGAGGAAAAGATTCAAGTAAAAGAGAAGACCTCTCAAGCTGGTCAGACAGAGAAAGAAAGTTTAGAGCAGAAAAAGCCATCAGGGGGAAAGTTACAAAAGGAGACTGCTACTAACACCTTTCTATCACCAGAGGGCGTAAGTGTCCAACCAACAGCACCACCTCTACAGGAGACTGCTACTAACACCTTTCTATCACCAGAGGACATAAGTGTCCAACTAACAAGGCCACCTCCATATGCTGGGAGGCCCCCAACCCCCGCAGTTGATAGTTGGGATCCTGAGACATGATCTCAAATATTAACATGCCCTGTATTTGAGCAGGCAGGAGGGCAGCGAATTCACCATGCTTTAAATTTCAAAAAAGTGAAGCAGCTAAAAGAGGCTGTAACAACCTATGGTCCTCAAGCACCCTTCACTGTAAGCTTGGTCGAATCCATTACCAACTTGAACATGACGCCAGCAGATTGGGCTAATATGTGTAAAGCTTCCTGTTATGGAAGGTTGCCAATGAGGAATTTTGCAAGGAGTCGGCTAGGCGAAATGCAGCAGCTGGTTATCCTCAGAGAAAACTAGATATGTTGTTAGGAAAGGGACCTTATGAGGATCAGCAGCAACAAATTGCATATGATCCTGGCGTATACATGCAAATTGCTGTAGATGCGGTTAGGGCATGGAAGACTTTACAAGGACATGGAGGTTTACAAGGTCAATTATCTAAGATAATACAAGGAACTAATGAATCTCACGCTGAATTTATAGATAGGTTTATTCAAACAGCTACCAGAGTTTTTTGGAATACAGAACAAGCAATGCCATTAATAAAACAACTGGCTTATGAGCAAGTGAATCGTTGGTGCAGAGAAGTCATTAGACCATGGAAACATGAAGATTTAAACACATATATTAAATTATGTAGAGACATTAATGAACAAGAGCAAGTTGTGGCAGCTGCAGTGAAACAGGCTTTAGATGCCAGGCCAAGAACATGCTACAATTGTGAACAAACTGGACATTTTAAAAGAAATTGCCCCATAGGAGGAGGGTTTAACAAAACTAGGTATCAAAGGAGTAGAATACTGGGTATTTGCCCACGATGCCGTGGAGGGAGACATTGGGCTAATGAATGCCGTTCTCAAACCACCATAGAAGGTACTCCATTATCAAAAAATGAAAAAGAACCAGGTGTTTATCCACAATATCATGGAGAAAGGCATCGGGCTCCATTGCCAAAAAATGGACAGGGGGGCCCAATTCTCCGGGGCCCAAGACCACAAATATACAGAGCACTGGAGGAACCCAGCAATCCCATCAGGGTAGAGCCCAGGACACATTGTCCATTAGATCCCTCATCAGACAAACCAGAGGGAGCGCAGGGTTGGACATCTGCGCCTCCGCCAGAGCAGTACTAACTCCAGAGATGGGAGTTCAAATCATTCCCACAGGGGTAAAAGGACCTCTTCCCCAAAGGAACAGTAGGCTTATTAAGGGACGCAGCTCTTCTACTCTAAATGGACTTATGATAAGTCCCAGGGTAATTGATCCCGATTATGAAGGTGAAATAAAAATTATAGTCAGTTCTCCAAAGGGTATATCAGTAATTTCACCAGGAGATAGAATAGCACAGTTACTAATAATACCCAGCCTACATGATAAATTTTCCAGTCGTACTGTAGAAAGAGGTTCCAAGGGATTAGGCTCCACAGGTGTAGATTGGGCTATGCTTTCTTTAAAGTTAGATTCTTGCCCCATGCTAAAACTAAATACTCAAGGACATGAATTTAATGGGCTACTGGATACAGATGCAGACCTTAGCATCATCTCTCATCAAGAATGGCCAAAACATTGGCCATTACAATAAGCCACTCAAATGCTTTGAGGCCTAGGAGTGGCGACTAATCCCCATAGAAGTGCAATGGTATTAGATTGGAAGGATCCTGAAGGATGTGAAGGAACTAATTAGCCATATGTATTGGATCATCTTCCTATAAATTTATGGGGACGAGATGTCCTAGATCAATTAGGTTTGACATTAACAAATAACATCAACCAAAATGCACCCACTATTATCACTAGACAAAGTTTTAGGAAAGGAAAAAGATTAGAAAAACAAGAACAAGGTATAGCAGCACTAATACAAATAGATCAAGGAATGGACAAACATGGGTTGGATTTTCAGAAAGGGCCACTGAGACAATAAAAATTACTTGGAAATCAGAAAGACCAGTATGGGTTCCTCAGTGGCCCCTGACTAAAGAAAAGATACAAGCAGCCCATGACCTGGTCAAACAAGAATTAGCGGAAGGACATATACAACCTTCTGTATCTCCCCATAATACTCCCATTTTTGTCATCAAAAAGAAATCTGGTAAATGAAGATTATTGCAAGATTTAAGAGCCATTAATAATGAGATGGTTATTATGGGACCTGCTCAATCGGGGATTCCTCAATTGTCTGCTTTGCCAAAAACCTGGCATGTTTTAGTTATAGATATTAAAGATTGTTTTTTTTTTTTCAATTCCAATTCATCCTGAGGATAGTCCACGCTTTGTATTTACTATCCCTGCACTGAATCATGAAGGTCCTGATCAGAGATATGAATGGAAAGTACTCCCTCAAGGGATGGCTAACAGCCCAACTATGTGTCAAATTTATGTTAACAAAGTAATCCAGCCACTTAGAAATCAAAATCCTGAACTACAAATATTTCACTATATGGATGATGTATTATTAGCACACAAAGATAAAAACACATTGCTAGAATGTTATGCCACACTTACAAACTTATTAAAACAATATAATCTAGAGATAGAAATAGATAAAGTACAATTAATTTTTCCAATTAATTATTTAGGAGTTCTATTATCCTCAACCATGGTCTGTCCACCAAAAATTCAAATACGAGTAGATCAACTCAAATCACTTAATGACTTTCAAAAGTTATTAGGAGACAAATTGGATAAGGCCTTATCTAGGTATACCAACAGGAGAGTTGGGACCTTTATTTGATATCCTAAAAGGTCCATCAGATCCAAATTCACCCCGAATGTTAATGCCTAAAGCAAGAAAGGCATTAAAAATCATTGAAACATATATGGAAAATATGCATTTGGATAGAATTGATTTAAGTTTGCCTTTATTATTTATTGTACTACCAACAAAAAATATTCCTACAGGAGTATTTTGGCAAGAAGGTCCATTATTATGGATACATTTATCTTATTCTCCTAACACTATTCTTACTAGGTATCCTGAGGCTATAGGACAATTAATACTCAAAGGAATAAAAGTAGCAAAGGGAGTGTTTGGAATTTCTCCCAATAAAATTATTACTCCATATACTATGGATCAAATTGATGAGTTAGCTAATGAGTTAAATACTTGGGCAATAATCATGTGCAAATCTAATGTTTCAATTGATAACTACTTACCATCTAATCCTTTATTCTCTTTTTGGTCATCGCATCCTGTAATTTTTCCAAAAATGACAAGAAAAACACCTATCATGAATGCTCCAAATATATTCACTGATGGGTCAAATAATGGTACAGCAGCAATAGTTACACCTGATCAAACTTTTACATTTTTAGTACCCAAACAATCAGCTCAAAAGGTAGAGCTTAATGCAGTATTACAAGCTTTTGTGATGTTTAAAGATTCTGTATTTAATTTATTTTCCGATAGTCAGTATATAGTTAATGCTATAGTATCCCTTGAAGATGCTGGTAGGATTTCCCCTTCCTCTACTGTTTTCTCTTTGCTTTCCATTATACAAAGTCTAATCTGGGACAGAAAAGATCCGTTCTTTATAGGACATATCAGGGCACATACAGGATTGCCTGGAGCCCTTAGTTTGGGCAATGATTTAGCAGATAAAACTACATATTACATACATATTTTCTCTACACTAGAAGAAGCTACAAATTTTCATAAAAAGTTCCATGTCAATGCTAATACTTTACAAAAGCGTTTTAAAATAACTAAGGAACAAGCTAGACAAATAATAAAACAATGTCAAAATTGTGTGACCTTTTTACCACAAGTTAATCTTGGAGTCAATCCTAAAGGACTGATACCTAACCATATTTGGCAGATGGATATCACACACTTGCCAGAATTTGGAAAATTAAAATATTTGCATGTTACAGTTGATACTTCTTCTGGATTTTTGATGGGCTCCCTTCACGCTGGAGAAAAAAACTAAAGATATTATAGCTCATTGCTTACAAAATTTTGCCACTGTGGGCGTTCCAAAACAGTTAAAAACAGATAATGCCCCTGGTTATACTTCTACCTCTTTTAAACAATTTTGCTCATCATTTGGCATTACTCATATAACAGGAATCCCATACAATCCACAAGGACAAGGCCTAGTTGAAAGAGCTCATCAAACTATTAAAATGTACTTATTAAAGCAAAAAGAAGGAATTGGGAAGGGGTATATATTCCCCAAAGATAAACTTAAAATAACCCTTTTTACTCTAAACTTTTTAAATTTGGATTCATCAGGGCTTAGTGCTGCGGAAAGGCATATGTGTCCAAAAAATGTACATAAGCCCAAGGTACTTTGGAAAGATATTCTAACAGGACAATGGAAAGGTTCTGACCCAGTGATTGTCTGGAGTTGGGGGTCTGTTTGTGTGTTTCCACAGGGAGAACAGCAGCCGATTTGGATTCCAGAGAGATTAACTAAAGCGATTTCTACAGACCAAAAATAAGATGATTTGGCTCAAATTCGTAACAGCTGATATCCAGAACTCCAGTTTGGCTACCCTTACATCTGCGACAGAACCAGGATGCTTTTTTCAATATCTATTTTATTATTGCCCTATCCCACATCATGAAGTTCTATTTTGTTTTTTGAGCTCATACAGACCTAGGTTAATGTTTTGCTGATCAGTTCTATTTTTTGACTATAGAGTTTTTAAACATTGCAATGGAGATTTCACCTGTAAAAAGTTATAAGGCCTTTACTATTATGTTATGTGTTGTGTGCACACTTGTGTTTTATGTTGTATGTTTGTATGTACGTATGTCCATATATCATATATGATGAGTGCTCATGAAAAAATGGATCAAAAAAATATATATAGTACATATGGTCCTTACCTGTTATCGGATGAGCTGACCTCAAGGTGTCAGCCTCCTCTCTTAGGTTGGTACCATTGCAATTGGATCTTACCCGTCACTGACTACCGGTCCAGTATACAGCCACACCTGTGGATAGGTCTTTGTACCAGTGTGGGGGGGTGAGGTTCTTTGCCTCACCTCTGTTGGCCCCCAAATTTTAGCTGAATGACCATGACAAGCAGAAGGGAGGAAGATATACCAAGCCAATTGACGGCTCCTTTTGGAAAAAATTTTACCACCGATGACATCATCAGCAAAAATACCCCAACACTATCACAAGTCGCTACACTAACAAATAGTTCACAATGCATGCAAGTGAGTTCACAATGCATACAAGTGATACATAGTCCAGGCAAATTCTGCAAGCAGTTCAGTGATGGCTCCTTTTGGAAAAATTGTACCACTGATGACACCGTCAGCAAAAATACCCCAACACTACCACAAGTCGCAGGGGTTGGGGATGTGGCTTAGTGGTTGAGTGCCCCTGGGTTCAATCTTTGGTACCAAAAAAAAAACAAACCCAAATTCCTGGAGTTACCCTATACTGTCAGGTAGAGGGCTGAGAAACCATGCATGGTTGGTTGTCAGAGCTTGTTGATTTGTGTATTTTGCTCCCAAGCAGATTCTGGGGCACAGCTTTCAGAGCAACACAGGCCTGTGATGGGTAGGCCCTACCTGCCCACAGGCCATGACTGAGGGACAGAGAATTGGCAGAAAACTCTCCTTTGTGGCCCCGGAGGAGAATGGGACAATGCACAGGTATGGGGGTCAAATCTGACTCCCACATGGACGCTGCAAGGCCCCTTCTTCCTCACTTTGTCTAGAGTTTTGAAGATCTTGTTCCCTACTTCCAGTCCAGCACAATTACTTTTTTTATTTATTTTTTGGTACCAGGGATTGAACTCAGAGGCACTTGGCCACTGAGCCACATCCCCAGCTCTATTTTGTATTTTATTTTGAGAAAGGGTCTCACTGTGTTGCTTAGCACCTTTCTGAGGCTGGTTTTGAACTCATGATCCTCCTGCCTCAGCCTCCTGAGCCTCTGGGGTTACAGGCATTCACCACCATACCTGGCCCCACACAATTCCTTGTACAGAGCAGATGCTCCAACATCCTTGTGAAATGACTATACAGATGCTTCATTTCTACCAGTGCTCTGAACACAGACTGGCCTGGTCAGGTGTAAGTATGGGGGAATTGACAGAAAGGGTGCCGTGTCTGGGTGGCAGGACTTTAGCCTCGGTGAGAGAAGGGAAAAAGCAGAATGTTCTGCATGTGTTGGATTCGGCCCTTTTCATATATCTGTCATTTCATTATTTCTCACAACCATCTTCCAATGTAACTTCTATTGCATACATGAAATGGACAAGCAGATGAGGTTCATAAAACTTACATCTGCTCAACCTTGTGGTTAGCAACAAAAAGTCCAGAATTCCAATCATATGACTCTAATCCCTTTATACTTTGTTTTCATAGAGATGAGTCCTAGTCTAGAGCTGACCCATGGAGATATAAGTCAAGCCACAAGTACAAACTTATGTATCATTTCAAATTTCCTGGATAGTTATTTTAAAAAGATAAAAAAGATGAAATTAATTTTAATCATATTTTATTTAACTGAGTATATCCAAATTACTATTGTTTTAACATGCAATAAAAAAATCTCAATGAGATATGTTACATTCTGTTTTTCATGCTAAGGTTTCGAAATCTGATGTGTACATCACATTTTGAGCACATCTTAATTAGAATTAGTTACATTTCAAGGGCTCAGTACCAATGTGCAGCTCATGGCTGCCATATTGGACTTCACAGGTGTACACAACTATTAGTGCTTGCAAGGTCCTTACTTGGGTTGATGTGGGAGAACTCAGTACTAATAACTCAGGAGGAGGTGATTCTCTGAGGAACAGCTAGTTTTTCAGTTTGTCAACGAGGAAATGTATAATTTCTTCATCATCCATTCATTCATTCATTCAACAGAAACTGGTAGGTACCTACTACGCGTCAACAGTGCTTCAATCCCTAGGGTAGAGATATAACTAAAACCAAGGGCTTCACTAATTGAGTCTACATTCAGGAGGAAAGACAGACAATAAGCAAATGAACACCTAAAGCAAGTGATTTGAAAGACAAAAAGCAAGAAAATACAGTGTCATAGTGACTTCTGTTTGAAGTAATAAGGAAAGGGGTTTATAATTAAATATTCAAATGGCAATCTGATAAAAAGAGTTTTAAGAGCAGAAGGGTTCCTAAGATGGCCACAGGCTGAGCATATTCTGAGAGATGCAAGGTCAGTTCAAGGGAGTGGGATGAAGAGACTCAAGGGTAAGACTGGAAACAGTTCATGAAAGGCCTCTGGGGATGTGGTAAGGACTTTCTGAGTGTGATGAAGAGTCTTTGCAGAACTTTGAGTCAAGGAGTGGTTGTCTAATACCCCTATTTTATAAAGGATAATGGTATAGAAAATAAACTGGAGGTAGGTGAATCATAAAGATTATTATTGCAAACTATAGATAGAGCTATGAGAAATAGGTGCAAATGTAATAAGATAGGAATATTAATTCATATGTAATGTAGGCACATGTCGATAATCAACATTTTTCATATGACCCAACTTAATGATATGAAATGGATTAACAAGACAGGGACTCAAAGAATTAGATCAAGGTCGATTGCTCAAACAGGGGTGGGATGGCTAATGGTGACTGCTATGAGAGAGTAATTTGGTCAGAAACCCTGGAAATGCCAGATCCTGCCTTAGCCCAGTCACTTCTCTTTCCTGGGGGATTCTCAAGGGAGAATGAGTCACAGGAAAAAATGACATGGGAAAAGAAGGAATAATCCCTTATCATTGTCTGACCTGGTAGAAAACACCCCACTAGAGAACCATTGAGTAAAATGACCTCAACCAATCAACAAAGCAGCCAAACAAGGAAACTTTAAAATCAAAATATGCATACAAGAGACCCATACTCAAATCTTGGGATTTTATCAAAAGAGAGGAGAGAAACCCCTCTAGTAGGATGTAAGCTTCATAAAGACTCTGGATTCTTACCTTGCATATCATCATATCCCCAGAAAGAGAACATTTAACACATGCTCAGTATTTATTCTATTGTTACATCCACTCATTTAAAGATGTCTTCTAATGAACATTTCTGTGGGTACCGTAGCAGGCAGGAGACATGGTCATTGTATTCTGAATTCACCATCTACTATGAGAAACAAGCATTTACTACTGTAGGTTGAATTCTTTCTTTGCAGAGGGCAAGACTTCTTGCTATGGGAACATGCAAGACGGTTCCCAAATCCAGGGCAAGGGAGAAAAGGAAGACTTCCCGAGATGGTGGTGCCAGCCTAGATCCCTGATGGGAAATTTATGGAATTCATAGGAATAAGAATGCATTCCATTGATGCACTCACTGGTAGTACCTGGGTAGCCTGAATGCAGAGCTGTATTTTCAGAATGGGTGTTGGACGGATGATTAGTTGGCGAATTGAAATAGTAATAAAGCCTCATCAATATGTATAACCTAAACTTTCCCCAAATTTGATAGAATGAAAAGCTGGAGTAGATGATCATTTTTTAAAACTCGATGTTCCTACCATTCATTTGTGTAACCTGGCATATAATACCTGATTATCATAATTTTACCTCAATTATGAATAAGCTAGACAGGGGAAAAATTAAAATCTTTCACATTAGATGCAATTGTAATTCTTTTACAGTAACATTCACAGTTAAATTCTTAATTAAGTCTGCATGCCTCTTTGACAAAAGTGTATTTTGTGCATAGAGTTAATTTTTAAATATTTGCATTAATGAGAGGGAAGATTAGCATAGATAATTCCCCTCAAACCAAATTTGTTTAAAAAATCCATCTCCACTGGGCTGTCTGATGAAGCCTATCCTGCACAAAGCCTGGTACTTTCCTTCCTAAGGATACTTTTTAAATGAGATAATATAAACATGTGTTTGCACATTCTGAAAAGAAAAATAATATAATTGATAAATCAAAGGAGAGAATATGATAGGAGCTAAGTAATGGGGAAGTCTAGCATTGACATTTTTCCAATAGTGATAAATCTAGAGATAAGTAATTAGCCTATATAAGCGGAAGTAGAGAACAATATATCTTTTCTTCCTTCTGTTCCTGTTTTCCTCTCTCCTCCCTTTCTTCTGTAACCCCAGTTCATCTATGATATTTCTAGAAATGTTCAGTGTCAGCAAAGACACATAAATCCATCCAAATTCAGGCAAAAACCTTGGGGAAGCAGTTTATCAGTATGATTATCTTTATGAGATCTAGATACTTCAGCCCATTTCCAGCCTGAAATCCTCTAGCCACATGATCATAAACTTGAGGGGGACGGCATCCTGCTGTGCATATGTTGATACAATTTTTTTTTTAATTACAAAGAATTGAGCAAGTACCTCCAGACATGGGAGGGCATCGTTCAGCATCGTTGCTGTCATCAGACTAAAGATTATAAATGATCTCCCCGCATCTCTGTGTACATCTTCTAGGATCAAACGTCAAACCCAAGATGGCAGAAATGCATTCAGAGCCCTGCTTCATGAATTTACTTTGCTTATTGCATTTCTTTTCTTGGAAATGTCATTGCTTGGGAATTACTGGGATCATGGGCAAAAGCATGCCATCAAAGAAGTAAGCTATGGAGTGAAGAAATGTGATAAAGTCAATTTAAGTTTGAAAGATATCTTGGGGATTCCTGATCCACAACTTCTGGGTAACTGCTTCAACTTTCTAAAAGACAAAGGGAATATTTTCAAAACACACACACACACACACACACACACACACACGGCAGGCCAGGTACATTTTCAGAAGCCTGGTGGTAGTTTGGAATGATATTCCATCTCAAAAAAAAAAAAAAGCATACAACCCAATTATCACACAAATATGTTGTTTTGATTTTTAGTTATAAACAAGAAAAAGCAGAATAACGAAACATGGCATAAAACAGTAAGAAAAAAAAACACATTAGATGAAGCTAAATTTCTCTTCCAGAAAGAGCTCTCTTAAGCTCCCATTTAGGTCATGAAAAATTTGGCCCAGTATTTTCAATAACCAGAAGATATCATATATTAGAAATAATATATGCACAGTCATTTTTTGTGCATGAGGCTTATGCTTTTGAGACAGCAAGCTTACACCTGTGTACATGCATGATGTACACACACACGAGGTCACACACTGAAACTCTCACTTCTCTTATACTTTGGGCCCCAGTGTATATGCAAAGATATAGACATAATTTGGTTCTGAGCTAGTTTCTTTGCTTACAAGTAACCAATTGACTAATTTAACCAAACAGGAATTGGCTGGGTTAGGATTGCTTATAGAATCAGTGGGAAACTGAAAAAATCAACCTGGAGGTTAGGACCCAAGGCTCTTCCAGTTAGTAAGAATTATTTTGTAACATCCTTAGAGTTTGTGGCTTCCTGAATGAGACCCAACCATTTTCTTTCTGTTCTTTCATTGATTGATGCTGAGATTCCAGAAAGGAATCATCCAGTTGAATTATCTGCTCACATGGTCAACCTTGGAAGGAGAGAATGGGGCACTTCCTTCAGCTCTCCTGCTGATGAATAGGGCAGGGGTGTCTATAAAAGGATGAACATGGAGAAACTCCAAACAGCAAGCACCCAGTCCACGGTGTGAAGATGACTATGACCCTGAATGGAGAGCCTACCTTCTCCTCTCAGACTGTTTCCAAGGTACAAGCTCACGTTGGCTTGATAGTGACCTCCTGACATGGAGGCTGAAGACCTGGTTCTCAGACTGCTCAGTGACTTTGTGCAACCCTCGTATTCTCTTTGCATTTTCATTTCCCCATCTTGCCACCTCACAGAGTTATTAAGGACACCAGGAGCAATCTGCATTAATTTATGTGAAAATACTTCAAGAGCAGTTCCTGAATGTTCCTGTGAGTTTGAGAACCCTCAGTTAGTGACTACAGTAGCCTAATGAGAGAGACACACAAAGCCCCAGCAGCATGTCTGAGATCCTGAGCCTGCTCTAGATACTGAGACCAATGTCACTTCATAAATGTGTGTCCTTGACAAATTAGATGGGTAAAATGACTAGGTATCCTCCAGGTGTAGGATGTAACTTATAAGGCAAAATCTCTTTCTTCTTTTGAAAACCATCCATTTGTAATGGTGCATTTGAATTGTCAACTTGATTGGATTAAGAGATGGCTAAGATTAAGAGGCTTCTGGGTGTGTCAATGAGGGTGTGACTAGGAATGATTGACACGTGCAACAGCGAACTGAAGTGGAGACCCTTCTTAAGTGTGTCCAATAGGTTGGAGGCTTGGATGGAACAAATATTGGAAGAACAAAGAGGTGACAGCAGATGCAGGTTTGTTTCTTCTTGAATGGGTTCTTGATTTCTGCTGTGAATGCCTGAGGGTGTCAGTTCCTTCAGTCTCCATTAGTGATTCTCCAGGGAATTTCCAGAAGCCTTTGGTCCCAGACTGGGGTAGTGTCACTGATCCCTTTTTTCTGAGCCAAGCATCTTTGAACACGCAGCTACTTGTTCCTCCAGCTCTCCAGCCTGCAGATGGCCATTATGGACTATCCAGCTTCTGACTGTGTAAGCCAACCTAATAAATCCCCTTCTTGTAATCATAGCTTTATGTATATCTCCTGTTGTTTCTGTTCCTCTAGAGAACCCTGACTAATATGCCATTCCATGTTGCTGGTTCTCAACAGTCCTTCAGCCTTAGGCATCTGTCTAAATTTTTAGTTTCTAAATGATAAATGACAATCAAACACAGAGACATGGTACTGTATTTGAAGAATATATCCCTAAAGTCCTTGCATATTCAAAATTCACATACATCAAGATTAATACTGACAAAAAATAGAAGGGAGTTTCATTTACCAGCTAAAATTAATGTCCCCAATGTGACTCTACCATAAACTCAGCTTTTAGTTTGCTGGGCTTCCCCCTGAGTTTAAAGTATGTGATTGTCAATAGACTTTGAATCTGGTGGGGATAAGTTGCTTTATTTCCAATTTTGTCTATAAAGAGATGTTCAACCTAGTCTAAGTCACATAATTTTGAATTCTTGTAGTTCAAATCTGCATTAAACATGGTAGTTTTGCAATTTCATAAGGGCTTGAATATCTATACCATCTACAATGTCCCAAATTATCAATTACCTAATGTATCCTGTTTAGCAATTTTATAAGGGGAAACCCAGAAAGGCCTGGCTACATTAGTGCACATTTCATCTTAACCTTCCTATAGAAGGTTCTGGTTTTAGTAAACCAGGGCACTCATGTCTGACAACTCCCTCTTGCTTTCACACACACACCAATTGTGAATTGAATGAAGAGTTTTCATTTCTGTGCAGGGCTGATTTCTCAGTTGTGAAACGTCTCTCGGCTCTTGCAAAGGTGATGAGGGATACAAGTCACAGGAGCAAACTTGACTTAGGATTAAGGGAGGTTTCAGTGATTGGTTTCAAGGTGGGATTCTTGCTAGCTCAGGCATAGCCAGAAGGTGGGTATAGAACATTCTGGAAGTGTGTGGAAGGGTGCAGGCTTCCCCTCTGCTAGCCTTGGCTCAAGGAGTCCTGTAACAAGCCTTTGAAGTCTTCGTGTGCCATCTTGCTGATGAAGCAATGGAGACCCCAGGAAGTCTCGTCACGCACCCAAAGTCACACAGCTGGCCAGTGGTGAGGCCAGCCCAGCTGCAGAGCTGGGTTCTCTTCTGCAAGAAGCCCCACCCCTCCTTTGAAGGCCATACCCCTTCGCTATCCTGTGAAGGAGACTCTGGAACCTCCTCTTCTTGTTTTCTTTCATTCTCTTTCCCTATCATATCTTTAATATTATTTCTAAAAATATCTTTAGGGTTCTTCAATTCATTTATTTTTTTTTCAAGGAATGATTTGGTATATTTTCTTGAACAAATAAACCCATAGAACTTTGTATTTGATAAAAGCAAAGAAATACATTCCGAAAAGGGGTGACTATATAAAATAAAGTGAAAATTTTTTTTTGAAGGACAATGAAAAATCTCTTGCAGGAACATACATCTTGGAGGTAGAACACTCTTTGGCATAGTCTCCCGATAAATGGCATAGATAAATGAAGGCAGTATTTCCCCCTGCCTATATCCTTGGCTTTGGTTGGAATCTTTTCTCCAAGTTCATTCCCCTCTTTTCTTGTGTGTGTGTGTCCCAGGGTGACCTTGCCTAACATTGCTTTGAGAACTTAACAAATGGAGCTATCACTTCTTTTCGATTATTCATGAGATTGCAATCCCCAGGTCCTATCACTTCTAAAATAAAATAATAATAATAATAATCTCTTACAGGGGGGTCTGGAAGCTCCTAGTTCACAGAGCACTTTCTGCCTCTCTGATCTTTCTCATGGTAGCCCTCTGGTTTAGTCAGAATGAAGGTCATCCCTGTTTTATGGACAAGTAGCTTGAACTTTTGCAGCTTGCTGGGGCCAGGAGGGCCAGGATCCATGACCATGGCACCCTATTGATTCCATGTTTTCAGTTCTTTCAATAGTTTTCCTTTGGGATGCTCCTGAATGCATCCTGTTTAGCAGTTCTATAAGCAGAAACTTTAGTGCACATTTCATCTTAACCCTCCTGTGGAAGGTTCTGGTTCTTTTAAACTGGGGATGCTGCCTGCTTCTCCCAGGGTCTGTATCAGGAGGCTTTGCGTGTCCACCAGGAAATGCTGAGATCTGAAGAGCATTCCAGAAACCGCTCCCTGGGCAGCCCCTTCCCCTCAATGGCATCATTAGGTGTTGCTCATAGCTTCCCTCCAATCCAAACCTAGTGTTCACATGGGGATTCATTAACTCTAAAACTCAGAAAGAGTTTAGTAAGGAGCCACCATCTTTCCAGCATGCCCCAACCCTTCTGAGTCTCATTAACTCACTGGAGGGACTTTGTGTGACTTCCTCACCAGACCCGACCACCACGGACACATGCAGGCCTGCTGTAATTAAGTATTGATTTCATGTAACCGTGTGCGTGAGAGGAGGCGCATCTCATTTGTGGGCTGCTGTTATCTGTCCGTAGAACAAAATATGTGATTATCAGTGGATGTCCTTTGGCTATTGGTGGCAGACTGGAACCCTTAATCCATCTCATTGCAGAGACATTATGGTACAGCATATGGTAGAGACATTCAAGATGGGACCGTTCATCTTAAGAGACACCATTTGGCCTGCTGCCGTCGGCCTGCTTGGGTCCCCAGAAATAGCTGCACAAATTCTTCACTGTAACTCCTTCTTTGTTCCAATTCGGCCCTGCCAGAATGGAGACGGGCAAAGTCCATTAACTATAAACGTAGCAAGGCTGGGACTTCAAATAAATGGAGCGCCAGGCATTATTTGTTTTTTGCTTTCTTGGAGGCAGAAGCACTTTTTACCATTTTTCTGGTTACCTTGCGAATCCTACGAGGCCAGGATGAGACATTCTAGATGGAACAAAGTTCACGTCATTAACAGTGTCGGAAAATGCTGGAAGTTCTTGGGTCCCTGTCACCTTTATGTGGCATCCATGGGCCCCTGGGCTGAACTGAGGGTGTTTTGCATATTTTTTTTTTTTTAGATTGGATGAGGAGGGCCTATTGGGGAGGTGGTCAGGGGCTCTCCTGCCCACTCCTAGGACAAGGAGAGCCTGAGGAGCTGGGATCCGAGTCTCTTAATTGTGTGACTTCTCTTTCTGTTTGACAGTTTCATCTCTCGCTGTCTTGATTAGGAACTCTCTCCCAACAGTGGGATGAGAGTTTCTAAATAAAGATATGAGCTGTTTGTGTAGGTGTCTTGGTGGCTTATCTGGAGTGTTCCATCGCAGGGTGGGAGGTTGGATGGAATCGCCTGCGTGGGTGGTGACTTTGTTTTTCCCTCTTGCTCAAAATATTGGCCTGGAGGATTCAAGAGAGGAAACCAATTAAAAAGCCTGGTCTCTTGTGACAGTGTTTTCTCCTTTATCAGTTTTCTCTCTTACCCCCCTGCTACCTGAAGTGACTTTCATTTTTTTTTTCCTGCTGCTGGGTAAAGAGATTAAAAATAGCACTGTAGACAGATGGGTGTTAGGGGGGACGTTTCCAATCCTGTGCCCTATTATGGGTTATGTCTTTGACGCTCACACGGAACCTCCTCAAACTCCGTTTTGAATGTCATTTTATCACGTCTCATTCACTTGGGTGAGTTAAATGTTTCAAGCCAGAGAATGGCACACAATTGCCCAATCATCCCATAGAAGTGTCAACAGCATCTTAAATATGTCACTCGGGAATCTGGTCAATATGTCAGAGACAAATGTATAAAATATGATCATCTTCCTTATTTGCCCACCCCCCTATACATTTCAGCAGGGGTCTTTTAGGGACCACGCCGATAAATGATAAATAATCTTGAAGAAATTAAGAATATTTCCTTTGGTGCTTTTAGGTGGGGAACGGGTCAGTGGGAAAGGAGATAAAGGCTTTGGAGTCAGCAGGGTCTGGTTCTGATTTCCCAACTCTGTGACACTGAACAAATAAGTCATGCATCCCCTTTCGGCCTCCATCTTTTCATTTGTAAAATGGGGGAATAACAGGGATTTTTTGCAGGTTGAAAAGAGACTCATGAAATCATGTGCTTTGCACATAGTAGGCACTCACCAAAACATCCTGCTACCACACTACTGGCCACACTGAGATCATTACAGCTCTGTCTAGACCTTTGCCAAAGTTGAGCTGTTTCTTTTGTAGTCACTTGAACCTTCTGCAGGATGTGCCCGCAAATAACACCTGGACCACAGCTGGACTGCTGAAAGTGTTCTGAGTTCAAAGGGCCCATGTGGATGTGAAGGACGAGGCTGGGGAGCATTCTGTGGAGTGCTCGAGGATCCCATGGACTCTTCTTCAATCTGGGCAAACCTAGGGCTCCACCCTCCCTAGGTTTGAAGAGAGCATCCTGAGGTTTGCTCCTTGGGTGATTCTAATGGAGATTTTTAGGCTACGCTTTAGCTTTCCAGTTGCCTTTGGGTGGTGATATGAACAAAGGTGAGATTTGTTCTAGAAACACAGGGGGTTGCAACAGAGCCCTCCAGGGAGCAGATTTTCAGGGATCCCTGATGCTCAGGAAGAATTTATGTTTGTCTGAGTGGCCACGGGGAATTTCCCCAGGGTCACTTCATTACTTTCAGAGTACCTACAGGTCCAGGGCATTCACGCTCACAGGTGCTTGTTACCTGTTTACTGGATGCCTGACTCTGAGGATGAAACATTAAAAGACCATGTAAACCCAGGTGGGAATGGGATCTAAGCAGACGTTGTTGTTGGAAAGAGGTTGGGCTTCATTTTCAATATGGAGAGAGGTAAGAGATGTATGTGACCTATTAGAGGGGAGGGGGATGGGTAACCTGGTTCTGCTTTGAAAAGGAGAAAATTTTACCTTCTTCCAAATGGGTATCCCTTTTCTAACTTTTGCTTCTGAGTTGTGAAATTCTAGATGATTTCTAGAAATAAAGTGAGTTTCTTTCTTTCTCTCTCTCTCTCTCTTTCTTTCTTTCTTTTTTTGGTAGCAAATTGAACCAGGGGTGCTAAACCACTGAGCCACATTCCCAGCCTTTTTGATTTTTTATTTTGAGACATGGTCTTGATAAGTTGGCTAGGGCCTTGCTAAATTTTTGAGGCTGGCCTCCAACCTGAGATCCTACTGCCTCAGCCTCCTGAGCCGCTGAGATTACAGGTGTGCACCATCATGCCTGGTTAAAATGGGTTTCTAAATAGATTTTCCTTGTCTCCACATCCATCTTTTCTTCTCTCTTAAAACATGTGGCCACCATGAATGTCCCCATTTCATTTTTGATGGCTGTACATTTAGGAGGAATATCGTTTGGGATCAGGCAGAAACACTGAGACATGTTCTTCATTCAAGATTCCACAATAATAGCACCCTATTCCAGAGTCTAGACTCAGTTCCTATTTCTGGCCATTAGCTTCTCAACACCAGCATAACATTAGATGTTTTCTGATTTAGGGCATCCAAATAACACTTTGTTAAAAGCCTACATAGGTCAACTATGAGATCTGCAGAATTGTGCAACTAACTGACCTTAGAAACATTGTTAAACTATGTATCAAATAATACATGTTGGTGAGGATGTGGGGGAAAATGTTCTCTTATCACTCATACATTGCTGGTGGGACTGCAATGTATGAGTGATAACCACTCTGAAAAGCAGTGTGGAGATACCTCAGAAACTTGACCTGGTTATCCCACCTCTCAGTATATCCCCAAAGGACTTAAAATTAGCATACTATAGTGATGCAGCCACATCAATGTTCATAGCAGGTCAAGTTACAATAGCTAAGCTAGGAACCAACCTAGATGTTCTTTAACAATGAATGGATAAAGAAAATGTGACATACATACACAATGGAATATTACTCAGCCATAAAGAAGAATGAAATTATGGCATTTGTCAGTAAATGGATGTAACTAAATCTATCATGCCAAGTGAAATAAGCCAGTCCCCCAAAACCAAAGGCCACATGCTCTTTCTGATATGTGGATGCTAACATACAATAAGGAGAATGGGGAGGGAAGAACAGAAATTCATTGAATTAGACAAAGGGATGGGAATAGGAAAGAGTAGAATGAATCAGACAGAACTTTTCTATGTTTATGTATGAATGTACATCCTGTCCCACGGCAAGAATGGGATCCCAATTAGAAGGTTAGACTCCGTGTATGTATAATATATAAAAATACACTCTACTGTCCTGTATATCTAAAAAGAACATTTTTAAAAATAAATTTTAAAAATGTTCAAATTGCAAGCTCATGTGAAACTGGGGCTCGGCTTGCTCTTTATTGTGTCCTTCCCTCCACTATTTTGATAGTTGCTGTTTATTTGGTATTCAAAATTTTTCCTCTTCTTTACACACGAATAAGTCATAAAGATACCTTGATCTGTAAAATGTTTCTAGTTTCCTAAAAGCCTAGTTCCAAAGGAGACTCTCCAGAAGGTCCAGTTTTGGAAATTGCCCTCAGCAACAGATTTTGCTGAATAGCACTCTATGTGTTTAATAATAAAGTTTTCCTTCTTTTTTTTTTTTTTTTTTTTGGTCAACTATTTCTTGAGGAACTATTCTCTGTGATGCTGAGGTTACAGAAAAATATCATTTTTCTGTCACTGTTGGTGTTCTTCGAGGCCCGACTTTTAAGTGGATGTGCTTTTGGAAGCCTACATGGTTATCTACATCAGAAAAACACCTTATCCCGGGCCCCATCGGGTGACTTGGACAAAGTAATGCAATTTAGTTGGGAGAAATGGTATGTATTACGTTTTATAAGAGCCGGATTCCAATAATAACTGCCTGACCCTTGTGATCCTATGTTTTCAATTTTCCTTTTAAAGAATGCAACAAGCAATGCTGCCCAAGCATATTTTTCTGTCAAGTGTTTCCTGATTTGTGAGTTGCTGGGCAGATTTTCCCTCTTCAGTGTTAGAAGATGTGAACATGAAATAGTTTCTCTTAGAGTAACTTCTCGGGCCACTGTCTCATGGTATATGCCAAAGGAGAAGAAGGTTCCTTATGTGTGAGTGCAAAGAAACAGGGTGATATTTTTCATCTTGGTGCTACATTTGGTTTTGTTGGGTCCTTTGGACTCCATGTGAGCTCAGCGTTTGCTAAGTAAAAGAATAAATCTAGCAGCCCTTTGCTAATGCCAAAATATGTGTATTGAGTCTATTTCGGCCATAGTTCTTTATTTGACTTTGTTCTTGGTCAAGTCAATAGAATATATCCTATTTAGGAAGCTGTCTATCAAATTAGCAGTTTGGCATCTTTGGTAAGAGGTCAATGGTGATATTCAGTGTAGCTTCCCTAAGCATCACCTGGAACATCATGGAGTATATCTATTTAGGTAGATGAATAACTTAAAAAATCATTTGTAAGAAATGCTCTAGAGCCAGGCGCAGTGGCACACGCCTGTTATCCCAGAGGATCTGGAGGCTTAGGCAGGAGGATTGCAGGTTCAAAGCCAGCCTCAGCAATTTAATGAAGCCTCATGCAACTTAGTGAGACCCTGTCTCAAAATAAAACATGAAAAGGGCTGGGGATGTGGCTCAGTGGTTAAGCACCCTGGGTTCAATCCCCAGTACCAAAAAGAGAAAAGAAAGAAAAAACGAGAGGGGGAGGGGGAGAAAGTGAGAGAAAAAGAGAGGAAACAAACAAAAGAGAGAAAGAGAAAGAAGAAATGCCCTGAATCTTTGTATTCCCTTATCTTTAGGAAAATAAATCCATATAGCTTGAGTTTTTCTTAGTTTGGTGAGAATGTTAAAATGTATCACGATCTCAACTACTTCCCTACTTCCTTTTACTTCTTTCTAAATCAAAGAGCTGTTTAGCATTAGAATGGTTGTCGTATTAGTTATCTGTTGCAGCATAATAAGTTACCCCAAAACTTAGCATCTTAAAACAACCAGTATCTTTTTTTTTTTAGGTCTACTTGACAGTCGAGTGGATTTTGACATATTACACATACATGGAGTCTAACTTAGGCTAATTCGGATCCCGTTCTTGTGGTTGTACCTGCTGTGGAGTTCCACGGGTCCTGTGTTCATATATATGAACATGGGAGAGCGATGCCCCACTCCTTCTGACTTTCCTACTCCCATCCCGGCTTCCCTTGACTCCCCTTTGTCCATCTTTAATCTCATAGTTTCTAGAGTCAGGAATACAGGGGTGGATTACCAAGGTGGTTCTGTCTTGGGGTCCCTCAGGAGGTGGAGGCTGGCGGAGGTCCACAGGTGTGTGGTGACCGGCCTCACTAACGTGGCTCTTGGCAGGAGGCTTCAGTTCCTCTCTCTGTGAGCCTCTCCACGTGGCTGCCCGAGTGTCCTCAGGACATGGCAGTCAGCTCTCCCCAGAGACAGAAGAGACGACAGACAGGAAACTATGGTGACATTTATGAACTCGTCTCCAGTGTCTCTCATCGGGGACTTCCTTTCCCTTCCATTGTTGAAGTGAGTCACCGAGTTCAGCTCCCATTCAAGGGGAGAATTGGCCTCCCCCTCTCAAAGGAAGGACTATGAGAGAATTGGGGAGCAGGCCTTGAGAGCCCATAGTTGGCCACTCCATTTCAAGTTTCTGAACATGGGGTCTTCAACAGAGGTCTCAGTGACAGCAGTGCCTCTCTGTCCTGTCCCTCAGGTGCAGGTGTCTGTGGCTAGAGGCAAACCGCAGTGAGTGACCAGCCCCCACCAGAGTCACCGCTTCCCACTGCTGTCCTGGGCATCCTGGGAAGAACTTGCCTGAGCCAGTCCAGAAATGGCGGTGTGTGGAGACCTCATGCTGCAGTCAAACAGCACTTCCCGTCATCAGGCTTTTATTATCTCGAGGATGGTACCCCTGAAGAACAAGTCAAAGTGCCCGACATTTATTTTGTCACATTGAGGAAATAGGGGTGCTTCTCTTTAAATTTGTGGCTCTTTATCTTTTTCTTTCTTTTCTTTTTTTTTTTTGGTACTGGGTATTCAAACCAGGGGTGCTTAACCACTAAACCACAACACCAGCCTTTTAAAAAAGGTTTTATTTAGAGATAGGATCTCACTGAGTTGCTGAGGGCCTCACTAAGTGACTGAGGCTGACTTTGAACTCGTGATCCTCCTGCCTCAGCCTCCTGAGCCGCTGGGATGACAGGCAGGTGCCACAGCAACTGGTGTGGTTCTTCTTGGTAAAGCAAATTGAAACAAATCACATGTTGATGAACAAGGTTTGGAAAAGATCATCAGAATGCACTGGAGTAGAAGTTACAGTAATAATAAGACTGTTTATATTTATATACTGATAAATTCTGTTTTAAAGATCTTAGCTGAGGGATCTATAAAACTTTTCTGATAGTTCATTAATCTTATAGATTAACATAGAGAAAAACTGACCATTTTTAGTCAGTACACAAATCATGAATGATAACACATGCATAGATTCTTCTAACCACCATAATTAAGGTACGGAACAACTCCATTACTCCAAGAGATCCTTTCAGAGTCAAACTTTCTCCCGAAGTTTAACTCATTTCAACCTCTTTTTTTAAAAAAAAATTGTTATTTTTAGTTATACAGGACAATAGAATGTGTTTCTACTTGACATGTTATACTACATGGAGTCTAACTTCCCATTCTTGTGGTTGGACATGATGTGGAGTTTCCCTGGTCGTGTGTTCACATATGAACATAGGAAAGTTCTGTCCCATTCATTTTACTGTCTGTCCTGTTCCCATCCCCCTTCCCTTCTCCCCACTCACTCCTACCCAATTAGTGAACCTCCACTCCCCCAGAACCTGCATATCAGAGAGAACATTTGTCCTTTGTTTTTTGGGGGGATTGGCTTATCTCATTTAGTGTGATAGTCTCCAATTTCCATCCATTTACCCACAAATGCCATAATTTCATTCTTCTTTATGCCTGAGTAATATTCCATTGGGCATATATACCACAGTTTCTTTATCCATTCATCAGTGGATTATTTACTTATTTTGTAGATGGAAGGCCAATTGTTTCAGCACCATTTGCTGGAGAGACTTTTCTTTCTCCATCGAATTGCCTATGAACGTTAGTCAAAAACCAATTAGCTATATTTGTGCTTGTCTATTTTTGGACTCTCTGTTCTGTGGAGATGAGATTGTACTGGTTCTTCCTGAGCTGAGTGATATTGTTGTCACATCATCAGAATTTTGAATATTGTATTATGAGATTCTGCCCTTATTCAAACACCATGAAGAAGGCTGATGGTTTTGCTTGAACAGTCACCGAAACCAAAAGTTCCAGTGCACCGTTGGGGGGATGTGGTTTCCGTGTCTAGTCCATTTTCAAGGCCTTACGTTGCTGTTCAGATCATTGTGTGAAAGGAGCCAGCAGCCCATCTGGGACCTGGGACGGTTGGCTGTCGTCATTGTTTGGAATCCTATCTGTGCATGAGTCCTGTGTGAGTGGAATCCAGGAATTCAAAACACAACTTTCTGGGTTCATTTCTTCCAAGCACCCTCTTCTCCATGATCACCGCAGTACTTCCTGGCTCCCCAGGGCACTCGCTCATCTGTCTTCCATTCAGCAGACTAGAGTTACACATCTCATTCGGCTGCACGTTGCCTGTGATGACGGTCTTCTTTAGATCATGAGTAGAAACAGAGCAACAAGCATACCATAATGGGGTCCCCCTTCCACATACTCATGGAGACAACCTCTTTGACCAGAGAAGAAACTTCTCCTTCCTCAGAGTTTTAGGTGGGTCCTCGGAGCTTGTGTACAAGTGCCGCAGTCTGGCTGGGCACAATTCAGGAGCCACTTGTCAAAAGAAACTAACTTTATTTTTAGAACCACACACACCAAACAAAACAGCTCCTCAGGAAAAAACCCTCAGAGCCCAACTGCCACCACCGGCTTCCCACAAGCCACTCTCCCAACCACCAGCCTCTCCACCTCCCACAATCCTCCTGCTCTAGAGGCCGATTGGCTGGGTCGCATGGGCAGAGCCAAAAAAGTCCCCCAATGAGCAGCTCCGTGGCCTGAAAGGGCAGGGAAACAGCTCAATGAGCATCACCGCAGAGGAGCCAATCAGCTAGATGTTGCTGGGGCCGCTGTGAGCCAATCATCAGCTGGCAGTCTGAAAGTTTGCTGGGGCCCCTTCGGCTGTGGCTCTCAACATACAGGAGAATGGAGAAGAGAGAAGAGAGAAAAGGAAAAACAGGGAAATTCACTCCCTCGAACCTTTCGGAATGCCATTTCCCCCTCCTCCTGATGGAACCAAACAACTAGCTCCACGAGGGACTCCCTCTGTCCTTGACAACCAATTTCTCAGTTTCAGGATTCCTTGAACCTGGAGAGGGGATTCCAGAGAAAAAGAGGTGAACATTTTCCCATTCTCTAAGGCAACCCCAAAAGGCCCTGAAACAAGCTTCCATCGGATAGCTCTCAGACCTAAATATCACTTGTCCTTTGAGGAGAAAGATAATTTGTGATGATCAGTTAATGGACTAAGGATTTCACAAGGTGATATTGGAATATGATGTTACAATATGCTTGCTGGAATATTTTACTTCAAAAATCTCTTCAACTCTGGTTAAACAAATGGTATAAATCATATAGGAAAAGCAATATGAATATTTGAATCTTTCCTTCTATCAAAATAATGAGTTAATTTATCAGTATCTTCCAAAATGACCGGAAAGTTTTTATTTTTATTTGTATATTTTAAATATTTTATTGGTGTATTGTAATTTTACATAGTAGTGACGGGGGTGGAGGGGTAGGTGTGTTGAGATTTATTACTGAGCCTTGCAGATTTGAATCTTAGCAAGTTTGGGGAGGATTAGTAAATTCCCTTACCTCCTAAGCTTTTCCTGTAAGTTTCCCTGGGCAGGGAGATAGCATCCTTACCATTCTACCTCTGAAGCAAATCTAGGAGGCTCCTTCCATTCTTTGGGGGTGTCCAGACCCTAATAGCTCTCTGGAGGGGTTAGTTCTCTGATTTTTTTTGAGGAAACAACCCAGGATGGCCTGTTGACCTACTGACAGGTATCTCCTTGCTGGGAATGAAGTCTTGTGTGCCTACCTACAATAATGCTTTGTGTGCGTGGAGGTGTCAAAGTAGGTATGAGTCCACCCTTGTAGAGTTCTAGGTTAACAGATCACAGAACTCATGGCAGAGTTCCAGGAACAAAGTGGTCATTGTTCTGGGTGGCTCATAGGAGGGATGGGGTGGCCACCTGTGGCTGGAACATGTGTGGCAGTGAGCTGTCATTCTGGACCCTCATCTTGATGAGGCCAGCAGCCCTGGAACATGTGTCTGTGGACGGCCTACATGGTTTGTGTGGCAATTGCTGGGGCATGAATGGCTTCTGCTGGCTACCGGGACCCACTTCGAGGGTCCTGAAGTTGGTGGTTTGCACAGTGCTGCTGGGACCTTGGCAGCTTGTTGTTTGCTGCAGTTCCCATGTGGCCAGGAGCTGGGGCATTTGCTGTTCCTGAGATGCTACACTCCCTGAGAGTGACTTATTCTCTGTCTTCTTCCACCCCACTGCCCTTGTTGATGGTGGGAGAAAGGGTTCGGCAACCTTCGGCCCAGCAGTGATTCCTTTATAAAAATTACTTGAACAGCTAGTTTCAGCTAGGTGATAGTTGCTAGTTACTTCAGCTAGTTGCTATGGGTAGGTGTGACGAACCCATGCAGACTTATTTATTCATTTAATGTCAGTGCTGGGATTGAACCCAGGGGCGCTTTACAACAGAATTACATTCCAGTCCTTTTTATTTTTTGTTTTGAAACAGGAACTTGCTCAGTTGCTGAGGCTGGTCTGGAACTTGCAATCTTCCTGCCTCAGCCTCAGGCCTGGGATTGTGGATGTTCACCACCACACTCAGCAAAACCATATAGATTTAGTTATTTCTAGCTAATTAGGTTTGACTGTGGCTGCTCCAGGATTTCCAAGTCCCTCCAAGTCTCTGACTGTCCAACTCATTGTGTCTTAGCTCATTCCCTCCATCACCCCACCCTCTCTGATCAGCTCTCACTTCCATCCCAGACTGCAGAGGAGTCATGATTTGCTGTCCAGGTCCACTCCACCATCTTGCCTCCTTAGAGAGTCCTTACTTTTAAAGAATCACTATTAACTCAAAGAGTTAGACATATTTGATCTGTGCAGATCACTGCAATAATTAACTTTATTGATGCTCAAATCGATCGAACACTTGACTCTGTTCCCTAACATTTTTTTCTTTTCACGTTTGGCAAAGTTTTAATTCAAGAACATAATTTCCATTCTCTTACAACCTTCTGTTTTTCTTCAAATTCCGAAAATTGCATCACGGAAGTATTCTTAAACAAAACCCTATGTTTTCCTTTTAAAGTAAACCCATGCCATTTTTATCCCTTGTGCTTACTTCGTAGTACTCTTTTTACAGTTTTCCTTTTTATTTGTATTATTATTTTTACCTATAAATCAACTCAGTAAAAAGTGTACTTATTGAAAAGCTTCACACTAAAGGGCGTAGAAAGAAAACACCCCATTTTTAAGAATTTAGAGAAATGCTTACCGTCAATCAGAAGTGGAAACGAGATAAACGCCCAGATACGATGGCGCACACCTGTCATCCTACCCACTTGGCAGGTGGAGGCAGGAGGGTCACAGGTTCAAGCTTACCTGGGAAACTTAGTGAGATACTGTCTCAAAATAAAAATTGAAAAGGATTGAGGATGTAACTCAGTGGTACCAGTGCCCCTGGATTTAATACCCCCAAACAAAACAAAACACTTTTTCTCTTAAATCTAATTTTCAAAAGCAGAAAAGTATGTATAAATGAAAAGAACAAAAAAGAAAAATACAGAGGCCAATGAATTCTTTTCACCTTGGGGGGCCAAAACAATATTTCAGGCCGATTCATATGGACTAACACAAACCCCAGGATGGTTTCTGTCATCACCACAGTGTTGTTCCACCAGGAAAGGAGCCCACATCTTGGTCTGCCTGCTGACACACTGCCCTGCTCTGGGCAAGCCACTTCATCTCCAGGACCTCAGTTTCCCCTTCTAAAGGGTTAGATCTGAAGAGTGATAAAATCCCGAGATTTGATTTCACATAATTTATTGCCTGTTTTCCTTTTCTAATTTTTGTATTGGTGCATTATAATCATGCATAATGGTGGAATTTATTGTTACATATTCATGCATGCCACAATACATCAGTACAATTTAGCCAATATCATTCCCCAGTATTTCCCCTGTCCCTAGCCTCCGCCCTCTTCCTCTCCCTTTCCCCAACCCTACTGATCTCCCTTTGATTTTCATGACCCCCCCAACACACACACACTTGTCTTTTCCTTTCTCCTCTCTGTCTTCCACATATAAGAGAAAACAAATGACCCTTGACTTTCTGAGTTTGCCTTATTTCACTTAACATAATATTCTCAATTGCCATCCATTTTCCTGCAAATGACCCAATTTCATTTTTCTTTATGACTGAATAAAACTCTGTTGTGTATGTATACCACGGTTTCTTTGTCCAGTCATCCATTGACAGATACCTAGGCTGGTTCCATAGTTTGGCTATGGTGAATTGTGCTGCTATAAACATGGTTTGTATCGTTTTTGTATACTGACTAATTCTTCAGGAGAAATACCTGGGAGTGGTAGAGCTGGGTCATATGATGGTTCCATTTCTTGCCATTTGAGAAACCTCCATACAGATTTCCATAGTGACCATAGTAATTTACAATCCCACTAATGGTGTACAAGTGTTCCTTTTCTCCACATCCTCTCCAGCATTTACTATTATTTGTATTCTTGATGACTGCCATTCTGACTGGAGATGACATCTCAGTGTAGCTTTGATTTGCATTTCCCTACCTGCTAATGATGCTGAACATTTTTTTCATATATTTATTGACCATTTGTATTTCTGCTTTTGAGAAGTATCTGTTTAGTTCATTTGCCCATTTATTACTTGGTTTATTTGGGGGTTTTTTTGATGTTAAGTTTTTAGAATTGTTTATATATTCTGAATATTATTCCTATGTCAACACAGCTAGTAAAGACTTTCTCTCATTCCATAAGTTCTCTCTCTCTTCACATTCTCAGTGATTTTCTTTGCTGCTCAGAAGCTTTAAAATTTGATTCCATCCATCCCATTTACAAACTCCTGGCATTATTTCCTGAACTTTAGGGGTTCTATTGGGAAAGTCATTGCCTGTATGTGGGAGTGTTGGCCCTTCCTTTTTCTTCTAGAGATTGTATCATTTCTAGTCTAACTTCTAGGTCTTTGATTCATTCTGAGTTTGATTTTTTTGCAGAGTGAGAGATAAGGGCCTAATCTCATTCTTCTATCAATGGATAACCAGGTTTCCCAGCACCATTTGTTAAAAAGACTGTCTTTTGGGGGGTGGGGATGTGGCTCAAGTAGTAGCACACTCACCTGACATGCGTGAGGCACTGGGTTCGATCCTCAGCACCATATAAAAATAAAATAAAGATATTGTGTCCACCTAAAGCTAAAAAAAAAAAAGACTGTCTTTTCTCCAATGTGGATATTTAGTAGCTTTGTCAAAGATCAGATGATTGTATCTGTGTGGGTTTGTCTCTGTACCTTCTATTCTGTACTCTTGGTCTACATATGTGTTTTTATGTCAGAACCATGCAGTTTTTGGTACTGTAGCTCCTTAGTATAATTTGAAGTCAGTTATTGTGAGGCCTTCAGCAGTGTGTGTGTGTGTGTGGGGGGGTGTGGGTGTGTGTGTGTGTGTGTGTGTATGGTGTTGGGGATTGAACCCAGGGCCTTGTGCATGTAAGGCAAGCACTCTACCAACTGAGCTACATCCCCAGCCCTTAGCATTGCTTTTTGGGCTTAGAATTGCCTGGGCTATATTCTGGGTCTTTTAGGTTTAAAAATTTTTTGTTATCACCAAGAACAAATAATGACATAAACCAAATCACTTACCTGGATCACAGAGAGAATAGGTGTCAATATAAGACTAAACATCCAACAGACAGATCTTTTTCTTAAGGGTGTTGTCTGCAAGTGCTCAGGAACTAAGTACATCTTCCATCCACTCATTTCTCAGTTATTTATTTGCCCAATAAACCAACAAAAGCATATTGGATACCTAATGCATGTCAACCACTGTAGTATGCACAGGAATCTCAATACAAATAGAAATGTAAGGCATTCCCTATCCTACAAATCATTTTCTAGTTGGGAAAAGTGGGACATTTGTCAAATAATTGGACAAATATATAAAAAAATGTAATGTAAAAAATTAAAAAGGATACCTCTGAGGAGAACATATGGGAATGAATAGGGGAGCTGATACGTTCTGGGAGGTCAAGGAAGGCCTCCCCTACTGAAGGTAACTTACTTGGATTCTAAAGGAGGGGAAAAGACTGACCAAGCACAAGTATTGAGAGGGTATATGGTTGCAGTGGATAGAATTTTATTTTATTTTTTGGTACTGGGATTGAACCCAACCACTAAGCCACATCCCCTACTCCTTCTCTATTTTATTTAGAGACAGAGTCTTGCTAATTTTCTGAGGGCCTCACAATTAAATTGCTGAGTCCGGCTTTGAACTTGCAATTCTCCTGCCTCAGCCTCCTGAACTGCTGGGTTTATAGGTGTGTGCTTCTTTGCCTAGCTAGAATCTTTAATATTTATATACTATCATTTCTCCCTATAACCCATTTATGTATTCTAATCTGGCCCTATGTCATCTGTAATCTTCCTAAGGCTAGATTGAAAAAAAAATATTTTGTAGTATTCTGCTATTTAAATTTTTTTTTCTCTTTCTTACAATTCCCTTCCTCAACAAATGACATTAACCTCTTTGGGTCACCAGGCCAAGCATACACCAGGCTATTTGCACAAATAAGCACACAGTCTTCATTTAGCCTCTCTAAAACAAGAAATCTAGCCAGAGTGTCTGATAAAGATTCACATGCCTTCCTTTGCTTTTTCTCTGGGACACAGTGAGATTTCAATTAAGAAGAGTCCAGAACACTGAGTTATCTACAGAACAAGTTGAAACATGTCTCCGAGCTCAGCTTTGATTCTAGCTGAGCCCTCTGGGCCTTAAGCCCCAAGGGGCTCCCTTCTCCTCTTTGCATTTTTGTTTACTCCTGGTAACCAGGCCTGGAGGTAAAGAAAGAAAGTTGGGACAGTAGCTAAATAAAGAAACTTTGTCTTCACCCTGGGACCCATCCCCTTAAGGGTGGACCAGCCTTTTCAGAGAAAAGGAAGAGAGAGAGAGAGAGAGAGAGAGAGAGAGAGAGAGAGAGAGAGAATATAAATATATAGCACAGTACCTTTCACCTTAAATTAAGAAGATTCACATTTCCAAGGCATTGAAGACCTCCTGGATGAGGGCCCTGGGGCACTCCTTCTTCTCCCAGCCTGGAGGACATTCTGGGAGTGCTTTGAAGCCAGTACCATGGCCTTTTCCCAGGCTCATCTTTTTGCAGCTACATGCAGAGACAGGGGACCCCTCTGGGGCCCAAGGAGAGTGCACTCTTAGCCCTTGGTGCCGGTAGCCATTCTGTGGATCCTTATCCTGTGCTGGAGAAACTCTACATGAGGGGCCTCTGCCTCTCTGCCTCCAGGACTCTCCTCCCTGATCAGGTGCTGCTGACCGCACATTAGCAACCACCAGCAAAAGTCAGTGATGGTTTGCTGCCCAGCTGTTAGGTCTCCATTTGAGACCTGGAAACATCATAGTGTCTTAGCCAGAAAGATCTGACGAGAGGGGTGGGGGTGACATTATTGGTGATTCTTGTTTTCAAACTCAAACCTGTCGAAACCAAACTGGATTTTATTGCTCTTCTATCTGAATACTCCATGGGCAGATATAGCTTCAGGGATCACATGGTCCAGTGAGATCTGAAGCCCTTGATATCGCTACTAAGTTAAAAAGGAAGATTAGGGTCCTGTTAACAAGAGAGGAAGGAATGGTATTGGATTGCTGCAAATAATAATAATAATAATAATAATAATAATAATAATAATAATAAAATGCCCATTTCAGTTAGTTTAACATACTTAGTGTGTCTGGGTGGAAATGCAGCAGTAAAACAATCCCAAGAAAGAATAGAGATCATGTGGCATCTGAGGGAGTCCACCAGCAAGTTAACCTTCACAGAGTGATACGTGCCCTGTTTTAAAATAATGAGCCAGCCAATCTAATGGCTTCTCCCTGTCCACTGTTCCATGTTTCATCCTCATGACTGTGAGCTTCCGGCTTCATAAGAATAGAAATGGGTAGAGGAGAGAATGACTTGCCGACTCCCAAAGATGGGGTGGTGCCAGGGTGGAAGAAAAGAAGGTGTCAAAAGAACATGGGGTGGTATGTGGTGGCACACGCCTGTAATCTCAGCATCTCAGGAGGCTGAGGCAGGAGGATCCCGAATCCAAAGCCAGTCTCAGCAACAGGCGAGACCCTAAGCAACTCAGTGAGACCCTCTCTCTAAATAAAATACAAAGTACAGCTAAGGATGTGGCTCAGAGTTCGAGTGCCCCTGAGTTCAATTCGAGTACGCCCCTCCACCTCCCCCCCCCAAAGAAAAGGAGAACATGGGATGTTTTAGATGGGAAAAGAAGGTGAAGGACAATATCTGTAACTAAAATGCTGGTTCTAGAGGGAAGCACTAAAGAATTTCTGGTGGGGCCAAGAACCATCCACAAAATGTGTAGGGACCAGTTACAGAGGCCAAAGATGACTCCCAAAGCCTTATCTGGACTCAGTAGTGGTTAAAGAATTCATGAAGCCCTCTTCGGGTTCTGCACATGTGTGTAGACATGAATGCTGTGTGTGTTTGTGGAGGTGTATATTGGGGGGGGCGTGTGTGCAGGTGCATGCACCTGGTTGTAGGAGGCAAGTGCTCTTGGTGCCTGGACCTTCTTATCACAGGGGCTGGGGAGGTAAACAGAGCCCAGGGGACCAACAAACCAGTGGATCAGATTCCTTTTTCTTCCTAAATGATGTGCTGCTCTCACAAACAAATGGATCCGTTCCAAGATCAGTTTGAGCTACATCTACTCAGTACCTATCTTGTTGTTTTTTTTTTTTTAATTGGGGATTGAATGCAGAAATCCTTTACCACTGAGCTATATCCCAGCTATATCCCACAACAATTGAAACTCAGGGGCACTCCACCACTGAGCCACATCCCAGCCCTCTTTTGAATTGTATTTAGAGACAGGGTCTCACTAAATTGTTTAGCACCCTGCTTTTGTTGAGGCTGGCTTTAAACTTTCCATCCTCCTGCCCTCAGCTTCCCAAGCCACTGGGATTACAGGTGTGCGTCACCGCGCCTGGCCCAAGTTCCTTTTAAAATTTTTATTTTGAGACAGGGTTTCACTAAATTCCTGAAGGTGTCACTAAGTTGCCCAACCTGGCCTTGAACTTGCCATCCTTCTGCCTTGGCTTCAGGAGTTGTTGGGATTGCAGGTGGGCACCTCTGCCACGGGGCCATTATTGAGTTAATTTCTCCATGGAAAGGTGACCTGCGCTTCCTTTTCTGTCCGTGTGACTTGGAACAGGTTATTTCTCCTCCCATATAGCAAACTTCTAAAAAACCAGAACAGGCTGATGATGAAGACTATGCTATCTTTACTGAGTTTGTCTAGTGGGATTTGGGTACATGAGTTTAGGGTCAAATTGGAAAAATAAACCCAGCTTACTGCCATCTAGATCTCAATATTGGAATAAGAGTCCCAGTTTTGCTAGAGCCTGGGAATGAGATCCCCAGGACCATTTAGCTGGACCGCACTTTGGGTTGGGTACCTTAGTGTGTGTGTGTGTGTGTGTGTGTGTGTGTGTGGTGAGGGGTGGGGCTTAATCTAAATGATTGCTGCTTGCATCTCACAGGACCCCGTGAGAACCTGCCATGGATCTTGCTTGGGAAATTGGAGCTGGAAGAAGAGCAGAGTCCAGGCAGTTGAAGCGTATGTGGAAGGGAGAGTTGTCTCCAACCACCAGCTGTTGAGAGCAACACTGTCCCCCTCTCCTGGAGCTGTTAAGTGCAAGAGGGGAGCAGCCTGTACTGTGTGGGCCATCTTGGCTCCATTGGAGGAACATCTCTGTGGTTTCCTCAGAAGGAGAGGCCTGTGAGGATGATGAGCTGCTCTCCTAAGCCCAACTCAGAACTTTATGCAAGTAAACATATTTAAATTCATCTCTTCTTATTCAGAGTAGGGAAAGGTCATGTTATCTATTATGAGCTGGAGAGGAAGAAAAATTCAGTATGCTGTTTCCTTGCCATGTATGGAGGCCTGGATTGGTTTCTATCATTCTAGAAATTATGACAAGTCATCCATAAAGATGAGGCACAATCCCCACGCAACCATTCTGGTAGCTAAAAAGGAACATTCTTTAGTATCCATTCATGGAGCTGTGCTAGCATCTCATTTAATACCCATTCATGAAGGCGTGGTAGCATCTCATTTAATTCATACATAACCACTGGAGAATACGCAAGCTCTCCCAGCCCCCTTAAACTTAGATTCCGGTGTCTGTGGCTCTTTAGGCTGTGTTCACATTCTTTGGGCTATTTTGCATACTTTTTTTTTTTTTAAAGTGGACACAACGTCTTTATTTTACTTTATGTGATGCTGAAGATCGAACCCAGTGCCTCACACATGCTAGGCGAGCACTCTACCACTGAGCCCCAGCCCCAGCCCTATTTTATATACTTCTAAGGAGTACTCAGCAAATTATCCAGGCCCTAAGCAACTCAGTAAGACACTGCCTCAAAGATTTTTAAAAAAATATTATAAAAGGGGCTGGGGATATAGCTCAGTGGTTAAGAGCCCTGACTAACTCTGTTTAATCTACATTTAAAGCTTCCTCAGCTTAAAGCCACGTTTTTACAAAAAAAAAAAAAAAAAAAAAAAGTTTTGATTTAATTCAATCCTATTCAATTCAAATTAATTCAATTAAGGAAATATTTGTTGAGCAACTAGTTGGTGGGATGCTAAGCCTGCAGCAAATATAAAAATGAATTGGATCAGACTCTGACCCCTTCAATGCTAAATGGCTGCTCAGAAATTGCTACTTAAAACTCTATAAACCAGAGGATTAAGATAGTATTGGAAATTGTACAGAGCTCTCTCTTCCTCTGACTAGAGTTGGCCAATTCTTTGCCATTATATATCTATATATATTATTTTCATCTTCTTCCCTTTCCTTTCTAACTACCACATTCATTTATTCCATAAATATTAATTAAAGGCTTATTTATGCCTGGCGGAGAGGCAGGGTGGGGAGAGAAGCTAATTGCTCTCATTTGTGTGTGCGGCATAGCCTAATAATACAGAGAACCCAAGCTACAGAGCCAGATGGCAGGTGTGTGAACAAGAACAGGTCATCCACCTCTGTCAGCTCCCGTTTCTCATCTGCACGTGGAAATAATAATAAATGCCCCTCACACGGCGGTGAGCACTAAATGATCTAATGTGTAGAAGGAAAGTTTCAGCACAAAGTAGATGCCCAATTTCTTCCTTTTAAAAAAATCATCACCATTATTATCTACTTTAGAGTAGAAATTCCTAAAAGTCAGAGACATTTGCTTTTTTAATTTTAATTTTTGGTACCAGGGATTAAACCTGGGGGGCGGGGGGCTTAAACACTGCGCCACATCCCCAGTCCTTCTTACTTTTTTCTTTTGGAACAGGGCCTCGCTGAGTTGCTGCCCCGCTTTGAACCTCTAACTCGCCTGCCTCTGCCTCCTGAACTGCTGGGATTATAGACATGAGCCACCACACCTGGTGGACATTCACTTTTTATGGATGATAAACAGCCTCCAGCACTTGATAGCAAGTGATGTGTGTCAGTAATGAATTGATACTAACAAATAAAATACTAATAAAAATACCTGAGTGTTTATGATCTCCTCTGCCCCATATCTGCCTGTAAGGAAGCTGGGATCAGGTGAGATTTATAGCATCCTTTAGCTCTGAATCTGGGTCAGATAAATAGGGACAACAAAAGCTCACGTGTGAGACAGTACAAGAAGGTCCAGAGAAGACATGACTGGGTTGTGAGAGCCTTAACCCAACCAGTGAATGAACCCCTGATGGGATTAACTGGGTGGTGGCTGGAGGCAGGTGGGGGTGGCTGGAGGAGGGGGCATTGGGGGCGTGGCTTTGGGGTCTCTATTTGTCTCTGGAGAGTGGAGTCTCTCTCTGCTTCCTGATCACCATGTGAGCTGCTTCCCTCCACCACAGTCTTCCTCCATGATGTCCTGCCTCCCCTGAGCCCGGAGGAATGGAGCCTGCTGTCTAGGGACCGAGACCTCTGAATCTGTGAACCCCTGAATCAACTTATCCTCCTCTAAAATCATTCTGGTCGGGTCTCTTAGTCACAGCATGAGAGAAGCTGACTCCAACAGCGGATCCACATGATAGAGAACAGAGATGGAGCCAGCGAGGAGACAGACTGGGACAGTCTCTGCAGACCTGCCCTGGAGAACATGGAACCGTGGGGGACATCTTGTGGAGGGAGAAGACAAAGTCTTGTGGATAGTACCTTCATATCTGAGGAAGAGAAAGAGATGAAGATAATGGAGAGAAAGCCCCAGGCACCCCAGCAGTCACAGTGGTCCCTGGGCTCAGAAGGTCACAGCAGTGGTTTAAAGCGCCGATGTTCTTCTCTGGATGTTGTTATCACATTTTGGACAAAGGGAGCCCACATTTTTCATTTTGTCCTTGGCACCACAAGTTATGTAGCTGCACCTCCTTAGGAAAGGCTCTGAGTTAGTTTTGTTATATGAAATGAAGATAATCCCCAATTTAGTGTTTTCTTGAGGTGTCAACAGCTCTAGATTCTTTGAGATCATTCAACTGCAGATCTTTTGACTGAGAACCAGATCACACAGGGGAAGTGTGAACCTACTCTCCATTCTGGCTGCAGGGGTCCTTGGGTACCTCCTACCCAATTTTCTGGCAGGTGGTCAGGACCACCAGTGTATATCCACCCCCTCAGCCTCTGCAGAAGCTGGGACAACATCCTGACCACGGTGACAGGAAAGGCTTAACGTGGTGCTCAGGGTTGACAGGAAGCCAGCAGTAGTTTTCCTAGAGTTCGTAGGACATGGAAATTTCTCCCTGAAGAATTTCAGAACTACTGGGCACAGTGGCACACACCTGTAATCCCAGTGGCTTGGGAGGCTGAGGCAGGAGGATGGCAAGTTTAAAGCCAGCTTCATAACTTAGTGAGGCCTAAGCAACTCAGCAAGATCCTGTCTCTAAATAAAATATAAAAAGGGCTGGGGATGTGGCTCTGTGGTTAAGTGTCCCTGGGTTCCATTCCTGGTACCAAAAAAAAAAAAAAAAAAAAAGTCCAGACCTGGGAAGAGGCACTCTTCTGTGGGTGAATTTTCTGCACAGTCACTTTCCTTTCCTGCCACATACGTTCCACAGAAAGGCACCACATGGGGACAGCTCAAATTGCCGTGAGCTCAGCCCATGCTCCAACATTTCCAGGGTCATTTTGATCTTGTTGGACTCAGCAGGCTTCCTTCCAGCGGCCCTAAAAAGGCTGACAGAAACAATAAAATACACAATTTTGGAACTCTTTGTCAGAGTTATACTTTGGGGGCCAACTCACCCATAAATACTGATTTCCAGTCCTCCTCGCCATTTACCAATCAACAACTTTCAGATCTGATTGTCCCCCCCATCTCTGACCACCACACGGCTCGTCTTGCTAGGGCTGTTTAGCAAGTGATTTGTGGTCCCTCCTGTGTCTGCGCTTATATTTCAAAGAGCCACACATGATGTCCATCTCCAGACACACATCAGTCTCTAATTTAGTGCCTATGTGTCTGTGATAGCCGGATTGAACTCAAGCTGGGAAAAATCACCCTCACCTCCCTACAATTTTAGGGAGTCTGTGATCAGGGAGGGGATTCCCCTATCCATCAAGAGTCAGAAATGATTACCACTCGCCTTCCTCCTGCCTTCGTCAGCAAGGGGCAGCAAATAGCCATCCCAGGAGACACATTCAAATTGGGGTGTCGAGGTCTGTGAATACAACTCTAAAAACAGTACAGTCTAAAGGAAACACAAAGACACATATTATAGGCCACACCACACCCTGGAAAAGATTTAGACTTTTTAAGAGTATTAACGTTTCTTTTATAGCAGATTGTTCTGCTCACAGAAATTACAATTACTGTCATTTTTGATACTGACAATGCAAATTACATATATTTTCTTCAGACATGCTATTTTAACTAAGTAGTGGAATAAAGTGGCAAGCCGTTCTTGCAAAGAGTGGGTCGCCTTAACTTTCTAGATCTGACTTTATGAGGAGTTCCTTGGTGACTCGCTGAAATGCCCCAACTCGAGAACTGAGCCACCTCACTGAGCCTGAAATGCCTTCAGACTCCTAATAAAGAGATCCATTTGGCAGTTCATAGAACTGGGAGTGCATAACAATATATAAAGCAGTTAAAAATCCATACTCCAGACAGGCACGGTGGCTCATGCCTGTAATCCCAGCAGCTCAGGAGGCTGAGGCAGGAGGATTGCAAGTTCAAAGCCAGCCTCAGTGCTTAGTGAGGCCCTAACCGTCTTAGCAAGACCCTGTTTCAAAATAAAAACATAAAAAAAAGCTGGGAGTGTGGCTCAGTAGTTAAATGCCCCTGGGTTTAATCCCTTATACGAAACATAAAAATATTTTTTAAGAATCTATATTCCAAGTATTATAGTGAGACTGACAGATGTCACATGAAAGATGTGAGAGTGGGTGGGGACAATGAGAAATCCATGCAGGCCAGATGCCTTTCACTAAGATGTTAATGTGAGCCAACCTTTTGATGTTTGGGACAAAGTTCACTTCTCAAGATTTTAATGGGAATCGTGCTAAAATGAAATAAAAAAAGGGCTCTATGATTCTCTAAGCTGACCAAAATCAAGAGGAATCTCTTATTGTAGGAATTCCTGGTGCTTTTAACTTGCTAACCTGTGAATGCTCTGAAAGTGCATGCTCAGCTCATTGAATTAAAAGAAGCATATGAAAATGGGTACAATCAGTAGGAACAGAAGAGATAGTGACCCCAGCTCTATCTCCTTTCTTTACTCGTCTTGGTCCCAGGGCAAGATGCTCTGTGGGTGCCCAAACTTGTTGAACCTTAGGAAATATTTCCGAGGATCATTTCAAGTGATGAAAGTTTTGGGACCCACTTCGGGCAAGTCCCATGTTGGGTCTGGGGGTATGTTTGTAGAGAGAAAGGGATGATGAGAGGTGGGACCCAAAGCTTTGTGGTGGCTATAGAAGGGTTCAGGGGTACAGGGCCCTATGTCTGTCTGGACTGGTGTTTGGGGGAATCCCAGTTATTTTCTTCTTTCCTCTTGGGGCTTCTTTATGAAGTTCAGAGAACAGTCCACTGTGGGTGGGCAGGAAGATGCATGGATACAACTCCAAAATATCAGGTTAATTTTCTTGAGTGTAGGATCTCTGGGAAGTTCCATTTTCCTCTGGGAGGTAAGGATCAGAGAACAAATGACCAGCGTGTTTTTACAGGGTGAAAAGAAAGTACAACTAAGAACCACAGTGTGGGCTCTCTAGCGCCCATAAACTTCAACATGCTGGGGTTTGAATGGGGAGATAAGCTTTCCAGGACCTGAGAATGCCTGAGTCCTATCTTGCCAATCAACCTCCTGCTGCCCTCCCTCCTCAGATCCTGGAGAACCTTCCATACTTCAGAAATGAAGATATCCACAAAGCTACCACTTTATTTGCAACTGGAATAATGTTGATATCTGGTTAAAAACCCGAGACCTCTATGGAGCCTACTGCTTCCATTATCTTTCACAGACCCAAAGCCCAGCATCTTTCACTGACCAGCTGCCCCAGAAGAAGCAAGATGAGGAAGGAGAGAGAGCAAGAGAGCGGGAGAGCAAGCCCTGGCTTATTGTACGTACCAGCCACCAGCGTGGAGAATGGTGGAGACGTCAGAACACCAAGAAGGAGAATTGGTTGGTAAACATCCAGGCAGTAAGACATAGGCTATGACAAGCCGGGTGCAGTGGTGCACACCTATGATCCCAGCAACTCGGGAGGCTGAGGAAGGAGGATCACAAGTTCAAGGCCAGCCTCAGCAACTTAGTGAGGCCCTAAGAAATTCAGTGAGACCCTGTCTCTAAATAAAATATAAAAAGGGCTGGGGATGTGGCTCAGTGGTTAAACAACCTGGGTTCAATCCCTAGTACCAAAAGAGAAAAAGAAAAAAAAATAGATTATGACAGCAAGTCCCACTCCATCTGAGGTAACAACCAAATGAGAGTGTGTCCTGGGGACAGTTTGCTTGATCAGAGGGCATGCTGGATCCACCCCTGGCTTACCGTCTCCCCAGCAGCATCTGAAGGTCTGGTAAGGGCCAGGCCACATCCCCACAGTAATCATCACATCGACTACTGGGTCACATCCAGCTGGAAGGAGGGATGCTGGATCATTAAACGTCCCACCCTGGTATCAAGACTGGATAAAGAAAGGAGATGGGGTTGGGGTCACTATCTCTCTTGTGCCTGTGGAATGAATCCATCTACCCATACCCCATTTTTTCTGGTGGAGGGCAGCTACCAGGGATTAAACTCAGGGACACTTGCCCACTGAGCCACATCCCCAGCCCTATTTTGTATTTTATTTAGAGACAGGGTCTCACTGAGTTGCTTAGTGCCTCATTTTTGCTGAGGCTGGCTTTGAACTCACAATCCTCCTGCCTCAGCTTCCTGAGCTGCTGGGATGACAGGTGTGCACCACCCCACCTGGCTACCTATTCCTCTTTTACTTGAATATATTGAGCATGCAATTTGACCAGGAAATTAGTCAGTCGGAGTGATGCGAATGAGTTATTTCCCTTTCTTGCTCTAGGTAACTCAAGTTTCATCTGGAGGAGCTGGATTTCTGCTTCCAAGTCGGGTTTGGCTCTGAAGTTGGCCCAGGGACCATAGACCCAGGGACCATGTGACATTCTCAAAGGTCAGATGGTCTACTTCACGAACTCTCAGGTACACTGGCCCTGACTTGGAGATACAGAGCTTTTCCACTGTTAAGACTTCTTTTCCTATATTAAGGAATATTCCCTTGCCTCCAACTTCATGTTCTTGTACTGCTCTTTGTGATGACAGAAAACAGCCGGACATGGTCTGTGGGTGAGTCTTTCTGTACGCTTGAAGATTCTTGATCTTGTTTTCTCTCGGTTGAAAAAAATCCAGTCTGCTTTTTACAAGTCTTCTTGTTCTTCCTTTCCCCCATATTTGTGAATGTTCCAAGATAAAAACTGGTTAATCCTTAACTTGTTAATCATGAAAATGTCTGGAGACCTTTCTAAACACCCCCAAATGGCACAACAGTCTCCAGATGTCCTTCCTAAGAATTCCAGAGATAGGGGGTGGCATGGGTCTGGGCAGGAATCAGTACTCTTCACCAGAATAAAGAAATTATTGGGATATTTTGAAGCTCTGCTTAAAGTCCTTTGTTTTCCAGAGATTGGCCCCAACTTTTGAGAGGGGTGCCAGGCATGTCGGTTGGCACCAGCATTATGGATGGAGGGATGCCGGGTCTGAATAAGGACAAACAGAATCTCATATACAGGGTTTGGATGTGGAACTTATTGGCCAGGAGGTCAGTCTCTGAGAATGGCTAGAAATAGGACATGAAAAAAGGGAGGTGACAAATTGTGATATGAAGGGGCTGGGGCGGTGGCTCAGTGGTAGAGCACTTGCCTTGTATGGATGAGGCACTGGGTTCGATCCTCAGCACCACATAAAATAAATGAATAAAGTAAAGGTAGAAAAAAATTGTGATATGAAGACAGACACACAGAGAAAGGTGGTCTGCGGAGGAAGAAGATGCTCTCTGAGGATTCAAGAGCACGACAGAGACGGGACCTTTTAAAGGAAACTAAGGCCGAACGAAGTCATAAAGGCAGGACGTAATCTGATGGAACTGGCATTGTAATAAGAAGAAGGACACAGGAGCTCGCTCTCTCCCCACCATATGAGGACGCTGGGGAGATGGCTACCAACAAGGTAGGAAGAAGGTCTTCCTAAGTAACCAAGCCAACAACTCCATCTCAGACTCCCGGCCTCCTGGACAGTGAGAACATAACTTTCTGTTGCTTGAGCCATCGTTCTGTGATGGTTTATTACAGAAGCCTGAACATACCAGTAAACCCAGATATTGTGGATGTTCGTCACCAGCCACCCAAAGCGACTTCACCAAATACAGAACTAACAGCTCTACAGGGAAGGTGAGAAAATCACAGCCGACTCCCTCCATCTCGGTTGATTCATCCAGGCACTCTGTTTTGCTCTCCTAAGAGGACACTTGCCTTCTTGACTGTTAGAGACCTTTTTATTTATTCATTCATTTTATATTTCTTTATTTGGTACCAGGGATTGAATCCAGAGGCGCTTAACCACTGAGACTCATCCCCAGACCTTTTATATTTTATTTTGAGACAGGGTCCTGCTAAGTTTCCTAGGGCCTCACTAAGTTGCTGAACTGACTTTGAACTTGCAATCTTCCTGCCTCAGCCTCCCGAGTCACTGAAATTACAGGCACATGCCACTGAACCTAGCTAGAGACCATTTTATGGACAATATTTAGCACGATTTTATTTCCTCTAGATTTAGTACTGAATGGCTTGTCATGAAAAAATTCTTCTAATTCAATTTTTCTTTCTAATAGAAAACAACACCAACAAGACAAAGCTAATATTTTGTAACAGGTATATTCACTCAATAACCACTGAAGTCATTTGTGAGGCCTTTGGATGTGAGGTGTCCCCCAAAAGCTCATATGTGGGGCGATGCAAGAAGTTTCAGAGAATAAATAATTGGGTTACGAGAGCCTTAACCCAATCAGTGAATTAAGCACCTGATGAGATTACTTGAGTGGTAATTGAAGGCAGGTGGGTGTAGCTGGAGGAGGTGGGCATTGGGGGCGTGGCTTTGAGGTATATATTTTGTATCTGGTGAGTGGAGTCTGTCTCTGCTTCCTGATTGTCATGTGAGCGGCCTCCCTCCATCACATTCTCCAGCATGATGTTCTGCCTCCCCTGAGCTCCAAGGAATGAAGCTGGCCTTCCACGGAGGAAGACTTCTGAAACCTTGAGCCCCTGAGTGAACTGTGAACTTTTCCTCCTCTGCAATTGTTCTGGTCAAATCTTTTAGTCATAGCAGCCAAAATGCTGGCTACATCATCAGTACTACCCTTGGCCTATTTTGTATGTGAGGAAACAGAGACCCTGAGAAAGTAAGTACCTTTAAGTCCAGAGCTAATAAATGGCAGAGCCAATACTTGAACCAGGTGTGACTGTGGAGCCCATGATTTTAAGTACATTGCTATCCTTGAGTTGGAAGCAAAACTCCATGTTTAAAAGCAAAACTCTCTCGTTGCTGCCTGAGGAGCAATGCCCATTCCTGCACCCAGGGAGCAGAGCAGTTAGAACTCTGTGGAAAAGAGCAGACAAGGGAGACCAAAGGGCCCTGGTGGTTTTGAGGACGAGTCAGGGCTTGACTCAAACCCAGAGAATAGAGGAGATGAAGGATGTTGCCATCTCAACATCCACTTCCTCCTTTCACGGAGCAGCACCTGCGCTAGACAAGGCTGACTTCACCCCTCCCAAGCTTTAGGAAAGGAACTCTCTCTTCTCTAGGAATTTTAGTTCTTCTCTTTAGTTACACGTGACAGTATAATGTATTTTGAAATATCATACATGCATGGAGTCTAATTTCCCATTCTTGTGGTTGAACATGATGTGGAGTTTCCTTGGTCGTGTGTTCACATTTGAGCCTAGGAAAGTGAGGTCCCTTCATTCCACTGTCTTTCCCATTCCCATTCCCACCCCTAATCCCTTCCCTTCATTCCCCTTTGTATAATCCAGTGACCTTCTAGTCTTCCCTCCCTATTCCCTTATTGTCGGTTAGCATCCACCTAGCAGAGAGAACATTTGGCCTTTGGGATTGGCTTATTTCACTTAGTATGATAGTCTCTAGTTTTATCCATTTACCAGCAAATGCCATCATTTCATATTCCTTTATAGCTGAGTAATATTCCATTGTATATTATGTACCAAGTTTCTTTATCCATTCATTGGTGGAAGGGCACCTAAGTTGGTTCCTTAGCTTAGCTATTGTGGCCTGAGATGCTATGAACATTGATGTGGCCATGTCACTATAGTATGCTGATTTTAATTTCTTTGGGTATATGCCAAGGAGTGGGGTAACTGGGTCAAATGATGGTTCCACTAAAAGGGATTCTTTCTAATGCCTTTTTCTTTCTCCATGTTGGATTCATCTTTAGGTTGAAAAGAGCAGGACTATTTTGTCTCTATGCTTCATATCCACCAAGGCCCCGTGGCAGATTAGCTGTTTGCTCTAAACTTTTACCCCTCCTGTCATTCCCAGGAAGGTATATATTTCCCCCTCTAGGGTGACACACCACATGGGTCTGATACTAAATTCACACATGTGACCCACTTTCTTCAGCCAGTCTTCTGGAGGATAAATCCATTCTCCTTGTCTGTGGTTGGGCCAATGAGATGGCAGGAGAGCCTTCCTGGTGGCTTGGGAGACAGCCTGGTCTTGGTGTTATGTGAGAAATTTCAGAAGAGATTCTCTCTTTTGATCTTGAGGCTACTATGATTGGATGTTGCCAGATGTTAGCTACGGCCACTGAAATGTTGCCCAGAAAAGCCCCACAAGTTCTTAGCACTAGGAGCACTAGGTCAGCCTATCTAGGCCTTGTCTGTTGGGGCAACTCGGTTCTTCTGACATTGTCTGAGATCAAAACTGAGTCTGGGGAGCGGGAGGGGTCTGCTGATCTATCTTGCATTCTATACTGTCTCCTATCCCTTCTCAAGACCAGTCGGCCAGGCCTGTTCTTCTCAAGAGGATGGAAAAGGTACAAAGATACCAGTGGAAATACACAAATGTAGCTCAGGCCTAGGCACCCTTACATCGGTTAACATTCCACCGTCCAAAGAAAGTCACAGGACTATGCTTAGCTTCAAGCCCACCTGCTGTGTCACCACAGGAGATGATCACAAGACCAACCCGCAACAGAAAGCGAAAGAATACACCTCCCGTGGAGTGTGGGGGAAAGGTGAATATTCTGAGCAATAGTCTAATCGACCACAGGGCCTTGCACAGATGTGGGGCTCCAAACCATGCCAACCCTCTTGCTTTCAACCTGAGAAAGAAAAGGGTATCCAAGGGAACCCCAGGAAAATAGATCTAGAGCAACTGAATCCAATTGACTCCGAGTTCTATTTCACTTCTGAATTTCCTCTGGTGTTGGCCAACTTTGACATCACTTGCTGCTCTAACTATCCCAGTGCAGAACACATTTCTCAGAATATTTAAGAGCAAAGGCCCAGAAGTGGGAATAAACATATTTCATTAGGGGAAAAAATATGCAAAGAGCCTGGAAAGACTGGTTTACTTCCAAGTGTTTTGTCCTTGGAAACCCAACCAAGCCTTCCCCCTCATCACCCGCTATCCCTGTTGCCGATCTATTTCTCCTTGATTGTGTACGATTCGATTTATTCCCAGGTCTGACCTTGCAGTTGGTATGGTAACAGCCTGACTGAACTGTGTCTTTTATTATTCACCACAGCTCTTGTCAAGTGAGTAAGAACCACATTTGCTTCCTGTCATGCAGTACTGGGCGTTGAGCCATTGAGGAGGAGGTGGGCATTGTACCCCTACAGGGGTCCATGCTTGAAAACCTGTTAAATTTCCACCACTTTCCTCTGCTCCCATTGATCGAAGCGGTTGCTGCCTTTCTGCCAGCTCTTGTTTCCTTGGCCGACCAGGTTCACTTCTATTGAACACTCCCGTCTTCTTACATTAATAACAGTCCATGAATTGCATGGGCGGTAGGTCCCAGAATTTGTAAAACTCACTTAAGGAAACTACTGTGAAGGAGCACAGGGATAGATCTCAGAATAGGAATCAGTCATTTTAAATAATACTTATAATGTGTTATTGATGCTCATAACTCAACTTGGTGCTTATAACTCTACTAAGAAGTTCTTGACACCCGAAAGGTTAAAATATTGAGGGTGAACCCTGGAGACCTGCTCTGTGCTGTGCACTCTGTGGAGCCCACCGTACACATTATTCATTCTGTCTTTGTCAAAACCCCAGGAAATAGCTATGATTGTCTCCATTTTTAGCGAGACCTTTTCTAAGGGGTGTTTAGGATTTGAATAAGTAATGCACTAGTCCATTTTATGAATGCAACACTGTACTCCCTGGTACAGAAGAGATATTTCACAAGCATTACTGAGTGCAGACTGGCCTGTGGGAACAGTAAAATATGGCCCTACCCTGTACTAATGGTATGACTTTGGTCAGATGGCTTACCCTATCTGTTTGACTCAGATTCCTCTCATAGTGCAGTTACCATAATGAAATGAGATAATGTACATAAGGCACTTAGCATAATGAGTGATGCCTGCTAAACTCTCAAATGGTGGCCGTTGTTATGTTTTTCCTACCATGAATGTCTAGCACAGCGCTATCCAATAGAACACTCTGTGCTAATGGAAGGGTTCTCTGTAGACACTATCCACTGCTCTAGCCTCTAACCCCATCAAGGACATAAAAATGTGACTGGTGCAATGGAAGATATTAGCCTTTAGATTAATTTTAATTAATTGCAGCTTAAATTTAAGTAAGCCCGTGTACCTAGTGGCTACCACACTGAACAGCAAAGGTCTAAGGTGTACCAGATGCAGTGTGTATTAAATAGGGTAAGACATGATTCCCATTTGTAGTTGAATGGCAGGACCGATCAATGAGCAATTGATTTGCAGGCAGGGTGATTATTGTAGTGCAACTATCGACATGATGCTATGGAAACTGAAAGCGGAAGGAACTAGTTCTGCCTGGGGATCAGGGAAAGCTTTCTGGAGGTCATGACAGTTGAGCTAGACCTTGAAGATGTAAGCAGAACTCCAGTGCATTCCGGCATGTTGATCGCCTTCTGGGGGCCAGGCACCGGGTTTAAAAAAGTCTATAATTAGTGGATTAGAGGTGAGGTGAAGAGCTCAGAGGAGACACCTATACTAGTAAGATTTGGTAACTGATTGCATAAAAAAAGCCAAGAGGAAGAGTAAGTCCAAGATGGCACTGAGGTTTAGAATCTGGAGGAAAGGGTTATTTAAAAATCATCCAGAAACCTCTCTTGCTATTCTTTAGCTCTAGTCTCCATTTGACCAAAGATTTGGGTTTTTAAATACCCACTCAGTCTCCCTTCCTTGTTATCTTCCTGTGAACAAGCTTGGTCCATAACCATCTCGATCCACAAAAATGGCTTATTTATGATCAGATTCACAACTTGCTGGTAATGGAGTTGATACTGAAGTCTGAACTTCAGAGCTGCAGGAGAAGGCATCAGGTAATGAAGTGACCACACAGGGCTCTGAAATGTGTTCTAAGAGCTGCTCTTTATGACCCCGTCTGCTCCTCTGCACACCACACATACCGCACACCCTGGCTCAGCTGCCTCTTCCCTTGCAAAGACATCCTGCAAGAGTCCTCTCTGGCAGAAAGAATCTCGGCAGTCCTTCAAGTTCAAATGCATGCTATTCATTGAATAAATGTGTAGGGAGCCAGGCTCTCCACTAGGTACCAACAATGCAAAGGTGGGAAGGAGTAGGGCTGGGCGCATTGTCCCCAAGCTCTTCTGCCCCTGGTACTCAGTTTGCTTGTGCTCACTGTGGGTTGATTCCTGAGGATGGGACTATCCCCATATTTTTCATGATGTCATTATACCAAGAAAGGGTATTCCAATGTATTATTGAGAACCTTGCATCGCTCTGTCTGGGGAAAGACCTCACTAGCAAAATAGCACAACATTGGGTGACACAGAGTAGGCTCAGATTCACCTTTGAACCTCACTCTGTGACTCATTAGGAGAGGTGACTGGCTTTGGTTTGTCCCCCAAAGGTTCAGTGCTGAAGGTTTGGTCCCAAGGGTGGTGGTCCTGAAGTGGTGAAACCTATCAGAGGTGGGACTAGGGGAAGGTTCTGGGAGCTCCACCCTGATGAATTGATTAATGCTGTCTTGTGAGAGTGACTTGTTGTAAAGGCACTCCATGCTGTGGCCCCTTCTGCATATGACCAGTTTCCCTTCTGTTCCTATGACAAGTTGAAATGCAGACAGGTGGTCCTCACCAGGATACCAGAATTCTGGATCTTTTAGCCACCAGAATCATGAGCCAAGCAAACTTTTTAAAATTATAAGTTCCCAGTCTCAGGTATTTTGTGATAGCAGTACAAAATGAACTAAGACACTACATCAAATATTTAACCTTTATAGGCCTCAGTTTTCTCATCTGTCAAACGGAGGATAGCTAATAATAGTAACTATTATTTGGACTATAAACACTCTGGCACTTGGCACATACTATGTTCTCAGCGCATATAACAGTTATGTTATTTTAATGATTACACAGCTTTAAGGACACAGTATATAATTCAAAATAAAAGAGAGAGAGAGAGCTGCCTCCTTCCATACTTCTTTTCTTCCTATCTCTGTTCCTCCTTTCCTTCCTTCTTCAGTTCTTTCTCACTCTTTCTTTCTTTCATCTTTTTCTTTTTCCTTTGTCTCTTTATCCCTATTCTTACCGCCCCCCCCCATCCCATTTTTATCAAAGCAAGGGAAATTCTTAGTTTAAAAAATATATTTCAATGCAAAAAATACCGAGCAGGCAGGTTCAGTTAATTAAATCCAGATGCTGTCTTCTTTCCTAAGATGGCAGGCCCTATTTTTTTTTTCTTCTCATTGTTTTGCATAAGCATTTCTTGTGCAGCCAATTTACTCACAGCTTCCTACCAGTACAAACCCACTTTAGGACCATAAAAGCAGTGGAAAGAGAGCAAAACAGAAATATGTTTTTCTCTCCCCAGAATCTCTGATTGGTTTTCTGGCAGTGGTTGTTATGCTAGCTCTCAGGAAAAAAAAAAAAAAAAAAGGAATCAGAAAGAATTTTTTAAAATTATTTCCCTGAGTGCTTGCCAATTGCTGTGGTGTAAATATGCCCTCCATGGTTGACTTCAGCATCACAGAATGTGAACTGGGAGGGGGACCCAGAGTCAGTTCTTAAGGGCACTGTGTCCCAACCCCCCGCACACCACCCTGCTAGGGACAGGCAGACCCACCAGGCACTCAGCCTTGTCCACCCCACCACCCCACATCCAGGGAGCTGGTTCTAGGCCTGAGCACCCCTCTTTCAGATTCTACCTCATCGGGTTTCTACCTCCATTCTCTGTCCCTCCATCTTTATTTGCCAAAATAATCAACCTGAAACCCAAATCAGTACATGTTATTTACCTGTTGCATACTCCCAGGGGCTGACCTTTGTTTGACCCCAAGTCTTCCACCACCTCCTTCAACCTTTCATGGAGCTACTCTAGGACGGTCATCTTGACATAAGCCCCGTTATATCTCCAAGTCTGTGCCTGTGTCTAACCCACTGCCTGGAACACTGTCCCCAAAGCAAACACACACATGCAGCTTTACCTGGAATTCCTACTCAAATCCAAGCCCTAGCTTAAAAGTTCCACACCCAGCAGTTTTTCTGACCCTTCTGACACTAGAAAGCATTATTTACTCCCTTATCTATCTGGATACCTTTCTCTCATAGTCTGGGCTAAGACATGACTGATTTTTTTTCCCCTTATATCTCTAGAACCTAAGATGGCAAAGAGGCTGTGAGTCCAGGGTGGATTGCTCATTCACCCATTCCTACACCTTCAACCAATATTTGTGGTGCGCTCATTTTACACTGGGCATCATGCTGGGAAGGACAGCAGGACTTCCTCTTCTCTGATGGAACTCGTGGTGTACTCAGGGGTATGGACACTGGACAGGGAGACTACAATAAAAACGAACTACAAATATGTTCTATGAAGAAAACAAACCATGATGACCTGAGCGATGTTCCCACCAGTGGGTGGAAACCTGGAGTATAGCCTTTTAGGGGCTGGAGCCTCACTCAGAGAGCCGACCACCATGACGTGAATTTGATTACACAGCAGGTAGCAGCTTATAAATGAAAGCAGAATCCTATAATATTTATATTTGTGTTGCACTGAACTAGATTTCCAAGCCAGCTGGGATGTAGTGGCCTAGACGGACAGAGCCAGAAGAAAAGGGAAGGGAGGAAATACAGATCAAGGATTGTTGGAGAAAGCAGAGAGAACTGAGCTGGAGGGGTAGGGGTGGGGGTCTGAGAGCAAGCACATTGCTTGAGCAGGGTTCTGGCTTTGTTCTTTCTGCACTGACAAGATTGAAAGAAGACTGCGTAGGGTGTGGAGGAGGATTTGGATGGGGCTGTTGTTTATTGAAATTGATACAATGGTGGGGGAAGATGGTTAAGCTCTGTTTTATGTCTTTGTGTCTCTATTTATTGAAGTTTTTGGGTCTTAAGTCACATCAAATTCAGTTGATTTTTGGCGGGGGGAGGTGGATGATTGGGCTCACGTAATTAGAAAATCCATAGCTGTAGTCAGCACCTGGATCTTAGTCTCTAAAACCTTTCCACCATAAAAGGAACCAGGATCCCTTGGAGAAATGACTGGTTCTAAGAACTGGGGGAAGAGAACAGAGTTAATGAGTTCATGAGCTTGGAGAACTTGATAGTTCCAGAAAATAAGGAAGTGCTCAAGAACACAACACACACACACACACACACACACACACACACACACACACACAAACGCACACGCACGGTTGGGAACACCAGGAGGCAATTGCAAGAACTCACCATGGCCAAACTCACCATGGAATCAGTGAAATGTTGACTCAGAAACAGAAATGTGAAATAAGTCCATCCTGATGCCATTACGTGATTAGATAAATAAACAAGGGAGAGTAGACAAATCTCCCCATGAAGAAGAATTTTAAACAATTCACCAAAACACACTGTCCTTGAAGATGTGGAGCACAATTCTCCAGGTCCTAAGTATGAGCTGCACAAAATGAATTCTCTCCAAAGAGCACAGTACAGAAGTTGGGGAGGAACTTCATTATGGGGAAACCTTTAAACATACGTCAGCCAGGAGGCCAATGTCAGCACCCACGATGATGATTACCCTTGATACGATGTGATGAAAGTGGCCTTCCACCACACGGTCCTCCTCCCGGAACCCACGTTCCTGTTTAGTCACAAGGTAAATGTTGGAAACTCCAGTTGAGGAGCCATTCCATAGGGTATCAGAGCAGAACTCCTCAAAACTGTCCAGGTCACAAGAAGCAAGGCAAACTGAGAGACTAAGAGGGGGTTCAGGGTACCTGATGGCTCAGCATAATGTGCTCTGTTGGATGAGATCCTAGAATGGAAGAATACTCAGTCAAAACTAAGGAAAATTGGATGAAGTCTGAACTTCAGATAACAATAATGTATCCACGTTGGCTCACTAGTTGTAACGTACCACACTGGAGATGGTAAAAACAGAAGAAAATGGGCGTGGGGTGTGTGGGAGATCTCTGGCCTATCCTCATAGATTGTTGGTGAACTAAAAATCAAGTAAAAATCTTAAAAAATATTTTTAAGTCCATAGCCCAATAAACTTCAGATATGATATATTAGTCAGTCATCGTGACCAAAACAACCAACAAGAACAACTCAGAGGTGGAAAAGTTTTGGGCTCAAGCTTTGAAAAATGTTTCAGTCCATGGTCAGTTGACTCTATTTTTCTAGAGCCAAGGTGAGGCCACATCATGGCGGAAGGGTATGGCAACCAGGAGGGAAGGGAGGTGGGGGAGAGGGAGAGAAGGGCGGGGGTGGAGGAAAGAGTTCTTCTTGCTTGCCAGGAACAAAATATAAACCCCAAAGGCACACCTCTAGTGAACAGCTTCCTCCAGCTGAACCTGACCTGCTTATAGTCATCACCTGGTACAGCAGTTCTTTCAGATTTTTAATCCATCAAGTGGATTAATCCACTGATTAATTTGAAGCTCTCATAACCTAGTCATTTCACCTTTGAATATTCCTGCATCATCTCACACATGAGCTTTCCAGTGACACCTTATATCCAAACCATAACATAGGACTAGGTCAAGGATCCCAAATAATGTTAACTGGAATCCATTTCTCTATTTTTTCCCTAGCTGTGTTAATTTAGCTTTCAGGCAGTCTCCCTTCACTTGTTGGAATCATAAGACCCCCAGACTTACATTATCCCAGTCAAAGACCAACGCATTCCTAGTAGCTTTAATGAAAGCCTCGGGTTTAGATCATATGTCCATCCTGGAACCAATCAATGTGGCCAGTGGTATGGGAGACTCGGATTGGTCAGGTCTCCATCACATGCCAACCTACCTACTTCTGACACTGGGGTACAGGGAGCCCCACTCCAACCCAATAGGTGAGAGTATGGAAGAGCATGAGAGAAATCCTCACTAGTGAAAGCTTCTAAATTTTAAGTCACCTAGAAGAGTCTTTTAAGGAAAAGGGACCACATGCATAGCTCTGAACACCGTGGCATGAGTTGGTAGCTTAGTAAGAGATAAGTGGATGCTATTCAGGAGAAATGACAGATGACCCCTTTAAAACACAGCCTTCAAATCTATGCAAATAATTGGGGGATGTGGGTGGAGTCCATATTCTTATCAACTGTAAGGATAAAGATGGGGGAACCCAGGGGACTGGATGCTATAAGAACTCAGGAAGATCACAACCGAATAAGTAGAAAACAAAATGTTCATCGAGGACCCAAGAGAATTTAGAACCTGGGTAATGGAGACCTCAGTCCACTACTGTGCTGCCCAGAAGCTCCCATACACCTGCCCGTGTTCTCCAGACTTCTGTAAATTTTCAAGTTTCTATCCAAGAGGGAGGTAGTCTCTTGGCCAATGACCAGATCCTTTTGTACCTGGCCATCACGGTAGTCTCTGACCAGCCTATAAATGGGCCTGCCTTGGGTCAGCAATCACTCTCTGCTCCCCAGGAACTGTGGTGTTGCTCATCTGAGGTGAGACTGTAGACAAGTTCTTTTCAACACCTGGAGGAAGTTGAGGCAGGATAGACACCATGACCAGAAAATCATAAATATTGCCTCCAACAAATTTTTGATGGGAAATACATATCCTGCCTGTGTCCTAATTTGCACAGATTTGGAGAACAGTTCACTTCATGTAATCATTTCATTCTAAAGATAATGACATTTGGTATACACATTGTCCCTCTGTTTCACCGATACAATAGTGTTGCCTTTAGCTTATGGCCGATGCCTGTGGGCTCTCCCATTCAATTTTTAGCTCCATACTTTTTCACCAGAGCATATTAGACAGAGCGCAAAAGCCTTTTGTGAAGCATTGTTATCAGAATGGCGGCCTAGTGTCAAATAGCTCCAGGGATAAAGACAGAAGGAGAATCATCCCTCCAAAACGAGCTCCAGTAGCACAGATCCAAACTTCCCTGTATTAATCTCTTTAAAATATTTCTTCAAGAAGTTGTGCATTGCAAAATACAATATAACATTCATATCGAGTGAAATAGGGATTGCTTTGAGCAAAACTTTTTGTACTCTGTATAATGAATACTGCAATAAAAATACATATTCATCTCCAGATCACAAATCATAGCAATTTAAGCCATCTTCTCTCTGGCTCTAGCATTTTGAGGAAAATGGATGTGTGGGCCCCTTCTCCCAGCCCAGGGGTGCCTTCCTGTCTGGGAGGAAGCCTCTCTGTGTGTGAGTTGCACAGAGCTTGTTTATTTCCAGGACTTTCTCATCAGGGCTCTGGGCGGTGGCGGGGTGGCAAGACCATCATTTGAAACACAACCAGGGAAGCACTGCTGTGCTCGCTGCATGATAGGATATTAGTCTATTTTTAAAATGTGAGTTTGCCCAAGTTCTCTCAAAACATGGGATTCTGAATACATCATTCTAGCCCTGGAGCTTGAAAGGATAGAAAAGGCAAGTCAGCAAAGTTGAATTTTTTTTTTTTTTAAGTGAGAAAGCATATGCTTTGGGTCTTGTGGAAACTGTGTTATTGTGACATGGTGGTGGGTTTCCAGTAAGAACACTTCCCAGGTCATCCCAGGACAAGGGGGACAGTGGGGAACCCTGAATGGTATAAATGCCAGAGGCCTCCAAATAACTACTGGCCCTGAGGACCACGAGCTCAGAGGACACAGGCAACTCTCAAATCTTTTTTTTTAAATTTATTTATTTGTTTCATTTCTTATTTTTAGATATACGTCATGGTAAGGAGTATTTTTGACATATACATACATGGAGTCTAACTTCCCATTTTTGTGGTTGGACATGATGTGGAGTTTCCCTGGTCATGTGTTCATATATGAACATGGGAAAGTTCTGTCCCATTCATTCCACTGTCTTTCTAATTCCTATCCCTCCTCCTTTCCCTTCATTTCCTAATGTCTAATCCAGTGAACTTCTATTCTCCTCCCCACCTTATTGTGTATGAGCATCCACATATCAGAAAGAGCTTTTGGCCTTTGGTTTTTTGGGGACTGGCTTATTTCACTTGGCATGATAGTCTTTAGTTATATCCATTTACTGACAAGTGCCATAATTTCATTCTTCTTTATGGCTGAGAAATATTCCATCGTGTATATAGACCACATTTTATTTTTTATTCATCTGTTGAAGGGCACCTAGGTTGGTTTCAAATCTTTACCAGGTGAGCTGTTCAAGGCTGTCTTCCTCATCACCAGAGGTTCCCATTCACCTGGTGTTTTGAGGGTCGGTCCCTTTTTTCTTCCCAGGTTTGAGAGGAACTCTGCTAAGCATGCAATGTATCTGCTCTGTCACCTTACTTTTGAGCTGTAGCGCAAAGTCTGGCACATGGTTGTTGTTCCATAAATATCTGCTTCATGGGTAAATGGACAACTTCATGAGAGTAGTACTATTACTTTGTTTTGCAAAGGAATAGACAGAGGCTCAGCAAAGTCAAGTCACTCCCAGGGGTTCTCTAGGGGAGTAGGGTCCTGGCTCTCACATCCCCCTTCATATCTTGTCTAACAGGTCCTCTCATGTGGCTCTCACATGTCCTGGAAGTGGCTTTCAGGTTGAAAATCAGCATGTACAAGAGTACCTTGAATTTCACGACAACCATTCCTCCTCTATTCTCAGCAGGCTGGGGACACTGAGTCGAAATTCAGCTCTGGCAACTGAGGTTTCTGAGACCATGGTCCAGGACCGTAATACCAGTTTGCCTGTAAAATCAGGATGTTTTCTCTATAGGAAACCCAAGCAGTGAGGAGCTAGTGTGAACTGGACTCCTTACTCCAACCTGCTCCAGAACCGCCTCCAGACTCATTTCTAATATGCAGATCTTTGCTTCCAAGTGACTTCAGATTTCTAACTCGCACTCACAGGACAGCCCACAAGTTTTATGATATGAGCCACTTGGTGAGCCTTCCTGCCTCCTTCCCTTTATCACCACGCCCCCACCTTTGTGTCCTGGCTACGTAGTATATGAAGACTGATCCTCCCAGGTCAGAGGTGGCCCTCGTTGGTCTAAGCCAAAGGGCAATCACGTGCCTGTTGTCACCATGATTCACTGACACAGCTCTGGCTTGTCTACTGGCCTGTGCCCTTCTCTAGGCATGGAGATTGGTTCGGGGTGAGTCAGTCATCCTAAAGCCCAGGACTCTCGGTGGATGGCTTCAGGAGCAGGCTTGTTTTTTTTTAACCTGATGTTGCTCTGTGTCATAATATATGATCTATTTTAGAGAAGGATCCATGTACTGCTAAGAAGAAATTATATTCATTCATTGAGGTCCTGCATGTGGGAAGCTACTGGGTGTCCTACGTGGGAGTGGCGTCCCTGATTTCTGCTTGGGTGGGTGGCCAAGAGTTCTGCGTGGGTGCTGATGCTGAGGGTCCTGCTCCGGTACCCAGTAGTCCTGCATGGGCGAGTAGTTGGGAGATCTACTGTGACATGGAGTTACTCTAGGATGGTCATCTTGACATAAGCCCTGTTGTATCTCCAAGCCTGTGCCTGTGTCTAACCCACTGCCTGGAACACTGTCCCCAAGGCAACCACACATGCAGCTTTACCTGGACTTTGCTTGGAAAACACTTATGCTTGGTCATTAGCAGCCCCCCTGTGATTATGAGGGTCATCCAGCATTAGAATGCGTGTCTGTCATGTTTTTTTTTTTTTTTTTTTTTTTTGCTGTGATCAAAATATATGACTGGACAACTTAGAAGATGCAAAGTTTATTTGATTCATGGTTTTATGGTTGTCCAAGTCCACTGCTCTGGGCCTCAGGTGAGGCAGAACATCAGGGCAGAAGGACATGGTGGGAGGAGAGCTGCAAATCTCAAGGTGACCAGAATGCAGAGAAAGAGAGGGGAAAGGGCCACAGGGAAGAGGACTCCAGCCACCCACCTCCTCCACCAAGCTCCACCTGTCCACAGAGACCACCCAGTCCACTCAAACTAGGATGAAGTGGTTGGATGAAAGCTCCCATGAACCCATCATTTCATGGCTGAATTTTCCTGCATTAACCCAGGAGTTTTGAGGGGACACCTCACATCCAAACTCAAAGTGTGCAAAAGATACTATCAAAGAGAAAAAGATAGAAATCGAAGGAAACCAGCTCTTTGGAGACCGCATGGAGTCATGGGAGCAAACCAGTGTTCAAGCTGATTCATCAGACAGTCATTGTTTTAAATGTCAAACATTTTTTTTTCAATTTGATTTATTTATTATTCTAATTAGTTACAAATGGCAGTAGAATGCATTTTTTAAAATTTTTTATTCTCATTTGTTATATATGATGGCAGAATGCATTACAATTCACATTATACAGACAGATCACAATTTTTCATATCTCTGGTTGTATACAAAGTAGAGTCACACTATTTGGGCCTTCATACATGTACTTGGGGTAATGACGTCCATCTCATTCCACCTTCGTTTCTACCCCCAGGCCCCCTCCTTTTCCCACCCACCCCTTTGCCCTATCTAGGGTTTGTTTGATCCTCCCATGCTCCCCCTCCCAACCCCACCGTGAATTAACCTCCTTATATTGGAAAACATTCGTAATTTGTTATTTTGGGATTGTCTAACTTCACTTAGCATGATATTTTCCAATTCCATCCACATATCTGCAAATGCCATGATTTTATTCTCTTTAATTTCTGAGTAAAATTCCATTGTGTATATGTACCACATTTTCTTTATCCATTCATCTACTGAAGGGCGTCTAGTTTGGTTCTACAGTTTAGCTATTGTTAATTGTGCTGCTATAAACATTGAAGTGGCTGTGACCCTATAGTTTTGCTGATTTTTAAGTCCTTTGGGTATAGTCCGAGGAGAGGGTTAGCTGGGTCAAATGGTGTTCCATTCCCAGATTTCTAAGGAATCTCCATACTGCTTTCCATATTGGCTGTACCAATTTGCAGTCAATGCATGAGTGTACCTTTTCCCCACATCCTCGCCAACACTTATTGTTGTTTGTCTTCATAACAGCTGCCATTCTGACTGGAGTGAAATGAAATCTTAGAGTAGTTTTGATTTGAATTTCTCTAATAACATTTTTTCATATATTTATTGATTGATTGTATATCCTCTTCTGAGAAGTGTCTGTTCAGGTCCTTGGATCATTTATTGGTTGGTTATTAATTTTTTGGTGTTTAGCTTTTTGAGTTCTTTATATACCCTAGAGATTAGTGCTCTATCTGATGTGCAAATGGTAAAAATTTGCTCCCAACCTGTAGGCTCTCTATTCACCTCACTGATTGTTTCTTTGGCTGAGAAGCAGCTTTTAAGTTTCAATCCATCTCATTTATTAATTCTTGATTTTAATTCTTGTGCTATAGGAGTCTTATTAAGGAAGTTGGGACCTAATCCAATATGATGGCGATTTGGGCCTACTTTTTCTTTTATTAAATGCAGGATCTCTGGTTTAATTCTTAGGTTCTTGATCTACTTTGAGTTGAGTTTTGTGCATGGTGAGGGATAAGGGTTTTATTTTATTTTGTTGCATATGGATTTCCAGTTTTCCCAGCACCATTTGTTGAAGGGGCTGACTTTTCGCCAATGAATGTTTTTGGCACCTTTGTCTAATATAAGGTAATTATAATTATATGAGTTTAGTCTCTGTTCTCTGTTCAGTATCATTGGATTACCAGTTTATTTTTGTGCCAATACCATACTATTTTTGTTACTATTGCTCTATAGTATACTTTAAGTTCTGGTAAAGTGAAACCACCTGCTTCACTCTTCCTGCTAAGGATTGCTTTAGCTATTCTGGGTCTCTTATTTTTCCAGATGAATTTCATGACTGATTTTTCTATTTCTATGAGGAATGCCATTGGGATTTTGATTGGAATTTCATGAAATCTGCATAATACTTTTGGTAATATTGTCATTTTGACAATATTAATATTAATTCTGCCTATCCAAGTACAAGGGTGATCTTTCCATCTTCTAAGGTCTTCTTTAATCTCTTTCTTTAGTGTTTGGTTGTTTTCATGGTAGGGGTCTTTCACCTCTTTTGTTAGGTTGACTCCCAAGTATTGTTTTCTTTCTCTCTCTCTCTCTCTTTTTTTTTAGACTATTGTAAATGGGGTAGTTTTCCTAGTTTCCCTTTCAGAGGATTTGTCACTGATATACAGAAATGCCTTTGATTTATGGGTGTTGATTTTATATCATGCTACTTTGCTGAATTCATTTACTAGTTTTAGAAGTTTTCTGGTGGAATTTTTGGGGTCTTCTAGGTAAAGAATCATATCATCAGCAAATAGTGCTAATTTGAGTTCTTTTCCTATCTTTATCCCTTTAAATTATTTTGTCTGTCTAATTGCTCTGACCAGTGTTTCAAGAACTGTGTTAAATAGAAGTGGTAAAAGAGGGCATCCCTTGTCTTGTTCACGTTTTTAGAGGGAATTCTTTCAATTTTTCTCTATTTAGAATGATGTTTGCCTGGGGCTAAGTATAGATAGCCTTTATGATGTTGAGATATGTTCCTGTTATCCCTAGTTTCTCTAGTGTTTTGAACATTCTGTATTTCATCGAATGTTTTTTCTGCATCTACTGAGATGATCATATGATTCTTATCTTTAAGTCTATTGATATGATGAATAACATTTATTGATTTCCGTATGTTGAACCAACTTGCATCCCTAGGATGAACCCAACTTGATCGTGGTGGGCTATCTTTTTGATATGTTTTTGTATTTGATTTGCCAGAATTTTATTGAGAATTTTAGCATCTATGTTCATTAGAGATATTGGTCTGAAGTTTTCTTTCTTTGATGTGTCTTTGCCTGGTTTTAGAAACAGGGTGATAATGGCCTCAGGGAATGAGTTTGGATGTGTTCCCTCTTTTTCTATTTCCTGAAATAAATTGAAAAGTATTGGTATTAGTTCTTCTTTAAAGGTCTTGTAGAACTCAGCTATCCATCCAGTCCTGGCCTTTTCTTGGTTTTCTAGGCTTCTGATGGCGTCTGCTATTTCATCGCTTGAAATTGATCTTTTTAAATTGCGTATATCATCTTGATTCAATTTGGGCCAATCATATGACTTTAGAAATTTGTCAATGCCTTCGATATTTTCTATTTTATTGGAGTACAAGTTTTTGAAATAATTTCTAATTATCTTCTGTAGCATCTGCTGTAATATTTCCTTTTTCAATACGTATGTTAGTAATTTGAGTTTTCTCTCTCCTTCTCTTCATTAGCATGGCCAAGGGTTTGACAATTTTATTTATTTTTTCAAAGAACCAACTTTTTTGTTCTGTCCATTTTTTCCAATTGTTACTTTTGTTGCAGTTTCATTGATTTCAGCTCTGATTTTAATTATTTCCTGTCTTCTACTACTCTTGATGTTGATTTGTCCTTATTTTTCTAGGGCTTTGAGAGGCAACGTTAAGTCATTTATTTGTTGACTTTTTTTTTTCTTGTAAGGAATGAACTCCATGCAATAAACTTTCCTCTTAGTACTGCCTTCATAGTGTCCCAGAGATTTCAACACCTTGTATCTGTGTTCTCACTTGCCTCTAAGAATTTTTAAATCTCCTCCTTGATTCAGTAGCATATTATTTAGTCTTCAGGTGTTAGAATAGCCTTTATTTTTTTATTTTATTATTGATTTCTTATTACATTGTGATCTGATAGAATGCAGGGTAGTATCTCTACTTTTTTATATTTGCTTAGAGTTGCTCTGGTCATAATATATGATCTATTTTAGAGAAGGATCCATGTACAGCTGAGAAGAAAGTATATTCATTCATTGAGTTCCTAGATGTGAGAAGCTATTGGGTGTCCTAAGTGGAGTGGCGTCCCTGATTTCTGCTTGAGTGGGTGGCCAAGAGTTCTGCTCAGATGCTGATGCTGATGCTGATGGTCCTGCTCAGGTACCCAGTAGTCCTGCATGGACGAGTAGTTGGGAGACCTACTCTGATGCTGAGGCTTGGAGCCCTGAATGGGCAAGGTGACCATGACTCTTGTGCAGGAGCAGGGATATGGCTTGCAGAGAAGCAGTATTCTCACTACTGAGTTCCGGTCATGGAGTGACACAGAATGCTGCCTCTCTCTGGCCCGACTTCTTGGATCCTCCAGTAGAATGCATTTTGACACATCACACATAGACAGAGTATAACTTCTCATTCTTCTGGTTATACATGATGTTATGTAATCATATATGCACATAAGGTAATAATGTAAGGTTTTTTTCTACTATCATTCCTACCCCTGTACTCCTCCCCTCCCTTCACACCCCTCTGTCTAACTCCAAGTACCTCTGTTCTTCCCTGGCCCCTCCCATTGTGAATTAGCATCTGCATGTCAGAAAAAGCATTCTGTCTTTTGTTCTTTGAGATTGGCTTATTTTGCTTAGCATTATATTTTCTAGTTCCATCCATTTACCAGCAAATTCCATTTCATTCTTCTTTAAGACTGAATAATAAATATTCCATTGTGTATATGTACCACAATTTCTTTATCCATCTATCTGTTGAAGGGCACCTAGGTTTGTTCCATAGCTTAGCTATTGTGAATTGGGCTGCTATAACATTGATGTGGCTATGTCTTTGTAGTATACTGATTGTAAGTCCTTTGAGTATAAACCAAATCATGGTTCCATTTCAATTTTCTAAGGAATCTTCATACTGCTTTCCAGAGTGATTGCACCAATTTGAATTCCCACTAGCAATGTATGAGTGTGCCTTTTCCCCAACATCCTCACTAACATTTATTGTTGTTTGTATTTTTAATAGCTGCCATTCTGACTGGAGTGAGATGGAATCTCAGTGTAGTTTTGATTTGCATTTTTCTAATTACTAGAGATGTTGAACATTTTTTACCGTATTTGTTGATTGGTTGTATATCACCTTCTGTTCTTTCTTCTTTAGTTCCTTAGCCCATTTAATGATTAGGTTATTTGTTTTATTGGTGTTAAGTTTTCTTGAGTTCTTTATATATCCTGGAGATTAGTGCTCTATCTGAGGTGCAGGTGGTTTTCTAAGTGATCTATTCTATTGGTGATGCTTTCTATTTAATTTTTAATTTCATTGATTTCCTTCATTTTGTGGACTTCTGCTTGTTTTTTTTTCTTCAGAATCTAAATTTTTATTGAAGTGATTTTTCACTTCCTGTATTTTCTCTCTGATTTTTTTCCTTATACCATCCTTTACTTCACAGTTTAGTTTAACTATGTACATTCTAAACTCTTTCTCTGACACTTCTTCCACTATGGTGTTTACAAATTCTGTTATTAGAGTATATAATTTTGTTTGGGGCAATTTGTTTCCTTGCTTTTTTATGTGTTTTTTGTGTCTACCCATTTACTAGTATGGATCTGAGGCAGTAGAGTTTCTACCTGGTGGACTTATAGGGTCCCTGAGTATCTATGGTACCTCACTGTTTAGAGGGAGACAAATAATAACAATAACCAAAGCAAAGAATATACAGCATTAAACCAAATTCTATGACATGTACAACATTAATTATCACAGTAAACAGAAATGGGATGATCAATTATCACCTACAATAAAAACAGCAAGTTTGCAAAAGGTTTTACAATTTCACATAGTGGACAGGGAAAGAACAGAAGTGATAAAGGATGCGATGATTATGAGAGAGGAGGAGGATAGAAGAAAAAGGCAAACAATTAAAGTAAGAGTGATACAGAGAACAACAGAGATTGGCTGTTAGCAAAAGAAAAGAGAGGATTGAGGGAAAATGGTAGGAGGAAAAAATTTAGATATAAAGTAAAAATTTTATAAAATAAAAGTAAAAGAATACAAAACAAAACTTGAAATCTTCTAATCAAACATCGTAGTTCACACACACACACAAAAAAAACTTATCCATGAAAAATCTGGTGTCAAAAATACTAGAAATGAGAAAAGAACAAATATGAAAATTACAAATATTCATGTATTATTAAGGTCACAATTAAACAGTGAAAAAGAATCAAAAAGAAAAGAAAAAAAAACCTGTTGAAAAGTTGAAGAATTCTTTCTGTTGGAGTTCAAAGTATTCTCAGTTTCTCTTCTTTAGATGGGGTCTTCCAGAGTGTGATGCTCCACCCCCTCTGGATTGCTGAACCAAGAAAGGTAATCCCATAGATGAGTTCCTGGAGGCCGAGTTTAGGCTTAGGCAGGCTCCAGGCTCTTTGCTGAATTCCAATTGGCCTGGAGATTTTAAATCAGTGCTCCTCCAGTGCCCAGTACTTGCTAGTCCACACTAGAAGACTGAACCTGGGAGATCTCCCCTACATTCTACTCGTGTGTTGGGGGAGCCAATTCTTAGTCCTCTACATCATCTGCAGACCCCATGTTTCCTGATTTTAGTTTCAATCTCCAAACAATCTCTCCCATCCACCCACCTGCCTTCCGAGTTCCTGGCCATGTGTCTCCCCAGCAGGTCCTGAAGCAGTTGGATTGCAGGGGGCAGGGTAGAGCCTGGTGGGTTTCCATGACCAGTTGTCTCCTGTGTAAGCCTCTCTCCTTTTTGATTCTTCTCCTGGTCACTTAAGCACACTCCATATCATGCAGTGTGTGTTTGTTGGGCTTGTATTTTGGCTTGCCGGGAGTTGGCCCCCACGCTGCAGCTCACAATGGTTTCTTCCTTGTCCTCTTCATGCTGCCTAGAAAGATGGTGGCCTCTTCCCCTGCACGTGGATATTATGCAGTGCATCTTTCAGGTTTGTCAGGCAATGTCCTTGATTTCTAAACACTCTATACCAGACAGGCCGTGGGCCTCCCTAAAATGTGGGTTCCTTTAATTCCCCTATGCCTCCATTATGTTCATGGAAGGACCTTTCTGGCTGGAGCTTCCAGTCCGGCTGTGGCATGCCCCTGGGGATTTTTTCGGAAATTTATCATAGACAACCTCCTGAGTCTCCAGTCTGCTTTGCATGTCCAGTTTTAAATTCCAGTAAAGTCCCTTCCTGCCTTTCCTTATTCACCCACCTTGTGGAGAAGCTGCCTGTCTGATTTCTTGGTTTCACACCAGGGAGCAGCCAGGAGTGACCTCCTCTATTCTGCCATCTTGAAAATCCTCTAAATGTCATAAACTTACCTATTCAAAAAAAAAAAAAGTATTTTTACTTTGGGGCCAATTCTGGCTGGGTTTTTTCTAATTGCAACTGAAAGCCTCAGACTAATAAGCTATTTATAAGGTAGTATATTAAAGTTCTTTCTAGATTTATTTCTGCTATTCTCTGTATATGCTAGAAGTTTACCCTTAAAACATTACTATCCATACTTAAAAATATTTTGTCTCTATATATTTTCATATATGGCCTCCTCTGCTCTTATTCTACCAGTATTACTATGTTATAAACTTCCACTCACCCTATAAAACCTAACCCAGTATCACCTCCTTTAAAACTCTGCCTGTGTTCCTTTAGTGCATCCCAGGAGGGCTTACTGGTTTCCTTCCTAGTGGCCCCCAAGCATTACTTACACACACATAACAGAGCAGCTTAAATTCATTAGCCATAATTTAGCAGATTTTATATGAATTGTTCTGCTAAATGGTGTGCTTTGTAGATATTATAATTTTTAACCTTTATATTTTCCTATGATATGGATTTTTAAATATAAGGAAACAGTCTTAGAAAGGTGAAGAAACTTAGGCCAGGGTCTGCAACTTATAAGAGGATGGAGACAGAACTTCAGCTGTCTAATTTCAGAATCTGGGCTCTTCACCTCTATACAAGTATCCTCTTTCCTGCTAGGAAATTATTTGAAACCAAACACTATCTTTCCCAAGTGGGTGCTTAAATGAATGTCTTAGGTTCTCTGAAAATACTAGTAGAATAAGCAAATGGATAGATGAACAAATGAATGAATAGATGGATGGATGGGTGGATGGATGGATGAATGGAGGGATGGATGGATGGATGAATTGATGGATGGGTGAATGTATGGAGGGATAATGGATGGGTAAGTGGGTGAGAGGATGGGTAGATGGGTGCTTGAATGGATGGATGGATAGATGGATGAATGGATGGATGGATGGATGGGTGGGTGAATGGATGGATGGATGGATGGATGGATAGAGGTATGGATGGATGGATGAACTGATGCATAAGTGGATGAGTGGATGGGTGTAAGGGTTCTGACTATGGGAACATACAGAACAGTGTTCCTCTGATGAGCACACCCCTTGTTTCCCATGGCTTATATATTTTGCAGTTTTTCCCAGGCACTCTTAAGATAACCAATGCATGCTTGGCTGAAGCACATATATAACTATAACCAAAACATCTTATATTGTAACCTATAGTAACCTGCTTAGTTATATAATAATCAATCATGTACTACTGATGCTAGTGACCAAGTGTAACTATTGTTGTAAATAAAGCCAGCAGCTTGGATGAGCAGCCATTTTGCTATTTAGCCATTCTGCCTCTACACCTTTTTCTATCTCCTTTTGATTTCTTTAAGATGGGTAATTGTGTGAGTGGACGAGTGGATGTGTGGGTGGATGGGTGGGTGGATGGATGGGTGAATGGATGGTTAGGTGGATAAGTGGATGGGTAGATGGATGGATGAATGGGTGAATGGATTGATGGATGGGTAAGTGGGTAAGTGGATGGGTGGATGGATGGGTAGGTATATGGAAGTGTGTAAGTTCTTTTCATCACAAATGAGGAAACCAGGACTCCAATGGTTAAAGTTCCATATTTGGTAGGCTATGTCCCAGATGATTATTGGCATTTTTTTCTACAACATTTTGCTACCTTTGGAAGAAAATTATACTTCCTTTTAAAGAAACTCCTCAAGTGTAAGAGACAAATATAAGACCCAGATATGTCTGGACTTTTATTTCTCACCCTGGAACCAAATTATGTCCCGCTTTGCCAAGTCCTGAATGGAGCAGAACCTCTACATCCCCTTCTCCAGAATTCAGGTCATGTCTTCTTTTCTTAACTCTCTTTAAATTGTTACTGACATCTAAACTAATTTGGGATTAAAAGAGAATAAAAGTCAAACCACCTTCAAAATGTTCTGGCTTGGGAGTTTATTTATAACGACTCAGACATCAGGATTTGAAAGAGGAAGGGGAGGGGTGTGGAACATGTTCCAAAAGAACATTTGAAACTAAGAAATAGAATCACATGCCATCCTAATTAGCCAGCAGCGGAGTAAAAATTCTCCACTTCTGTCATGTTTCCTCCATGCAAGAGCAAACTGTGACATTAGTTTAATTACAGAAATTTATGAGATGAAAGGAACAACTTTTATAATCATCCAGACAATATTCCTATTCAGGTTGCTGTACAATATCTGTATTTAGTAGTGATTAAAGTATTTATTAGAGAGGTTCATTTTCTCAAAGATCCGCAAACTTACCTGCACTTTATGATTTAAGGGGCACTTCTATTTTCCCTCCTCTAATTTCTTAAATGGGTACCTGCATAAAACACCCTTGTTCCCTAGGTCTATTGACCTGGGCATGTCGAATCCCAGCTCTCTGCCTTCCCAATGCAATCAGCATCACCGAGAGAAAAATCCTCTGGAAGGGATTCTCTAGGGGTCAGCTCACATCACAAGTGAGCCTAATCCATCATCATCATCATCATCATCATCATCATCATCACACTATCACTTTTGGGCCAACTGCCTATTTCTAGGACTCTGTGTACTAAGTCATTTATATCTGTCCTCTCCAAGCATCCTTGGAGGGTCACAAAGCCAACCTGGCTCACAACTCCTTCTAAGGAAAACTGCCCAAACCCCAGCCCTCCTGCCTGGGAAGCCATGTTTGATGTCACATGACCCAGCTTCATCCTCCCTGCACCTGTCGTGGTTGATCCCACCAGGGCCAAGAACCTGACCTGAGGATAACTAGTCCGTGAATTGGCCAGAGATGGGGGTTTGTGCAGCCTAATTAAAAATATGAGTTTGGCCAGGAGCATTCTCTTGGGAATTTAATCTATGCGCCGAAAGTCTCTGCTAATTTCCAGTGGCAACTGAAGCAGAAAGGATAGAATATTGAACTGACATTCTTAGCCCGGGGTCCATGAACCCATTTAAATGATGTGTGAAATTTTGGGTTTATGTGTACAAATGATATGAACTGCTCTACAGATTTTAAGTGCAACTCAGATCATATCTCTTATTGACCCATTGCTGGCTCCATTCCATAGCCAAAGTTTCATGACCACCCTCCCAAGGCTTTAATCAGCTTTTTCTCTGCTGTGACTAAAGGACCCAACCAAAATAAAGGTAGAGGAGGGGAAAATTTACTTAAGGGCCCACAGTTTCAGAGGTCTCAGTCCATAGACAGCAGGCTCCATCCCTCTGGGCTCCAGGTGAGGCAGAAGAGTGTGGTGGAGGGAAGCAGCTCACATGGTCAGGAAACAATGAGAAAGAGACTCCACTCAGCAGATACGAATTATAGACCCCAAAGCCACATCTCCAATGCCACCTCCTCTAGCCACACCCACCTGCCCCCAGTTATTACTCAGTTAATCCCATCAGGGGATTGATTCACTGGTCGGGTTAAGGCTCTCGTAACCTAATCATTTCTCCTCTGAACCTTCTTGCATTGTCTCACACATGAGCTTTTGGGGGGCACCTCACATCCAAACCATAGCATTGAGTCATACAAGAACCCTGAGGATCGTAGTCCTAACAGCCTCTACCCATTTCCCGCACCCACGCCAAGGCAACTCTGGAAACTAACTGTCCCCTGCTACCGAGGCTCCCTGGTTCCTTGCAGAGTCTTGTTCCAATTCTGGTCCCCACAGTCAGCAGCAGACACCATAATGTCCCTGATACCATTACAGCTTGTCCTAGAGGGAAGAACCAAGGCAGTTTCTTAGAGCTGGGCTCAGAGTCCCAGTGCCTCCAGAACACCAGAGGACTGGGGCAGTGCCCATTCTGGTGTCACACCCAGAATGCTGTCTTCTTTTCTTACAGGGTACACATAACCCATTAGGAGACTCTCAAAACACTAAGCACCCTGTTGCATCTCTGTCCCCATCACAGAGATGTGTGTGCTCCACCTATCCTTGTAGGTAAAGCTTGGAGTGATGACAGGGTCTTTTCTCTTCCGCCCTTCCTTTTTCTAAATGAGGTAAAGCTTCCTAAATCCATGGTCTCTCATGGATGCAGGGGGAAAACAAAATAAAAACTCATCAACAAAATTTAATAGTTAGCTCAGAATTTCAGTAATTATGCCTTTATCTGAGACGAGGGTACCTAACCCTGATCAGAAAGACCTTCATGGTGCAGAAATAGAGAGATGAGAGAGATGGGGAGGGGGGAGAGAGGAAACATTCCAGCCAAGAACCACCATCGTAGGGAGCCTGCGTCATGGACACCTGACGAAATGGAGAGAAGAGGCCAGTGGCCGGGGGGGGGGGGGGGGGGGTGGGGGGGGGAGCAGAGAGACCTGAGCATGCCTGAGTCCCATGTGGTGGCACTCAAGAGGGAAAGTGACATGGTGGAGTCTCACAGACATCATGTTGAGTGAGCAGAGAATAAAAGCTATATTCTGTTTATATATAAAGCTCCCAAATAGGCAAATTTAACCTACAGTAATATAGATCAAAAGAGTGGTTTGAGGGGGGGGATATTAACTAGGTAGGAAGGTGGGTACTGGCCAGGCTCTGTCTCAGAGATCTGTCAACATTTTCTTTTTATTTTAATACTTTTTAAAAATTTACATATATGACAGCGGAATGCATTACAATTCTTATTACACATACAGAGCACAATTTTTCATCTCTGGTTGTACACAAAGTATATTCAAACCAATTCGTGCCTTCATACATGTACTTGGGATAATAATGATCATCACTTTCCACCATCATTTCTGACTCCATGCCCCCTCCCTTCCCCTCCAACCCCTTTTTCCTATCTAGAGTTCACCTATTCCTCCCATGCTCCCTCTCCCTATCCCACTATGAATCAGCCTCCTTATATCAAAGAAAACATTTGGCATTTGGTTTCTCGGGATTGGCTAACTTCCCTTAGCATTATCTTCTCTAACTCCATCCATTTACCTGCAAACGCCATGATTTTATTCTCTTTTATTGGTGAGTAATATTCCATTGTGTATATATGCCACATTTTAAAAAAAATTATTCGTCTATTGAAGGGCATACTACTGATGGGACTGCAAAATGGTACAGCCAATATGGAAAGCAGTATAGAGATTTCTTGGAAAATTGGGAATGGAACCACCATTTGACCCAGCTATCCCTCCCCTCCGTCTATACTCAAAGGATTTAAAAACAGCATACTACAGGGACACAGCCACATCAATGTTTATAGCGGCACAATTCACAATAGCTAAACTGTGGAACCAACCTAGATGCCCGCCAACGTTTTCTTAAAGCACCTGCTGGCAATGATTTTAGGCTTGGAAGTCACAGGTTTCTGTGGCCACTACCGAAGTGACCCTACCCAAGATGCAAACAATGGGCGTGGCTGTGCTGTCGTCAACCCATTTGCAAACCCAGAAGCCTACTGGATTTGGCCCATTGGTTTTAGTTCAGTGAGCTCTGTGGGTGGTATTTACTTGGGCGTCTACATATGAAAAAATTTACTGAGTTGTACAAGGTTGATTTAGGTACTTTATTATATATAAATTTTATCTTGTTTTTTATTTTAAAGTCTGTTAATAGATTAAGTATATTTAAAAACCAAAAAGGCACCATAGACAGATAACAGGTAGTAGCTGGTTCATTTCATGAATCCAGAACCCATCAGAACTCCTGCCCTTCCTTGGGTTTTGTGAGGTTTTAAGTCAATCTTCACTCCCCTTCTCTTGAGCCAACCTGAGGGGGTCTCTGGTCTTAGCCTGATCCTTCTTTATCTCCCTCTGCAGGGCCACTGTACCATGCAGACCTGAGCCTGGAGCACTTGGGAGCCTGCAGGGAATCCCACAGCTCACACTGAGATGCACCTGGCCTCACGCCTCTGTCCCTAACACATGCCTTTAAAACTCTCTGGAAACACGTCCGTCTTCCCTGGGCAGACGCAGAAAAGCTGCGTTTTCTAGGATCCCATCCAGCCTCACCTCAGAGCAATCTTATTGCAGTGTGCCCTCTGCAGGCTCGGGTTCCAGCTCATTGGCGATTGTTTGTTCTTGGTGCTAAACTTGACAGGAGATGGAGAAAAACACACAGCTGAGGTCAGAGAGCAGCATGCTCTCTCCTGCATTAAGTCTGTCTGGTCTCTAAACAGCCCCCATCAAAAACAAACAAACAACAAAAAAGAAATCACCTGAATGTTTCCTCTGAGCATTGGGCCTGCTGAGCACCTGAGCCTCCTGGAGCTCTGTTCTCCTGAGCCCACTCACATCCCATCTCCCTGGCCCCAGAGTGAGGACAGAAGTGGGGGGGAAGGGATCTCACCATTACCCATCACCCTCAGGGGCTTCCAGGATCTATTTATTAGACAAAATGAAAGAGGAGGAGAAATGTTTTCTGAGCACTTTAATTCTCCAGGACTTTTTCTGCTTGAATCAGAAGCAGGGTCTTTATAGTTTGGGTTGTGTTTTGTTTTTCATGGTCTCTCTGATATTGATGGCTCAGTCTATGTCAGAAATACAGCATTATAGCTGGGCACCATGGTGCATGCCTGTAATCCCAGAGGCTCAGGAGGCTGAGACAGGAGGATTCTGTTTTGAAAGCCAAACTCAGCAACTTAGTGAGGCCCTAAGCAACTCAGCGAGTTGTGTCTAAATAAAATGCAAACAAGGGCTGGGGATGTGGCTTAGTGGTTAAACAGCCCTGGGTTCAATCCCTGGTACTAAAATTTTAAAAAAATTCAGGAATATTGCCCTCTTATTTTGTACCTGAGAGGTGAGAAAGGCCCACGTGTGGGCAGGAAGAGTGTGCCTCAGAGGGGCACACACCTGGGTCTTGTGGGCTATATACTGGAAGTGGTGAGCACTGAGGGTTATCAATATCCCCAGTGCTACTTCACATTAGTTAACTTACTGATTTTAACTTACTCAGTTACTTCACATTAGTGAACTTACTGTTTTAAGAACACATAGATTTACTACTTTACAGTCTTGTTGGAGTCTGGCATGGGTGTCACCAGGATGGATCTAAAATTGAAGAACTGGCTGCACAGCAGTCCTGCCTGGAGGCTCTCATGGGGAATCTGCTTCTTTGCCCTTCCAGCTTCTAGAAGGCACCTGCACTCCTTGACTCACGGCCCCTTCCTCCATCTCCATAACCAGCACATTGCCTGTTCTATTCCTTTCTTCCTTACCTGTATCTTACCCTCACTGGCTCTCCTTCTATCTCCCTCTTCCATGTTCAAGAACTCGTCGTAATACCTTGGACTTGTCTGGATATTATTATTATATATTATCCATGATAATAAAGTCACCCAATTAACAAATTCAACTCCTCATGCAGCCTAAATTCCCTTTGCCATGCAGCCTAACAGTCACAGGTTGCAGGGGTTAGGATGTGGACATCTTAGAGGAACACTATTCTGCCTTCCACCCCTGGTGCCCTGAATCTCCATGGTTGGATGCCTGTTTAGGACACATTCATTGTCTCTGAACATATGTGCCAGAGGACACAGTCATGAATTTCCTTCCTATTTCAGAATCCAGATGGACTACAAAGTTCACCTACTATCACTCAAAGAACCAAGCAACACTGTGGATTAAGAACGTAGGCACCACCATATTGCCTTACTTAGAGCAAGCCTGCTTCCATTGCCAGTGGTCCTTGGCACAGTTCTGCATGTGCCTCACTCATAACCCTGTTTTTATTTGTGTGTTTGTTTTGTTTTTGGTACTAGGGATTGAACCCAGGGTTGCTCAACCATGGAGCCACATCCCCAGCTCTTGTGTATATTTTACTTAGAGAAAGGTCTCACTGAGTTGCTTAGGGCCTCACTAAGTTGCTGAGGCTAGCTTTGAACTCTGATCCACCCGCTTCGGCCTCCTGAGCCTCTGGCATTACAGGTGTGCGCCACTGTGCCCAGCGACCCCAGGTCTTAATGAGCACAACATCAGACACCTCTCTGCTGTGACATTTCCAGTATAGCATCAGTCACACTGACTCTGTGCCACTCTCTCTGTCTTCCATGCTTGTGACCAACTGTCCCAGAATTAACGTAAGAACTGCACAGGAACTAACTTCTGTGACTCCTGAACACTCTGGCCTCAGCTTGCTAGTTGAGGGCATGTGAGAGAATTCCAGGAAAATTCTGAACAGCGTTGGCCTCTCTCTGGTCATCCCAACCCCCCGCTTCCCTGTGGGTCTGTTTGGGTTGCATACTTGGGTATGGCTGCCTAGAATGCTAGGAGCACAGGCCCTGTCTCAGCCCTGCCACATGCATGGGTTCAATAGATCTTAGCAGTTTATTGTCAACTCTCAAGAACCCCCTTTTCTCCCTGGTTTGTGGTGGGGAGCAAGTGGGATGGATCTGAAGCCCTGAGGCCAGTGCCTAGCACACAGTCTACCATGGTGGAGGCTGGTCGTGTCTTGCAGAACCTGTGGACCTCACCGGCCCTTCCATCCTGCCCCCTTTCCCTGTTAACCCAGATCTTGCAGATAAGTTGGGCTGCACTTTTCCTACTTTCTGATTAGGCTTCAGCTCTCTGGTCTTTATCTGGGACAACCTTGCTTCTAGAATATTTGTGAAACTGGAAAAATAGCCAAGCATCAGGCATAGCAGAGGCTACACAAGACTTGGAGTCAAACACTCAAACAATGTAACTCGTCCATCTCTTAAACTTTGGACAGGACCTGACTTATAGGATTTTCGTGAAAACCAAAGTGAGGTTTGCGTAAGCTTCATGAATACTCTGTTGTGATTTTCAGCACCACTAACGACTACTGCCTGGTTTCCAGACATTGCTGAGGAAGATTATTATCTTTGCTGCTGCTTCACACCCAGGAGCTCAGCTGTGAATCTGAAGCCAGTCCATTGCAAATGGGCAGCTTCAGCTCCAAGCTGCCTACTACAGTATCCACCAGGCATATGTGACTATAAAATTAAATTAAAATTTTACTTTCTTAGTCACATCAGATTATTATTTTTTTTCTTGAACCTGGGGTGTTAACCACTGAGCAACATCTCCAGCCCTTTTTATTTTTTTTTATTTTGAGACAGGGTTTCAATAAGTAGCTTAGGTCCATCCTAAGTTGCTGAAGCGGACCTCAAATTTGTGATCCTCCTGCCTCGGCCTCCTGAGCTGCTGGGATTACAGGCATGTGCCACCATGTCTGACTCCACCTTAACTTCTTTTCAACAGTGTTTTCGTCACATTTTCCACTGCTGTGACTAAAGAACCTGACCAGAACAGCTGTAGAGAAGGAAAAGTTTGTTTAAGGGACTCACGGTTTCAGAGGTTAGGCCGGCTCCATATCTCAGGGTTCAAGGTGAGGTCAAACATCATGGTAGAAGAGTGTGGTAGACGGAAGTCACTCACTCACATGATGATCAGGAAGGGAAGAGAGGGGGAGAGAGAGGGGGAGAAGGGGGGAGAGAGAGAGGGAGAGGGGGGGAGAGAGAGAGGGGGGAGGGGGGAGAGGGAGAGAGGGAGAGAGGGAGAGAGAGGTAGAGAGAGGGAGAGAGAGGGGGAGAGGGGGAGGGGGGAGGGGGGGGGAGAGAGAGAGAGAGAGAGAGTCTCCAGATACAAATATATACCCCAAAGCCACTCCCCCAATGCCACCTCCTCCAGCCACACCCCACCACTTTAGCTACCACTCAGTTAATCCCTCTCAGGGGATTAATTCGCTGATTGGGTTAAGACTCTCACAACCCAAGTACTTCTCTGAACCTTCTTTCCTTGTCTCACAGGTGAGCTTTGGTGGACACCTCACATCCAAACCATAACAAATCGTTCATAGCTATCCCTGGCTGGTGGTTATCCTGTCATTAAGTACAAATGTAGAACATTTCCGTCATCATGGAAAGTTCTATTGAATAGCTGTGGACAAAAGTTATGAGTCCCTTCTCTCCATCCCTTTGAAGAGTTCCAGGAACACCTGTAAGGAATTTGGGGAATGACAGATCCCACAGGGACCCCGAATACAATCTCCAAATTTACTGGAGATGAAAAGAGATAGAAAAGACATCTGTTGCTATGAAAACAGGTGTTAAAATTACAGAGACTATTGATCCAGGGAGATGCACATTATTTCTTACATACATGACCTTTCTGGGACATGAGCAGATGTTTGAGTTGGAGAGATTGGTGTTATAGAAAACGATTTATCTTAAAGCAGAAACCATATAAAAAATTAAAAACAACCAGGTTGTTATCTTTTGAGGAGGAAAAAAAAAAATCAAGCCAACCAGCATTCCAGCAGCAGGCCTGGGGGAGATGGGAACAGGCCGGCTCTCAGGGAAGCCAGCAGAAGATAACCCAGGATTTGCTGTAGTTTGTCTGCGTAAGTAACTCTGAGAAGAGTGGAGCGTTGGCATGTGTGTCTGTGAGGAGGACAGGACAGGCCTCAGGTCAGATGCAATGACTTTCCTCAGGAAAATGGGTTAGAAATGTCCCCCTGTGGACAGTCTTTCCCCTCTATCTTAAAATTCCCCCTGCAGGCAAGTGAGGATGAGGACTGGGACAGACACAGTAGTGCATTGCCATTTCCCACAAGTAGGGGCCTGGGAACAAAAGAATGAATCTACTCTGTGCTCATTGGTTTTCTTTAAACAAACAAACAAACATCCTTATATCAGAGAAAATATTCGGCCTTTGTTTTTTGGGGATTGGCTCATTTCACTTAGCATGATATTCTCCAGCTCCATCCATTTACCTGCAAATGCCATGATTTTATTCTCTTTTAATGCTGAATAATGCTCCATTGTGTATATATATATCACATTTTCTTTATCCATTCATCTACTGAAGGGCATCTAGGTTGGTTCCACAGTTTAGCTATTGTGAATTGAGCTGCTATAAACATTGATGTGGCTATGTCCCTGTAGTATGCTGTTTTTAAGTCCTTTGGGTATAGACCAAGGAGAGGGATAGCTGGGTCAAATGGTGGTTTCATTCCCTGTTTTCTAAGGAATCTCCATACTGCTTTCCATATTGGCTGCACCAATTTTAAGTCCCATCAACAATGTATGAGTGTGCCTTTTCCCCACATCCTCACCAACACCTATTGTTGTGTGTATTCTTAATAGCTGCCATGCTGGCTAGAGTGAGATGAAATCTTAGAGTAGTTTTGATTTGCATTTCTCTGATTTAGCTAGAGATGTTGAACATTTTTTCATATATTTGTTGATTGATTGTATATCACCTTCTGAGAAGTGTCTGTTCAGGTCCTTGGCCCATTTATTCTCTGATATAAGGATGTCGATTTATAATGGGATGGGGGGGGAGTATGGGAGGAATAGATGAACTCTAGATATGGCAAAGGAGAGGGAGGGGAAGGGACGGGTCATGGAGGTAGGAAAGACGGTGGAATGAGATGGTCATCATTACCCTAAGTACATGTATGAAGACATGAATGGTGTGACTCTACTCTGTGTACAACCAGAGATATGAAAAGTTGAGCTCTATATGGATAATCTGAATTGTAATGCATTCTGTTGTCATATATAACAAATTAGAATAAATTAAAAAATAAAGAAAAAAATTACTTTATTGCCATAGTTTGTACTAATAACATAGATTGAAATGAAGAAAATGGACTTTGGTGGTTCTGTAATGTGGGGACAATAATATCTACCTAATAACAGTAATTAAAATTAATGATAAAGGTTAATTGAGAAATGTAGAAGCTCTGGCATGGCATACCCCAGGCACTAAATACTTAGGAAAATGTTAGCTTGAATAATAAACACTCTAAATAACCATTGATTGAAAATATTAACATTTCTTAGCAATCTGAATACAGGTTAATGATTTTAATTAGAAAATAAATCATGAATGCTAAAATATTTAATTGCATTTAATAATAGTATAATTTAATGTTACTATTAAACATTGGTTCAAATATTATTAGAATTTATTTATTCCACAGATACTACTGAGTGCTCACCTGCTATTAGACTCTTCTCAGCCCTCAGTGACAGATGAATGAGACAATGCCCTTGACCTCGAGAAGCATACACTTGAATGAGGGGAGACTGCCTGGTAAGATAATGACAGATGGTGACCAGTCCTAATAAGAATGATTAACGGGAGTCGGAAGTATCACAGGCTATTTTCCTAGTGTGGTCAAGAAAAGCTTCTCTGAAGAGGAGACATTTGCACTACCTGCTATACAATAAAGAGCCATGAAATGCTCTGTTGTGGTGTCAATCAGAATGCTTTGAAAAAGCAGAAGAAAAATCTGATTCATAGAACATCAGCAATAAGACTATTCATTGCTCCTGGGCACGGTGGCACATGCCTATAATCCCAGCTGCTCCAGAGGCTGAGGCAGGAAGATTGTGAGTGCAAAGCCAGCCTCAGCCACATAGTGAGGCCCTAAGCAACTCAGGGAGACCCTGTCTCTAAATAAAATACAAAATAGGGCTGGGGATGTGGCTCAGTGGTTAAGCACCCCTGAGTTCAACCCCCGTAACTACAACAACAAAAGACTATGTATGGTCTCACAAAACAAGAAGTCTCAAAAATAGAAAGGTGGTAGCATTGTCCAACTCATTCTCAACCATAGCATAAAGACCCAGTTTTCTCAATACTCCTCCCTGTCCATTTTCAGGACCTCAGCTCTGTCCTCAGAATTGCTCTGCTTAGGGCTGCCACAGCTCCCAACATCACATCTGGGTCAACATCCAGAGGAAGAAGAGGATCTTTCTAGAAGTGCCCCAGCACACTTCCTCCACATCTCATGAGTCAGAATTGGGTTAATGGTCACCATGGTTGGCAAGCTTCTGTGAATGGTTAGATAGGAAATATTAGGGTTTGCAGCAAGAGGAAAAACTGAGACTATAATATATGTACTTATGTAATAAGAGAAATAACAAATGTCCACAAAAATTTTATTGATGAAATTCAAGTAGAATAATAATTAAATGCAACTTTTAAAGTAAAGATCTGCTAATAAGAAAGATGGATTTTTTTGAGAAGATACATCTTTTCTTAATTGGAGTGATAAATTTTGCTTAACTGGGGGTCAAAGTTGGCATTCTTTTTGGGGGAAGATAATATTTTATTCAATTGGGAATCACAATTATTTCCCTATCATTAAAATGGATTGCAAATGTTCATCCATAAATGCTGGTCTTTAATGAGGTTTTTAGATATTTCATTTTACATTTCTTTTTATTTATTTTTTATTTGTTCTTTTTAGTTATACATGACATAGGGTACATTTTGACATATTTATACAAACATGGGGTACATCTTATTCTAATTAGGATGCCAGGCTTGTGGTTGTACATGCTGTGGAGATTCACTGTGGTGTATTATATATGCATATAGATAGTTCGTCTTTGAAGATGTCTCCACATGAAGAGGTGACTCATGTGGCTTCAAAAAGCGTCCTAGATTAAAGTTTTGCCTCTGTAGTTGGTAATATGCCACCAGTGGATTCTGTTGTTCTAGTGCAGAAGCAGAGATGAAAAATAAATGAACAGGCATAACTGTGTTCCAATAAAACTTTATTTACAGACAGTACAACTTGCAGTTCATGGAATTTTCATAGATAAAATGTTCTTTTCATTTTTTGTCCATTTTTTTCTTCTTATTTTTTCCCCAACTATTTAAAAATGTAGTAGGTCAAGTTGGTAGGCATTTGACAGTGTCAAAAGAGTAATTTGGGGGCTAAAGGGTGGCAAGTCCAGTGATCCTGAGACAGTGATAAATCTGCAAGGTGAGCTGCTCATCCAGGAGCCCTGAGGAGGAGTGGAAGAGAAGCCCAAGTTGAAGGTGGGTTCGATCCTCAGCACCACATCATTTTCCAATATGATGGAAGGAGCCCCACAGACCTCACCCCAGTCTAACCACCATAACTGGTGAAAACTATTTTTTTAAAAAGAACCATTTACATTCATTAAAAATTATCCTAAGGACACAGTAAATAATAAAATAGACATGCAGAAAAATCCATTAAAGTGTGCTAAGAATAGTGATAGTGACACTTGAGTGTCACAGACCCACTCTCTCCTTCCTTTCCCATTACTCTAGCTCCATGTTGGGGGGACTGAATTCTAGGAGAATGTTGTCACTACCAGCCAAGAGGACCAGAGGCCACCACCCCAGCCCAGCACCCTGCATTTTAACCAACAGGAGGGCATTTAAAAAAGGAAGCTCGGGAATTCTCTCCAAAGAAACTATTTGGAACAGAATCCAGGGGGAGTTGATGGTTCAGGATGTTGTATTCCCTAGGGTCGCTATAATAAATTAACACAACTGTCGCTTAACCCATTAAGTCCCAACTCTTCAGTTCTGTGACTATTTCAACAAAACTGACACAGATGCATTAAAATAGGTTGAAAATAGAGCTGACATTATGTTATTATATTAATTTACATTCTCATAATTATATCATCATTATTATCTTAATATAGTCATATTCTTCTTAATATTACACCTCGACCTGCATTGCATCAACCGAGGATCTTGAGTAGGGGCCACTGGAGATGGAGGAAAAACAGAGATAAAGAGAACACAGAAATATTTTCAAGTAATGCTGGGGCCAGGTGGGACACTGCACTCTGTTGAAGGAACAGTGACCCAGAACTAGCTCCGCAAATTTATTATATAAGTTCTCATAATCAAGAAGTTAAACTACAGGGGCATTGTTCAAGGCTTGTGAGTTGTTGGAGGTTTTGTGCATTAAAAAGTTAGTGGGCTAGAAAGATTTTTTGCAGCTATCTTACTGTGGCAGTGCTAGGAACATATTACTGCACCTAGGAAACCCATTGTCCTGGGATGTCTGATAACTGTTAGCATCAGTGCCAAGAGTCAAGGATGTTAACAGCCTTACCTTTGGCTAAGAATGTTTCCCATGCTTGGCTTTTGCTGATCAGCTGGTGACCAGGGGCTCATCCGCTCTCCACATCATTATATTATTTTTTATATTATACATTATATAATTATCTTACGTATTGTGTATGATCTTTAAGTTTTTACAGGTGTTCCACATCTGGGAAAATGGGTTTAAATAACATAAGTTTATTCTTTCACACTTCTCGAGGTGTAAAATCAAGGGGTCAGTGGGTATGCTCCTTGGCTCTGGGGAAGGGCTCTGCTCCTTGGCTCTTCTAGCTTCTGGTGCTACCCAGAATGCCTTGGCTTTGCTTGGCCCATGGCCACAGTATTTAAAAGTCTGCTTCTATTGTTACATTATATCCTTGTGTCTGATCACTCTCAGCATCTTTTCCTTTGTGGTATGTGGTATAGATCTCCCTGACTTTATCCTATGTCATTGGACGTTTTGAATGTATAGATTCATAGACATATGAATCTTTCTTTCTTTCTTTCTTTTTCTTTCTTTCTTTCTTTCTTTCTTTCTTTCTTTCTTTCTTTCTTTCTTCCTTCCTTCCTTCCTTCCTTCCTTCCTTCCTTCCTTCCTTCCTTTCTTTCTTTTTCTTCTCCTCTCTCTCTCTCTCTGTCTTTTGGTACCAGGGATTGAACCCAGGGATGCTTAACCACTGAGCCACATCCCCACCTCATTTTTATATTCTATTTAGAGACAGGGTTTCTCTGAGTTGCTTAGGGCCTTGCTAAATTGCTGAGGCTGGCTTTGAACTCATGATCCTCCTGCCTCAGCCTCCTACTGCGCCCAGCATATTTTTCTTTTTAAAAATCGCTTCTGAGAATTTTTAGCCATTATTTCTTCAAATATTCTTTGTCGTGTTCTCACTTTCTGTTTCCCTCCAGGACTTTCAGTATGCATGTATATAAATAAATAGGACGTCATTAAAACTAAAAATTGTTGTGCTCAAAGGATACCAACAAGAAAGTGAAAAGACAACCCATAGAATGAGAGAGAAGCATTTTAAAATCATTTTCTGGGGCTGGGGTTGTGGCTCAATATTGGAGCACTTGCCTTGCATGTGTGAGGTACTGGGTTCGATCCTCAGCACCACATAAAAACAAATAAATAAAAATATTTGTCCATCTACAACTAAAAAAAAGTCTTTTAAAAAATCATTTTCTGATAAAGGAGCTGCATATAGGATATAATGAACTCTTACAACTTACTAAAAAGATAAATAACTAAATTGTGGGCAAAAGTTCTGAATATATGTTTCTCCCCAGAAGATGATATACAAATGGCCAATTGCAAATTTAAAAAACTGCTCAACCTAGTAGCTTTGGAAATACAAATTAAAACTGTGGTGCAATTTCACACCATGAGGGTGGCTGTGACTAAGATACATGCAGGTGAGGATGTGAAGAAACTGTAATACACTGCTGGTGGGAACACAAATTTTGTGGACTTTGGAAAATAGTCTAGTGGTTGTTCAAAAGTTTCGACATAGGTGCCAGTGATTCCGCTCCTAGGTTTATACTCCAGAAAAATCAAAACATGTACACAAACTTGTTCACAAATGTTCAGAGTAGCATTTTAATGATAGCCAAAAAAGGGAAACAACCCTAATGTCCATCAACTGATGAAGAGACATACAAAACAGAGAATGAGTGCTAATAGGTACAGAGTTTCCTTTGGGCAGGTGATAGAAATATATGAATATTGCTTGTTGTGGTGGTTGCATAATAGTGAACAGACTAAACCTAATTGAATTGTAGATGTTAAATGGGCCAATTGAATGGCATGTGAATTATATCTCAATGAAGTGGATACCTATATAGGAACGGAAAAGCCAAGCAGGGAAGGGCCAAGTTGACCCTGCAGGGTCCTGAAGGCTTCCTAGAGAGTTTGGTTCTACCTCAGGTGAACAAGAGATTGGAGGTTTTGGAGCTGAAAAGTGATATCCTCTTTACTTTGTTAAAACACCACTTCTTATTTCTTGCTCATATGAAGATTATTATCCCCAATGCCCCTATTCCCTTGACGTTGCAGTTTGGGTAGGACGAATTCATCAATTGCCAGCTTGGTCATTTCCAAAACACCAATGCCCATTAAGCACTCAGGGTTCAAAGCCCAGGATAGTCAAGCGATGGGAGATCCTGAACAAGTGTCAGCCAGGGCTGTCGTGTGGTTTGGAATGGCTGTGCCATTTGCCTAAGCTTAATGCAGTGTCATGAGCAATGCATGGAAAAATCTCATTCATCCAGGAACTGCAGGCTGCCCCAGCTCAGCCATCTGCCTCTTTGTCTGACTCTCATCATGGTCAAGAAAACCTCTGGTTCCCTCCTGAGTCATTCCCTAAGTTAGGTTATTCCACAGTGCAGAGTAGCCTCGATGCCCACCCTCAGGACACATTTCCTTCATAATTGCCTACATGCCCCCAGAGACTCCTGGATCTGCAACAACAAACGTGGGAATAAATTCTCAAATGAAGACGGGCAAGGTGGCGCAAGCCCGTAATGCCAGCATCTCGGGAAGCTGGGGCAGGAGGATTGGAAGTTCACAGCCAGCCTCAGCATTTTAGTGAGGCCCTCCCTCAAGCAACTTAGCAGGACCCTGCCTCAAAATAAAAAAAATAAAAAGAGCTGAGGATGTGGCTCACTGGTGAAGCACCCTGGATTCAATCCCTGGTACCAATAAATAAATAAATAAATAAAAACTATTGAATGAGTGAACGCTTCCAAAGAAACATTTCATTTCATGTGCATGTAAACGGTCTCAGGGTTTCCACGTGAAGTTTGACAGCTACCAGTAAGGAAGGAGGCAGACCTCGCGTTTTGCAGTGAACCCGTCTCATTATATCATTTGTTGGCAGGCTGGGATGACATTTCTTCTGGGAACCAGCCATATGTTTTTGAGAAGATAAGGACTCTTCCTCCACATATATTGATGGCAGTGAGATCATGCTATGAGAAGAAGGGGTTGAAATATAAAGCCTAGTATCAAAAGGTTAGGTCCCAGGGCCCTGGAACGTCATAACACAGCAGTGTGTGGTTTCTTTCTATTAAGGCAACAGTGCACTGTGGTGACTGAGAGGTTGTGTCTCAAGTACATTTAGAGAAAAAAAAAATAGATTCTATGTTAATTAAACTGAACCCAAGTAGTGGACTCATTAGCCTCCAGTTAGTCAGCCTTAGGATGGATTTTTTTTTTTTCAATCACTTTTATCTTGGGTCTATTTTTCAGGATTCTAAAGCCCGGGGAAGCCTGCTCTGTCTTTCAGAGTAAATGCAGGCACCTTCCTTAATAGGGTTCTTGTCATGGATGTTGACATTTTTTTTTTTTTTAGTATTTATTTTTTAGTTGTGGATGGACACAATATCTTTATTTCATTTTTATGTGGTGCTGGTGAAAACTAATCCCATCAATGTAACGCATATGTCATTTCGCACCCCATTTTCCATGGTTCAGGCAGTGAAGCCAAAACACTAAGGCAAATAAGTGACCTCATGAAGTACCTATCTGCACCTCGAAATGGGTGAAGGTCTTCCTTGTCTTTACACAGGGTAGGGTGGACAAGTATTTACAGGGACAAGCCACTTGCAGATCCTGTTGGAGGAAACACTAATAAATAACAACAATGTTGCTGGTCCCCAAACAGCTCACCTTTATTGAGTGCTTCAACTCTGCTCAGGATTTGCATAGGGCCCCTCTGGAGGCGATTACTATTATTACCACCAGCTGACAGATGAGAACACCAGGGTCTGCAGGAGGAAATTGCCCAAGATCACACCCACCTCGGGCTGATCCCTGAAGGGCACGTTTGGGGATAGGAGGCTATCACAGCATCTTGAGTGACAGGGAATTGCTAGAGCTAGGAAAAACAGAGGAAAGAGAAGTAAAGGTCTGAAGAGCTTCTGCACCTTTCTGTCAAGGTCAAAGTGCTCCTACCCATTGCAACAAAGCTTTCCCAACCAGCCTGATCTATCCAGTTCAGTGACGGCCAGGTGAACCCAGTTTCCAATCACCAAACATCAGACCTAGACTCCAAGTTGGAGCACGGGGGTCCCCAGGTGATTCTTGTGTAAACTAACGCTACGCTTGCTCGAGAATTCGGCCCACGCATGCGTGTAAATGCTGGAGGAGAAGCTCTGCCCCGAGGAAACCGAGCCGACAGTGACTGGTTGGTCTTCCTGGCTGGCAACCGGCAGAGTCCTGCAACCTGGCTACCTTTGAAGACGGGAACATGGTGAGTGGTCAAACTTTGCTCTTTGCTAAAGACATGTTGGAAAAGGAAGGAAGGGGTTTGGTCTCATTTCTTTTTCCATCCTCAGCAGGAGATCCAGTGTGAGCACCACTTGCAGGTGCTAGGCTGAATAACCAGTCTCCTACTTAAAAAAAAAAAAAAAAAAAAAAAATCGGTGTCCTAATCTGAGCCTAGGAATATACTACCTTACATGGCAAAGACATTTTGCAAATGTAGTTACAGTCATGGATATTTAAATGGGAAGATTATCTTAATAACCCCGGAGCACCGTTTGGGTGAATCCATCTGCTCAGATAAACACTTAAAGGCAGATAAACCTTTCCTGGCTAAGGTGACACAGAATCCAGAGTAAGGAGAGAGTTGAAGCCATGGAAGGACTCTTCTGCTGGCTGCTCCTGAATTTAAGAAGTAGGAAGGGAGCCACCTGCTCAGAAATGCAGGTGGCCTCTAACAGCTGACAACCAATGGGGAAATGGGGAAGCAAACTTCCAGGAACTGAATTCATTCGATAACCAGATGAGCCAAGGACAAGCTTCTCCCCTGTAGCCTCCAGAAGGGATGATCGACCCCCTGGCAGATACCTGGTGAGGTCCACACTGAACTGAACATAATACTTTTGTGTTATTTTGTTAACCACTAAGTTTATGGCAGTATTTTCTGACCTCTGTAGATAATAGACCTTATGAATGAAAAGGTACTGGTTACAAGGCAGTCCAGGTTGGAGGAATTATGGGAAGAAGAAGGGGGAGTTTGAAATGGGAAGAACAGGTACTTCCATATCTACGTTGATGGGAACTGTGAGTCTTAAGATATGTTCCCATTAGCATATTTTTCTGTTTAATTTCTACCTAACTCCTAAAACAGGAATCGGGAAGGAAAATGAGTGAGGGCACTACTGTGAGGAATGCTTTCTTGACTTGTTCTCAGAATGGGTGTGGAGAAGGATTTGTCACAAGCAAGCGATGCCATTAACATAGGCCAAATATGTTCATCTTTCCATAATACAAATTCACAAGCTACGTGACTTTGTTGTTGTTGTTGTTGTTCTGGGGATTGAACTCAGGGGCACTTAACCATTGAGCCCAGCCGTTTTTAATACTTTATTTAGAAACAGGATCTCATTGAGTTGCTTAGGGCCTAGCTAAGCTACTGTGGCTGACTTTGAACTCACCATCCTCCTGCCTCAGCCTCCTGAGCCACTGGTATTACAGGCATGAGCCACCACACCATGCCTGACAACAAGCTATATGACTTTGATCAGTTGCCTTTCATTGAGTATTCATGGATTGCTTGGTAGTCAAAGGTGGGTAATCATGGGTTCTTTTATTTCAATCTTAATTACTAACTATTTAATACCACTCTAGTCGTACATTTTACACAATGATATACATACAGGGTACAGAAAGGGTGGCCCCAAGGATTCAGGAAGTGGCACTGAGAGCAAAGGCAGAAAGCAGATACAGATGCAAAAATGTCCCTGCAGGTGGTCAAATGAGATTATCTACCAGCTGAAGAACTTCTAGGAACAGAGCCATCAGGGTGAGAAACTTATTCTAGGCCTGGGTGCAGATAGAGCCTGGAGACGAGTTCTTTGCCTCTTGACCTTGTGATATGTTCACTGGATCCTCTGATGACAGATGGGTGTTGCAATCAGTCTTGGAGTGATTCTCCTTTTATGGATATCAGGTGAGGAGATTGCTTTGGGTGAGACTGATAAACTCATGGGCCTGGTTTTTCTGCTATGGGTTGATACACCTGTGCATCCATGTGCTTCTTCAAGTTCACAGGTGGTCATTGTATTCACACAATTAATTTGTCAGTTTGTGCTGTACAGATGGTGGTTTTGTGTGTGTCCTTGTACCAACAAAGTGTAGAATCATTTTACCGTGGTATGCATACTCAATCTGGGGCAACTCATGGAATGCTACTGCTTTGTACAATAAAGTAACTCGGAGCTAGGCACAGCCCTGGTACTCTCCATACCCTCAGACCACAGAGGATCATGCCAGGGCCCAGCGATGTCTACTCATTTGCACTGAATTTTCCTGCAACCATAGTGAGAATCTGGGACCAGATTGTGGACTGTGTTGTGCTGTGGTACATCCAGGCACCTGCCCTTCACAGAGCTATAGCTCAAGTCACTAAGGGTCTGAGTGCACCTTTCGCTTTGTCCAGAAATTCTGTAGCAAAGCTGGAGGGGAAGGAGAGAGGGCACCGAGGTCATTGGCTTGTGCCTTCAGATTCCGGTTCTCTCCTCTCTAGTCCTTTTGAGTTATTCTTAGAATCATTGTCTTTGTTTTTTCCCCTGCCCTGTGTTTATCATGCGGTGTTGTTCCCTTTCCAAGAAGGGAATGAATGTATTGTTTAATTTATGAGGATATAATACTATAATAGTATATTCCTTTGCCTGAAATGTATTCTTAAGTATTACCTTGGTCTGTACTTTAATTGAATTGGATAGAGACAGCACATTGCAATTGTTGAGGTTAACGACCCAATGATTTACAAGACAAGGCACATTTACTGGCAAATAGATTTTAGTAATTGTTCTGCTCCAGGAGAATAACGGTTTGCACATTGATTCTCTCCATGTCCTGCAGCTAGGGCTTACCCAGAGAAGTCTGGGCCCAGGGTCCCGAGGAGGCTACAGAGGAGCCTGCCCAGGATCAATGAGATGGGCAGACCCCATAAACTCTTCTTGCTAAGCTTAATTTGGCTCGAAAAGCCTTCAGGTGCCCTTAGGTGGATTGAATAATGTTTTCAAGATGATGTCTCAGAGGACTGCAGGCGCCAGAACTAAACAAGAAAAAGTCGCAAACCCCACAAAACTAATATAAATTCATTTTTTCCAATTGTATTAAGGTGTGATTGACAAATAACAAAAAAAATGTTTAGGGTGTGCGGTGGGATGGTTCGATATGTCTACACTGTAAAATAATTACGCTGATGGGTACATCTGTCCCCTCATACAGGTAAAACTCAAGTGTGTATAGTTGGAACATCTACTTAGCAAATCTCAAGTAAACATTATTAACTGATGCATGAAGTCTCCAGGAGTAATTCATCTTGAATTGGAAGTTGGTCCCTTTTTATCCGACACATAAGAGTTGTTCATATTTATGGGGTACCATGTGATGCTTTGATACCATGTGCACATGGAGTAACGCTCCAATCAGGGTAAGCATATCTACCCAAATGTTTATCATTTCTTTATGGTGAAAATATTCAAAGTTCTTTCTTTGAGCTGTTTTGATAAATGCAGTATGTTATCTATATGCGTCCTACTGCACCATAGAGTGCCTGGCCTTATTTCTCTTATCTAACTGTGAAAGTTTGCACCCATTCATCAATATCTCCCCTTGCTTGGCACCTCCAGCCTCTGGAAGCTGCCATTATGCTCTGTGTGTTAGTACGATGGTCAGAGTTTCTACACATGATTGAGGTTGCGCAGTGTTTGTGTCTACTTATCCCTCAAGATAGTCTCCCCTCGGTTCATCTGTGTTGTCAGAAGCAGCAGAAATTCCTTCTTAAGGCTGAGCAGTATTCCACTGTGGGTATGCACTGTTTTTTAATTTTTTTTTTCTTATCGGTTCATCTGATGATAGACACTTAGGGTGTTTCTAAATCTTGGCTATTGTGCATAATGCTGGAGAGAACAAGGGAAGACAAATATCGGTTTGTTTTATTCTAATGTAAGAAAGATGTTACACCTGATATTCTGGACATTCCATTAGGGATTCAGGTAGAATTTTATTTTATTCTCTTTATCCATTTTATTCCTTTTATCCATTTTATTCCTTTTAGATATACATGAGAGTAGAGTGTACCTTGACATATTTTACATACATGGAGTCTAACTTCCCATTCTTGTGGTTGGACATGATGCGGAGTTTTGCTGGTTGTACATTCATATATGAACACAGGAAAGTGATGTCCCATTAATTCCACTGTCTTTACCATTCCTTCTCCCTTCCATTCATTCCCCTTTGTCTAATCCAGTGATCTGCTACTCTTCTCTCCCTGCTTATGATGTGTTAACATCTGCATATCATCTGGGGAAACAGTTTGACCTCTTTAAAAAAAAAAAAAACCGTTTGGGCCCAGTAAGCAGATCCAATTGTCAGGTCACCACATTTGCTCTCTCGAAGGCCTTGCTCAGTGAGGATCGGGAGCTGCAGAACTGTCTATGGCAACGTGACCACTCCAGACGTCTCAATGAGTCTGTGCCTTTTTCTTGTATCTCTCCGAACATGGGTAAGAGGCTTCACATTTTCTTTCGAGGATGTCTCCAATTACTTACTGTTCATTAACTGTGACAAGAGCTCCAATGAGAAAAGCAAAGAGGATCTGGTGAAGGGCCCTAGAGAGAGCAAGCACAGGCGCTGGACTCTCCAATACCACATGCTCCCCAGGGCCCCCAGGTCGGTGGCCACATGGGAAAGAGGGTCCTGCTGCCCTTAAATCTGTGCCATCCTTGGAGAAAGTAAAGGAAGTGAATCAAGACAGAAAATAGCAGGTTTCATTGTTTTCCCAAGAATGTCATTCATATCATGCTCCTATGTATTTATTATATCACATGTACATGTGTATAATATATTTTAAATGTATGCATATACATGAATGACATGATGTATACACAATATGTATATATAATGCATATATGCATATATAGCATACAATGTATATAATTTGCTTGTGAATGTGTACACATATAGAACACAGATAATTATATATATGCATACACATGTGGAAAAACTCAGGCACAGCGCACATCTAGAATCCCAGCAGCTAGGGAGGCTAAGGCAGGAGTATCATGAGTTCAAAGCCAGCCTCAGCAACTTACCAAGATCCTATGTCTAAATAAAATATAAAAAGGGCTGGAGATGTGGCTCAGTGGTTAAGTGCTCCTGGGTTTAATCCCTGGCCCCAAAGAATTTTAGAGGGTTTGTCTTTAATCTGGAGATTGTATTGGATGGGATATGGGAAAGATCGGCTAGGAGCCAAGTTGTGGAGGAAAGACCAGTAGAACATTGTCCCACTGAAAGATGTCCTTAAACGCCATCAAAGGCAGTTTATTTCTGATGGAATGTAATATAACAGAGTTATGGTTTTCTTTTTTAAAACACTTTAAAAAAACTGCAGTGCCATACTTTAAAGTTAGGTTCTACAATGCACATTTAAATTGGAGTAAATCAAGGTGGACCCACCTCCCAGCTGGACAGAGGGAGAACAACTGATTCCCTCTCTTCCCTGGCCACGGCGCCTACTCCCCTCATAACCAGAGAGCTTGCTGGATTTTCTGTGTTCATTCCCTTTTTAAGAGATGTATCCCTGCCTTTCTCTAAAATTTGTTGATTAGTGTGTACTGCAAGTTCATCACCGCCTGCCACACACTTTTAAAACATTGTGTACAGCTTTCATCTTAGACCATATTGTTTTAACCACTCTTTAGTTGGTGGAAACTCGGGTCATTTCCAGTTTGGGGGACCATAGATGACACTGTTGAAAGCTGGGCATGTCTCATATCAATAGAATCAGGTGGGCTCTGAGCTATCCAGGCAAGTAGGCCAGATCATAGGCTACAGGCACGTTCAGTTTTAGAGCCTAATGCAAATTCTACAGTAGTGGTACCCATTTTTTCTCCGACCAGTGGTGAATGTGCCTTCCCCTTGCTCTATGCTCTAGATGATATTAGATGTTCTTAGAGTTTGGATGCTTTGCTCATCTGAGGATTTAAAGGATATTTCATTGCTGTTTTAGTTGGTAATTACTTTTGCCTGCTCAGGAGGTTAAGCACTTTTCTCCTTTTGGCTGTTTGTTTCTTCTGTGCAAAACCTTTTTGTGACCTTTCTCATGTTTTTCTCTTCTGCTCTTGATGATTAACTCGGAGGAGCTGTTTATAGTGCAAGCCATATAATGTAATTTAAAATCTTCTGTAGCCTCATTGAGAAAGTAAAATGCAACTGGTAAAATATGCTTTAACAATGCACTTTATTTCATTGAATGTATATTTATCCAGATGTACCTAAAATAGCTTCAATATAAAAATCATTAATGAGGTCTTTGAAATATGGTGTGTAGCATTTGCTCCTGGCCAGTCTTGATTTGTGTTGGCCACATTTCATTTTGCTCTCCAGTCACATGTGCCTCCTGGTAAATATGAAATGACATGTCTAGATTCTTCTAGAAGGATACTTTCTTCCAACGTGTAGCTTTTGCTTTCCTGTATATCTGTGTGATTTCCTTTATTTTTTTAAAATTTTAAAATTTTTTTTAATTAGTTATACATGACAGTAGAATGTATTTATGCACTTGGATATATCATACATAGATGGGATATAATTTCTCACTTTTCTGAGTGGACATGCTACAGAATCTCATTGGTCATGTAGTCACATATATACATACAGTAATAATGTCTGTTTCATTCTATCTTTCCTATCCCTCCCCTCTCCTCCCCTCCTCTCCTCTCACTTTCCTCTACCTAATCTAAAGTAAATCTATTCTTCTCTAGTGCTCCCGCCTTATTGTGGATTAGCATCCGCAGATTAAAGAAAACATTTGGCTTATGATTTTTGGGGGGATTGGCTTATTTTACCTAGCATAATATTCTCCAACTCCATCCATTTACTGGCAAAAGCCATAATTTCATTCTATAAAGCTGAGTAATATTCCATTATATATTTATATAATCACATTTTCTTTATCCATTCACGTATTGAAGGATACCTAGGTTGATTCCATAGTTTAGTTATTGTGAATTGAGCTGCTGTAAACATTGATATGGCTGCATTACTGTAGTATGCTGATTTTAAGACCTTTGGATATAACTGAAGGGTGAGATAGCTGGGTCAAATGGTGGTTCCATTCTCAGTTTTCCAAGGAATCTCCATACCTGCTTTCCATAGTAGTTGCATCAATTTGTAGTCCTACCGGCAATGTATGAAGTGTACCTTTTTTCCCACATCCTTGGCAACATTTACTGTTGCCTGTATTCTTGAGGATTGCCATTCAGACAGGAGTGAGATGAAATCTTAGTGTAGTTTTGATTTTCATTTCTCTAATTGCTACAGATGTTGAACACTTTTTCATACATTTGTTGGTCAATTGTATTTCTTCTGTGAAGTGTCTGTTCAGTTCCTAAGCCTATTTAATTGACTGGGTTATTTGCTTTTTTGGTGTTAAGTTTTTTGAGTTCTTTATGTGTGGTTTCTTTTGATAACGGGAACACTTCATTTGAACCTCATCATATTTTGTAAATCTTGGTGCTTTGTTGTATCTTGCGGAAGAGATCATTCTCTATGCTGAGGTGATGAAAATTTTGTGTTTTACTTTGTCTAAAAGTTTAAAGCTTTGTTCTTTAGTTTAAGGTCTTGATCTATATGGATTTGATTTTTGTGTGTGTTTGAGGTTGACTTAATCTTTTTTCTGTTTTTGTAGCTGAATACACGAGACTGGTAATATATTAAAGAAAAGAGTTTATTTAGCTCATGGTTTTGGAGGCTGGTATGTCTAATAGCATGGTGCCCGTATCTGCTCATCATCTGGTGAGAGCCTTGTGCTCCACCGTAGAGGAGGAAATCACATAGTAAAAACAGCAAGTATGTTAGAGAGATCTCATTTCACTTTTTGTCAAAGCCACTCACCTTGAAAGCCCATCGATCCACAGATGGGTTAGTCTATGACCCAAAGGTCCCTCTTCCAAATACTATTAAATATGAATTGGGGGATTAACTTTTGCAACCTATGAAATTGGGGGACACATTCAAACCATGGCAGACATAGATTCTATTTCAATTTTCTATATAGATAATCGGCTGTCTACTGAATAGTTACTCCTTGTTCCACCGCTCTGCAGGTAACCCTGAGATGACTCGGGTTTCCATGGTGGGCATAAGTCTATTTTGGACTGTTTTCGTTTGTCTCTTTTGAAATTCCATGCTCTCAGAATTGCTCTAGCTTTAAAGTAAACTTGTTCAGTGATGGGAAGGTCCTCCTCTTGTTTCTTTCTCGGGAGTTCCTTGGTATATTTGAGCTTTTGCTTTCAGATACAAATTTTAAAATGAATTTGTCATGATCTGTGAAAATTCTTTGACTCTTGCATTCTGGTCAATTTGCTGTGTGAACTCAACTGAGTAACTTTGGCTCTCTCGCTTCTGTTCTTATCTGTCACATATCTATATTTAATAGCATTGTCTGATAATTATGGGATGCAAATAAAGTCCCCATCACAGTGGAAACTTTCAGCAAGTGAGTAGTTTTATTACTGTCTCAGCAAGGCATGGGGACCCTGTTCTGGAGATGGCTCAAAATCCTAAAAGGGTGGCTGGAGAAACAAGCTGTCCAGGACTATAGTACAAAGATTGAGCCTTATTGCCATCTTTGCCCTCCCATTTTGATGGAGGCTTTTGTGCTTCGTATTCACAATGCCTATGTGGAGTGTTTTATACCACACAAAATAGTGTCTCATTTAATCGTATTTGGATTGTCAAGGAAACTTGAGAAGCCAGTAAGTACGCACATATTTGGAAATATCAGAGTCTGGAGATACAGCTAAGTCTTGGGAGATCTCTCAGGGTATTGGAATGAGAGATGATGAGGATCAGTTATCTACTCAGCCACCTAGATGTCAACCCTCAGCCAACAACGTGATAACAGTTGATGGTGGGACCGAAGGGAGAATTGTCAGGTAAAACATAGAACATCAGCTAAGTTATCTTACATTGTATTTTTCTTTTTGAGGTGATGTCTTTCTGTGCTGCCCCGAGTTGCTTTTGAACTCCTGGGCTTGGGTGATTCTCCTGCCTCGGCCTCCTGACTAATGGGGATTACAGGCATGAGCCACTGTGCCCAGCTTGTAGGGTAAATATGAATCGCAAGCCTTTCCTCTAGCATAAGTATATCCCCAATATTTCATGGGATGTACTTATAATACGAATTATTCATTTTTCTGAAATCCAAAGATAATTGGGTGTCCTCTGTTTTTAGTAGTTAAATCTGACAACCTTATTTGGGGGTTGTTGCTGTTCCTTTTTCAAACTGGCCTTGTATTCTAGTGTGTTGGTGCAAAAAAAAACAAAAATCATCCTTACATAGTATGGTGTGACCACTTCATTTGGCAAATGTGGAAATCCAGGGTGCACAGTGATCAGAGTGACTAACCACAGAATTGGATGATTCTCGATTCTGTGTTCTTTCTAACACTTCTGAACGTGCCCAGAAGTATACGGTCAACTTTTCCTTGTCTCTCTTAACCAGGACAGGTAGAAGTCTTTACCACATCGATTCCGTTTGGTGGCAAGGCCTGGTCACCAGGTCAGTGTCTGGTCCTGCAGGGACTCTACCCAGATGTGACTCTAGTAGGCATCATCATTGAGGGTTACAAGGGCATGGGGCTGGTCCTTTGAGGGCCTCTGTGGAAACGATAGTCTTGTCAAAGCCTTTGGTTACTATGGAGATGGGGACCAGAGAAGCAGATAAAAGTGCGGAAATCTTCAGATTGAAAAAGAATAAAAAATTAGGAAGGGGGAGAAGAAGTAACTGATGAGGGACGCTCTTGCTGTTCCTGGCGTCTGGAGGGGCTGAAGGGCATAAATGCAGAGAAGAAAAAAGGGTCTGTTGGGAGAGATAAGTGGGATAACAAGACTTCACATCAGAATATTTGCTAAAATAAGGACTCTTAGGCTGAGAGAGGGTTCCCACCGGTCTCGCAGACTGATGAAGAGTCCCATAGCTAGAGTCACTTAAAACCAGAGCCGAACAAAGCAATTCAAAGTGAGCAGTGGGAACAGTCTCCCCAAAACGTTTGGATGGTCTTTATGATCCAATTGGTCTCTTCCTTCCCTCGACACCCATGAATCCCTGATTTCCTTTGTAAACACGTTGACTCAATCTCTCGGGGAACCAGAACTTGAGAATTTAATTGAAAGTCATCTTTATACAAGTGAAGCATGGTCTAGAAATTCTTTGTGTGTATCTTTTTTTAATTTTTTTTTTTTAAGTCTAGGATAAGGCGAGCCACTCATCTCAAGATCCTTATCAGGCAAAAGCATTGTTTCAACCCTGATAAGCTCTTCCTATTCCTAACCTTTCCTTTCAAATTATTTTTATGTGCCACTTGGATGATCATGTCTATTTGACTTCATTTATTCTGACTAAATAGTCTTTTCAGGAAATAGATCTCTCCTGGCTTACTCCAAAGCCCTAAGTAAACATCCAAAGTGTCTGTGTACTGTAGAAACACCTCTTCTGTGCTGTTGATCCAAGGCATGAAAATTGTCCTCCCTGTGCTCGATGCCAAGCCTGAATGACCTTCCCCATGTCTTTGCTGCAAATCTGCACAACAGCCCAGCAGTTCTGGAGAAGCATCGGGTGTAGGCACACATTAGATAAATGTTCGCGTTTTCTTCCATTGCAGACGGCCTCACAGGAGATGAATTACTAAAGCGCTCTACCTGTTAACAGGCCTTGATGGCTGTCACATTATTTTCCTGCATCCGTAATAAATACTTTTTTTTTTTTAAAGGCAATTTTGGCAACAGCTATTTTGTTTTGCATCTCACTCTCCTTCCATGCAATGAATTACCAAATATTATCAATTCTGCTTTTTATCCCCCCCCCCTCCCCCCGCGCCGACTCTTCCCCTCCATCCCTACCTCTCCAGTCGAATTGGCTCTGCCCTCTGGCCTCCTGCCTCCCCGTGCCTATTGTTGATGCTGCAATTACATTAAACTCCCCGGAGCAGGCCTTGATCCGATCTCTGGCTCACCCAAAACCTGACAATAGCTCCCTGTCTTCTACAGGGCTTTCTCAAACATTCTTCATTACCACCCCTCATTATCTTTGCTATTTTTCACTTCTGTCTGAGCTGTTGTTTATTTCATATTTATCTTTAAATGGATTCCCTTTAAAAACCAACAACAACAACAAAACTTCAGTGTATCCTGAAAGGAAACTTTATCTCTAAGTAAATGGAAAACCAGCACCATCTATCATAATAGAAGCTAACTATAAAAATAAAGGCAATGAAAACAAAAAGTATTTTCCACCTACATCATATTGCCTCAGGCTACAAGCCTGAGGCTTGATCTCCCTGTGTTTATAAAGGTAGATGATCATGCAGTTATCTTTTCATTTCTCCCTGCACATCCGTGACTGCACCCCTTTCTTCTCTTTGCATCCTAACTCATGGGCAAATCGGTGGGTTCTCTTACCTTCTGATTACCAGCTGGGCTCAGCCTATGGGAACCCAGCAGGGTTCAGGAGCAAGGGAAGTGACAGATCCAGGGATTTTGTTTCCTAACTCTTCCCTTACAGGCTTACCATAGCCAAAGATAAACTACTCATTTTAAGGTAACTTGTTCTACACAATTCTTTCCTCCCCACACACCCTGCCATCTCTGAGCCTTGGTTAGTGGGTTTTCTTGCATACCCTCCTCATAGGGTTATTATCAGGAGTCAGGATAATGCAAAGGTTCATAATAGTCCTCAGTACAAAATAAATGCTCAGCCCACATCAGTGGTGATTGGGAGGGAATGATTGTTAGCTAATCAAAGACTGGATGTTGGCTCTCCAGGAAAAAAAACAAGATGCATGTATGCTTGAGACCATCGGGGTACAGACTTATATGCAAAATCTTCCAAGTGCCAGGGCTGTGTGTGCACAAGTTCAGAGGAAAGCATGCACTAAATGTCAGAGAAGGAGCCACGGAAGGAGCAAGAAGGTACCTGAGCCAACAGGAACCGCCACAGTCAGAGGACCAGTCAACCCAGAAAATACAAACACACGTTCTGCCAAGATTCTGTGCATGAGCCGCACACCTGTAATTGTAGAGGCTCAGGAGGCTGAGGCAGAAGGATCAACAGTTCAAAGCCAGCCTCAGCAACAGAGGGTGCTGAGCAACTCAAGTGAAACCCTGTCTCTAAATAAAAATACAAGATAGGGCTGGGGATGTGGCTCAGTGTTTGAATGTCCCCGAGTTCAAAGTCCAGTACCGCCCCTCGCCCCTCACCCCCCCAAAAGAAGATACTGTATGTGAAACATTTTCCTGCACATTTTAGCGATGAACTAGGAACACTGAGGATCATGTAGGTTTTCAATTAATGTTTACTACATTGAGTCTCTAGGGTGTGTCTTACCACCACAGAGTGAGGGTGGTGGAGGGTGCGGTCTATATTTTTAAACCTTACTATCATTCTTTTTCTAAGACAATTTCCAACAGGCACATTAACATAAGGACTCATCTTTTCCTCTTGATTAAAGAAATGTAATTTATAAGCCCAGGGACATCATGGAAGTAGCTCTAACTTCTCCGTTATTTAGAAGAATGAGATGACAGGAGATGTTAGTTTGTGTGGGTGCTTTGGGTTGTTCATCTTCAGTAACTAGACACACCTCCATTTTAAGGGGAGAAAGAGAAGGACAAAGAGAATCCATGTTCTAGCTTCCCAGAAAGAGCCTCTGGGTAACCTTTACCTTGTCCCTCTGTAAGAGGGAGAGACTAAATTTCCTTGTTAAGTGTCACAGCTAGATCTTTGAACATCCACTAGCTTTGGACAGATGATGTATGTCCTATCAGCTCATCCTAACAAGAACACTCTGAGTTGAGAACTGTTTATCCTTCCATCTTGTGAGCAACCTGAGGCCTGGAGAGATCAAGTACCTTCTTGCCCAAGGACACCCAAGTGATAAGGAGTAGAGTCAGAGTCCAGGCCCAGGTCTGCCCAAGCCTGCTGTGTTGCCACTGCCCCATGCAGGGCTCTCGAGTCCCTTCTGCTCAGGACATTTGGCGGGGCTCATCTGACATTTAAGTATCCAATCCCTTATGACCCAGAATTCTCTATTCATAGCCACTTCACTCTACTGACTGGGCATCCAAGAGGCCTTGCGTCCGGAAGAGTCATAGGAAACATTAAAGAGAAATTTGGACTTTGCGTGTCAGCACCTGCAAGGGCTCGGTCTCTGTTCCCATCACTCCCATGACATCCATGCTGTGCAATTTTTTTTTTTTTTGGTATATTTACTCATTTTTCCCACCATGTGTCTACCTCCATCCTGTAAACTGTGACACTGTGGTATTTACTCCTCTTTACCAGATGCCCAGCAATAAACAATCGTCACACACGTGAATTCCATGTGAATTGGTAAATCTGCATTTAATGCATATGATTTAGGCCATTTAGGGGAAGTTTTGAGCAAATGGTTCTGTCCTTTTAACACATTGTCTCACAATTTGAGTAATTTATTCCTAATAGACTACTCATCAATTTCTATGGGACATAGTCTCTCTATATGCTGTGGGACCCATCGCCGTGAAAATGCTCAGGAGAAATTAAAAAATTATTTGAGGCTACACTAGTTACTAATACACTAATATGCATACAAAATGCATAATATTGTACTAATATATATTTTTAGTATATCTAGGCTTCTCTTTTTTTTCAAAATGTACAATGTGGGGTTTTTGGCATCTCTTTATATGTGGACACTTATGGATTCTGTTATGTTTGAGAGCTGGAGGGAACATATCAAAAATCTCCCATCCTTGAAACTCAGACACCTCATGTACCCTGGAGTGTATGTTGTTTTTTTATTTTATTTTATTTTTTTTGTGCTGGGGATTGAAATCGAGGCCACTCAACCACTGAGCCACCTCCCCAGCCCTATTTTGTATTTTATTTAGAGACGGGGTCTCACTGAGTTGCTTAGCACCTCACTTTTGCTGGGGCTGGCTTTGAACTTACCATCCTCCTGCCTCAGCCTTCTGAGTCTCTGAAATGACAGAGGTGCACCACTGCAAATAAGTACATGCGTGTCATTTGCACAGTTACATGCTCATCTGGACGATATGACTGTGAATAGGAGTCTCAAATTTGTTGTAGCCAAGAACCTCAGCCCTGGATCTTGCTGATGCCATGAAACCATTTTTTTTTTCCCTACACCCTGCTAAAAATTGAGGCCCAACCGCATGCCAATTAATGATAGGAAGATTTCCTCCTGGCCACTGACGCTAATGAAGGTAAAACTGTACCCTTGAAACAATGTTTTGGGGAGTATGGGAGCCACCCCACTTGATAGCCTTCCTCTACACACTGGAGCTCAGCAGATGTGGCCTAGGAAAGCGGCCATTGGTGAACTTGCCTTTGGCTGGTTGCTGTGACTTTTGCCAGCCGACTTCACAAGGGATTCCAGTGCCTTCATTGCCCCTGTGTGTGAAGAAGCTAAGCAGCTCAAGGTTTGTACAGTCGGGCGAAATCCGATTGAAAGCCCTTCTGGCAAAGGGGAAGGGAGTCAGATGACATCATCAAGCCACATCCTGGCATAAATGATGCTACTTATTTCCAAAAGTATGTGACTGCTCCTGAGGTCTTCTGCCATGTGCCCAAACCTCACAGTGGCTTTGGCTCTTAGCTCCTCTCCTTTTGTGTGAGGTCAAAAATGGCTGCTCAGATAAACCTCTGTATTTGAGGCCAGAAGCACATTTCCCATGGGAAAATGTTCCTTGTATTGAAGTGAGTGAAATAATTGCTGGGATTTCTTGAGTGTGCTTTGCAAACCCAGAAGTCTGTGGGTTAGGATGCAGGGAGAAGAGGCTGTGGTCTTCTCATTCCCTTTTTTGCATGACTGCCCCTTTAGACAGAGAGGACGTGGGTGTAGGCAGGTCAGCAATGCCAGGCGTTATGTTTTTGGATATTAAACAGGAGGAGGAACAGCACCTTCTTTCCTGGGTTGGCACAGGATCCCTGAAGGGATGCATGCTGGGCTTTTAGCAGAGCCCAGACAGATAACAGGCTCCATGCATCGCCGTTGCTACAGAGGGTTAATCAGAGAGGTTTTCTCTCTCGGTGTGTGTGTGTGTGTGTGTGTGTGTGTGTGTGTGTGTAGATGTAGAATAGGCCTTGTAACCCGAAGTGTAGAAATAGGTGTAAGGAGCCAGGATCTGGTCACATCTAGACCATACTCATACTCTAGACCATACTCAGTAGATGCTGGGATTCCAAGCCTGCCCCTTCCTGAAGGTTCTTTTCTAAGACATCGTAGCCTGCTGACATACTGCATTTTCTCTGGGCACAGAAAGTTCCATGTGTGGCTTCTTTAAAACTTTGGTACTTCAGTTTTGATACTCTGATTTGCTTTTGTAAAAGGTTGTGATGATATGCACATAGCATTCACCATCTTAACCATTTGTAAGTGCACAGTTCAGTCACCTTAAGTTTACTTACATTGTTGCAACCCTCTCCAGAACGTTCTTAGTTGGGCAAAGCTAAAATTCTATGCCCATTGAAGGGCTCATTTCTCCCTTTCCTCTGCCTCTGGCCACCAACCACCTCACTCGACTTTTGGATGGTCTTTCTATTTCACTTATGCACATTTGTGCTTTGTGTTTTATTTAGTAATGAGGGGTGGGGTAGTTAGATCTAGAACTTTGGTTTTTAATGACCTAAGTCTGAAGTTATTTTAGAGTGTCAGAAACTTATTTCCCACAACTGCTGTGAAAATAGTTAATTTGTATTCTCAATAAGGAACCACACAGCTTTCCACATTTATCAAAGATTTCGACCATATTCTGGAAAACCATGTGGCTTAGTGGTGAAATACAAGCCATGGTTTGACTGAATCACTGCATGAATGACGGGAAGATCTCCTGCTGACTCCTGAAGCTAATGAGGGTAAAACTGGTGAAACTAGCCAAAAGCATATTGCCAAATGCCGAGTTGTTTGGAGGGGTCAAATTTTATTTTAAAAGTTCATGCAGCCAGGCGTGGGGATGCATGCCTGTAATTTCACGGACTCTGGGAGGCTGAGGCAGGAGGATTGCAAGTTCAAAGCCAGCCTCAGCAATTTAGCAAGGTCCTGAGCAAATCACTGAGACCCTATGTCAAAAAAAAATAAAAAGGGTTGGGGATGTTGCTCAGTGGTTAAGCACTGCATCCCTAGGTTCAGTCCCTGGTACAAAAAAAAAAAAATTCATTTCATTCTGTGTACATGTTTGTTATGTTTGTTTTTCATATTGATATTTAAATTGTTTAAATTATTGCCCTTCAAACACACAAAAAAAAATTGAGTAAAATTGAGGCTGTAAGAAGGTCTAGATTGTCTACGGTTTCCTCGACTCATAGGAAACTACATTCATTGACTGCGTGATTATAACACTGAAGAAAGTTGAAATCTTAATTATCTCCTTCTTCATGGTCAAACTAAATGGGGTGGATCTAAGTGTAGGTGGGAGGACCTTAGGTAGAGTTTTTGGGGAAATTCAGTAGTGTACCCCTCAAACGTTTTTGATAAGATGTGTCATGTCCCGTGGCTGCTCTATATACTCTAGTTACGATTTCTTTGCTTAAAGGCACCTCCAGAGTCCTGGTCCCATCTTGGCTCTGATGATAATAAATATCAGATGCTTTAGACCATAAAAGGTTTGAGTGACCCTTGGACTAGAAGAGAAGGGATCTTCATTGTGTGTTCAGAGGTACTTTTCCAACTCTCTTCTGATGTACATGGCCAAACAGCTTTAATTCTGCCTACGGTAACCTCCTTCATTGAACAAATACATTTAGAAGTCCTGTCATGTGTTAGATGTTAGGAATATATCATTAAACTATAAAATCAAGGACCCCAGTCTGACATGAGAAAGAGTCCACAGGTTGGCCCGTGATTTCACACCCTGTAGTGGGCAGCAAATAAAATAAATTCAAGGATATGATCAGGTGTCCCAGCTTTTCTTTGGGTGGTCATCTCCTCTGAGGAGACGATGTTTCAATTAACCATGGTCCCCATGAAGATGGGGAGAAGAGGTGTCCAGGCACAGGGAACCGCTTGTACAAAGGGCCTGAAGTAGAACCAGCTCAGGTGTGTTTTAGTTAAGAGCCCAGGAGGTGGGAACAGTTGGATCCTGGAAGATGAGGAGATTGGGAACTGAAAAAAGGCTCTGACCAGGCTGGCACCTTGTACGCAGAAGGGCTGAATTATGAAAACTCCTCTTTCAACCCCGATATGAAAAGCTTCGCGGTTGTCTAAGCCCAGGACAAGGGCTGGACTTCCCCCATTCACTAAAGCATTTGGAAGATTGTGTCTTGGGATCTCTCCCTTCTGTGCCTTCTCTGAAGTCTCCAGGTTTGTGGGTCACCTCTTGCCACAGAGCTAGTTAGGATGATCAGTGTCGATAGAGAGTGGAATAGACGTGGACTTGATGTGAACTCTGTGTCTGGGCCAAGGGAAGACACGACTGTGGCATTTGGTCAACAGTAAGTTGGTGCAAACCCACCAAGTAGACAACCTGTAAGAAAATCCATGTTGCAGGGGCAATTTCACTTGATGAGTATTAATTGATGAAATATGTTGTTTAGTGTTGCTTTTGTAGTTCTGTTTCTTTCTAATTAAAATGCATGCTTTATAGTTAGAGCAAAGATCATGATTGTTCTCTATATAGTTAAGTGTTTTTAGAATGAGTAAGTTAACATTGTGGGGGACTGGGGGTCCATGAGAAAGATTTTCTTTTTAAATGGGGACTTTAAATTCATTAATTAGACCACATACTTTCTCAAAGTGTAAGTATCTTCCAGAAGCTGTGTGGGTGTGTGCCTGTGAAATCGCCCAGTTGCTTGACCCCACGCTCCTGAGCTACACCTTCATAGTTGCAACTAAAATGTCAACTATGTGACTTGGGCAATTAACTGGAGACCCCTGGAAGGCTTTGGTCTTATTATGGATGCATTGATATTTATTTTTATTTATTTTGCCTTTGATGTCATGTTCAATTTTAATTTTTAATATCATATTCCCCCAAAAAGTCATTTTTACCCATAGCAATGCAAATTAAAAATGCTCTATTTTGGCTACATTAAGAAATTTTGGATATTTTCCTGGAAATCTATTTGAAAACATATTTCTATAGAGTATATTCTTGAGTTTTAAATTACTGACTTTAAAACTAAAACTTAAGGATATTTTTAAGTGCAGCACTTCCAATAGATAAAAGAAATTGCAGCATCTTTAAATCTTGGGGTACATGCCATTTAATACTTTCTATAGGCCATCAGAAATGAACATCTGGATGAATATAATTTCCCTATTAAAGATGGTCCAACTGTCTCAGGTTTTCATAACCTGAGTCATAGGATCTCATAATTCAGATGCATTAGGTACTAGTTGAACTGGCTAATGATTCCGATTTTAGAGTTTGTCTACCCTGGAAACCTCTGTAATACCTTCCGCTGAGTGAGATTGTCTGGTGGGATTGGACCAGTCACATGCTCTTGTTCAGAGAGCTCGACCCTGTAGGATAAGAGCAAGTGTCATTGCTGAGCTGCTTCTGTGAAGTAGGTGCTCTGCTCCATTAACATGTCAAATCCTTTAAAGCTCTTCACTGACTCAGTATTTTATGCATGTTATCGACAAGAAAACTTAAGATTCTGAAGAGGCAAGCCCCTTACCCAGCTGGGACATAAAATGTCTGCCTCCCAAGGCTGCAACTCCATCAGATTCATTGCCAAATAATCATCCAGGAACTTAAATTCCTCCCGAATCAACAGAGCTAACCTAAGTTCCCCCTTGATTGCAGGATTTGTTTCCAAATATACAAGGGTGGTCCAGACACATGATGAATGCCTGCTTGGTTCTCCTCTTCCCTCGATCTCCCGTTATCTATTGTTTTTTTTTTTTTTTTTTTTAAAGAGAGAGTGAGAGAGGGGAGAGAGAGAATTTTTTGATATTTTATTCTTTAGTTATCGGCGGACACAACATCTTTGTATGTGGTGCTGAGAATCAAACCCGGGCCGCACACATGCCAGGCGAGCGCGCTACCGCTTGAGCCACATCCCCAGCCCGTTATCTATTGTTATCCAATATGTCCTTTCTGAACTTGGCCTCAAATCTGAAGTCTCTGCACTTTGATTTTTTTTTTCTTTTTGAGCAAGTGTGTGACAAATGTTTTCATTTGAGAAAGCAAGTTGCCTTCCTGTAGTTGGTTTCATGGGCACAGTTGACGAACACTGCTGTATTTAGCTCTTTATCAACATGTTCAGCTGATGCTGGTTTAAGTAATTGTGCTGTTTAAATGTTCAAAGATTAAAATCCCATATACCCACCCACCCATTCATCCTTTCTGCAGTAGCAGGATATGTGGCTACATGTGTGGATACATTGCTATTGCCTCTGAGATTACTCTTTTGTGTATATAAACATATACACATATATATATAATTTATATATAAAAATTATTTTAAAATTCTTTTCAGATATATGACAGTTTATTTTGTCATATAATATATATGAAGTATGATTTCCCAGTCTTGTGGTTGGACATGATGTGGAGTTTCCCTGGTCGTGTGTTCATATATGAACATAGCAAAGTTCTGTCCCACTCGTTCCACTGTCTTTCCCATTTCCATCCCCCTCTCTTCCCTTTATTCCCCTTTGTCTAATCTAATGAACTTCTGTCCTTCCTTCCTACCCCTTATTGTGTGTTAGTATCTGCATTTCAGAGCATATGATCTTTGTTTTTTTGTGACTGGCTTATTTCAGTTGGCATGATAGTCTGTTTACCAACAAAGGACATGACATTAGAAATCAATGATAAAATAAAAAATAGACACTAAAATAACACCTGATGACTAAATAATATGTTATTGAATGACCAATTGGGTAGTTGAAGAAACTGGGGATGAAATTTTTAAAAAAATACTTAAAGGTAAATAAGAATGTTGACACAACATATCAAAATCTCCAGGATACTATGCAGGTGGCTTTAAGAGGAAAGTTCATTGCATTGAGCTCATTCATTAAAAGAATAGACAGCCACCAAATAAATAACCTAATTTACATCTCAGAGCCCTAGAAAAAGAACAAATCAACACTAAAAGAAGACAGTATATAACTAAAATCAGAGCTGAAATTAATGAAATTGATACCCCTCCAAAATTTTATAGTCAATAAAACAAAAAGTTGGTTCTTTGACAAACTAAATAAAATTGATAAACCCTTAGCCATGCTAATGAAGGGAAAAAACCTCAAATTGCTAAAATTTGTGATGAAATTACTCTTATTAGAACGAGTCCTAACTGGGCATTCCACCAGTGCTTCTTTATAAATATCGTATCTGACTTGTTGTTCAATCATGTTGTTTGGGATAAAGATACAATCATAAAAGTTTAAAGGCAGATTAAAAAAAAGCATTCATTTAAAATTGAGATGGTAAAGGGAGATACCTTTGACATTATGTCTCATGTTGTGAATAATTCTGTGTCAACTGGACTATCAGGTGCCCAGATTAAGTATCATTTCTGGATGTATCGCTGAAGATGTTTCCAGATGAGATCAACATTGGAATTGGTAGACTTAGTAAAATAAGTTGCCCTTCTCAACGTGGGTTGGCATCATCTAGTTTATTCTGGGGCCTGAATCAGCCAGAAAGGTAGAGGAATTTGCCCTGTTTTTCTGCTTTATTACTTGGGCTGGAACCTTTCATCTTCTCTTATCCTGGGACTGAGATTTACACTCTTCACCTTTTGAACTTGCACTGACTCACTTCACTGACTTTCCTGGTCTTTTCAACTTGCAGATGACATGTCACAGGATATTTTAGTCGGCTTTTTCACCACTGTGAACGAAAGACCTGACAGCAATTTTTAGGGGAGGGAAAGTTTATTTGGCACTCCCAGTTTCAGAGGTCTCAGTCCACAGAAGGCTGACTCTATTGCTCTGGACATGAGGGGATACAGAACATCATGGCATAAGGGCATGGTGGAGGACAGCGGTTCAGAACATGGCCACCAGGAAGCCGAGAGGGCAAGCTCCGCTCACCAGGGATAAAGCATGTACCCCAAAGGTACACCCTACATGCCTACAGTTACCATCAGTTCATCTGTATCAGTGAATTAATGCACGCCTTAGGTTAAGCCTCTCATGTCCATTCATTTCTCCTTGGAACTTTCTTGAATTGTCTCACATGTGCACTTGAAGGGGAGACCTCATATTTAAACCATAACACAGGAGTTCTTCTCCTCCTTAACTGTATGAGCTAATTACTCAAAGCTCTGTGGGTGTATGTATGTGTGCAAGTATGTCTATCCTGCTAGCTCTCTTCTCTGGAGAACCTTGACTAATGTACATGTGTTATAACACAATCCTATGAATAGAATCTACAGGTGACTAACCTGTCTTCATGGGCATGTTTTTATCCAATGATGATTAAACTAGGAAACAGTGATGTTCTGCTGGGGCGAGAGTTCGAAGGGTAGAAGACAGGACAGATAAATTAGCAGTATGTTTATTGTGATGCAGGTGCTATAACAGTGCTATGTTTAACCTATTGCTCTAATTGTATTTAAACCCAAGATAAGACTCAAACTTTAACTAGATGGCCTTTTTTTCACATTCATAGATTTGAGACCAGTAAGTTCAAAAAGTGAAAGCGTTAAATCAGATATCATCAAGCAATATTCCCACCTCTGGCCAAGAATCACAGGTTTTCCGTAGAACCATGAATTTGTGTGTTCGACTGAAGAACCTAGAGAATTTATGACACTGTATTTTTCTCCACTCTGGATAGCAGGCTGTTTGCTCAATTATTGAATGAATTCATGGGAGAAATGAACCCTCCAGAGTTTCGGATAAATCTAGTTAACCTCTGAGTTGGACTTACATATTATGTTTGCACTTGGCTCTTTTCTCTTTCGGTTATTTCTGGGCTAAAGTTCCTTTCGTCTCAGGACCTGCTTATTGCTGTCCTTGCAATTGTCTAATTGGTTTGCATCCATCAGCACCACCTCCTTGGGCTATCACACTTGGTACTGCAAACTGCACCCTCCCAAGGGCTCTGGTGGAGGAGAAATGGACGGGATTTGCAGCCGTGATAACGACACCTGGGAGTCTCTGCTGAATGCTCTTATGGAGGTACAGCAGGCAAGAGGGTCAGAGGCTGCAGAGCAGAGCTCACTTCACCAGCCTCCGTGCATTTCCTCCATTTCTTCTTACTCTAAAAAACCACAGCTTCCTCACTGCTGGGGGAATTGACAGTGGCCTTGCATCCTCTTGTAGAGCTTACCCCAGTCACTTAGCACCCTGCTACTCAAAGCATGATCTAGACTCGGCAAGAGATCATCACTTGTGAGCCTCTTAGAAATGCAGACTCTCAGGCCCCATCCCAGAGCTACGAACTCAGAACCTGATGGTAACAATCACCAGGTTGTTGTGACCTACAGGAGGTCAAACGACCTATAGGAGTGTTTGATTTTTGAGAAGAGCTTGCTCTGGAGAATTTGCATAGATGGTAGAAGGAGGTTAAAATGAACTGAGAAGCAGCAATACTTTATTTTACACCCTGTGCCCTGAGACGATTCCATGAGCTTTTTAGATGAACACATTGGCTGTTTTTTTACCCTAAAAGGACATAACAGTACAAATCCCCATCTTTTTTTTTTCTTCTTCATTTCTCGTGGCCTTCACAAGCTGAGTGATGGGTGTTCAAGGATGCCAGGTGACTAACAGGACAGTTGGTTAGGAGGCAGAAGGAGCACTGCCACTGCTACTTAGCACGAAGGTGGAAGCCAATCCCATCTGCTGACATGGAGGAAAAGGGCCAAATGATTACTAGATGGACTAGGGAATGTGATTCAAGCATGCCACTTCTTTGGACATGTCAGAAAGCCTATTGCTCTGTCTTGGTTAACTGACTGTCCACCTCCATTGTTGGTCCTAGAGAACAGCAGCCATTTGAGTTTATTTCTTGAATAGGAAAATACTTCTCATTCGTTCTCCTCCTCCAAACCAACATACACTGTCTGGTTAGTACTACATGCCATCTGCTGGTGCCACAAATGCAGAGGACCTGGCTCGTCCCTGGAACACCTCCACCACAGCAGTGACTATTTCAGTTCACAGTTTTATTGCATGCAGTATGAAAACAAAGTGTGCGGTGGGCTTATGTTTTTGTTTTTCCAGTATTCCTTCTTTTTCCTGTTTCTCCCTCATTCCATGTTATGCTGGTGGGGCTCTCTATCATGGACCACTTGTCTTGTGTCAAGAGAAGAAAGGACCCAAGCTAGCAGATCTGAATCCAGCCTTCTAGACAGAGTGAGTGATCTAAGGGTAGACCTGATACCAAAGCAAAGCTATTGAGCATCGTTATCAAGGGTTAGTAGGAACTCTGAGGGAACAAGCGTCTCTCTCTCTCTCTCTCTCTCTCTCTCTCTCTCTCTCTCTCTCTCTCTCTCTCTCTTTTTTGTCTGTCTCTTGTCTTTATGAGATCCAGGGCAGTGGACGTCTGAAGCTGTTGAATACATGTTTCCTGCCATATAGAAAAAGCCTTTCTTAATTTGAAGTCCAGTAGAAAGGAGCAGAGCTAAGAGATGGATTAAGAATTCTATGCATGAGGACTCTTACTTCTGTGTCTAGAGGTGAATAAATAGGTTTCTTGCTTTTGCTTTGCTTGGTTTTCTGATTTACTTAAGTTAGAGTAATTTCTTTCCTGTGCCACTGACTAATGGAGACCTTGGTGAAAGGGCAGGGATCCATGCTACTGGGAAAACATGGTAGGGCCCATCTAAGTGCTATTTCAAACAGAAGACAGAAGACATGAGTGATGGCTGGGCAGGGGTGTTAGGGCAGCTGGTGGGCTGCTTGTTGCCTGGCAGTGGGCTGACTGGCTGAACTCTGGGCATTTCCTCCTAGGAACCAGTTAGGAACCTGGAGGAAGGCAAATAATAAGCTTATTCTCAGCTCAGCCGTTTTCTAGACGTTTAGCCTTGTGTAAGTTACTGCACACGTACAGAACAATGCCTCCCTCATTAGTGCTGTTGTGAGGATTCTGTTAAATAATAAATAATAAATAACTAATATGTACAGATTCTATAATCCTTCCATAAAGGAATTCAAGGTGGTCTATGAGAAGAACACAGATCATAAAATGATGAGAAAATGTAATTAAAAGCAAACCAGGAGAAGGAAATAACAAGAGGAGGAGACAAAGCTTGGGGTGAGGAGGCACAGCATTACAAAAGCAAAATCTGAGGGATTCCAGCATTGGGGTAAACAGAGTTTGGTTTTGAGAATCTTCTGATGGTCAAAGAATAAAGGGGAAAACGTAAAATTATCAAGGTCAAAATGAAAGGCCTATGATGGCTTATTTCCCCCCAATAAGTAAGGAAGCATATAATACAATTTCTAATGTCTTCAAAAATAATCACTGGTGCCGTGATAGACAGCATCCTTCCGCAGGTCAAGCAGTTGACGATGAGTGTCATTTCTTGAAACATCCTTTGATGAAAACTAAAAATGTGATGTTAATGAGCAATCTAGGAAAGCAGGTTCTATGGACCAGGTAAGTGAACAGATGGAATTTGAATAGCATCGAAGGGCTAGAGAAGGTTCTCCAAGGCTTCCTCCGATCATCTCTGATAGTTGAAGACAAGGAAAGCATTGATTCTTTGTGCTTGGGATTCCGAATCTCATGATGACTTTTAGCTATTTTTCCACGAGGTCCCTTCCTTCAAATCTTCTATTAAACAGAGGTTTGGGAAGGTAATCCATATTTATCCAGAGGTTTGGCCCACCCCTGTTTTGCTCCACATATCTCCAGATGGGTACTTAGTCCAAAACTCAGATACCTTCTCATATTTTGCCTATTGGACTGCCCTTGGATCTCTTGCAGCCTAGTTAGGGAAATCTCATATGATTACTACTGAAGGCCAATAGGAGCTTTGAGAAGTTTGGTGTAAATTCCTTTGGACTTCAAGATGGTGCCTATGTGTCCTCCTTTTAGGACCCTAGAGAACTTAGTTCCTTGGGCAGGATCTGTGACTTTCTCTGACTTGTATCAGCTATCTAGGGTGCACAGACATGTAAAGACCTGCAGGAGCTCAGCTCTGCCTCTGGACTCTCTTGGTACATCCAGAAGAGAAAATCAGCCCCAGGCTTGCCTCTTGCTTGGGAAAAAAATGACACACACTGTTTGTTATCAGATGCCTCTGACTTCAGTGATTTGGAACAGAACTCTTATTGCCTGGAAAATTGGCTATCTCAGCTATACTTTCCTCTTGCAGAGAAGCACTTCTTATGGAATTACATGATGATTTTGATATCCTCATAAATGGTTGAGCTTTGAAAGGTGAGTTGAAGTAGAAATTCAACATAAACCACAATGTCATGGAGAGAGGAGATTGATGTGATGGCGGTAGCTTGAGAACCCCTAGGAAAAAATAAAGAATGAGTAAATAATGGAGTGCCCATGTATCAACCTAGGAGTGGGGTTTTGTTTTGTTTTGATTTTTTTTTTTTAAACACCCTTCCCCAGTCCTGTAAGGAGACTTTTGTCTCCGTTGGCTCGATTTCTCTTCTCTCCAATCTGAGCTTCTTCTTTATTGATTCCATTTTTTTAGGTTTTGGGGATGCAGAAGGTGAATGAATGAATGAATGTGTTTCTACATATATGCACATGAATGCATCATACACACGTGGACACAGGCCTATTTTGCATATCTGTTTGTGTTTATTTAGATATGGATCCACCAGTCACTTTATTGTCTCTATTATGTGGCTTAGAGATTGGAGAGAATGGCTGATGGAAAAATGAAAGGGATTTAGGGGGAGGTCCTGGAGTAGTTGTGGGGTTTATGAACAGAGAGAAAAGGAAAGAGAATTTTAGGGACGATTTTGTGTTGTCAATTAGGATTCCACTGTTGCTCTTTGAGGAATGAGAGGCTAAAAGTATTCAGGTGCTTTTGCTGATGGGTCTGTCTCTGCAGCTGGAACCCAGTGCAGAAACTGAATCACAAGAGGCCCCACATTGGATCTGGTTTATACCAACATGGGCCGCCTTTCCTCTTCACCTTCCTGAGTACGCTCTATACATTTTACTTCTTTGGTTAAGATAGTTGATAGGCAGGGCATGCCAAAAAGGAAAAGAGCGCCTTTTTAGAATCTCAATAAGTTGGGGCTGATTTTTTTTTTTTTTCCAAAAAAAGAATTTCCTTATGGGCATTCCCACAGATGCCATTGAAGGGGGTGGGGGTGCTATTTGCTAGAAAGATACAGGAACATGAAGCAACTTGTCCAATCAGCTCCCTGATTATGGAGATTTCTGAGCATATTTTTCTTCCCAGTAGCACTGTTTCAAAGAAAGGACAAAAGAGAAATAGGCTTTAAGTCATTTGTGTTGGAAGTAGATGTGGGTATTCTAGATCAGGTGTTTTTTTTTTTTTTTTTTTAACTGGGTTGTGCTTTTGATTTTGTTTCTGGCTTAAGTGTAGTCAGTAAAAGAAAAGTGTGTGTGTGTGTGAGAGAGAGAGAGAGAGACAGAGAGACAGAGAGACAGAGAAACAGAAACGGATAGACACATATTTATTGGATATTCCATCCTGGTATTCTACTTCAGGTCTAAGACACAGTCATAGTCCTGGATACTGAGAATTTTGCTGAATTTTCCACTAAGCTGGATTTTATGTATCTTTGAGGATCATATATAAAAGAAACCGATGGTGGATTAGAAACTGGTGCCTTCGTGTGTATAGCAGGCTACTTCAAGTCAGAAGATCGCTGTGGATCAATTCTATGTTTAGATTTCCCTCAAAAACAATCTATATAAGTTTGGGATATGCTTAAGTCTGTTTGCTGTGTCAAGAAGGATGCTATGTAAATATTTAATAAACTGGGAAATAAAAATATTGAAATATTGAATGAGTTTCTTCTTTGTGTCGAAGAATGGATAGTGTGTGTTTGTGTGTGTGTGCGTGCATGTGTACCCATGCATTCAAGAAGCAATCTCAGTTAAATTAACATCTTTTGGAGAATGTTTCCCTAAATATTTCAGGCAGAAACTGTCTATAGCAGTAGGGAGGAGAAACTCAGTTGAGGGCTGCTTGGTATTTTCAAAAAAAAAGGGTGAGAAAATCTCTGTCATACAAGAGAGAAGGGTTGGAATTAAACAGGTATCAAAATTACATACTCCTTGCAAGAGTGGTTTACTCTAGAAAATGAGTACCGTGCAGGAGGTATGAAAATAAACTGCTGTATGTAATTTCATCCTGTCACCAGATAACTACAGTCCCAGTCAACATGCTAACAGCAACAAAGGGGTCTGTCTGCAGCACCCTCAGAAGGAGCCCGCTGACAAGCCATCTGGGTTCTTCAGTAAAGAATCCAGGTCCCCTTCCAGCTTTTAGGAGACCAGAGACAATCTCAAGGACAGCTATTGGTTAAGAGCAGCCAAGTTCTTTGTGTCTACTAGTGTCAATTACAAAAGAAAAAAAATCCCTGTTAAGCATAGTATAGTACAATAAAATTATATTTACTCTTTATCCCCAGTTCCTGGGACAGAATACCCTTGGCATTTCCTGAGTGATACGTTATTTGATTCCTAATGTACCCGTTTCAGCCATATTAAGAGTTTATGCTACTGAGGTGACTCTTTTCTTTGGAGGGGGGTGGTACACTCAACCACTGAGCCACATCCTCCATTCTATTTTGCATTTTGTTTAGAGACACAGGGTCTCACTGAGTTGCTTAGGGCCTCACCATTTCTGAGGCTGGCTTTGAACTCACGATCCTCCTGCTTCAGCCTCCTGAGCTGCTGGGATTACAGGCACTGTACCTGGCTTAAGATGACTCTTGGTGGACCCATAGTGGGGCACCCGGAGGAGCAACCGTAGGATCAGAAGGCAGAACTTTCAGCCCCACTTCCCCCAACTTCTAGAGGAGACAGACCCTGGAAGAAGAGTTTAATCACCAATGGCCAATGGTTTTATCAATCACACTTGTATAATAAAACCTTGAAAAATTAAGTGGTGTGGTTCAGAGCGCTTTCAAGTCGGTGGACATTTTGAAGTACAAGGAAGATGGTGTGCCTAAAGAGTGACATCTGCCCACCACGGCCCTGTAACTTGCCCCGTGCATCTAGAACATTCTGAAGTTGTATCCTAGTGATTCTAGTGAATTTTGGGGCCAACAAGGAATAATCGCGGGAACCCCTGCATTTCTAGTTGTCTGGGCAGAACCGTGAGTAGCCTGGGTACCCCATCTGTGACTGACATCTGAAATGAGGACAGTTGGCTAGTACTGAGTCCTTAACTTATGGTGAAGGTTAACCAGCATTACCTTAACCTGTGAAGTCTGTACTGACTCGGAATAGTATCAGGATTTGAGGTTGGATAATTAGCTGTTGTGTGTCAAGAGAATGGTTGGAGTCAAAAAGCTTCCCATACATCGAATGAATGAGAGCAATCCATTTATGGTGAACCCCAATTTCAGGCAGGTGAAGCACTGTGTCTAGAGTTCTTAGTTGCCACGTTCCATAATGACACATCTTCCAAGGCCTCTGCTGTGGGGCTGTTTAGAGAGATGCCAAGCCAGAGGCCATTCCTACAACTGCTAAAACTCCTTTGTGCTCCACTGGAGGAGGCTTATTTGGTGTCTCTTTTACGGATCATATATAACCACTGTACACCATTCCGTTGATGTAGTTTTTTTTTTTTTTTTTTTTTTGAAAATTGGGCATTTTCAAGGAAAATCAGAATATGTTGCACTCTAGCCATTATTGGTAACCAGTAACATGAGGCTGGGACTCACCATGCTGTGACCATGGTCAGATGAGAACCACTTTTGAAGATGGGGAGGAATCATTTCTTAAGAGTAAATCCCCCAATTGAGACTCCTGGATTACAGATCCAGTGATTCTATTTGGATTTAAATGGGGGGAAATGGTGGTTCCATTCCAGGTTTTCTGAGGAAACTCCATACTGCTTTCCAGTGTGGTTGTACTAATTTACAGTCCCACCAGCAACGTATGAGTGTATCATTTTTCCTCCACATCCCCGCCAGCATTTATTGTTGCTTGTATTCTTGATGATTGCCATTCTGACTGGAGTGAGATGGAATCTCAGTCTAGTTTAAATTTGCGTTTCTCTAGTTGCTAGAGACGTCGAACATTTTTTTCGCATATTTGTTGACCATTTGTATTTCTTTTCCTGTGAAGTGCCTGTTCAGTTCCTTTGCCCATTGATGGATTGGGTTATTTCTTTGGTGTTAAGTGTTTTGAGTTCTTTATATGTCCTGGAGGTTAGTGCTCTCTCTGGGGTACAGGTGGCAAAGATTTTCTCCCCTACCATTTTGAAATCTGGAAGTAGGAGTATTCTAACCTTTTCTTAAGATTGTATAATGTAATTTCCAAGGACATTGACATTGTTCCCACACCTCTGTATTATACAGACAGACCTCAGTCTATTTTCTTGGTCTCTTACGGTTGGAGAGGAGATGTCTCCAGTGAGTTCTGAAGTGCTTGCTGAGTCGGTCATCTGCAGAACAGCAATGCTTTGTACTCAGATTGAAAACGGGAGGTTCATATGCAAAACTATGTCAACAGCATGGTGTGCAAATAACCTTAAAGAGAGAAAAACTTAGAAATGAAGGTGCAGGTTAAGAACATCTCTATTTTTCCTACTTAATAATTACCTTCAAACTTACATCTTAATAAGGTAAAGGTCCAGTCGGACACATCTCCTGGGGTTTGTGTAAGTTGCATAATGAATCATTTTCAAGGAGGATTCTCAGTCTTCATTCTGCTCTTTGCTGAGATTTCTGTTGCTTTCCACATGAAAGAAAGGCTTACCATCCAACTTGAAAAATAAACCCACTGGGACATTCTACCTTCCTGTCAGAACAGATTCTAATATTCTGGTTTGTCTACACCTATATGAACTTTAGAGTCCTCTCGTATTAGAATTGAGAATAGTTTATTTTTATCGTGGTTCCTAAAAAATGAAAATTGGAATGGGGTAGTAAGGTTCCTCTGTAAGTAATGAAAAATAATTTCCTGAGACTCGTAATAATTATAAAGCCCTTTGAACAATACTCGACACATAAGTGCTCAATAATTGTTATTTTTCTGGAAATTTCTTCAGTTTCTACCCTCCTACATTCTGCCTGTGAACTTTGTAAATGTGACAGGTCAGGGTCAAGGATGTGCTATAAGATGACCCCTGCATACACATAGGCAATGGAATATTAATGCAGAATGAAATTGTGGCATTGGCTGGTAAATGAATGGAATCGGAGACTATCGTGCTACGTGAAATAAGCCAATCCCCCCAAAACCAAAGGCTGAATGTTCTGATATGTGGATGCTAACAAACAATAAGGGTTGGAGAGGGAAGAGTAGAAGTTCAATGGATTAGACAAAGGGGAATGAAGGGAAGGGAGGGGGATGCAAGTAGGAAAGTCAGTAAAGTGAATGGGACAGAACTTTCCTGTGTTCATATATGAACACACAACCAGGGAAACTCCACATCGTGTCCAACCACAAGAATGGAAGTTATACTCTATGTATGTATAATATGTCAAACGCATTCTACCATCATGTATAACTAAAAAGAAGAAATGAAAAAAAAATTTTTTAAAAAGACCACTGTGATTCTAACCCAAAATAAGGTGTGTTTGTGTGGGTTTTTTTTGTTGTTGTTTGGTTTTTTTTTTTTTTGAGACCTCCTTCACCTCCCAGTTCTGTGTTCAAAGCTTCAAAGATCTCTGGACACTGAGGATGGAAAAGTCCATTGTTTTTAATATCCAGCCTTTAAGTCTCAGCACAGTACGAAAGCATCCATTTTACCTATTTTTTATGTGGTGCCGGGGATTGAACCCAGTGCCTCACGCATGCTAGGCAAGCACCCTACCACTGAGCCACATGCATGCTAGGCAAGCACCCTACCACTGAGCCACATGCATGCTAGGCAAGCACCCTACCACTGAGCCACATGCATGCTAGGCAAGCACCCTACCACTGAGCCAAAACCCCTGCTCCCCCATTCAAAAAGATACTCCCTGGAGCCGTTCCCCAGGGACATTCCAGTCATGCCTTCAGCATTTGTATCAGTGCCAGGGTGGTGGTACATGCCTATAATCCCAACAGCTTGGGAGCCGAGGCAGGAGGAGCATGAGTTTAAAGCGAGCCTCAGTAGTTTAGTGAGGCTCTAAACAACTCGGTGAGACCCAGTCTTCAAACAAAATACAAAAACAGGCTGGAGATAGGGCTCAGTGGTTAAACACCCCTCAGTTCAATCCCTGGCAACATCAACAAAAGCTTTTATCAGGTAGATCTGGATTCCAGACTTGGATGCTCAGGCTCTTAGTATCTCCTTGTCCATGGTAAAATGGAATATATCAAACACTAAGCACACCACAGGATGAGCTAGGTAGGCTCAGAACATGTTGCTTGAAAATTTTTCCTTTTCATCGTGAATAAAGTGGCACAGGAATCACTTCTCCTGCAAGGTACCTTCCCACACAGAGATACCCTCCCCCAACCAGGTGTTGGGGTAGAGTGGGCTACTGCATCCAAGCAGTATGACATGGGCTGAAGGAACCAAATTACTCTTCTCATCCACTTCTGGTGACTACAGTCTACCTCCCATCGAATTCAGAACTCGTTCTTAAATTTTGGTTTCTACTGTGACAGTTTCCTGAAATAATATCCACATTACAGATGGTTAGATTTTAAAAATTAATGTCAGTTATTTTAACAATGCTTTAAGCAAACATAGGAACCAGTACCAAACTAAACACTCCTTAGGCTATCTAGAATACTGTGCTAAATTCTACTAAATTGATCCCATGTACCTCATAATGAGTAGCAACCCCAAGTTTGAAGAAGACTATTGAATGTCCATAAGTCTCCAGTACCGACTTCTTCTTTAGGAGGAATAAACAGAGTAGGCTCTAGTGATCCTTTTAATGTTCATGTTTGTGCGGTCCCAGAAAGAGTATAAGGTATGTGAGATAATATGGGATGTTGCAGAAAAGCACAAGGTTTTCCTTATTTTTACTCCATTCATTTCACAATCTGGGAGCTCAGATCTTTACCCATTGGGTAATAAGCAAACATTGGAATCTATAAATTTGACTAACATTCTATCATAAACTCTGTCTCGTTGACCTTCAGGAGAGAAAAAATATCTTTCAGTCTCAATAGAAAGTATTCATTCTCATTTTTTTTTCCTTTAAGGAAGATTTTTGTGGACACCTGAGATAATATAGAGGGTAGCAGAGCCATCTCTAAGTTTGGCTGTTCATTTCCTCTCTATTGGTTGTCTGACATCATTGCATAGAGTGGAAATAAAATTGGAGAAGGAACAAAGCCAGAATGGTTTTAGTTCATCTTATTGCCCTTATCATTTTCTTTATTGTTTATTTGCTTATTTAGGTACTGGGGATTGAACTCGGGGGTGCTCGACCACTGAGCCCCATCCCCAGCCCTATTTTGTATTTTATTTAGAGACAGGGTCTCATGAGTTACTTAGCACCTCACTGTTCCTGAGGCTGGCTTTGAACTTGCGACCCTCCTGTCTCAGGCTCGAGAGCCTCTGGGATTACAGTGATGTGCCACTGCACTCGGCTTCTTTTTATTTTTAAAGCCTGGACTCAGCTTTTTATTATTATCATGATTTTATTTATTTTTTTAAAATGTGATCCTAAGGATCAAACCCAGTGCCTCATATGTGCTGGGCAAGTGCTCTACCACTGAGCCACACCTCAGATGGCCCTTATCTTCTAAACAAAACAAGAGTGTGTCTGAAAACCATCTGAATATGAAAAAAAAAATCTTCCCACTGAAGACAAAATAAGAGAATGGGTGAGAGAAAAATCACAGAGTGAGATAACATTAGAAAGTTTTGCCAAGTTGCTGTTACAGCCTGCCATAGTTCCCTACTTTATGGTCTTGAAAGACAATGAGAACTTCAAATGATGCCCTTTGACTGCACAAGGCTGTCCAGCTTCATGGCCCCATGTTGAAATTCAAAAACATTTCTCTGAGTTCTTTACAGTGTTACACTTTCAATGAATATTTTTCTTTTCCCTGTAATTCTTCCAGTTTTGACTGTGACCTTTCGTCAGTTTCTTTGTGCTCTTCCTTGGGGCTAATTACCTCCCTACCTCAGAGCTCTCTGGTTGCCAGGAGATGATCTGGGGCAGATGGCTCCCATATTCCTTTGTTTTTGTCTTTTTGGACCTTTTTTTAAGCATTGGCCTTTGTACCTCTCAAAATCCATACTACCTACCATGAATAATAGAATAAAAAAAAATACCATAGACCAAGCCCTTCCACCATTTCCCTTCCAAAGTAGGTGAATAACCGTGATACTTATTTTGATTTCTTAAAAATGTTTGATCTAGTAAATCACATATTTTTTCTTGAACAGTTACTTAAAATTAATGGACTGTTCTTGAGCAGTTTGAATATACAGAAATCTGGCCAGAAAGTACAGATTTCCTGCATATGCTGTCACAGGTCCCCCAGCCCACCCCAGGGTCCCCTTTTCTTAACATTTCCCAAATGACAGCATTTGCTATAGCTGATTAACTGAGGTTGACACAGAAAGCCCATAGTTTATATTGGGGTTCATTCTTTGCATTATATATTTTGTGGAGTTTCAAAATGTAAAATGGCATCTGTATTCACCATTATAATATCATACCAAATAGTCTCACTGCTTCAAGAATTCTGTGTTCCACCTACTCACCCCAACTTTTCTTCTTCTGCCAAATCCCTAGCAAACACTGGTCTTTTCAGACCAGATTTGTTTCTTTACTCAGAAATACACATATGTGGTTCTTCTATGTCTTTTTACGGCTCAAAGGCTCATTTCTTTTCCTTTCTCCTCTTCCTCTCTTCCTTCCTCTAAATGGCATTGCATTGAATGGATGTAACCCAGTTTGTTTACTCATTAGAGCCCCTTCAAGTGCACAATTGCACAATCTTGGCTTTCTTTAGCAATACCAAGAAATTCATTTTTTTTTTCTTAAATCACAATGACAACACATTCATGTTGATCTCTACGGAAAATTCCGGAGTTTTGGTAATTAAGAATCTGCAAGAAACAAATGAGAACCATAAACGGATCACTGCTCTTCACCTTATTCCCCATTACTTGAGGAAACTTTCATTTAGATATTGGCAGTGTACTTGGCACCCTGCAGAACACCCTCATTGTTGGCCAAGGTCATCTTTTGGCAAGTACCACAGAAGATGGATGATGTTTCCCATGGTTTTCCTTTGGTAAATTATATTTCTCCTTAAAAAAAAGTCATACAAATTATAGAGAGCCCTGTTGGGTTGTGTTTTTTTTTTTTTTTTTTTTTTTGGTGTGTGTGTGTGTGTGTGTGTGTGTGTGTGTGTGTGTATGTATATGTATGCCGGAGTTTGAACCCAGGACCTTGTGCATGGGAGGCAAACATTCTACCAACTGAGCTATATCCCCAACCCAAGAACCCTGTTGATTTGTTTTTAATGTACATTTCAGATACATACCTGTGTATCTTCTCTGCCTTCTGACATTCTCCGTTTTGATAGCTGGGTGGCACCCAGGGTGAGCTCCCCAGCCCTAGTTTCTCTCTGCTCCCCCTCGGTAAAGCACAGTGGCAGGTGAGGAGATGGAAGCCATCTTGAAGGTTCAATGGGCAAGGCTGTCCGAGGGCATCCCAAACAGGACTGTTTCAATCAATTCCACATTAGAATAGGAAACTCATCGCCGGTAGGAACATAGAATGGTCCCTAGAGGGCATTTTCCTGTTTACCTCTCCGCTTCTCTCCTCTGAATTCTTTCCTTGATGAATACTCAATTTGCATATTCAGCTTATTAGAGCAGGGTGGGTTTTTTGTTGTTGTTGTTTTGTTTTCTGTCAGTGTATATAAAAAAAATCAATCTTGCTCAAAGAGGGTCTGATTTATTTACCCAGGGTGGTAGATTATGAATAGGAAAACTTAATTAAATCTCCCTTCTGTGAAGATTTTTTGAGGGCCAAATAGACACTAGAAAGTGTGGTGGATGTGTTGGGAGCCACCATGGTGAATCAGAAATGCATTTCAACCTCGGGGGGGGGTTTGCTGTTTTAGGAGGACTGATGCGTTCAATATAAGAAGAAAAAGCCTGTGGTGTGAGAAAGGAATCATTGTCCTGGAGGGAGCCGCATGCCTTTGGGTGGGGGTGGCCTGCATCAGTACCTTGGAGGCGAGACTGGAGGGAGGTGTCTGAACCCCAAAGAGCGAAACCTCAAAAGGCAAGAGGAAGGGCATGACGTCCCCATCTTGTCAGTGTGTCTGACTGTTAAATATTGTCTCTGGTTAACTGTTTCCTACCCCATCCCATTTGGATGTAATTTCCCTGGATCACTCCTTGGGCCCCTTTCTTTCCTCCTTTCTCTTCTTTCTCTTTTCAAACTGGCCTCTGGGAATTCAGGGTTTGGTATATGCTGAATAGATTGAATGATATTTATGTTGCTTGTTCCATACTTTGAAGGTATGTGAGGTCTTATGCATATTTCATAATACTGAACTAAGTGGGCTTCTTCATGTGTGTTGAGTGGTATCATGCTAAGCTCTCTGAGGTAGGAGCATGTCTGTTCTTATTTACCAAGTATCTGTGATAGCATCTGGGAAGAGGGCCTCCAATAATGCAAAGGTTTTAGGCCAGAAAGCCTAGGGTTTCTATTGTCTGCTGTATCTGTAGCAATGGAAATTTTGTTCATTTATTCATGTATTTCCTTACTTAAAACATGAGACTAATGATTTTTTGTTGGTGTTTTTATTTTTTTGGTACCTGAGATTGAACCCAGAGACACTTAACTACTGTGCCACATTCCTGGCCCCATTTTTTTTGAGAGAGAGAATTTTTTTTAATATTTATTTATTCTTTTTAGTTTTCGGTGAACACAGCATCTTTATTTTATTTTTATGTGGTGCTGAGGATCAAACCCAGTGCCCCGCGCATGCCAGGCAAGCGCACTACCACTTGAGCCACATCCCCAGCCCCCCCATTTTTAAAATATATTTTATTTAGAGACAGGGTCTTGCTAAGTGGCTTAAACCTTCACGGAGTTGCTGAGGCTGGCTCTGCACACTCATGATCCTCCTGTCTCAGCCTCCCGAGCTGTTGAGATTACAGCATGTGCCACCGCACCCAGGGAGATCGATGATTATTTCAAAAGTCATTTTTAAACCCTGAAAGAAAGATGGGAAAACACTCAAAACCCATAAAGTGAATATTGTGATAGCATCGTGTGTTAGTGTTCGTTTGCAGATCAGTCAAAAAATTCAGAAAAGAATCAATTATACAGGAATAGAAGAGGTACTATGCAGCTTTTCCAATTAACTGGACTTGATCTACATGAGTGGTTGTTTTCAAGTTCTATAATTTCACATTTCAGGACAATTTAATTTCACAAAACTTGAGGTACATCTCTTTGAATCTTTCATTTGAATAACTACTTCTAAATCTATTTCCCTTTCCTTCCCTACTACTCTTGCTCACTACTACTGGGAAACTTAGTGCTGATTGAGTACAGTTAAAACTCTGCCTTCCTAACTTGACATGCAGAGCAAGGTCCCAGAGTTATTTGCAAAACGGGTCATTTATGCTGGCCTAGCTCAATACTGCATAAAGAATATCTGGAAACTTTTCAAATTTCTGCCCATGAGCAGTCCTGTTCCCCATATACATTGTTAGAATCTTCTGCTAAGTGAATATAAATGCCACTGTCCTGGTGAGAGGCTACCTGGGTGAGGCCGAAGGTCAAGAAGATAAATACCCACCAGCCAGTTTCTCCAGGCCCAAGACTGAAGGGAACTGGTCTCAGGATGCCCTCTCAATGTGCATGTGCAGATTATGAAATGCCTTGGAATGAAAGAGGCTGAGAAAATTGACATATCATTGTATAATTTCCAGGTCCTTCAAGGACTTTAGAAAGGAGCAGAGAAGAAGTTGGAATTTTCAAGACATTAACTGCCCTAAGAACACATGCTCATGGGCATGTGCACACACACACAAGCTTTCCATACTTCCACCAATGCTGAATTGCATGGAAAACCGATGGGTCACTTTTGAGTGATGTGGTCATCCAGAATAGTGCAGGAGCAGAAGTGAATTCTCAGTGAAAGTCACTTCCCTCATTTCTTCTGTCCTGCTCAGTTCCACAGTCTCTTTCAGTGACTGGGTTTGGGTTATAGAAGGAGACCCTTCTTGGGATCAAAGCATCCTTCACATGGCAATGGAAGTATCCCAGGATAGCCTAGTAGCCGCCATCTGTCCACACCATAATAGGATGGGCATTCCCCACACCAGTGGTCGTCTCATCTCTTGCTGGAGGCTTTTCTAAAGGATGCCGTTGTTCTTTTGGTGAAGGGAAACCCACATGTCATCACCAAGGTCAGGCAGGCTAAGGACTCTCCATAAAAACTAGTTCAGAATAATGTAGTTTATCCCAAACTCCCAGAAAATTGGCATGACCATGGCATTTGATAATGGCCGCTTTATGGAATGAAAGAACAGCTGCTACATTTCATGAGGGAAATTCAATTAGGGTGCCACCAAGTGAGCAAGGGTGGCTTCAATATAAGTGTGCTGGATGAAATAGAAGATGCCCAGTCAGAGCTGAATTTCCAATAAGTAGTGAATAACTTTAGACTGTTGCAAATATGCGTGGCTACATTTTGAACTTCAGATAGATGATTGGTGGGGGGTATCTAGGATTGAACTCAAGGATACTTGACCCCACTGAGCCATATCCCCAGGTCTATTCTTTTTTTGTTTTTTTTTTAAGAGACAGGGTCTCACTGAGTTGCTTAGCACCTTGCTTTTTGCTGAGGCTGGTTTTGAACTCAAGATCCTCCTGCCTCAGCCTCATGAGCCACTGGGATAAACAAATATTTTTTTATATATATAAGTAGGTCCCAACAGCTCAGTTAACTTAAAATTTCTAATAAACAATGGATTGTTGTTATACTTTCCAAATGCTATTTATTTATGCATTTCTAGGAGAATCAGAAACAAGGATGAGAAAGTGTGTTGACATGAACAAACACCACTAACGGCAAAAAGAAAATGCAAATTTTGCAGTCAATATAGATGTATCAGTTGAAATTAGGCTAAGGGGATACAAGAAGTAATGATTTTAATCCCTAAATGCTTTTTGGTTGCGTTTTATAATCCCTAAATATTCAGGCACTTTTCTTACAATATGCTCACCAAGCTTTCATTTAGTGCAAGTAAATTCCACTGTTTGTGCTAGAATGTCTTTCTGGGAAAAAAATGGCCAATAAGAAATTGATTCTTCTCCAAATTCCTTTTGTTTGCCTTCTCCATGTTTCTGAAGATATCTTCCAGCTGTTGATTTGCACGTAAGAAAAACAGTAGAGAAAAAGACTGCGTTCCTGTCTCATTCTCACCCATAACCAGAACGAAGCGAGCATTTCACCATGTGATGTGGCTTTTCTCCCTGACCTCCCCGAGAGAAATCTGGGCCTTCTGAAGAGAAATACAGACTGATGTCTGTGGCCGTCGACGTTTTCAGATTCAACTTATTCCTGATTTATGCTTTGTTCTCCAAAATAGGGTAAGGGGACAGCTAGCTGAGGATGGTGAGGCTAAGAGGAGAATTCTGTAAATGAGCCCACTGCACAGACTCCCCACATGCTTTCTTTGCCAAACAGCAGTCTGTCTGCAGCCAGGCCTGACCTGAGGGGACAGGATATGTCCCATTCCTTGACAAACTGACAAACTGAGGCAGGGGGCCAAGGTCTGGGGGTCGGTGTAGGTAATGAATGATGGGGGTTGAGAAGATGAGGGCTGGTTAGCAAAGAAAAGATAATGGGGTGCTAACAGCTAGCAGCCAGCTCTGGGCCCACTTCTCTTTGGTCAAGTCTGCTGCTGGCATTTCTCGGTGTTTAATCTTCAACATCCGTGGAAAAAGGACCCATCCCTGATCTCCTAGACCCGTATTGGCAGCTCTCTGTCACCTGCCGCTCCTTCCTTACCAAAGGTGAACTTCGCCTGGTGCTAGGCTCACTTGAGAGTTTTTTCTTCAGGTGATGGGAGGAAACATCTCTGACTAATAGGTGCCACCGTGGCTGGCCAGCTAAGTCACAAGCCTGGTGCCCCCCACCTGCAGCTTCGGTACAGAAGGATCAATCTAGCATATAAAAGCAGGCACAGATAAATTGCTAAACACTGTGGTCCAATGATGGCATACATCTCCCAAATGAGGATCTTGAAAATCAATAAGAATTGAAATTGAGAAAGGAAGAATTGTAGCTGTCAAAATGCAGGATGTTGGCAGGGTATTCAAGCCGAGGTCCATTTTTTGGCTTCTCTGATGCCTACAAGCATCATCTGTTACAGGGAGATGTCTCTAGGGTGACCTTTGTTATGTCTCTTTGAAAAACATTGCATCGCAGCCTGGGGGCTGGATTCTTCTTCCAAATCTAATTGGCCTTCCACATCATGTCAGGCTCAAATGTTCAAGGGGCCTTCCCCTCTGCATGGGGAGGAGCCCCCAAGGAAAAATTTCAGGCCCCCCTTCTTTGGCTCATGTGAGGATGGGAGCCAGAGAGACTGAGTCCAGCACAAGAATTTATTCTATCATTTTCGGATATTTGAAATCCTAGAACTCAAGGAAGGAAGCTATTACCAACATCACAATAATAATAGTCATTAATTATTGAATACTTGTATGCCTGACATGATGCAAAATTGTATACATTTTTATATAATGCTAATAAAGGTGATAGTAGCTAACTTTTTAAAGTGTATGTTTGACAGGTATTGGTGTCATGAAAATCTTCCAGCAGTCCTCTGAAGTCTCTATTGTTATTAACCACATTTTGCAGAAAAGGAAATGAGGCTACAGAGAGGCTGAGTACCTTGCCCAATGTCACACAGCGATAGAGGGGCAGAGTTGGACATGAATCCCACTTTGTTTCCAGAAGTTTCCTTCCTCCCTTTGTTCTTATCTCATGTCTGCACGTCTTAGCATTTCCAGCCGCTGACAGTTCTGGACCGCCAGTGATAGTTCTTTGTCTCTGACTCATCCTCCTACCTACAGATTCCTCACCCCAAATTTGTAGCAAGTCTTTCCTCCTACCTCAGTCTCCTTTCAACTACAACTATTTCTAGGACGTGTTCCTTTCTTTCTTTCTTTTAGATCAAAGTTACAGTAAAGGTATTTAGAAATCCTTAAGTAGCTTCATCTGATTCAGTGTGTGTCTTGTTTATTTTATTAACATGCAACCAGGAAAAATGTAACCACTGTATTTGCGCTGCAGAAAGCATGTTTTAAATTCCATCCTCGTGTAAGAATTAAAAACAAAGTCAGCCTTTTGGGAGAACTGTTAGGAATGCAAAGAAACACCAGGGCACAGTGGGGAAAGGATTTGTCCCAAACCATGGGGACTAGACACCTCCCCTTATCTCTCAGTTACAAGATGAAATTCAAAACGGGCATTAGTCTTTGTATATCTGCTCTTGTGGATCTTTTCTTCCTACTCGTCTTTTTCAAAGGAAGATTATGTTAAAATGACACATCTATGTGCTTTGGCTACCTCAAGATACACCTAATTAGCAGATTTGTTCAAGAGAATAATTTTGCCTTTGCAAACGAAATCAGATAGCATAATTCAGAGACTAAAACCGCCAATTCCTTTAGCAAACTGTCTTCTTGAAACTTATGTATGTTAACATCAGCTTGAAGATGGGGGACTACAGGCATATATTTTTCATGAGCTCAGTGCTTTTCTTTTGCATCCAGTGTTTCACGTTTCTAAAGAGCAGTGCTTCTCAAACTTTAATATGTCTATGCGTCACCTGAGGGATCTAGTTGAAATGCAGCTTCTGATTCCAGAGGGCTGAGATGGGTGGGACCTGAAACTCTGGATTTCTCCCAAGAGGCACCAGCACAGCTCAGCAGGGCCTTGCACTTTGAGGAAACTCGCCCCCTTAGTGCAGTGCGGATTTTGCTACCATGAAGAATATATAAGGAACATTATTTATGTGCTAGAGCTATCAGTAATAGTTTTTAAAAATTAAACTCCCCTTTTTTGTTTATTTTTTCTTTTTCAAGATTTAGTTGAGCTAGTTACACAGAACTATATTCTCAGTTCTTCTGAAACGTAAACTTAAAGTTGGCAATTGCTGGTTTCAGTGTAAAATGTCTAGAGTTTGGAAGTGGGTATCAGCTTGCTTTGCTTATAACTAATAAAGGGTCCTCAGACTGGATCCTGTAAAGCCAACACTGACCAGTTGGCCCAAATAGATTAGAATCTGATTTCAAAATTTTTTTTTTTTTTTTTGGTTACCAGGGATTGAACCCAGGAGCTCTCAGCCACTGAGCTACATCCCCAGCCTTTTTAAATATTGTATTCAGAGACAGGATCTCACTAATTTTACTTAGGCTCTTGCTAAGATACTGAGGCTGGCTTTGAACTTAGGATCCTCCTTCCTCAGCCTTGGGAGCCCCTAGGATTACAGGCTTACACCACCATGCCCTGCTGAAAGATTTTTTTTTCCCTCAAATACAGAATTTGGACCAAAATACAGAATTTTGAAATGAGTTCATATCTTCCTCCTCCTCCTCCTCCTCCTCCTCCTTTCTCCCTTCTATACCACTTGATTTTTCTCAATCTCCTATCATGGGCACTAACACAGTAGTAGCATTTTAAATTTTAGTATCTTGAGCAACATAATACTTAGAAGTACCGCCTGATTATGACGCCACATTTTCAGTCTTTGTTGCTTAGAAAATGTTGGAGGGTTTTGAGAGAGGGGAAGAGAAATGTGGCCAATACCTGGGCCAGGTGTTCATGCCCAAGCATGGTCGGCAATAAATGGTGGTGAACTTGACCTCTGTGGTACTCATTCTAAAACCCATAACCCAACACTAATCATGAGGAAACCACCAGACTAACCTAAGGACATTCTACAAAACGCCAGACCAGTACTCCTTAAAAATATCAAGGCTCTTACAAACACAGACTGAGAATCAGACTAGAGGAAACTAAAGAGACATGAGAACTCAATGCAGTATGTTTTCTTGGGTTGAATCTTGGAACAGGAAGTGGGCCTGAGGGAGTGGCTGGTGAAATCCAAAACAAGCCTGCAATTTTTAGTTGTCTTCTTAGTTGTGCCAAACATACCATTGTACTATGGTGACCTTGGGGGCAACTCAGCCGGGCCATGGATCTATAGGAACTCTATACTATCTTTCAAGTGTTTCTTATCAATCTGAAATTATTCAAAATGCAAAGTTTATTTAAAATGGTGTTGAAAGCAGCATAGGAGACAAAGGAGGGTATTTAAGAGAAACTATAGAAACTTCTTTTGTGATAGAGTATCTCATGGGCATGTTTTTTTTTTTCCTCCTATAAATGTGTGTGTGTGTGTGTGTGTGTGTGTGTGTGTGTGTGTGCGCGCGCGCGCGCACACACACACATTCTACGTGCCTTGTGGAAGTGTGCATTTTGCTACCGTGGGCATTTCCCATGCTGAGGGGGAAAAAAGCCAGCCATGCAGGAAATCAAAGATGACCACTGCTTCACACAGAAAAGCAGAACACCACCTCGGTGCCATGCGGAAGGTGACTTTGATGAGAGGCCTCGGTCAGGAAAGGGAGCCAGGTGCTCAGCTGACATTTACCAAATTGCTTTGAAGGAAACACTGCCTGGAAGAGCGGTTGAAAAATCTGTCCAGTGACTAAGCCCACGTTGGATTCCAATGGAGGAAATTGGAGAGATCCATTAGGCAGACGAGGCCGTCCATTTCCTCGGAATTATCGACCGAGGCTGTGCCCTTGCGCCGCACGCACGGGCCACCCTGGAAGCTCCCCCGCCGGAATCGAGTTAAGTGGAAACATCACAATCAATAAAAGACACTCTATTTTCCATTTGCTCATTGTTTTTTAAGGGCTTATTTTGTAACAGCACAAGGAGGATTCAATTTAATATCAGTTCACCTTCTGGGTGGGGAGAGGTCTCTAGGTATTGACTCTGGTGCCCGAGGAGGAGGTTTGTGATACGGCCCAGTGTCCAGACCTTCGGGCCGAGGCGCAGCCTCACCTGCCCAGGGCCCAGCAGAAGCGAATGTGTGGCTTCCCTTCATGACACTGGAAAGCCCTCTCAGTTCTGCAACAGACTCCACCGGTGTCCATCAAGTGCCTCCTGGTGGTGACCCTTCCCAGTAAGAGGTCACCTGCGGACACGGCTCGTGGTGCTTCATGGTCCAGAGTTTCTCCAACGTGGATTTTCCTTTTTCCATCGTAAATAGGATTAGCATTATTGGTCTGCCGGTTACTCCTACGACTGGCCCATTTCCCTATGTTGGGGTGACTTCACCGATGTTGAAAGCATTTGACCTTTAGGTTGATTTTAGGGATTTTTTTTGGAAATTGTGGTTCTTGAGTTTGTGACAATTGTGACAGTAGAGGTGATGAGGATGGTGTGTTAATCACCACTTAGAATACTTTTTTTTTTTCTCTCCATATTTTTTTTCCTTCCTGCTGTGGCTCCAAATAATAATAATAAAAAAATTACCCCGGAATATGGGGTGCTTTTCTGGACTGGGGATTTGAACCCAACGTTGCTTAACCACTGAGCCGCATCTCCAGCCCTTTATAAAGCATTTTATTTAGAGGCAGGGCCTTTTCTAAGGGCCTTTCTAAGTTGCTGAGGCTGGATTTGAAGTCTCGATCCTCCTGCCTCCCAAATTTCTGGGATTACAGTCGTGTGCCATGGTGCCCAACTTGGATATGGTTTTATATATAAAAGTGTCCCTTGCTATATGTAGGCGATTGGTTCCAGCAATCCTGCAGATGCCCAAATTCAAAGATGCTCTAATCCCTGATATCAGGTGGCATAGTATTGCATATAATCTGAGTACTTTCCCGTATTCTTTTTTTTTGGTGGGGGGAAGATATCAGGGATTGAACTTGGGGGCACTTGGCCACTGAACCACATCCCAGCCCTATTTTATATTTTATTTAGAGACAGGGTTTCTAGTTGCTTAGGGGTTTCAACTCGGGTTTCTAAGTTGCTTAGGGGCTGGCCAAGTTGCTGAGGCTGGCTTTGAACTTTCGATCCTCCTGCCTCAGCCTCCCAAGCCGCTGGGATTACAGGTGTGCACCACTGTGCCCAGCTCCTTTCATATTTAAGTTATCTAGTTATTTTACCTCATATGATGTAAATGCTGCATAAAGAATTATTATGCTATGTTATAATGTCCTTAATGTGTTCAATACAGATGCATTTTTTTTTTTTCCTGGGGAAGTGGTTTTCATTTTGCAGTCAGTCAGATCCACAGTTGTGGAACCATGGATATGGAGAAGTGACGTTGCTTAGTACAAAGAGACTGTTTGGAAAGATGGCTATGGTCGTTGGTCCGGTTCCCAGGGGCATACATCCCTCTGCAATGTGACTTTGTTGTTCTTCCCATCAAGAGGTGGAATCCATTTCTCGACTCCTGAAATCTGGTTTGTCTTGTGACTTGCTTTGGCCAATGGGGCATTAGCAAACAGGACACACGGTGAGGCTTGAAGCGTGGGCTCACTGGGGCTGGCCTGCTCTCATTGCTAAAAATCCTTCTGCCTTCATATGAACAAGCCTGAGCCAGCCTCCTAGTAGAGGAGAGGCCATCCCAGCAAGGCCCCGTGAGTGAGTTCTTTATAGGCCCCTTCCAGGCCAATTAAGACCAGAATTATCAAACTAACTCACAGAATCATGGGAAATAATATCTTTGTTTCAGCACTATATTTAGTATTGTTTTGGATTTTTTATGCAACAAAAGCTTACTCATACAGTATATGACATTTGTTAGCTTTTGAGGACCACAGAATTGCGTAGGCATTTTTCCCCCTTCATTCAACTTACACCTTAAGAGTCTTCGATCCTAATTCAGATTGAGGCCAGGATCAAATAAGATTTCCTCAGAGAATCTGCTTCTATTTGCAAATCAGAATTAACGTTGCTCTTGATAATTCATGCTACTTTCTTATATTTTACATGAGATATGTATGCCATAACTCATTATAACTTTATTACCTATGTCTGTGTTTTTTTTAAGCCCTAAAAGGTAAGGTGTACATTTGGGGGCCTTAATGCAGTGTAGTAGACACTAAAATATTTATTTCAATACAAAAAATGTGGAAAAGTTCCAGGAAAATATTTTCTTTTTAACCAACAGCCTTGTGCTGGAGTCTTTGAGCCAAATATAACATATCCTCTTCAGTTTTTTTTTTTTTTTTTTGAGGGGGGAGGGGGTTTACTGGGAATTGAACTGGGGGACTCTCAACAACTGAGCCATATCCCCAGCCCTATTTTGTATTTTATTTAGAGACAGGGTCTCACTGAGTTGCTTAGGTCCTTGCCACATGGCTAAGGTTGGCTTTGAACTCGTGATCCTCCTGCCTCTGGAGACCTCTTGAGTTTTGAACAATCTGAGACATAACACAGAGGACCTGGTAAAGTGAGGTTTTCATAGCCATTTCATTACTAATAAAAGGTAGACCAGAAAGCGTGGTTTACCTGTAAACCAACGTGCTTCCTATTTCTCACTTTTGGAGATAAGCCAACTGGTCCGGCTAGTTGGTAGCAGCACTACACAAAATTGTGTTCAAGTGGAGTCTCTGTCCGTCCCCCTCCTAGTGGGGAACTGACCTTACCCACTGCATATGGATGCTCTACATGTCGGCTTTGGTGTTCATGACTCTTCCTAGAAACCTTATTAAATGACAGGTCTCAATCTCTCCCAGTTTCCAGACCCTTATCCTCATGGGCCAAGACTTGTTTCTTGGTTGTTTCTCTATTCCTTTTGTCTAGAAGAGCTCCGCAGCTCTAAGCACCGAGTTAGAAACTTGGTGAATGTTTGTTGAAAGACTAAGCTCTGGTGCTGGAGGTAGTCTGACTTCATCTTTCTCCCTTAGAAAAAATAATACAGTCTTAACATAGCAGCTTCTTTATGACCCCTAACAGTGCATGGGCAGAAGGAAGACTCAAGCTGCATGTGTGATATGGAGTCTGGTGTGTATGATACCGACTTTAATAGGCACATGCTCATTGAGGGGGGAACGGATAGAAGCCGCTGAAATCAGATGGTGTGATTTATCACAAGCATCCGCTACTCATGTGCTAATTTAACCACCCTCACGATGGAGGTGTTTTTTTTTTTTTTTTCAAGATAATGTGAGCATGACACATTCTGAAAATGGAAGAGAGTATTTACTTGGGATTTTTTGTGCTTCACGTTCTCAGAAACTTTCATCGGCAAAATGTCTGGGAGGATATTTCTGTAAAGAAAGTTCTCAGGTTCTACTGCCGTACTGGTAACTTGTTAAAAATGTAGTTTCCTGGTCTCCATCAGTAGCATTCTGTGATTCAGGAGGTCTGGAATGGGGACCAGTGTCGGTAGATTTGACAACCGCTGGGTGACTTGGAATTGGACCACGTTTAGGCTCTAGCAGTTGCAAGGAATGGAGCCACCCCCTCAACTAGCTCCAGTGAAGAAGCAATCTTTCTTTTGGAAGGATACAGAGATCTCCAGGAATCTGGGAAATATTACACAAAATACCAAAGCAAGCCTGGTGCAGTGGTGCACACCTGTAATCTCAGTGGCTCTGGAGGCTGATACAGAAGGATCTCGAGTTCAAAGCCAGCCTCAGCAATGGGGAGATGCTAAGCAACTCAGTGAGACCCTGTCTCTAAATAAAATACAAAATAGGGCTGGAGATGTGGCTCAATGGCCCAGTTCCCTGGGTTCAATCCCTGGTACCAAAAAAAAAAAAAAAAAAAGCCAAAAAACAAACACCAGTGCAGCTCCTGGAACTGAATTTGCCCCCCACTTATTATGGGCAGAATATTTGTGTTCCCTCAACGACATCATAAGCACCATCTTTTTTATTTTTTAGATATGATTGGACACAATACCTTTATTTTATTGGTTTATATCTGGTGCTGAGGATCAAACCCAGGTCCTCACACATGGTCGGCAAACACTCTGCCACTGAGCCACAGTCCCTGCCCTTAGCGCCATCTTGATGGTATCAGGAGGTGAGCTCTTTAAGAGGTATTTGGTCATGAGGGTAGAGATTAGTGCCCTTAAAAAATAGGCTTGAGGGGTTTTTTTTTTTTGGTGTCATATAAGAACACCAAAGTGAATCTGCTTCTCTGCAGCCTGGAAGAGAGTTCTCCCCAGAACCCAGCTCCCCTGGCACCCTGGCCTCAGACTTGCCAGCCTCCAGAACTGTGGGAAGCCACTCAGTCGACGGCAATATCTTACAGTAGCTGAACTAAGAATCCCTCTCTGCCCGTCTCGTTTTCTCTGATTCTTTCTGCACACATGATGTCCTCTCACTGTCCATCAAGTCCTTAGGCCCCCAGGGCTTGTTTGAGTCAGTTTTTTTTTCCACTGCTGTGTCTGAAAGACCCAACCAGCACAACTGTAGAGGAGGAAAGGCTTATTTCGGGGCTCATGGTTTCAGAGGTCTCAGTCCATAAGTGGCTGGCTCCATTCCTTGGGGCTCAAGGTGAAGCAGGACATCATGGCGGTAGAGTGTGGCAAGGGGAAGTGGCTCACAGGATGATCAGGCAGCAGAAAGAGAGAGACTTCTCTTGTCAGCTACAAAATATATACCCCAAAGCCACTCCCCCAATGGTCCTCCTCTTCTACCCCCACCTTCCAGTTAATCCCTGTCAGGGGATTCATTCACGGGTTGAGTTAAGGCTCTCATAACCCAATCATTTCTCCTCTAACCCATCTTGCACTGTCTCTCACATGAGGTTTGGGGGACACCTCACATGCAAGCCGTAACAGCACTATAGCAGGTATCGCCTTTTGTTGCGTTCCAGCTCTTTTCCCCTAAAGTTCTCCCCACCACTTAGGAGCTTGCTTCTGTCCTTTTCCTTGGAGACTCTGAAACAAAGCAACCTCTGGAGTCCTGGTATAAAAACCTGAGGATTGCCCTGTGAGAACGATTCCTACTGGTAAAGCCACTCCTCATCTAGGAATCCAGGGATAGGTGGGGGCTGGTGGTGGAAGGGGAATTCTGTGGAGCAGAAGGGTCGGGAGACTGAAGGTCTCCAGTAGAGGGTCCATTTCTGACATTTGTCACTTTTCTGACAAATGGTAACCTGGAGAGTAAATTCATCTTAGCAAAAGGCCTTTATGGTAAGGAAGCTTCTCCCCAGGGCATGTGGCATTGCTGGGGAGTGTGATGTTTAATGATACAGATACTCCAAGGGGACATTCCTAGACACTCATATACTGAGAAACTCCTGAAACACAAAGGTTGGTGGTGGAGAGGACACTCTCCATGAGGAAAGGACTTTCATCCAGCTGAGTCAAACTTGGAGCGCTCTGTACGTGTTGGGAATTGGTCCTGGGCGCCACCTTGGCCATTAGAGTTTTCCATGTTGGTTTCTGGTGATTGTTTTTTACTTATCAAAAGTCAGCTGGGGGTCTGACTTACTGGATGGAAGTTTACGGAGATGAATGTTTTTCACACTTTGGAGGGGAAAAAAAAAAGTTACTCAGAATTGATATCCTTGTTAAAAAAAAATAACAGTTATTTTGTATTTTCTGTGTGCGTGCACACAGGCATTTTAATGTGCGGGCGGGGGATGGGGTGGAGTGGGAAGGGTATGAATTTTGGAGTTAAAAACCAAATATTTTCCTGAAATTCACTAACTATCCCCAGGTGAGCAAGATTTCATTTTGGACCGTGCAGTGAAACTTAACTAATTATCCATGTTGTGTGTTTGTATGCCTGACAGCGATGCCTTCAAAATATTTTGGTATGCAACCTTTCTTCTTTTGTGTTGTCAGACAACGTGGCAGCTGTCAGATGGAGGGGAAGCAGGAGACATTGGCATCGCTATTCTGCCACCTTCACTGAGGAGACCCTATAAATAACATAATAGGATAAAACCAGGCACAGAGGGAGAGCAGCAGGTGGCACTCTGCTCTATCCAGAGCTGGAGGAGTAAATGAATTTCAATGCCTTCCTGAAACCAAAGAGCAATGAGATTACAGAGAATGGAGCTTTTGTTATGAGAGAGCCCAACATTTGAAGTAAACAATAATGATGATGATACTTTTCATTAACATGCCGCTTTCCCCCTTTGAAGGCCTTTCAAAGAATAAAGGGCCCTGTTTTCCCAAAGAGCCAGTTTTCCCTCTTATCACTGTGAAGAGTCTGTCCTGAAGGCCTCTTCAGAGAGGGGAGGCCATATTGATCTGTGTCAGGTGGTAGGGGCAGGAAATGAAGTCTGTTGTTCACTTCAAATGTTACTAAGCCCTCAGCAACTCAGTGAGGCCCTGTCTCTAAATAAAATACAAAAAAAGGGCTGGGGATGTGGCTCAGTGGTTAAGTGCCTTTGGGTTCAAACCCTGTACCCCCCAAAAAAAAACAAAACCCTGTTACTACAAAGTCTATTTTTCTCTAATTATCAGAAGTGCACAACAAAGAGACCCTCCTTTAGAATATTCTTAATTATTACCTTATGTCTCAGCCTGTCTATTCCCTGCACATTCCTTGCCATGCTGAATCTCTTACAATCTCCAGAGTCTGAACTCCATTTCTCTCGGGTCTGAATGCTTCCTTCCAAGGGAGCTGACCTCCTACCCTCTGGTGATCACCTGTAGCAGCCCAGCATTCCTATTGTCATTGTGTTGTTGTCTCCAATCTCGTGTTCGTAACCAGATTTTGAACTACTTGAGAATACAGAAGAGTTGACCTCTGGTATGCTCTGATTCTAGCAAACTTCTCTATTCCTTGTGGCTAAGCCAACCTGACTCATGCACGCAGAACCAACATTGAAAGGAGGAGTCTTGAGAAACTCTGGTCAGTGGCAAAACTCTTGGTACCTCTGACCTTGTGGCATCTTGTCTTCTACTCCATCTGCTTTTTTCAGCTCCTAATTCCAGGCCCCCATTTGATCCTCAGCCTTGCCACACAGGCTTGATTGCAGATTTGACTACCCCAGTTTGCCCAGCCCCACTCTGCCCCAACTGGAGCTTTGCAGGCCCCTCGGGCACCTAGTCCCTCTGAGTGGCTGGTTTTGCATTAGCCAGCCTTTCAAGATCAGGGATTGGGCCAGAGATGTGCAAAGGGTGAACACTTAACTCTCCAAATTAAGCCAGGGCCACCAGTCTGCTTAATCTGACCCTGTTCTGCTTCTCCAGCCTTTTGCTCTTGATTTTCTTCCCTTCCGTTAATTCGTTCTAGCTTTTCAGCCCCTTCCTACTTTCTGGTTCTTGCACTCTGCAGATCCCGCTCCTTGGAATGCTTTCCCTGCTTCGGATGGCAGGTCGGGTGCCTACCCATCTTTTCAGCTCAGCCTCAGATGTCCCATTCTTCTTTCTAAAGCTGATCTTGCCCCCAAACTCTCAACCTTCTCTTATGTTCTCCACAGCATACCTCACCGTCTGTAATGATCGTTTACTTATTTGGCAATTTGTTTACACTCTGTCCCTTTCCATGAGGGGGAGTGGAAGCTTCTGGAGAGCAGGCACCCTGTTTATCTTCTCTGTCCCGGAGGGGGCAGCAGATTATAGAAAATGCTCAGTCCAGAGATGGAAGGCTGCGTCCATATGGAAGGAGGGAGGGTACTGCACGAGAGAGCTCTTCCTTCACTGCAGGCCCTGTGTCTGCTCTGCTCTGCTCATGGTCTGGTACCTAATGGAGACTGAAATTGCTAACATCAGAGATGCCAAGTTGTCTTAGGGATCCATCCTCGATGAATTACCTGACTCTCCTCACATTTGAAAAAGAGAGTGACACCAGTTCCTATGTAACCCTGTGTTGAGTGTCTGGCATGGATGACATAATGATGTCCTCTGTTGCTCAGTCAAGGTGGTAAGTCACCTCCAACTGCAGTTATCAGGTCTGTTTGCCAACCCTCTTCAGGGTTAAAGGGGGTTCTGTTCTAGGGTCCTGCTTGCTATGTACACCCAACACAGACCACTGGGGAGACTGAGGAGTGTGACCCCATTTTTCAGAAAAGCAAACCAAGCCTTAGAGGCTCTAAACCCAGTGGTTAAAAAGAAAACCAAATAGTGAACATCTGTGCTGGTTGTGAAATCTAACTTGGTGTGTTTCCCATGATACCTTTCCCATTCTCCTGGTCCTCTGCCACATTTTTCCAGCTTCTTCAGTTACATCATTCAGGTTGACTGTGATTTTTTGAGAGTATCTATAACTCGCAGAATAAGGCTTCCTGTAATAGCATTTCCATGGGTTTGTGGTGAATTCCCTTAATAAATGTGTCCAGGGACAGAACTTTCCTAAGTTCATATGTGAACAGAGGACCAGTGAAACTCCACATCGTGGACAACCCCAATAATGAGATCCTAATTAGAATACATTATGCTCCATATGTGTATCATATGCCAAAATGCACTCCACTATCTAAAAAAAACAAAAATAAATTTATTAAATAGCCCATGGGGGAGGGGGATAAAACAATGTGTCCCTGGAGAGCACCCACAGGTCACTTCCTAATACTTTAGAGCAGGCATGGACACATTTTTGTTATAGGGCCAGATGGAAATTGTAAACTTTACCAAGAGTCGCACTTGAGAATATTTTATAAATACTTGATGACAAGAGATGAGAACAACATCCAGGATTTTTCCCCCAAGTTTAAAAATAGAATACCTATTCTTAACTCATATAAAGAACTAGATTTGTCCTGAAGGCTATAGTCAAATGACCTCTGTTCTAGAAGAACAGAAATTTTGACTGAGGGCTTCAGATAATGAGTTTAATTAATGATAAATATATGTGTGAATATAAATACACACTGATTGGGGTGGTGTATGCCTATGATACCAGTAGCTTGGTAGGCTGAGGCAGGAGGATCTTGAGTTCAAAGCCAGCCTTAGCAACAGCGAGGCACTATGCAATGCAGTGAGTCCCTGTCTCTAAGTAAAATACAAAATAGGGCTGGGGATGTGGCTCAGTGGTCGAGTGCCCCTGAGTTCAATCCCTGGTACAAAACAAAACAAAACATGCACATATGTGTGATCAAATATAAACTATTAGTATATTTCTATATATCGACCTTCATTGGTAGATGTACATTGCATATACACAAACCCTGAAAATTTTCGGAACAATGTTAGTCTCCTAATCTCATCAACCTGGCCTGTAACCATGGCCGCATTACTCCTTTATCTGGGGAGGCAAGGATTGTGTGTGGTGTGCCTGCCTCTATGCTTGTGTCTGGAAGTCTTTCTGAGCTCCTATAATATCCCTGGAAAGTTGGAAGGAGCCCTTTCAACTTGGCCAAAGGAAGCATGTTCTCTGACTGGGACCCTGTTGGTCAGGGAGTGAATGTTGTCAGGTGGGGGCATAGTTTCTAAAGGAGGACTTTCTGCCTACTGCATCTCTCCTCTCCCTTCTGAGACATGTCAATTTTCCAAAGCCTCACTAGACTTGATTTGCAGATGTTCTTTTACCAATAGAACTATACTATATTGTCAAGACCCTGAAAGTGGTTGGGTTAGGACCCTGTTGAAGGTTCTGTTTCTCTAGGTGTATGGGGAAGAGCCCTCACTGTTTAATCAATGGGGTGGTTACCAAAAAGGTTAAGGAATTGCCTGACCATTTAAGACTGTGTCCTTTGGTCATGCCTAAGCCATATTTTCACTGTATTATGTTGGTTTTCTTCTCTGGAAAGTCCTTCCCAATGGTCTTTAATAGCACTTTAAATATCATCTGGAGTTAGAGCAGAGCCAGAAGTCAGGATTCCCCTGTGTGAAGCCTAACAGAGCTGTGTGTTAGTTATTAGGGCTGTTTCCCAAATACATTGTCCTCTCCTGGGACAGTTACACTTGCTGCTGCTTCCATGTACCGGGATGGTTATACTTCCTGCTACTTTTCAGTTAGATGCCATCTGAGACTTGCTCTGAATGATAAAATGTGAGAGGAAGTGCAAGTGTCTCTTCTAGATGGAAACATTTAATTGCCAGAGTAAGATACTAAAGTGCTCCTTTGCCTTAGTTATAGGGACTATGTAAGGGACCCTCCATCAACCTGGGTCCCACAATAACCACAGTCTGCACTATAACAGCCCATATAGGGTACTTGTGAGTAGGAACTAACTCTTTGTGGTCATAAGTCACTGAGATTGGAGTTTATTGTTACTGTAGCATAACCTCACTCATCCTGACTGTTATGATCTGACTGGCCAAACAGATAGGAGCCAAATAATTAAAAGAAAATTAGCCTGTCAAACTGTTTATTTGGAACGATCCCTGTTAAAAGTGGTTTCCAGGTGGACTCTTTCTGGAGACTGCTATCCTGTGGACCACACTTGCTGAGCAGGAGTTGTACTCCAGTTTTGTGTTGAAAAGAAAACCAATAACCAAACCTCTGTCCTAGGAAAAACCATGCTTTGGTTAAACAAATCCACCTGCATCCAGTGAATGCCAAAGCTTTTTACTCTGTGCATATTTACTGAGTGCCTCTTGCATACAAAGCAGTATTAGAGCCCCAGACTGCTTCATCAGACATTTTTTTTTTTGATAGGAGAGCTGCAAATATTCCCTTTGAATTATTGCTTGTTTTCTTTGTAGTCAAGCAGTCAGTAAGAAGGACACCTAATGAGTAGCTATTGCATCTCTATGCAGACAATTTACAAATCCATTCTCCAAAAGGTAAGAAGTTCATGTGTGTAGATGCCTGCTGCCCAACCTTGGAGAGGAAACCCTCGCCCTCCACGACTGTCACTGAACAGTCTTATCCACTTCTTCTGTGTTAGAATTTGGTCAGAAGAAGCCCCTGGCAACTTACGTGGCAGTGAGTTTACTTTGACCTCTTTGGATTGAAAACTTATTGCCAACTTAGCAGGCCCCCTCTCTGCTAGCGTGAGCAGATTATGTGAAAAATCAAAACTGACAGCACGTTTAAATCAAACCCCTAACCCAAATTGGGTGTCAGTATATCTTATGGAGCAATTTAAATCCCCAGATGAAAAAGCAAAGGGGCATTATTGCAATGGCTTCAGGATGGGTCCTGAAGGGAGAACTGTTCAGCGGCTGAGAGCCAGATGCTGGCAGACCAGGCTGAGGTTGCAAGGGGGGAAGTAGGTCATTCACCATCCAGGAAACCTGGAGAAGCCACAAAATATAAAACTCCTTTCTTTTTGCTTGCCACCCACCTGCAGCCACTATAGGATTACCTGTCTGAAGCAACATAACCGGGAAATCAACTATTTCTCTTGCTGCAAAATAAACCAGACTTATTCAGTAAATAATTGTTTCATGGATTTTCATGAGGTTATATGATAGTTGAATGAAGAAATAGAAAACTCACCAAGAAGTGGTCTCTTCAGTGAAGGTGTTCCGGATGCCCCCCTGAGACCTTTAGCTCACGGGTTCTTGAATTGCATTTTGCCAGTGTAGAAGATAGAAAAGGAACCCCCTGAATTTTGAATTGTCCAGCTTTCTGTGTGTTGTGGAAGGGGGTAGAAATATGCTGAAGTGTGTTTGTGTGTCGTTGCTGTGACAAATACCAAAAAAAAAAAAAAATCAGGAGGAGGGAAGATTTATTTGGATTCTCATCGTCAACAAGTCTAGCTCTTAGTTGGTTCCATAGCTGTGGGCCTGAGGTGAAGTAGGAACATCACGGTGGCGGGACATGATAGAGGAGAGCTGCTCACCTCATGTCAGCCAGGAAGGAAAGAGAGAGAGAGAGAGAGAAGGTTCTAGGGACAAGATCTACCCTTCAATGTTCTATGCCCAGTGGCCTACTTCCTCCAAAAAGACCTCATCTCCAACTATGCTATCAAATTCAAACTCCTCAGTGGATGAATGCATGGCAAAGCCAGATGGCTCCTAATCCAATCACTTTCCCCAAAGCCCACCTCTGAAAATTGCTACATGGTGGACCAGATCACCGACAGATGAGCCTTTGGGGACTATTCCAATTCTAAACCGTAATCAGAGGCTATGTGGAGGGAGACAGAGGGGGGAAAAAACAACATTTCTATGTTGGCAGAACTTTTCAGTATTGGCCATTTCTGTCCTATATCCCTCTCTGAACCTCAGGATCAGTATTTTTGAGACGGGAGCCACAGCAGGGTATTAGAAGTCAAGAATCTCTTTTTCATGACTGTGAAGAATGGAAGTACCTATGGCTTCATCAAAAGAAATTCTGTGGTTAAGGTGTTTGGGGAAATGAGCAAATCCTTAATTTTGAGGACTCTTTCTTTAAAAGGTGGGTTTAAGACAATCTTGCTTCATGTGCAAGACTTTGTGTGTCTTCCAAGAAGCGCAGTTTAGTTCCTCCAGTGTTGATCAGCGGGGCTTTGGACCTCAAGAGCTGTGTAGCAGACATGGCTTCAAACTCTCTTGACTACTTTTTATGCCATGGTTGTAATGACCAATCCACATGGGTTCCAAGCGGCTTTGAACAGATACACTAGGGGGCTCTTACTTAGGTGAGCACCGCATACATACCTCCTGCTTTCATCTGTGGCCTCTCCAAGGCTGTGGCATAGGGTGACTGTCAGATGTGCTGAGCAGATTTTCAGGTGCAACCTATATGCACAGGAATTAAGAGTCCTTAATGCAACCTTCGTCAAGGGGGGGTTGAGAGCCAATGGAGAGTGTTTCTTCTCCTCTTCTCCCAGTGGATATTTCTAAGACATTTCATAAAGTTCCTAGGAAGGTGCTAGGAACAGCGCATCTCAGTGTCCATGATGGGCCAACCTAGAGGAATGTCTTTGAGCTTCTCCACCTTCCTGTCTCACTACCCAAGTCTCCTGGGTAGTCCATTGGCCAAATGAACCATCGACATGCAAACTTTGCAGTCTTCCTCTTGAAGAAGTCTTTCCTCAGACACGTTCCATTCGTGGACCTCACCTGCCTTCCGTAGATGTGTGTAATTTTAGACCAAATGCAGTCTTACTGCTGTTGGGACCTTATTAGTGAACATAAAAGCTACCACTCACTTTTCCATTTCCAATATGGTTTTAGCACCAGGGGCCAGTGGACTGAAATGATCCCATTAAAATGGTCGATGACCTATTTTTCTCCTTTCATGTGGATTCCTAGCCCACTGGATTGCTCCTTTGTGAGTCTCGTTGTAAAGCCTTGACCTTCAGAAAAGGAATTAAAGTATAGGGCCGTTTCATGGTTATTGGCCTGCCTTCTCCTTATGCTTTTTGATTTTTGTGAAGTATAAACAGGCTGGGGAGAGTGCTGACGAGGCCAGTGTGGTGACCTTGATCCTGGCACAGTTGATTGGCCTTGCATGGAGCCGAACCATCACGTAGCCCTGAACCTGCATTCTGAATGCCCGAGGAACGTGGCATCAGTGTGTTCTTTGGTCACCTGCTGCAGCAGATGACAGTGCACATTTTACCCTCACTCCTAAACAGCAAACATGAGGGTCAATGACAGTGACCTAGAAGCTCAGCCTTGCAAGTAATGAGACAAACGTGTGTGTAGAGGTGTTTTTAGCTGGTTGAGTCAGACTCCGATGAGACTTGTGGCATCAGAGCCCTGTGGTTCCGAGTGTGAGGGCCAGAAACCTTGTGCACCCTTAGTCTCACAAGAAAAGGGACTTTGTAAGATGCTATATACACGTCAAACAGCTTCAAGGCTCAGGTGACCAGGAGGAGCCAGGCTCTCCATTCCTGCATTATCCTCCTTCCACAGCAAGAGCAGGGGAGCTGGCTTCTCCCTCAGAGGGCACCCTTTCCTTGAGTCAGGTGTTTGTGCATGAAGGGGGACAGGGAGAGAGGGGAGTGCTGGAGTCTGACTAGCAGCATTTGGGTGACCTAATGCAGGACATGGGAGAAGGAATGGAACAAGATGTGGTGACCATAGACGGCTCCCTTTGGGAACTCCTAGGTACAATGAGACTTGGTTGGATGTTGGGGGACGGGATTCACCTTTGATCCCACAGACTCGGGAGGGGGCTGTTAAACTGGCAGGCATTTGGGCAAAATTTTTATACTTCACCCAGGGGGACTGGCGTGGTGAATTCCCTTTCAAATCTTTGCAAGGCTGCTGAACGCTCCAAGAAGTCGGTCTTAGGGTGCGTTTGCCGTGGCACTTCCTCCATTGTCCCAAATGAGTTGACTCTGCAGCCGGGTTTCCAATGGCAATAAAGTCATCTGGCAACTCGGGAGCTGATGCTGACCTGGAGTTTCAGAGAAGGTCATGTGACTGCTCAGGAGGGCTGCAGTAGGGCAGAGACTTCACTAATGGTGGAATTCATTCTCTAAGATAAAGTTGGGTTTGAAGCTGGGCACAGTAGCCCAAGCCTCCAGTCCTAGCTCTGGAGGCTGAGATAGGAGGATTGCAAGTTCAAAGCCAGCCTTAGCAACAGTGAGGCCTTCAGCAAGACAGAGACCCTGTCTCTAAATAAAATATTAAAAAAGGAGTATGGATGTGGCTAAGTGGTTAAGCGCCCCTGAGTTGAATCCCTGATACAAAAAAAAAAAAAAAAAGAAAATCTGAATTTAATTTTATGATCGAGGAGAGTGTGTGTACGTGTGTGTGTATGTGTATGTTTTAATTTAAGGCATAATTGACATAAAATTATAAAATTAACCATTTATGAGTGTTCCCACAGTAACATTTGATATATTCACAATATTGTTTAATCATCATATCTTATGTAGTTCCAAAACATTTTTATCCTCCCTAATTGAGACCCCACAGAAATAGGATTGAACACATGACTGTATTAAAAATCATATTTTTGTGAGGAACAAATCATTTTTTGTTTCAGGAACACATACCACCTGTAAGCTTATTTTGTTTTTAAAATAATGCAGTTATTATTATTCTTTTGTCTTTGTTATACTTCCGAATTCATAAAGGCCATGTATTTTCAATGCAGAAAACACAAATGCCGAATGTTTTCTCTGATATAAGGAGGCTGACTCATAGTGGGGTAGGGAGGGGGAGCATGGGAGGAATAGATGAACTCTAGATAGGGCAGAGGGGTGGGAGGGGAAGGGAGGGGGCAGGGGGCTAACAATGATGGTAGAATGTGATGGACATCATTATCCAAAGTACATGTATGAAGACAAAAATTGGTGTCAACGTGCTTTATATACAACTAGAGATGTGAAAAATTGTGCTGTATATGTGTAATAAGAATTGTAATGCATTTCGCTGTCATTCATTTTTTTAAAAAAATTTTAAAAACAAACACTAAGTCTTGAAAATTGGGGCCAAGCACAATGCACTGAAAACACAGCCCACAATTTGGATAAAACTTCATCAAGCTGGACATGGTGGCTCACGCCTGTAATCCCAGCAGCTTGGGAGGCTGAGACAGGAGGATCACGAGTTCAAAGCCATACTCAGCAATGGTGAGGCACTAAGCAACTCAGTGAGACCCTGTCTCTAAATAAAATACAAAATAGGGCTGGGGATGTGGCTCGGTGGGTGAGTGCCCCTGGGTTCAATACCCAGTACTCTGCCCCCCCACACACACACAAAAAAAACTACATCAAAATCTATCATAGACACTAGAACTGGGAATGTGGCTCAGTACTAGAGCTCTTACCTAGCATGTGTGAGGCACTGGGTTAGATCCTCAGCACCACATAAAAATAAATAAAATGATGGTATTGTGTCCATCTACAACTAATTATATTTATATATACACACACACACACATATAATGTTTTGTATGTATGTTTTATGTATGTGTGTTTAATGTTTTATATAAGAAAATCCATGCACTGCTTGTCTACAGGTGGGGGCCTGTGAGAATCCCCCGAGAGACTGTACACAGTATGTCTGCCTCAGTCTCCCAGGTGATGTGGTTTAGCCTCTCCTAGCATGCTGAAGCATCTCTTCCTCACAGGATATTTAAGTTCCTGCCTCCTCAAATGGAATAAAACCACCACATTCTGAAGCTGGAATGGCAGACGCCTACTGCTGAGCTCTGTCATCCCCTGCCAGAGATCGTCTCCCAATTTAATGCAAGATCAGTTTTGGTACCACGTGATGCGGCGGAGTACACCAAAGGGTTAAAAATAAGAGAAACCGGAGCAGTGAGGAGCACCGTAAACCCAGTGCTTTGGAACAGACCCCTCCCAATGTAGTGAGGACACCAGTCCAACAGGCAGGCAGGGCCCTTGCTGCCTGGGGTAGCAGCTGAGAGGAAGCTCCCACCATTGGTTCCCAGGGGGCGGGTTTTGTACAGCTGCTGAGGACTTGTTTATCTGCTGTAATCCAGGTGTGGAATGAAATATGGAATCCCGTTAAATGTTCCAGGTGACATCTCTGGTCTCCCCAGTTTGTCATTAGTTCAGTAAATTGTTGAACACCTATATGCATTAGATATTATTTAACGTGATGACATCCAGAAGTAAGACATGGTCTCGTCCTTCTGGGAAGTCCATAGAGAATTTTAAGAACTATTAGGCTATAACCTGTCCCTGGAGGTTATGGACTGTATGGACTGTCTTATTTTCCTGTCATTTCAATTGATACCTGAGATGAGCTAATTGAAAAAAATAGAGGTTGACAGTTTAGCTTGCAGTTCTGGAGACCGAGATATCCAAAAGCAGGGTGCTGACATGCTCAACTTCTGGTGAGGGCCTTGTGCCATCAGAACATGGCAGAGGGCATCATGAGGCAGAACAAACTAGTGAGAAGGAGCTCATGTGTCTAATAGTCTGTCCCATCATAATCCCATCAGTGAATTGATGAATCCACAGCCCTTCTGCCCTCATGACCCAATGGCCTTCCAAAGCCTCCCCCACCAAATGCCATTAATGTGCAAATTTGGGGATTGTTTTCTACATGTGAAGTTAGGAGTACACATGCAAACCACAGCGTGGCCCATTTTCAGATTAGTAATTTGCAAACTTTAGAAATCCAAAGGACGTGAGAGCCTCTGAGGCCAGTGCTGTGCTTGGATAAGGCTGTGAGTGACCCAGGCTGGCCTCGGATTTGTGATTTGCCATGGAAACCTTTGTTGACTTGTTCAGCCATCGACATTGCCTCAGCTGATGGCTTTTTCCTCTGCGATATGCTTTCTTCAGTTAGCTTCTAGGTCAGCCCAAGCTCTTGGTTTGCTTTCTACCTTCTTCATCCCCCTTTCCTTGTGGGCAATGTCGGAAGGCACCCGGCTGCTGTCCTCCATCCGAGTCTCTTCTCCTTCTCTACTTCCTTGGGGATCTCACATAGCTTCATGGTCCTAAGCGTCCTGTGCATGCCAAGGGTATGCACATTTATTTTTCCAGCCTGATGCTTCTTCCTAAACTCCAGACCGGTCTATCGAAGACTCTTGTCACCTCTAGTCTAAAGGAGACCTTGACCTAGCAGGTCAAAGGCAAAACTCCTGATCCCCCTGGCCTTCTTCACATGGCCACCTTTGGCATCTTGATCAGGGTCTTGGAACTGGCTATCATGGACTGTAGAGCTCATCCCCGGTATTGGTCAGCTTTCTGACACTCTAACTTAATATCTGAGATAATCAACTTACAGAAAAGAGTTACTTTGGCTTATTTGGAAGTTCTAATCCATGATTAATTGGTCCCATTACTTTTAGGCCACTTAACAGGACTTAAGATTCCCAGGAGCATGTGAAGGAACAAACTGCTCACATTCATGGCCAGGAAACAAAAGAGGAGGAGGAAGGGGCCAGAGACCCCCTAATCCCCTTTTAGGGTATACCTCTTAGGATGCTCCTGCTAGGCCATACCTTGTAGAGCTTCTATATTGCCTCCTAATAGGGCCACCTGGGGACCATGTCTTTACCACATGAACCTTTAGGGGTAAGTTCGGGATTCAAGCCATAGCAGTCCCTTACTTCCTTTAAGTCTTGAATCAAATGTTGCCTTCTCAAGGAGGCCAGTCCTGACCACCCTTAACCTTTTTCTTAGCACCTGTCTTCTAACATACATTTTTATTTATGTATGTATATTGTTTAGCCTCTGACTCCCCAGGGTAGGATATAAATTCTCCAGTGGGGATCCTTATCTGTTTCATTCTTACTTTATTGTACTTTCGTGTCTAAGAGTACAGCATAGTAGAGGCTTAATAAACATTTGTTGAATGAATGGAATGTAGTAGAAGCATAATAAGCACTTGATGAATAAATATATGCCATTTGTCACTTGGCAGAGAACTTCCAGAAAAGGCATGTTTATAATCTCAAGTTTGTCATAAAATTCCCAGAGTTAATTTGTCTGCCAATTGTATTAAACCCCAAACTATTACTGTATACACAAAGAATGTCTTCAAGATGTATTTGGTAGCTAGAAAGAGTAGTAGGGAAACACTTGAAGAAATTTTATATATACTTATATTCTTTGTTTTTTGTTTTGTTTTTGGTGGAGAGGGATACCAGGGATTGAACTTGGGGCACACGATCACTGAGCCGCATCCCCAACCCTATTTTATATTTTATTTAGAGACAGGGTCTCACTGAATTGCTTAGTTGCTGAGGCTGGCTTTGAACTTGAGATCCTCCTGCCTCAGCCTCCCGAGCCACTGGGATTACAGGCATGCACCACCATGCCCAGCTACATGTATATTCTTTTAGCCAGGGGTTTCACATCCTGTTCCATAGACCAAATACTTTAATGGACATGCTTGTTTAAATATTCTACCAGCTTTTTGCTAGGGTTCCAAATTTAAAATTAAAAAAGAAAAAAGCACTATAGTCTTCTCCCTCAACTGAATAGCTCATTTCCCAGTGTGTTGCTAATCTGCAGTTTTGCCCCAAAGATAGTATTTTAAAAACTTTCACACTGAGTTCCTTTGTGTATGAAAGACAAAGTTATTATCAAAATTATTACTCATGTTCTTTGTCATGCAAAAAGGCATAAGTAATGTTTTTAATAATGCAAGCCATTAAAAAGTGGATGGGCTGAATTCATTGTGTCTGTTCCTAACCCATATTAGAAAGAATTTTTTTCTGTGCACAAAGGTGTAACCCCTTGATGTCTGCATGAGTTTTCCCTCTATTTTTTTTAAAAAAATATGAAGTTGAACATGTATTTTCGCTTAGAGTTTTGGAGCCAACTCCAGTCTTTCAAGCAGAAGCTTCTGGAGAAGAAAAGGATTTGAAAAAGGGTTCGATTCACTGCAAGAAAGGGCTTTCTTTGGTAGGAATTTTGCTGTGGAGGAAAAAGTTGTGGCATTTTTATAAAGAATGACTGGTGCTCTTGTTCACAGTAGTTTTTTGGGGGGATAGGTTTGTTGGTGATATTTGGGGAGTTAAGATCCCCTTCAGGACGGAAGCTCTATTGTCACTGGGAGCTAAGAAATAATCGGATGGTATGTGCTTAGCAGAGACCTTGCATGTGAACGCCTGTCCCCCTGGTACTTGGCATCACTGAGCTTAGACATCACTCAGATCAGGGAAAACTTAGCCACTGAGCCTCAGTGTCTTTGAAACATGGTGCTCCAGGCTGCTGCCACCAATCAATTTCAGTTGACATGTGAAGTTATGGTGATGGATAGAACAAAAGAAGTGGTAAGACAGTATTTGGAAAGGATAGACAGCAAGGGCAGGTGGACACATAGTCAAAGTCTGGAGTCAAGGTCAAATTTCGAGTGCATCTGGTTGCTGCTGCTATCACACTAGCCTTCCTGCTTTCCAAACTTCAGGTCCCCGAGAAGGCTTTTGCCCCATGCCTGTTGGCCCTCGCTGGGATGTCTCAAACCTCCATGAAGAATTTTGGAGTATAGAGATGTGGTTTTAAGAACTGCTCCACTTAGAGCATTGTGACTAGACCTAACCAATGTCCCCATCTCCTTAAATCATTCGACATACAAATAATATATTCTGAGCTTCATTTAGAAGAATCGGATGGCAGCCTGTAGCTTTCATTATTTTTCCAAATAACAGTCTTTGCTATAGTAAGAGTCCCAACCTGCCGGGCGTGATGGCACACACCTGTAATCCCAGCTGCTTGGGAGGCTGAGGCAGGAGGATCATGAGTTCAAAGCCAGTCTCAGCAACTTAGCAAGGCTTTAGGTAACTTAGCAAGACCCTGTCTCTAAATAAAATATTAAAAGGGCTGTGGCTCAGTGGTTAAGTGCCCCTGGGTTCAATCCCTGATACCTCCCCTGAAAAAAGTTATATAATGGGAGACCATGAAAGAAGACCTCAAAATAAAGTAGCAGCCCCAAAGAGAGAACATGGAATTTTTTCAGACCCCAAGCATGTAGTGCGTCTCTGCTGTGGGAAGAATTTGTGTTAGATTTTTCTTCTAGCTTTCAGGAAAGCAATGTGTTCCTTTATTGAAAGGATGCCTGGATGTGAGGGTGGCCTGATTAGGTCAGAATTAGCTTCCCCCCCCCCACCTCTTCACTGAGAGAAGCAGACACCATCTGTGGAAATTATTTAAATCTGCATGCCTTCCAGGGAAGTTGTTTTATTTGCCACTGCATTTCTTGTAGCACCAGGGAGCTTGACAATCATTCCAAACTTTGCCTGCAATAGCAAGAGTATGGCCTATGGCCATTAGATTAACACTTTAGATTAATTAAAAAGCAAATGCAATCAGGGCCTCTGGATTGTTCTCCAAAGGTCCTTTCTGTGGAGGGACTTGGGACCACAGCTTACGGGCAGGGAAGACTTGAATCTTTCATCAGGATTAATTTATAATGTCGTTTTCCCCAATGTGAATAGAATGGAAGCCAGTGGGAGTCTACAGTCTGTCTTGCAGAATGGGCTTCGGGGAGAGGACGGAGGAGGGTAAGGAAGGACACCAGGAGTCAGATCACATCCTACGTCCTCCACTTCCTGTGTGTCCTCCACTTTCTTGGGCAAGTGACTTAATCTCTCAGAACCTCTGCTTTTACATCAGCAAAATGGGGATAAATAACAACGCACATATCACAAAGCACTTAGCAGGTACGAGGTGCTCAAGAAATGGTGGCTGGCACCCTGGGCACCTCTCTGGAGGGGTGTGTGTGTGTGCTAGTGGGTGCTTAGGCACTTAGTAATAATTGCTGATGTTCACAGAAATGATTTTTCTTATTGGTCTTGGGCGCTAGTACTCATAATCCAAACAACTGATTTAATTGTGAGTTTGTTGAATGTAATTTTGTTTGGAAGGACTTAATTTGACAAAGGGTATATCAAAGCCTAACGAATTATAATTTGCTTTATCTTTTTAAGATATGTTTCTGCTTTAGATAACTTCAACAATTCTTTTTTTTTTTTTTTTTTTTTTTTGGTAACAGGGATTGAACCCAGGGGCACTCAACCACTGAGCCACATCCCCAGCCCTTTTTTTATATATTCTATTTAGAGACAGGGTCTCACTGAGTTGCTTAGGTCCTCACTTTTGCTGAGGCTGGCTTTGAACTCGAGATCCTCCTGCCTCAGCCTCCCAAGCCACTGGAATGACAGGCATGCCCCACCGTGCCCAGCTCTGACTCTATTTTTTACACTGTAGGTCCTCTGAGGTCCAGGGCCGTGGCTCAGTTGTCATTCCATTCCCCAGGCCTGGGATGGTGGTGACTGCCTTGGGAGCTCCCAGTTCCTGTTACAAAGCCTGGATTTGTGCACATGTGGGCTGCCAGAGACGAATGCTGGGGCCCATGGCCCCCTGCTTTCTGAAATATGACATGGTTCCATAAATGATATCAGTTTGCATGCCTCCTCAGACAGTGACTAATGATGCTTGGTCTCCTTGAGCACATTAAGACACAATTTCATTCTGTTAGCTCTCCTGCCTTCTAAATGAGAGCAGTGAACACGATTTCTTTGCTCCAGTCACGTTTGGCCGCAGCAGATTCCGTTCAACCTCCTGACACCAATTTGTGTGATATTTTAGCATTTAGCATGAAGACAGGAAAATGGTACTCCTGCCTGCATCCTCTGGGCAGACAGACTACTTTCCGGTTTCTAGGTATGATCTGAGCATTCCTCAAGTCTCCTCCACACCATTGAAATTCCCCTCTTGAAATTCACTCACTAAACTCTCCCATGATCCATCACTAGGAAACCGATTATCGCAGTGTTGTCTTTTACCATTATTAATCTTAGGAGATTGATGCTCTCTGGTGCTTTTGACTGACTCACATGATTTTGGCTATTAATCTTTATCTCAATCAAATTATTTACTATTTTAACTTGAAAGGTTTGCCTGCCCCTGGGATTGAATCTTATAAGCATGGATGGCCTCCCAGTGAAAGCTATTTTTTTTTTTTTAAATAATCCCGCACACCTTTTGGTTTGCAAATATGAAAATTCCCCCTCCAGGGGTCCCTGGACAGATTTGCTGTTTTCTCAAATCCCTTTCTAAACATTGCATTTCCTCTTCCTCTTTGTTCTTCACGGGGCCAATTGAACACGTTGGAGGTATTAAACTAGGCCTTTTCCTGGAAGATGAACATATTCGTCCACCAATTTTGACTCTTTCCCCATAACTTTGCAGGATAAAGTACACCCCTCCCTGATTCACATGGCATCAGATTGCATAATAACCTGGTGGCTCTCCCTGACTGTGGGAGGCTATCACAGCCCCTTCCCCTCCTCTGCCCAGATCAAGACCTGGCTACCAATGGAGAATTTAGCTCTAAGGGAGAATAATATCAAGGGGGATTAGAGAAATAGGCAAATCAGAAACCAGTCATCTCTGAAAGAGCAAATGGAGTCAGTAATATTATTAATGAAAGGAATGAAATGGAAATAACTGTTTCCTAAGACAGTGGTGTATGGCATTGGTTGTTGCAAAGACTCACTAGATGGAACACTGCCTAATGAACCTAATTAAGACTCAGTATACTCATTAGGATGCATTCACATACTTCTCAAGGAGTTGAGGGTCCAAGGTTAGGAAAAGACTTGACAAATAGGGAGGGGCAATTATTTATTCTGAATTATTCTGCAGATAATCATGTAGTTTTGATTCTGTATCTACAGGATGTTTTCTTTTTCTTTTTGAGATGTGAACTAATTTTAGGTCTGTGTGATAACAAAGAAAATGTAGGGAGGAAACGATGCTTGCTAAAGAGGACTGTTTCAGGAGACAGAAACCCCAATTCCTGATGATTTTTGACAATTAGTTGCTAGGGAAGCTGGAGATTTCTTTCCCATCCCATTTTTGGGGTGGGGATGAAGTCTGGGAAATCATACTTTTGATAAGTTGAACCCTGGATAGGTGCATGAAAATGAAGAATGCCAAGGCATGTTTGGATGTTCTTCGTTTTGGGTACCAGGGATTGAACTTAGGGGCACCGATCACTGAGCCACATCCCCAGTCCTATTTTGTATTTTATTTAGAGACGGGGTCTCACCGTGTTGCTCAGCATCTCGATTTTTGTTGAGGGTGGCTTTGAACTTGTAATCCTCCTCAGCCTCCTGAGCTGCTTGTTTTGGGTTTGAAAGGGGAAAAAAAAAAAACATATACTAGATGAAAAATGAGTAATTTGATAATCAGTAGACATATAATTCTTGGAATTTATAAAAACACATTTGCACCATTGTCACATATCTTCCTGTGTGATCCTGTCTTTCCCTGAAGGGACTCAAAGTAGAAAAATGTAAAAACAGCTCCTCAGTTTGCAGAAAAAGAAATGGAGAGGCTGTAACTCCCTCAAGATCGTGTGGCCTGCAGATGGGACTAATAGTTGATGGTGCCCCTGGTCCGTGGCTGTGACTGCAACTGCCCACTGTCCTTGTTCTAACCTTCTCAAGATGCAACGTGACAGGCACAGGTCCTAGATGGAGATGGATCTTGAATGTGTGGCCTAGGAGGCTGATGACTCTCAGCCTTTGTCTCCTTGCCTTTTCTCCTTGCTTCTGAGCCACAGCATGTAAGAGTAGGGTGACAGAAGCCCAGCAGAGCTAAATGAGGAGACCAGACGCTGTGAACCGACAACACATTGACTTCGAATATTTACCCTGAATTCCTTCCAGCTCACAGATTGTCTTTGTGCCTTTTAAGAGGGCATAGAACATGGCTAGACAATATGAACTCCACACACGAGATAATATCTTGGTGATAAGCATGGAGCAAAATGTTGTGGATGAGTAGATAAGAAGCTTCCAGCCTCCCTGGGGCTCCCGGTTGGATGAACTGTCTCCATCCATCTTTCTCAATCACGTGGGCAACTAGTTAAAAACACAGCCTTGGAGTCTTTCCCAGTCTGACTAAACCAAAATCATGGTGGGGGGCCAGGGCTGGGGAGAAGAGGAAGGATAAAGAAAAATGTATTTGGAAAAATAATCTGGGTGATTGGCTCTCACTCATAACTACACCGTTCAAAACCACCGCATCATATAACTGCCCCCCTTCATGTAAATGACTTGCATTCATGATTTAAACTGATTATTTGGGGGACATATGGCTGTGACCTCTTGTAAGGGAAGTAACATGGGAGGAAAATGCATAAAAATTTCTTGCACACAAGTATGAGCTTTCTTCTCCTCCTCTGCCCTGCCTGCTAGGGACTAATTGAAAGGTTGGTCAGATGGAGTCTTGCTTGGAGGAAGAAATGGGGGAGCCTAATCTCCAGTCAGCTGTCTGGCTCCAGCTAGATAGGATTGTCTAGGTGCACACAACACACACCCTTCCACCAGACGGGCAGAATCTAGCAGGGAACTTAAACTCCCTGGAGGGAGAACATTTGTGTTGACTATAATCTCAGATCTAGGAATCCAAACCTCACAGGATGATTCCAGAATGATCAAAATGAGTCAAATTCAATATACTCCCCTACGGACTATATATATATATCGATATTGATATAGATATAGATATATATGAGAGAGAGAGAGAATTTAAGAAAGATCATAATCCCACTTGACTTCCAAAAAGTGCGCTTATTTATGCAAGCCTATTTATGGAGTGTCTTCTCTTTATGTCAGGAAAACTGTGTTAGGTACCCAAACTGTTTGGGGATGGATTGCATTTGAATTCTGCAGATAAACCCAAATCACCTATCAGATGACCCCCGGGTGCTCTTCTGCCTTCCTGGAAAAGCAGAGATGGTTGGAGTGAGTGAAGGAACGTCAGGAGTGACAATGGAGCTCTTCTCTGCATGCAGCCCACACCTTCAAAGGTGGAACTCGCTGCCCATCAGAGAAACTAAGTGTGTTCAGATCCCGGCTAAAAGCTTTCCACCTGTTGCCTTGTAACATTTCTTGCTGCTTTCAGAAAGGGGAGAAAGAATTCGGTTGGGTGACAACACTTCTAATGGAGTCTTTTTACCTTTGATGGTTTCTGAAGGAAACATGCTTGCTCTGAAGTGCTTCCGTTCTTCCAATATCAGTTTGCTTTTTTATTTTTTCTATTTTTTAAGTCGCGCAGAAAGGGATATATTTATAGCACTCTGATCCTGGGGTCCAGAGCAGGTGGTCTGGTAGCTCTGAGATCATTCAGTACTGTCTCTGCCCATGCACTGAAAGTTTCCAGAGACAGTTCCCTTCTTGTGATGGTCCACGTCTGTCTCAGGGTCATGTGAATCTCAAGATTTAATGTCAGGAGCATCTCACTAACCCTCCTGCTTCCTCTAGGTAACATGATGTCACCAGGAAGGTCCCATATCTGTCCTAAATATAAAGGGCTAATATATGGCGTAAAAAGCTAAACAGTCAGAATTGCTGGGTCGATTCTCTAGCCATACAGATGCTTCTGGCAACACCCACCCCAACAGAGTCCCTGGGAGAGTGAGATCAACTTTGCCTCGTATCTTTGTTCCCTTTCAAAGTGAACATTGAACCCGTGTGTCAGTACTGAGGACAAAATTATTTTGAGCTCTCTCGCAACAACTTATATGGGAAGACTCAAAGAATATGAAAAACAAAATTGTTTTTCATATTACTTTAGCAAATATTTTGTATCTGGTTTCTTTTTTGATCTGCTGCAGGTACCTTATTGAACATACTGTGCTACAATTACTGTTCACTCAACAGTATGTGTGGAGTATTACCTTAGCTTTAAGTCTTCCCCTGCAGGGATTTTTAGACTGCCCATTGCCCTATATTGATATGCTATACCTGATAAAACCAGACCCCATGGTTAGATGTTGGGAGGTTCCCGCCCCCCTTCCAACTATTATTATTCTATAGGGAGTGTAGTTACATTCAGCTCTTTTTGAACATCTGTATTTTTCCCCCTTGAAGATAAAAATCTTCAAAGTGGAAATTGGTGGGTGAATAAGGCCTTATGAAAAGTCTTATGGGTTTAGAATCCATGCTAGTTGAGGACCATTGGATTAAATCCTACACAATGTAGGTGGAAAAGGTGGTTAGTTCGATAGGTCAAAATATGTATCTTATTGTTACAAAAATTCCCATTGTTTTGATAGGGTTTTAGTCAGATTTTTTAACTGTTATGACTAAAAGACCCGGCTAGAACAATTGTAGAGTAAAAGTTTATTTGGGGGCTCAGGGTTTCAGAGGTCTCAGTCCACAGACAGCAGGCTCCATTCCTCGGGGCTCGAGGGGAGGCAGGACATCATGGAGGAAGAGTGTGGTGGAGGGAAGCAGCTCACATGGTGATCAGGAAGCAGAGAGAGACTCCACTCTCCAGAGACAAATAGAGACCCCCAAAGCCACGCCCCCAATGCCCCCTCCTCCAGCCACCCCCACCTGCCTCCAGCCACCACCCAGTTAATCCCATCAGGGGATCAATTCACTGATTGAGTTAAGGCTCTCATAACCCAGTCATTTCTCCAAAAACCTTTTGCATTGCCTCACACATGAACTTTTGGGGGACATCTCATATCTAAACCATAACAACTATGTACATATCTTTTGTTTTAGTTCACTTTCTATTCTTTTCTGCCTAATTACTTTTAAGTCATTGCAGTCATTTCAGTTACTATCAAAATTTTAAGTAGATGACTTATTTCTATTTTAAGCATATTCCCATTGTTTTGATACGGTTTTTAGTAGCTAACATTTCACATTTCCTTGATTTTTTTTTTACATTATTTTGAGCTCTCTCACTCAAAAAGTAGTAATTTTACTTTTTAACATGTGACATTTCCTCTTTGATAATACAGATGAATCATTACAAGTATTCCTTGGGTGCTCAATCTTACCTCTCCAGATAATTTGCTTTCTGTTCCTCATTGGTTAATACTGTGCAAGACTTCCATTTCAAGCCACAAATCTCTGTGGAGGGCTAAGTCAGTGCCTGTTAACACAAAACATCAGTTACTGTTAATAATTACTTTTTTTTTTTTTAGAGAGAGAATTTTTTTAATATTTATTTTCTAGTTCTCGGCAGACACAACATCTTTGTTTGTATGTGGTGCTGAGGATCGAACCCGGGCTGCACGCATGCCAGGCGAGCGTGCTACCGCTTGAGCCACATCCCCAGCCCAATAATTATTGTTTTAATCTTTCTCTATTCCTACCATATTTCTACCCTCTTCTCTCTCCTTAACTGCAGAATTTTTGTCTCTTGTATTTCTTTTTTTCATCCTAGGGGATTTGCAACGTACATACATGTTCTCAAACTTTCTTTAAAGAAACAGAAGATACCAATGTGAATAGTAATTTCTTTCTTCCTTTTTTTTTCTTACTGGGTATTGAACCCAAGGGGGTTACATAACCACTGAGCCCCATCCCCAACCCTTTTTTGTATTTTATTTAGACACAGGGTCTCACTGAGTTGCTTAGGGACTTACTAAGTTGCTAAGTCTGGCTTTGAACTTGCCATCCTCCTGCCTCAGCTTACTGAGCCACTGGGATTACAGATGTATGTGACCACACCCAACTGTGAGCAGTAATTTCAGACTACAATTTACCATGCAAATTCACTTGATCTTAGTGGAGAGTAAGGAATACTGTCCTCCCAGGTCCATTTCTGTGAGGAGCTACTTAGTAATCTGTGCTAGAAACTACCACCTCCTGGACCAGAGGTTCAAGTACCAAGAAACCATATTTCTTTGCTGTTTCCTTCACAAGTTGAATGAGAGAGGTTATCCATCAGACTCTTCTTTTTATTAGTTGCTCAAGACAATACAATGATCTTGACATGTCATACATTTGATTCTAATATGGTATGAATTCTCATTTTTCCACATGTACAGGTTGCAGGATCACATTGGTTATATATCCATGTGTATACATACAGCAATCCTAGTGTCAGTTGTATTCTGCTGCCCTCCCTATCCCAATTCTAATGTTATACTGGGGATTACATGCATAACGGGGGAGTTAAATAAATTAAGAAATCAGCACGTTTTACAAGCAAGTTATCCATAATTTAAAAAATTTGTTTTAATTAGTTATAGATGACACTAGAATGCATTTATGCACTTTGATATATCATAGATGGGATATAAATACTTCTCATTTTTCTGAGTGTACATGTTATAGAATCACATTGGTCATGCCATGCAGTCACATATATACATAAAGTAATAATGTCTGTTTCGTTCTACTGTCCTTCATATCCTCTCATCTCCTCCCCTCCCTTCCTTCCCTTTCCTCTACTTAATCTAAGGTATTGCTATTCATCTCTAGTGCCCCCCGCCCCCGCCTTATTGTGAATTAGCATCTGCATATAAGAGAAAACATTTGGCATTTGTTTTTTGGGATTGGCTTATATTGCTTAGCATGGTATTCTACAACTCCAGCCATTTACTGGAAAATGCCATAATTTTATTGTTCTTTAAAACTGAGTAATAGTCCATTGAATATATATACCACATTTTCTTTATCCATTCATTTTTGAGGGACACCTAGCTTGGTTCCAAGTTTAGCTATTGTAAATTGAGCTGCTATAAACACTGACTGGCTGTATTACTGTAGTATGCTGATTTTAAGTCCTTTGGGTATAAACTGAGAAGTGGGATAGCTGGGTCAAATGGTAGTTCCATTCCAAGTTTTCCCAGGAATCTCCATACTGCTTTCCACAGTGGTTTACCAATTTGCAGTCCCACCAGCAATGTATGAGTGTGCCTTTTCCCCACATCCTCTCCAACATTTATTGTTGCCTGTATTCTTGATGATTGCCATTCTGACAGGAGTGAGATGAAATCTTATAGTAGTTTTGATTTGCATTTCTCTTATTGCTAGAGATGCTGAACATTCTTTTATATATTTGTTGATGGATTGTATTTCTTTTTCTGTGAAGTGTCTGTTCAGTTTCTTAGCTCATTCACTGATTGGGTTATTTGGGGGTTTTTTTGGTGTTAAGTTTTTAGTTCTTTATATATTCTAGAGATTAAAGCTTTATCAGAAGTGCATGAGTTAAAGATTTGATTTCATGTTTGCCCATCACTAAACCTGTCAGTGTCCATTCGTATTCAAATGTCTTTCCTAGGCACTGGGATTTAACACAGAAATCTTCTTGGAGCCACCATAGCGTCACAGTTAAGAACCAGGGTTGACAAACAGTCTACACAAGGCAGAGAGTATATATTTTTTACTTTATGAACCATAGGTGTGTGTCTGCAAACACCCAGCTGTGACATGTAATGAAAATCAGTCATAGACAATAAGTAAATGAAAGAGAATGCCTGTGTCCCGGAGAATATTTTATGAAGTGGGTGGCAAGCTGTATTTGGCCCATGGGACATAGTTTGCTGATCCCTGATTAAGATGACAGTTTCTGGACATTGCATAATTTGGTTGAAGAGATCGATCAAGTTATGTTGTATGCATCTATGAATATGTCACAATGAATCCTGCTGTTAGGTGTAATCATAATACACCAATAAGATGCATAAACAGAGATGGCAGTCTTTGGAGCCAGGCCACCTGGTTATGAATCTCTGTTCCTCGCTTTGTTGGTGTATGATCTTAGCTAAGTTAACTCCCTGTGCCACAACAGAAGGGCATCTATTCATAAAATAAGGGTGAATATAGAATCTACTTTAAAAAGGTCATTATGAGGATTGAATGAATTAAAGCAATGCTCTCAACATCATAAACCCTAAGATATTAAATGTCATGTTAGCTTTTACACCGTTGGTGGAACTGTAAATTGGTAAAACCACTATGAAAACCAATATGGAGGTTCCTCAAAAGACTAGACATGGAACCATCACAGGACCCAGTTATACCTCTCCTCAGTATTTATCCTAAAGAAATAAAATCAGCACCACGTAGTGATACCTGCATACCCATGTTGATAGCAGCACAGTTTACAATAGAAGAACATCAGAACCAGCCAGCCTAGTGTCTGTTGATGCATGAATGGGTAAAGAAAATGTGGTGAATATACACAATGGAGTTTTATTTATTCACCAAAGGGAATGAAATTATGTCCTTTGCAGAAGAAAAAAAAATAGAACTTGAACATTATGTTAAGCCAAATAAGCTAAACTCAGAAAGTCTAGGGTCATAATTTTCTCTCATAAGTAAAGGCCAGAGAGGAAAAAGGTAAAGGGAAGGTTGGTGGTGGGAATCTCATGAAAATTGAAGGAAGATCAGGAGACAGAAGGAATAAGGGAAGAGAGGAGGGAGATGGGAAACTCTGGGGAATGACCTTGACCGATGTACAGTGTCATATAACGTGTATGTTCAAATATGCGCCAATGAGTCTCCCGCCATTATGTAAAATTACAACATCCCAATAAAATATGGGAAAAAAATGTTAGTTTGAGGCCAGTCCAGGACATAGACCATGGATCAGTTAATTGCTGGGAACATGTTTTCAGCTAGTTTTAAATATTTAATTTGCATGACTCTTAATTTCTATTGTTTAAGGCTTGGGTCCTCCTTCCTCCCTGCCCAACAGACAGCTATAGAAAAAGGAAGAAAAGTCTTAAATGCTGCCTGCTCTGTCCTTCATTCCTGAAGAGACAATTGCAGTGGTGATAGGGGCCTTCCCAGGATAGTTGGTAACACAGAAAACAAGGCCCGCTTTGTTACCACGGACAGAAGAGTCCCTCAACGTTCATTTCTTTTCTCGCAGTTTGCCAGTCAAGATCTATTTACTCCATGGCTCTCTGGCTAATTATTTCCAGAGTGGCGCTGATTGAGCTGTTAATAAAGTGTGAAGGTGCCTTGCAGATACATTCTGAGTCTCAAAGCCACAGATCTACCTCCAAACTGCTGTGTCCTCCGATCGCCCCAATATTCCGGCGATAGCATCTCCAATTGTAAAATTAATCAAACTTCTCTCGGTGACAGAAATGTTAATTTAAAATTTTTGTCACAATTACCGGGAGTGTTATTGCAGCTTCTGACTTGTAATTAATTTCTCCTTCCCTTTCTCCATCACTGGGTTAGACTCCTTTGTAATAGTGATAAATGAAATAGCTGCCTGACCTTTTTTATTTTTTTTTATTTAAAATAAATTACTTTACAAGAAAAAAAAATTACCTCTAGGTAATCAACACCTTCAGATAAACAGGGGAACATGGGACATTAGGTACTTTATTGTTTCTCTCTCTCTCTCTTTCCCCTTAATTTGTGTGTCTTCGGTGATTGAAATGACAAATGGGGAAAGAGGGAGGTGAGTCTGCTTTTATGGCCGTGTCCCCAAGTGGAACTAATTTAAGTTGTAGTGTTGGTTTTTTATGGATCCTGGGGAACACCGATGAAATCGGAGTGTGATACTAGGGAGAAATTGTAAATTAGGACCGAAGAACCCCCGTAAGAGGCCAAGAAAAGAAACAAGATGTTTTTACTTGAACAAGAACTAAAAAGCTTAGTGGCTCCCATTTGGGAACCAGCCCTGCCCTTCTCCAAGTGTGGGCCACAGGACTGTCCCAACAGCCCTAGCTGGGAGCTTGCTGGGCACGCAGAACCCCAGGCCCTGTGCCGTTGCTCTAAATCAAGTCAGATTCTCATGCAATTTGTGTGTGCCCTGGAGTTTGGAAAACACAGGGACCCAGACCTGTGGATATGATAACAAGTGAGTCTTAATCAACAAATAGCAAAGCTCCTTGCACACCACCATTTGTGCAAAGAATAAGAGATCCAAGGTCTAGATCTGAATTTCAGAACAGGAACGATTCAGGGTCTAGGGATGAAAACAGAAAGATTTATAAATGGGAATCACTTTCCCAGTCTCTCTCCAGCTAGGGTTCCACTATAGATTTGTTAGCTCTGGAGGCGTGAGGTCTGTTGAGCTGTGGGAGGTCACCAAGCACCTGACAGAGTGGAAAGAGTAATGGAATCTCTCAGATCCCATGGAAAATACCTAAATCGGTTGGTGGAAAGGATGTATAGTGCTTTGGTAGAGCAAGTGGGCTTATTTGTTTACCTACAGTAATCATCAGAGAATGAATAAGGAGGCCCCACCTCTTGAAATTGAATGATGGAAGGTGGAGGAAAAATTCTTGGCTGAGATAATGGGACCAGAAAACCAGGAAAGTTCCACCCTATTTACCAGGCACCCTGGACAGCTGTCCCCAGATGGGCACAGAAGAATAGTCATGAAGATGGTTGGTTCTCAGCTCCAGGGCAACTCCTCAGGTCGGAGGCTTGCCGGGGTCAGTGACTTCATTTCTCTCTGGAAGTTGGTGACTTCCTTCGGAGTTCCTTATTTCTTATTAATCCTGTTGGTGGCTCGCTCTTCAGCTTTAGCTCCAGGATCTTCTCACACATCAAGCTAACGAGGAGTGGCAAAGTCTCAGGCCACATGGATGGGAGTCGGGGTGGATGGAGGGCGGCTTCGTGATGGAACTGGGAGCATGCTGGTTGGTCTTGTCATTATCCATGATCAAGGTAGCTGAAGAGGCTGGCTTTGAAAACCCCACGTTGGGCAGAGGGCTTTGTGAATAAGGCCTGCATGCGTGGGATGCTTTTCTGGGGAAAACAAGACTGACTTGGGATCTTTGTTGTGAAACCCTCTGTCGAGATTAACTAAGGGAATCATGTAATCACAATTGATGCATCTAGATGGCCCCCAATGACTTGTTTCTTGATAGGGGATTTGTTTGGAAATATCTGAGATAGCAAAGAGAAGACTAAATAACCGTTTGGGGATAACATTTAAAGGAGCTTTAGAATTTTTTGTTTAATTATATCCTGATGGCAGTCATGGTTCATATGGAACCCTTTCCCTGCTTTACACATTATCACGTTGGTATAAATCCTCGGAGTGGGATCCCTAGAGACAAGCTGGTAGGATTTTTTTAAAAAAAAATTGGGCCACATCACCGACAAAATTATTGCAGGTGGCAAGGCCGGTAGGTGATAATTACCAGCCCCTGGGTTCACACAGCGGCACTCGCCTGCAGATTGGGCTCCTCTGGTCCTTGATAAACGGCGTTATCACTAACATGCACATGCACGTGCTGGTGAATATATTATTTCATTCACCAAATGGAGATTTCAAACGACTTTGTAACACGCCAGATTAGGTTAATTATCTTTTAAGAGCATTTTGGAAAAATACTCTAAACGTGCTGTAATAAGGCTGTACAGGTCCTGGTGTGAGCTGGCCTTATTTATTTTTAAAATCACTGTCTTTTTTTTTGTGTGTGTGTGTGTGTGTCTGCTTTCATTATTGCTCCCTGCCTTGAGGAATCACCCAGCAAGTGTCCTTCCGGCAACTTGTTCCTCTGCCATTCTGGTGTGGATTCATGGGGATCAAGATCCTGTTGGGTGTCTTTCTTCCCACCTCTTCCTCCAAAGGACCACATGCCCCAGGAGGCTGGTCTGAGCCCTGCCTACACTCCGGTTTGGTTCTTCTAGGCTCTCACCCATTTTTGTCACCTTGTTATTTGAATAAAGACATCTCTGTCCAGCAGGGAGCCTCATGAGGGAAGAAACAGGGTGTTTTACTTAGCTTTTGTATTGCTGTGACCAAAATACCCAACAAGAATAGCTTAGAGGAGGAAAAGTTTATTTTGGCTCATGGTTTCAGAGATTCGATCCGTGGTCAGCTCCATTGCTCTGGGACCAAGGTGAGGCGAAACAACATGGCGGAAGGGTGTGGCAGAGGAAAGCAGCCCAGGACAAAGAAAGCAGAGAGAGGAGAGGGGACCTCTTTTTTCCATCTCTTCCATCCAAGCCCCACCTGCCTACAGTCATCACCCAGGTAGTCCATTCAAAGGAGGATGGACGGATTAGGTTAGAGCTTTCATAATCTAATCATTGTACCTCTGAATATTCCTGCATGAGCCTCATACCCAAACCATAACACAGGGTCTTGTTCATCATAGAATCCTAGAATGAGGATTATGCTAGAGAAGCCCGCTCCCATAGGTCTGCATCCAGCGAGTGAGTGGAAGATGGTTATGGCACTCAGAGTTGGTGGCATATGCATTTGTGTGACAACACAAAATTCTTTGAGTCTTCTTGCTTTCCAAAGGACAGAGTCAAAAAACTCTCTGAATTCACCCCCAAAGTCCTCTTGGGCTCCTTGCATTCTACTTCCCATCGCATACTCTCAGGCTTGACCGCACTCAGGTTTTCAGGACCTTCAAAGCATCCAGCCTCTCTTGCCATTGGATTTCCCAAGTCGTCTTTCCTTTCCCTGGAGTAGCGGCCTCGCGTCATACCTAACTTACTGCCCTTTAACTTCTGTTGTTCCTTGTGCTCTATTGGGCGTTACTTGTCTGCAATACCTGCCTCAGCTCCCAAGACTGGTTTATGTCTGTGTCTGTTTCCAGAGCATCATATATCATCTCCAAGGCCCAAACTATTGGCACTTCCACTTTTCTAGACTGTGGAAATCACTGGAGAGACGCAGGGTGCTTGTCTCATTTACTGTTTGATCCCTAGCACAATGGCTGGCCCATATAGAAACACGTTAATTTGTGTGGAGATGGCAAGTTGCCACTGCCCGTTGGTCGACAAGCAGCTTGTTCTCAGCATAGAGAACCAAGCTCCAGATTTAGGGACTCGATTAAGGATGGAACATGGGGGCTGGAAGAACCTCCCCAAATAGGGTTGAGATGGGTTATAAACGGTAGAAATTCTGCTATGATCATGACTAAAGAAACGTCCCTGTCCTGTGGAAGCAGCAGTGTGCCCAGAGAAGGCTTCCTGGGGTAGTCCCTACTGGGAATGTCAGGACCCTCAGGCTTTTTCAGTTGAGCAGAGCTCTAGTACCTGGAGGCTAGGGTCCTTTGAAGTCTGTGGCCTCTTGGAATTAAGTGAAAACGGTGTGTGATGGCTGAAGTGGGTCATCCGTCTGGGGGTCTCCCCATCTTCTCCCACTCCCCATTAAATAGGATTTCATTTTTGTTTGCTTACCTCTCATATGGCAAGAAGTGGAGGTAGTCGCTTAAATAGTTCTGTTGGTGAGAGATTCTGAATGCTGTGGTCTCTGAAGATCTTGGATCTTTTGTAACATTTCCCCCTGTGGCTTTCATCTCAGAAAAGACATCAGTGTGTCAGGGAACATATCTAAGTTGATAGAATGCCCTATAAAAGAGGAATTGGGGCAGTTGCTGGCAATTTCTGAGTAGCTCTCATGCTTTCGGGGAGACACGGATATCATTTTAATACTCACGGTAGACTGTTACTGACTCTGTTTTACCAGTGAGGATATTAAAGCCCAGAGACAGAGACTTGCCCAGCAGCCTTTGTTTACTAAGAGGCGAAGTTCAAATCTGAACTCAAATAATAATTTTCTAGTGCCTACGTTCTTATTCAATATGTATATGCAGGTGCTCTTCGTTGCAGATGAGAAGAGTGTGGGTCAGAAGCTCAGCAGTTTTCTGAAGGTTACCCAGCTGTTAAGGAGAGCAGAGCTAAGCCTGAAACCAACTCTGATCCTCAAATCGGGGTTAGTGGGCACTGGGCTGTCCTGGCTCCCGGTGGTGCTCTGCTTCTGGCTTCTAGTTTAAAACCAGTTCCTTAGAAAACTTAGCTGGGTGTAGGGACATATGCCTATATCCCAGCAACTCAGAAGGCGGAGGCCGGAGGATCACAAGTTCAAAGCCAGCCTCAGCAACTTAGCAAGACCCTGTCTCAAAATAAGAAATAAATAGGGCTGAGGCTGGGACTCAGTGGTAGAGCAGTGGCCTGGCCCATGTGAAGCCCTGGGTCGATCCTCAGCACCACATAAAAATAAAGATATTATGTCCATATGCAATTAAAATATTTATTTTTATAAAAAGGGTTGGGGATGTGGCTCAGGGGTTAAATACAAAAATTAAAAAAAAAAAGTCTGGGGTCCCTGCTCACTCTCCTCCTTGTGCAAATGCTTCAGCATGGCTTGGCTGCTTCCCTTTCTATGAAACACACACACTGTCTGTACTTCCCAGCCCCATTGCATTTGTGGCTAATCCTGGTAGGCATACAGATGGCAGTAACTTTGATAAATTGCCTTGAGAGAAGTTAGTGATCTGAGTCTCCACCGGTTATGAATGTCTGTAGAATTAGGAGAGCTCCCTGAGGTTTTTTGCCATGAATGCTCTGAACAAGGAATGACTCTTTCTTCTTCATTATTATTAATAAGTACAATGCCCTAATGCTATAGAATGCACTGTGACACTGCGCCAAGGGATCTTATAATAAGTATTTTTAATGATGTATAATTCAAAGTGTTCCTTCGCCTGGCAAGATCTTTGCTCTAAATTATTGAAATTGTGGGCCCCAACATGTATGCGGTTCAATTGGGTTTGAACCGCAATTGGGTCACCCATCTGCCATCTACCGTGGAGTATTTGATTCTTGCTGACCTTGAAAAGACCTTAATGCCTCACTGTTGTAGATAGCCTTGCTGATTTTCATTTGGTTGTTCCTCACTGTGGGTCAACATTGGGCCAGGCTCGGAGGTCATGGAGTAAACAGGAGAGCTAGGACCCTTACCCTGGGGCTGATCAATACATACACAGAGAAGAGAGCAATCAAATATAAGAATGCATTGACCTCAGGGCTGTGAAGGTCATGAACGGGGCAGTGATGAAATGGACGGACCTATGTCTCAAAGTTCACCAGGGGTGGCTTCCTTGAGGAGTTTATATTGACACCAAATGTAGGGGAGGGAGAGGATGAGAGAGTGGTCCAGGCAGAGGAACCCGCCTATTCAAAAACTCTGAGTAGGAAAAAGTTTGGTATGCGCTAGGAACTGAACACACAGCCCTGTAGCTGGAGAGTGGGCGGGGAGGGGCAGTGGTCATATGAGAGAAATCAGCAGGACCTGGATTGTGTGACACTCTCTGTATTTGCAAGGACATCCGTAAGCCACTGCAACATTTTAGGTAAAGAAGTTGCATGCTTTTATTGACAATTTTAAAAGCCCCCGGTAGCTGCCATGTCAAGGTTGGATTCCACTAAAGACTACGAAACATTGTTGAGGGAAAATCAGGACATAAATAAATGGAGAGAGAGAGAGAGAGAGAGAGAGCACATGTTCATGGATTGCAAGGAAGATGACAGTATTACCCAAAGTGGTCCACAGGTTCAGTGCAATGCCTACAGAAATCCCAACAAAAGATTTTACAAAGAGAAATCTTTCCTAAATTCTATGACATTTCCAGAGGTTCCGAATATTAAAAAAACGACTGAAATAAGAATAAAGTTAGGGCTGGGGATGTGGCTCAAGCGGTAGCATGCTCGCTTGGCATGTGTGCGGCCCAGGTTCAATCCTCAGCACCACATACAAAGAAAGATGTTGTGTCCGCTAAAAACTAAAAAAGATAAATATTAAAAAAAAATTCAAAAATAAAGTTAAAAATATACAAATCTATAATAATCAAAACAATGTGATTATGCCATAAGGACATACACATATGTAAATGAGTATATATAATACAATATGTGTATATATGTATATATGGTATGTATATCTCCAGTTGGCTAGAATAGAGATCCCAGGGGTAAGCATTAGCAGTTATGATCAGATTTTTTGGGCATATTTGTCAAAATCATTCATCGGAGAAAAGGATCATCTTTTCAATAAATTATGTTGAGGAAACTGGATAGCCATATGGAAAAGAAAGAAGTTAAGACTCTTTACCTTATACTTGATACAAAAATTAACTTAAGATGAATAATGCCTAAAAGAACAAATGAAAACTAAAGAACCCTTAGAAGAAAACACAGGGGAAAAATCTTTATGATGTTGGATTTGGGGATGATTTCTTGGATAAGATGCTCAAACCACAAGGAACAGAAGAGAAATGTTTTGAACTTGATCAAAATTAAAAGCTTTGGTGCATCAAAGGACACTATCAAGACACTGAAAAGACAACCTATAGTATGGGGGAAATACGTGTAAATCCTATGTCTGATGAAGTATTAATATCCAGAGTATATAAATAACTCATACAAGTCAACAACAAAAAATATAATTCAAAATAGACCAAGAATTGAATGAACAACTCTCCAAAGGTGATGTAGAAATGGCCAGTCGGCACTTGAGGAGATATTCAATGTAAGGACTCATGAGGGAAATGCAAATCAAAACCACAATGAGATACCACTTGACACTCATTAGGATGGCTGTTATAAACCACAATAGAACAACAGCAAAAATCAAAGCCACAGGTGTTGGAAACAAAGGGGAGGAACTGGGGTCCTTGTGTTTTGCTAGTGGAAATATGAAATGGTGTGGGTGCTACGGAAAAATTATGGTGGCTTCTCACAAAGTTAAACAAGGAATTACCATATGATCCAGCAATTTCACATCCAGGTATACATAGAAAGGATCAGAAAACGGACTCAAACAGATTCTTGTATACTGACATTAATAATGACATTATTTTTTAATAGTAGCCCAAAGGAACAGCTCAAATGTTCAAATGAATGGGTAAACAAAATGTGGCATATACATGCAATGGAAAATTTCAGCCTTAAAGTGAAAGATGTTTTGATACGTGCCACAACATGGGCAGACCTTGAAAACATTATACTAAGTCAAGTAAACCAGATACGAAAGGACAAAGATGATCCCATTTATATCAGGCACCCAGACTAGGCAATTCATCAGGATAGAAAATAGAAGTTGGGGTGTTACTGTTTAATGGACAAATATATTCATCTTGGAAAGATGAAAAGATTCTGGAAATGAGTAGTTTGAAAATACACCATTGACAGTGGATTGTGTACATAAAATGGTTAAAACGGTAAATTTCATGTCTACCACAGCGGAGATGGTAAAGACTGTTGGATGGGGATACAAGAAAGAAATAATTTTGCTCAAGGGCAAAAGTAAAAGATAATATTTTAGACTAAGGTAGGAACATTCAGAATAAAGAAATCTCTGTGTGTGTGTGTGTGTGTGTGTGAGTGAGAGAGAGAGAGAGAGAGAGAGAGAGAGAGAGATATTTTGGGTGGAATATTTGCCCTCAATCCAAAATAAGAGCCCCTCCTACTGAAACCTGTTTTACTTTGAGAAGTTTCCATCACCCCCTTTGGGTTCAGGGGACTCTTACGTTACTTCAATTAAGAATCCAACCATCATCCCCAAGTTGTCTCACCTTGGCCTCTGGCCCACTTAATATAGAGACTTCAGCGACTTCTTCCTGTATGCCTTTTTCTTAAGAGTATATAAAGGAAATTTCTGATTTTTAATGGCAGAAAGGGACAAACCACCACCTTATTGTTTGGATTACAATGGCTGAAATACCAATAGATATATGCCAGATGGTATGGTTTCACCCACTGTGTCCCCCAAAACATATTGGAATGTGTTTCAATGTGTTGTAAAACTTAATTGTCATCATGACAGTATTAACAGGTGGAAATTTTCAGGGGTGATCAGACTTGAGGGCTCTGCCCTCACAAATGGATTCCTGCTTTTATATCGGGACTGGTCATTACAGCAGGAGCAGTTCCTGAAAAAAGGGTGAATTTGGCCCCCTTCTCTCTCGTGTTCATTCATGTGCTCCCTCTGGCCCTTCTACCTTCTGCCATGGGATGATTTGTCAAGACGTTCCTTACCAGATATAGACCTTGTGTCTTGGACTACCCAGCCGCCAGAACTGAGAGAAAATAAAATTTTTATTGTTCACAATTACTGTCAGATACTCTGCTATAGCCACACCAAATGGGGAAGGCCCCTAATTTATAGGAAAAATTCATTGAGTATCAAGTTACTCTAATTTATTTTTAAAATTTATTTTTTAGTTATGTGTCCACCTATTTCTTTATTTGTATGTGGTGCTGAGGATGGAACCCAGAGCCTCATGTGTGCTAGGTGAGCGCTCTACCTCTGAGCCACAGTCCAGCCCCTCTAATTTATTTTTGACATTTATATGTTTATCCATCGGGTAACCCTAAGTTTGCACAACTAGTGTCTGAGGGGGGCAGGGGACTCGGTATCTAGAATCAGTGTTAAGGGTCTCTAACTCCATGGTCTTATCTGCAAATAAATCCACCCAACTTCTCAGCAGACATGTATTTCTGAAAAGGCAGATTGATAGAAGATGTAGAATCTGCTTTGCAGATGAGCTCTTTGGAGCAGGTACAATATAATTTTTTTTTTTGCATCATCAAAGAATGACAAAACAGCTTCCACTCCTTACCAGATTATCTTTCTGAGATTTGCATAAAGGAAATTACATTTGGCGGCCCACCTACAGAGACTCCACCAAATGGTCACAGTTTGCTAAAGCAATGGCTTTTCTCCCCGTGCCAAGAGAAGAGTCACTGGGTAGATTGCAGAGGTTCATTTTGGAAAGTGTGCTGCCTTCCAAGGCTGTTCATTAAAGCACAAAACAGTGCCGTAATGGCTCCTGTGTGCAGATCAGACCCTGCTTTATGGAGCAGAACAGCTGTGTCGGTGTGACAGCGGGCGGCCGTGCAGTGTTCAGGCGTGTGATCAACGGAGCTGAGGATGAAGCCACTACGGGGCCCGGGGGTGAGCCTCCAGCTTACCATACCTCATGGCCAACATTGGAAAGGGAGTCACAGATATTAGGAAGGACCTCAATTCAGAGTTTCCACGTAAAGATAACAATGTCTCTGAGTGGCGATACGGGGTGTCAAGGGTAAGGTGGGGGTGGGCTGGGTCTACTGAAATAGACTTTGTAGTCATTTGCTTTTTCACTTGTGTAATAAAGCAGTCTTCTTGGCCTGCCTTGAGATTATGGAGAAAGCATTCCTAACTCCCCCGACTGTAACAATGAAGTTGTGGTGAACACTTAATGGATGGTAACCAATGTTCCAGAAACTGATCGGCGTCTATTATGGACTGAATTGTGTACCCCCTCCAATGCATGTGTTGTATTGCTGAGCCCCAGTGAGAATATTTGGAGATGAGGTCGTCAAAGGGGTAATTAAAGTCAAATGAGGTCACCATGGTGACAAAAAGAATTAGCGTCCTCCTAAGAAAAGAAGACATCAGAGGATGATTTCACTCTCCATGTGTGCACAGGGGAAAGACCATGTAAGGATACAGTAGGAAAAGCAGTTGTTCATAAGGCAGGTTGAGCAACCTCACCAGTCACTTACTGTACTGGCACCTTCATCTTGGAAGTCCAGCCTCCAGAACTGTGTGTGTATATATTTATATATATACATATTTTGGTACTAGGGATTACACTCAAGGGCACTTAACCACTGAGCCCTGTCCCCAGCCCTTTTTTGTATTTTATTTAGAGACAGGGTCTCACTGAGTTGCTTAGGACCTCGCTAAGTTGCTGCTGAGGCTGGCGGTGAACTCCCAATCCTCCTGTCTCAGCCTCCTGAGACACTGAGATTACAGGCATGTCCCACTGCACCTGGCCAGCCTCAAGCACTTTGAGAAAATAAATGTCTGTTGTTTAAGGCACTTGGCCCGTGACGTTTTGTTATGGCAGTCCAAGCAGAGTAGCATAGGGTCCTACATAATTTATCCCTCCCAGTCCTTAGAAATCTTATGAGGTAGGTATTATTATCTCTGTTTTACAGAGGTAGACACCAATACTCTGGTAGGCTAGGTAAATTAATAAATATCACACGCAGGAATTAAGCCTGGCAGCTACTCTTGAACTGTGAGTCAGTTTTCACTAAAGAAAATAAGGGGGCACTAATTTTTTTTTACCCTAAATTGCTTAGTTTCTCTTTGTTTTATTTTTTTTTTTCACTTGTAGATGGACACAATACCTTTATTTATTTTTATGCCACACTGAGAATTGAATTCAGTGCTTCACATGTGCTAGGCAAGTGCTCTACCATGGAGGTACAATGCCAGCCCCTTACTTTCTCTTGTAAGGTTGAATGTGGTATTTTCCCTTCCTGTATGATCATGCCCCAGCAAGGCACCTAGTGCACAGTGGGTCCTCAAGACTTTATAGGATATGAGATGCAGAGGAACTGAAAATAAGTTAATGTGGACCAGGTTGGCTCACCGCCCATTTAATTTTATGGATGATGCATATTATTTTTCCTCAACTTAAAGGATGTGTGTTGTCCAGATAGAAAATCTGGCTGCATATCATGAAATGGATGAAATATATTCTGATGGAAAATCATGATCCTCAGGCAGTACATGATGACCAAAAGAAACAGGAATGCTGAGGATTTTAGGCAGGAAAATGGCTATTGGTATATTTTTCAAACTTGGGCAAGGGAGCTCACCCACGTCGACATCACACCCCAGGGGGTGCTGGGTGGAACTCAGTGGCAGAGTGCAGAATACCTTTGGTCCAGGTTCTTGGCTATTTTCCCTTCTTGGTGACTAATATTAGTGGATCCCAAATACTTGGGAAGAAACTAACCCCCAGGATACAATGTTCTAGTTCTTTCATCTTAAGCAGAAATGGACATTCCCTAAGAGGGATGAAAAGGGGCTGATTCTGTTCTGTTCTTCTCAACTCTGGAGGACATTTTTTTTGCTCAAGTCAGAAGAATATGTGCATGTCTTTGGCTTTCCTTTGAAATACTGTCACTGGAGAAGATAAATTATCTTTACTGTATTTCCTCAATCATTGGAAAAAGATGAGAGATCTACACACATTAAAAAGAATTATGAGGGGCGGGGAACTGGGGTTGTGGCTCAGCGGCAGAGCACTGGCCCAGCACATGCCAGACCCTGGGTTCGGTCCTCAGCACCACATGTGAATAAATAAATAAATAAAGGTATTGTGTCAACTACAACTAAAAAAAAAAAAAAAAAGAATTATTAGCCAGGCATTCATAATCCCAGTGGCTCAAGAGACTGAGGCAGGAGGATTGCAAGTTCAAAGCCAGCCTTGGCAACTTAGCGAAGCACTATATGTAAATACAATAAAGGGCTGGGGATGTAGCTCAGTGGTTAAGTGGTCCTGGGTTCAATTCCTGGTACCAAAAAAAAAGATTTCACACCCAATTCTCGGGGACCTCCATGTCTCCAGAATATTATTGCCCTTCTTTTTCATGTGATAGGGGACCAAAAAGAGTTGTTAGATGGAAAGAGGAACTGAGTAAAGTGAACTCCAGAAGGCCTGATATGTGAGCATACAAAATGAACAAACCCATCTCGGATGCTGACACCATTGTTAAGTCCCCAGGATGAGTCTCCCAATAGGATCCACTTTGCAGGATCATAATCCATCACGAGTTCTCAGGATCTCATTCCTCAAAGCGAGATCAATCTCTCCATTTTTTGTTCTTCCAATCAAAAATCTCCTCAGCCTTTCACGGTCTTGGAAGTTTGACACTTGAGATTTCTGAATGCTGAACAGGAATGGAGTCGAGGGTAGACGGAATCCAACCCACTTATTTTACAAATGAGAAGAAATCTGATCAATCAATGCGCTCCAGGTCACATACCTGTTAATAACAGGCTCAGGACTGAAACCCCGATGGGATTCCCAGGAAATCGCGACTTGGTATAATTGCTCTTATTATTTGAAATTAAGATATGTCTAAATACTACAGGGTTCAATCTCATCCCAAGACAGCTGTGTAATTGTCTCAGGCATCTCCTTTTATTCTGCTAAACATCCAACCCAGTTCTCGGTGGGAGACCAGTTCTAATTTAAGTCAGCACTAATGATGTGGGGTTTCCCCCCAACCCCACCCCTTTGCAGGCCATGACAAGTTTCAGAAATAATGAGCTCTACTTATTGGACTTCTTTTGGGCTTGAGGATTGTACTCTAGGATCCTTCTTAGCAATATCCTCGAAGGAGCTGGAGGGTTATACATGGGTTTTCAGAGCCCTGTTTTATTATAAGGATCATTCATACCAGTTACGCATAAGCACATACCAGTAGAAAGAGGACTTTGCAGTCCTGTGCGCGTATGTCTAACATGTGAATGTGAACTGGTGGTGTGAGGTTTGAGATCACACTAAAGCGCAGCTCTCATATTTTATGTGAATCCTCTCTGGCCTAAGGCACTTTGTCTTTATAGCCCCCCTACTCCCTGCAGTCTCCTGCCATAAAGGGACTTGATGCTCATGGGAAAATATAAAAGATAGTTTATTAATGTCCAGCATGTGAGCAGTCAGTGGAAATAAAGGGGTGGACACACAGGGTCCTATGGACTCTTCCATGGGTGGAGAGAGGTGAAGCTCTGTGTGGGATCTGAGTCTCTCACTGCCACACAAGGCCACAACCTCTTCCTGAACGTTTTCCTTTGTGTCTGTTGTGTGACCTAAGTAATGGTTCTTGACCCTTTAGAGACACCCACTGTCCATCATCTTGTGAAAGCCATAGACCTGTCCCTCTACCACCCCCTGCACATGGTGTGCATACTCAGGGAGCTTAAAGATTCTCTGGTGTACATGGAGGACCCCCAAATTAAAATACCCCAGTTAATGTGCTGACTTTATTTGTCCTAGAATCTATAACCTGTAAGCTTTGGGGGAAATCATCTTTGATTTCCGACTTGAGGTTTAAACTGTAAATGCTGTTTGATATCTGATGATATACTCCACGGCAAATGAAATAAATTTCTCACCAAGCATTCTTTTTCTTGGGGGGGGGGTGCTACTGAGCATTGAACCCAGAGATGTTTAACCCCACTGAGTCACATTCCTACCCCTTTTTTATATTTTATTTAGAGACAGGGTCTTCCTGAGTTACTTAAGACCTTATTACGTTGCTGAGGCTGGCTTTGAACTCACAATCCTCCTGCCTCAGCCTCCCAAGCTGCTGGGATTATAGGTATACACCACCATACCCAGCTCACAGAGCATTCTTTGAAGGCATATTTCATGTGACATGCCAGGCAACCTGGGACTGCCCCAGAAATCTTACTCAGAAGTATATAGTCTTGGTTAAGGACAAAGTGAGACTAAAATGGTCCAGTGCAAATTGGCTCAGATGCCAGAAGGATCCCCTTGGGTCAGAGCAAGTCTTTGCAGAGATTTCAGGAGCTGTTCTGCTTGAAGCACAAATAAGCTTTAGGCGTATGAAGGGTAGATATGTATAGGAAAAAGGGTAGTGGGTACAAGGAGGCAGTGTATGAGTGAATTTGTTGGGGTGAATGTCAACTCGAATAAGCTAGAATTTGGACAGCAATGAATGTATGCAGTATGTTTGTCTTATTTCTTCTTCTTCTTTTTTTTTTTTTTAGTACCAGGTATTGAACCAGGGGTACTTAACCACTGAGCCACATCCCCAGCCCTTTTTATTTTTATTTATTGTCTTGATGAGTTGCTTAGAGCCTCGATAACTTGCTGAGGCTGGCTTTGAACTTGAGATCCTCCTGCCTTGGCCTCCTGAGCTGCTGGGATTACAGGCACGTGTCACTGCAGTTGTCCTGTTTCTAGGTATCACCTGATGTGTGTGTTCAGAGCTGGTGCTGTGGTTGGCCTAATTCTCACGAGGAGGTGAGGTTCTGCAATCGGCCATACTGCGTAGGCCACAGTGAAGAGTGACATGCACATCCTTTGCTAAGTGGTGTTTTGTATTGTCAGCTACAAGCTGTGGTCTTTAACTTTATCTGTCATTCTCTGATCCACTTAAATGTTATTTTTTATTTTTATTTTTATTTATTTATTTTTATTTTTTTTGCGTATTAGCTGCTCTTAGTAGGACACTACCACATTGCTTCAATCTGTCTTCTCTCTCTCATACTGTTTTCTATGATACCTAAAAACATGTTAGACTCTGTGTCTTTAAGGATGTGTACCAGTGCATGTGCACGCCCAGAGGTACTTTTGTAGGTGGAAAGTACTTGTAAATAGAAGACCCTGAGGGCTTCAGACTAAAGCTCTGGCAGAGACACCTCTGGATGCTGTTGGAAGGTGGTGATGGTAAGAAAGCAGCCATGTTTGCTCTGCATACTTCTGTCTAGTTTGAACTATTTGTAATAAGCACAAATTGTTTTTGTAATTAAAGAAAAAGAGGAAAAAGAAATTAGATTTGACATACCTCCAAGTTATAGGAAGCCCTTGCATCCTTTTGAAGGTACAAAGAACAACAATTGTGTCTCAAGGGAAATTTATCAGAACCTGAGCTGTATTTTTTTTTTTAATCGTATAATGAAGTCTCTTGCCCCGGATTTCCAGTTGATCTGATTTGTTTAAATATGCAGATTTCTCCTAATAATTCATGGTCACTGGGAGTTTGGTTCGATTGGCATCTTGGTCACACCACGTTGTTGTGTGTGCTGCTTTATTCTCTGTGCAGTCTCCACTCTGTGCTGATCTTGCGCATTCTCCCCCCCCCCCCCCCCCGTCCCCTCTACCCTGTTACCCGGGCTGTCTCTCTCACACTGTGCTCTCGGGCCACAGGCCATCAAAAATGCCGTGACTGGGAGCTGAGGTTGTAGCTCAGTGCTAGAGTGCTTACCTGGGCAGTATGAGTCACTAAAGTTTGGTCCTTGACAACATGTTAAAAAAAAAAAAAAATCAAAAAATAAATAATGTATTTTTTTAAAAAAAGATAGATTCCTTATTAAAAACACGTTTAATATACCATGACTTTTTGCACCAGGATGAGTGCCAACCTAACTTCCGAGTTCTACCCACTGTGAGACGGTACCCTGAATTGAATGCTGTCACAAGTGGTGCTATTAATAATTAAAGGCAGATTATCTTTATATTCGGTCACAGAAATCATCAAATATGAACAATTAATGCAAAAAGTGTTGGGTGTGCGGGAGCACCCCAACTAGCCTTCAGTGCCCACTAATTAAACACTATAAGTGAATCACACAGCCCTAGGGCGACCACGAGCCCCAAAACATCTCCAGTGCCACGCGACTTTTCTTAGCCAAAGAGCAGACGTCAGGTGGTTCTCTCCAGCGGATGGTTGCACGTCAGGGAATAGTGGAGTCATTCTAGGGATGGACAGCAAGGTGGCCAGTCTCCCTGATGTCCTTGGAGCAAGACTATTCAACGTGGCAGGACCAGCAATGTAAATACAGTTCCAATTTGGTGGTGTACGTTGGTGATTGGTTACACCCAATGAAAGTCAACGTCCATTGATTATGTCCAGTGAGGTGATGTAATTGCAGATGGGCATGTTCTTGGCGCATGTCCGTGGAGCTGTGCTCCCTATCAATTGTAACCAGTCATTGCTAAGCACGCCTATGGCTAGTGCCCCTTACAGCTCCTTATCAACTGCAAGCAGACATGGCTAAGCAGTTCAGTGGCTGCTGTTCCTTATGGTCACCAACCTCCTGAGTCCCAGCCTGTCCCAGCATGTCTATGGCAGATGCTCCTTACATTCCATCCCCTGGAAACCCATGGACACACACAGGTACAGGGCTTCCATAATAATGGAAGAATCATAGACTACATAACAATGTCCTTAAAGCTCAAAAATCAAATCACATCAAAACAAATCAAAGCACATCGAGCTCATACATTAATATCTTCATAGATATGACCACCAGAATCAGGGATTGAGCAATCGTGGTTTTGTACATTGGTTGACTAACCACACGCAAGCTGGTGCTTGGTATGTAGGAAGCATAGCTTGCCTTCATAAAAAGATGGAAAGGATAAAAGTCTGGCTAATAATTCAAGTGTTCTGGTCAAATACATTTGGGGGAATAAAATTGCTTTTTATCTAATCATGCCATAGCATCATTGTGCAAAACAACAGATAAAACTGCACATCTAGCCTAACAACCACACAGTTAATACAATTAATGATGAGAATATGCAGAATACTTTCAGATGCTGTGTGACGAAGGCCAGAATCAGGATATCCTCTACTTTGTAAATATTTTATTGCCACAGAGGAGCCACTAAGAATAAGCACTTTGGTCTGAGACATGATAACTGTTGGTAGCCATGTAGAGGCAGCGTGGTCAAGTGGTTACGTTTCTGGAGGTTCAAATCCTGGTTCTTCCATTATGAGCTGGATGACCTTGTGCAAGTTCCTCAACCTCTCTGTGCTAGAGTCTCTATAAAATGAAGCTAGTAACAGTTACTGCCTCGTGGAGTTAAGAGGCTGAAGAGAGATCATATTTATACATCATTTGGAATGATAGCTAGACATGGAAGGTATGATAAGAAATAAAAATTTAATAAACCTAGGAAGTGTACATTGAGCTCTTAATGCCTGTCAGAGATGACTAAGTTTCAGGGTTGGCTTATCCCTCAGAACCCTGCAAGAGGTGCGTCCCTTTTCACAGGGGAGGACAACGAAGCCCAGAGAGATTAAGCAGTGTGCTCAGGGTGACGCCAGGAGCAGAGCATGAACTAGACAATCGGTTCTCTGGAGTCCCTGCTCTCAACTGTGTTTATCTGCTAGAGATGGAACGGGAAACAACCCCCGGCCCCATCTGCGCCCAGGATTTAAAACAGCTCTGGTAGGATGGATGTGGGGTTTCTTTGGTGAATGAAGAAAAATTAAGTAGTGGTGATGGTTGTACGACGTGGCAAATATAAATTGCTCAGTTAAAATGGCTCATGTTCAGGAGGCTGATGCAGGAGGATCACAGGTTGAAAGCCAGCCTCAGCAACTTAGGGAGATCCTGTTTCAAATAAATAAATACAGGACTGGGGATGTGGCTCAGTGCTTGCACGCCCCTGGGTTCAGTCTTCAGTACCGAAAAGAAAATACATAAAAATAAAATAAAATGGTGAATGCTGTTATATGCATTTTACCATAATAATAAAAAATGCTCTAGGTACAAGGACAAGGAGCTGCCGTGCAAAGAACGGTGCTGTGTATTTCTTGTTAATCTTTGCAACAACCAGGGCCCACAACAGCCGCCTGCCTTCTCCTTCAGGGTGACCTCTCTCCCTGAAACTGAGATGCTTCTGGCTTTATTAAAAAAAGAAAAAAAAAGAAAGAAAAGAAAGAAAAGCACTCAATGCCAATTCAGGGTGGGATGAGATCTCCCTGTGGCAAACACAGAACAACTGTCCCTCCTATAAGTTGAGAGGAGTAATTGTATTTTCTTCCCTGATGATAAAGTTCTTTGCATATTTTAAATCCTGAAGTGAGAAAAGCAGAAAAACAAATAGTCCAGGAGGGATTTTGTTTTTGGTGAATAATCATTTTACAAGATGAAGGCAATGTGAAGAGGAATGAAATTAAGGGGAAATATGAAGAAATATAATTAAGTATAATTTTTTTTGGTCCTCATTGAAGTTATTGAGTCTGTTGTCTAGTCACTGGATGAGAAAAAAAATTGTTGTTAGAATTCTTCTTTGTTGCTTACCATTAAAGCTTTGGAATTATTTGATCCTTTAGTACAAAGGGGATAACAATTAACAATAGCTGGGATCCTGTTGCTTTAATTGTCTAATGAAACAAAACTGCTGGCCACTTAATGGGTAACAAGGACACCAGTAAGTGATGTCTAGTTGAGTTAAGAGCCATTTTGTTTTGACAATATTCAAACCCAAACATGAATTTCAGACTAAACCATAAAAGTTACATCAACAATATGAATCACAGAATTTTAAGAGGGATGCTTATAATCTTTTTCTTTATTTTGACCATAAAGATGAGGGCATAGGCATTTGTTTAGTTTAAAACCTGATTGTTTTAGTCAGCTTTCTCACTGCTGCAACCAAAGGATCTGACGAGAACAATTAGAGGAGGAAAAATTTATTTGGGGGCTCAGGGTTTCAGAGGTCTCAGTCCATAGACAGCAGGCTCCATTCCTCGGGGCTCAAGCAGAGGCAGGACATCATGGAGGAAGAGTGTGGTGGAGGGAAGCAGCTCACATGGTGATCAGGAAACAGAGACAGACTCCACTTTCCTGAGACTAAAATAGACCCCAAAGCCACGCCCCCAATGCCCCCTCCTCCAGGCACACCCACCTCCTCCAGCCACCACCCAGTTAATCCCATCAGGGGTCCATTCACTGATTATCTTAAGGCTCTCACAACCCAGTCATTTCACCTGGAATGGTCTGGCATTGTCTGACATATGAACTTTTGGGGGACATCACACATCCAAACCATAATACTGGTGATGTTTACAAAGAACTTGTGGCAGTTGGAAAGCATTTTTGTTTTGAGATAAATCAATGCAAATATCATCTGCAAAAATTATTCCGACTTGATGCCTAAAACGCCTTGTATTCTTACTGCAGACAAAAGTAAAAAAGCCCAAACAATTCAACAGTCTATCCTTGCTACCAATAAATGCCAGGAACTCATAGCTAGCCAGCATCCAAGAAAACTCAATAACAGACCTTCACCATTACCTCCAAGGTGCATTTTATTCCTCAATTGACTTGAGAGACTGATGGGATGAAATCATTGGCTTCTCAGTTCTCGGGTTTCCATGAAGAATTCTTTTACCTGGAAGACATGACTTTGCTTTTGCTGGTCTTAAAAATGGTGGGTTGGCTGGAGAATGCCCAGTGGACAGCTAGGTCTTCCCAGGGACTTAAGATCATACCATTTCATGCTATGAAGATCATTAAACCAAGAAAGAATGTTTGGACATTTTCCTTTTAAGGACTTGGTATAATCTATAGTGTTTCTTTTTGTAATAGTTGATGTCCTTATTTGCTAATTTGGGGGGGGGGTAGGAGAAAAATGAAACACATTTAGCATTTTTTTTCTGAAGGATGCAAAACAAGGTGCTTCAAAGATATTTGTTGTTAGTGGTGTTATTTTTAGGCTTAGTAGACTTAAAAATGTGAGAGCCTTAATTTGGCATAATAAAATTGTAAAAAAAAAATACCCTGGGACTGACATCATGAAGTCGGAATCACTGTTTTTGTAGCTTATGAAAGAGAAAAAGTATAAGCCTGTGCAAAATCAATTAAAATTTTAAAAAATGTAAAGGACAAATAAAGCTGGTTTTCTCCCTGAAAGAATGAGCTCCAAGAGGCAATTTCTTGAGAATGTTTTATGGCCTCTTCCTTTAGGTCTCCTTCTCCTGAAGCTACTATTAATTTCCAAAGCAAAGAGGCAAAGTATATTTTAGGTAAATACAGAAGAGTTCCAAGCTGGGTTTTAATAGTCACTTTTTTTTTTTTTCCTCCTAGGTCTATGATGGGAAGATGCGATGGCAGGTCCAGTCGTCAGCTGCAGGGATGGTCTTGCACTCAGGTAAAGGATGAGCCGTTTTTCTACATGCATTGCTGGGAAGCTGAGACTCCAGACCTCCCAAGGCTGGGTGATATAGGGAATCGAGCAGTCCACACTGATTCCTTTGGTTTGAGAGCTCTGGCTTTTACTTTCCTGGTTTCAGTCATTGTCTGGATGACAGATGTTGTATTTGTGGGTTAATGTTTTATGCTTTTGGAAGTTTGAATTGTCGATTTCTACTAAGTGTGGTGAGATGTATTGCCTCTAAAAAATTCTCTGATATTAGTGGGATCTGCGTCTTACTCTGACGGTTTGGAATGATTGCATTGGCCAGAGGCTCCAGTCTCGCTGCCGGAAGCAGTTTTGCATTTCCTGGTCTGCCATTGGTCATGCTTTAGTCATAACATCAGATGCATTAGCACTGCAGATGATTACTGTGATCTTTTATCATCAATATTGGGAGTCCTGTTCGTTCCAAGTTGAAACAGGTGAGCTCTTTGGTCTTGATAGGTAGTATTCGGTGTTGTAGATCCTCTGGTGATCCCGAAGCATCTTCTCTATCTTAATGTGGGATGAAATATTCTTGATTAAAATGTTACTGTATAAAAGACCCAGTAGAGAAAAATCTAGTAAGATGAAAAAGGAGAAAGGAGTACATCTTGCCAAAGAAAAGAGAAACATGTTGTATGGCTAAATATGAGCAGTTTGTTTCTTCTGTGGGGAGAGATGTTTAGTTGCTCTAAAAGGAGACAATGTCTCTTTAAGAGTTTATCTCCCTGTGTGACCTCGGTTTTTATTTGGTGTTCTCTGTGCTTGTTGCGTTCCCCTTTGACTCTCTCTGTAGGATAATGGTCCACAAGCTTTTTGATCTCAGGATCCCTTACACTTAAAAATGATTGAGGACGCCAAAGACTTTTGTTTATGTATTTACTACATTTTGAATTAGAACTTAAAATCTTTGAATAAATCTATTTCTTAAAATAACATTTCATTATGTAATATCCAAGGTATTTTTTTAAAAAATAAACAATAAGTATATGTCCCCCAGAGCAAAAAGAAATGATTGAGAGTAAGTTGTTTTATAATTCTGTGTGTCGTTTTAGTGGCTGACATCACGGTACTCTGTTTGGTTCTCTTTATCTGCTTCTGTGCTCGATTTTACTATCGTGTGTTTTCACTGAATACACAAAGAAAATCCAGTCCCACACAGATATGTAGCTGTAAAAGGGATGAGTATTCTTACAAAACTGTGACAGTTCCATGAAACTATACCTAAACTTGGCAAGTGGTAGTTGGTCCAAAGCTGGTTGCAGTATTTGAGAAGTGAAGCCGTATTCGTTCATGTTCTATGTTCTGTTTATGTGATGATGGGAAGACACGATGGCGGGTTGCATTGTCAAGCTGCTTGGATGGTCTTGCCATCAGGTAGATAACAAGTGACATTTCTTTACATTTATTGAGGGGAGGCCAAGATCCCAGGCAGTCTTCCTGTTATAGTGAGACTGCAATAAGTCACTGAGTCAGTCCTTTTGAAAAATAATTGATTCATTAATTAATTAATTTTAATTAGGTATGTAGGGCAGCAGAATGAATTTTGATTCATTGTACACAATTGCAGCACAACTTTTCATTTCTCTGGTTTCACACATGATGTAGCATCATACCATATGTGCAGTCATATGTGTACCTAGGGTAATGGTGTCCATCTCATTCCACCATCTTTCTTGCCCCCTCCCTCCTCCCCTCCCCTCACTGAGTCAGTCTTAAAGCACGAGATGGAACCATCTTCATTCACCCGCTAGCTGTCTGGATTTACCAGCTGGCAGGTCAAGGGACAGGCTACAAGTCCCCATCCCTCCACCCCCTCCAGGGCTTAGAGCACACCTTTATATTCCAAAAACCACATCAATCGTAAATGTCTGTTGCTATGATTCAAAACCATAAACAAACATCATGAGAAATCATAAAATCCATAAGCAGAAGGGGAAGTGGGTCAAAATGTCCTGAGTGGAGTACAAGTTAAAGATGGTTGGTTACTAGTGTCTACACCATTACCCTAGGTACACATATGACTGCACATATGGTATGATGCTACATCATGTGTGCAACCAGAGAAATGAAAAGTTGTGCTGCAATTGTGTACAATGAATCAAAATTCATTCTGCTGCCCTACATACCCTACATAAAGATGGTTGGTTACTAGTCGTTCTCTGACAGCGTACATTGTCCAAGAAAAATGGGAATCAAAAAGAGAACAGTTTTATATTGTATAAGAATTGCCATCTTGTGTCGCCGGACCTGCTATGCTAAGCAACTGTTGATGGGTACAGAGGCGGGGTGTTCCCATGGGAGAAGCATTTCTTACATGACGTGGAGTCACAGGGCAAAATGGAGTCTGTTTGGTGATTGTGCAGGTAGATAGCCTGGCCCATAACACTCCCAAGGTTGGGTGATTTAGGGAATCAAGTAGTCCATGCTGAAGATTGGTTCTTTTCAATGTGTCTTTTTACCCAAGCAAGGTTTTGTAACAACATGCATTGATTATTTGGAAAATATTGGTGCAGATCTTCCAAAATTTGATTCATTTAAATATACAATATCAAAAAATTAATTTCATTTGTATGAATCTTTATGTATTGGGAAGCATTTAGACTTGAAGATACAATTTCTCCAAAAATCCACATTTGGGTCCAAAGCTCACATCCGATTAACAGTGGCAAAGGTTGTGAATTGTTCTTAAAATGGTTCTCACATGCTTTAATTTAGGGGAAAAAAAATCTGCCAAATACTCAAGTGTCAGTGCCATGGTTTGTCTAGTGTTCTTTCCAGCAAAAATTGTGTTCCATTAAATTAAAAAAAAAAAAAAGTGGTTAGTACCACCCAACCACTCAGGAACTTTTAGTTAGAATAGACATCTCACCTCAGTACATAGCACAGGTCTTCTATGCAGCGGGCCCATTTGGTAACACAGAATCTGAAAAAAAAAAAATGGGTTCTTCTATAAATAATTACTTTAAATGAAGTTATTCTGAACCCTCATCCAGGGTATTCTGAAATGCAACCTCCTCCTTTTCCTGTGTTTACCATGATTTCCTTTGAATCGTCAGCATGAAGGTCAACAGAGTGACAAAGACAATAATTACTTAGGTCCATGGCGACAATGTATCAGTTTTCCTGAAAGATGCTTTGGACCCCACTCTTCCCTAGTAGGGTTCCATGAGCCACACTTCGAGAACTGCTGTTCCAGAGCAACGCTCTGTTCTGGATGGCAATCCTTCAGGAAGTTTCTGGACTTCACCAAGTCATCCGGTGTCCTGGGACTCCCATCCCGAGTACGTTCCCCGTGTGAAGTGTTTGTCGCTCAGTGAGTCGCTCAGCAGACGCCCACACTGCAAACCGAGTTAAGATGGAGATGCTCCGAGAAGAAAATTATTAAACAGCATTGATCCAAACCTTCAGTGGCTGTGTAATATCGTTGTGATCTAATCACAGTGGCAGAATGTTCCTCAAATGTCAAAATGAACAGCTCTGCAATTTTCACACTGTGCTCTGTGACAGATGGCAAAAACTGTTTTGATTTCCCCCAATATCTGAGGAGCAGCAAGTGGAGCCTGCGCCGCCCACTTTCTTCTTGCTCTCTGTCATCTCGGGTTGGCCTGACAGCGTGCCGGATTTCTTTTGTGTTTTTTTTTTAAACCTCTGTGATCCATTTGGTGGATGACTCTGTTTTCAAATAGCTACTTAGTATAGAAATAAAATGTGGGAGTCCCATCAAATAAACTAATTAAGGCTTAGAAAGTGTCAAAATCCAAAAGCCAGAAGGGACCGATTAGGTGCTGAGTGTGAGAGTCACACAGACCTGACAACTCGCACGTTGCCACGGCAACAGGAGAATCAATATCCCTCAACTGGGCAGAGAGCTGACAGTAATTTTTGCTGGGTCAGAGAATTAGGAAGAGGGAGAACCACCTTGTGCTATGCAAAGAATTACTCTCTCTTTTTTAACCAGAAAGTTTCCAGAGGGTTTGTAAATATACTTGCTGTGATAAACCCAGCCAAGTCCAAGAGACAAGGTTCTGTGGTTTTGGAGAAGTCTCTTCCCACATAAAAGGGAAGGTATTGAAAGCTGTTTTTGCTATGATGCAGTGATTATCTTCTCTAAAATCAGAAGATAGAGATCTGTTTCTCAGGCCCTCTTGTGTTTTATGAGTGCTTAATGTACGGCTGGATGGAAGCTGGTGTGTTTTCTTTCTTTTCTTCTGATTGACCATAAAAACAACAAATTTCTGCATATGATCCTTTGCACCGTCTTGTCCCATTTGAAGCTAGTGCTTTCCTGAACATGGTATCGCGTACGGTTTGATGTGGCTGCCAAGGAGATTGGAGGAAACCTTGCTTTGTGGAAGTTAGTCATTTAGCCGAAGGAGAGAACCCAAACATCTCTAATCCCCAACATGCAAGAGCCTGAGTTGATTGATTCATAATAACCTCTGACTCAGTAGAACAAAAAACTTACCAAACCCTTTTAAAGAAAAACAATGCTCTACCAAGGTGCCTAATGGTATGCTTGATAAATGGCAAAACAGACCGGGAAATCGTTTTTCTCTCTTTTCTGGGATTTCTGCTCTGATTATCTGTGTGTTCCTTCCTTGCTCTGTCTTCCCTTTCTTCATACAACTTAAAGTTCCATAATGTCTTTTTTGGTAGTGGGTCTTAATGACTCCCCCATATTAATGTGCTATTGTGACAAAATTAAAATATGGACGTGCAGTTTTAATATGAGGCATTTCACAATAAGCATCTTCCTAAACAGACAAGGCACTGGGAAATCTGCCCCTAAGCCACAGAAGCATGCTCATTTTTGCCTTTTTTTTTTTTTATAACTATGAAAACAAACCTTGTAAGGTAGAAGCCTATGGGTTAGATTTTCCAGTTGAGAGGCAGGCGACAGGCCTGAGGGAAATGGAGAGAAGTAGGTTTTCTGTTTGTTTCAGACAAAAGATTTCTGGCCCGGGGCGGTCCACCTGTAGCTGCTGGCAGAATACTGAGGCAATGAGACTGTTTTTCTAACTAGATCAAAAGGAGGAAATTCTGACTGTGATCCTCTGAATCAAAGAGTGGGGGCAGGGACACGGGTAAAGGAAGAGAGGCTGGTGGGGGGAAGAGTGGGCAGGGGGAAAGGAAAGGAAAAAGTGATGGTGAATTTTCATGAAAATCATTTGCTGGGACTGCCACATTCAAATCAGAACAAATCTATGTGGATCCATCCATTCACAAGATGAGTGCCTAAAGACAACTGGTGTGGTTCTCTGGTATAGAAGTTAAGAAGAAATAGTGCGACCCAGGTGGTTTTTTTTTTTTTTTTTTTTTTTTTTTTTTTTTTTAGAACAACTGTAAATTTTAAGGGTGATTGGATTCAGGTCAGGCTTACAGGCTTACAGAAACACTTGCTTTCTTATTGACCAGTTACATCATTTCTAGTTTTTTCTTCCTTGGTATTCTCATTGTGTGTTTTGAGAACACACCCTGGGGGTTGACCAGTTGGTTGCTCCTGTTGGTATCTGGGAAAGAAGATTCAGGCTGGGACTTTTCAGTATCTCCACTCAGTATTTTGCTTGGACCTGGATGGAATCTGAGCCTCCCGGGCCTGTGGCTCTCCTGTTCTCTAGCTTGGGCCAACCCATCTGGCAAATTTGAACATAGGAGGGGAAAGGCCCTCTTTATAAAGCTTTGACCTGCTACTCCCCATCTATCCACTGTGACCTCTTCAGTAAGTACTAAGAATGGGAAAAGAAAATAAGCACAATAAATAAATCCGAGTAACTGAATGGAGTGGCTCTATGGGATTCGCATATGCATTCCAAAAATATCGATCGGTGCTTTCTTCATGCCAGTACTGCACCAGGGTCCGGAAATTAAAAAAAAATAAAAAAAAAAAAAACACACAGAACTATCAGACACAGCCTTCACCTTTCCCAAATCTATAAGAAAACTCCCATCCTGGCATTTTGATATTTTGATTAAATAGGTATTATAAGTAAAAAGAACCAACACGGTTTCTGCACCATTATGAAAACACAAATAACAGGAACTAGACCTCAAATCGATCAGCAGTCTTTCTTTTATTTTGCAGCAGATTCAGTCAATCAGGCACTGAAGGGACTCAATTTCTGGGTAGGAAAAACGGCCAATTGGTTACAAAGGGGCTCGGAGTTTTGTAGTTGACAATAAGGGTGGCTTCGTTATTGGAGACTGAAGCAGGACGTGTGGGTTTGGGCAGTCAGGAAAAAAGTTATACAAAGCCCAAAACTCATTGTCACTGGGAAAAGCTCAGAACTCAGTGTTCATTGCTTCTCTTCCTCCTTTGAGACCCATTATTACCTAGAGCTTCCCTGTTTGCTTTTCTCCTTCCAGGACTCATCTGAAAGGGAAAGGGTAAAAGTCCAGGGCCCAGCATTTCTGTATTAGCCTCCTCCCTTCAGGACCCACCGTGGTTGGGAAGGGGTGAATGTTTGCTTTTGGTGGAGATGCTGGGGATGGACCCAGAAAGGGATGACAGTTTTCTTTATTCCCCTGGGCCCCATTGCTACTGGGAAAGGATTTACTGGGAGAGGACTAATGATGCCTTCCTCTTCCCTCTTCCTCCCGGACAGACAGTTTGGGGGGGAGGGCTGTCATTTTCTGCCCTATGGGTTGTCATTTTCCATATCCTTCAGATAGTGGCATTGAGTTTAAATGACTGATTATTCTTTTTAAAGATATTTGAAGTTTTCTTTATTGTGGGGGCTATGCAGAAATCATCAATACAATGAAGTAGGAAAATATTTATTTTATTAGAACTATGGCTCACATTATCTGGTTTCATAATATATTCTATATTGCTGTACCCAGTAAAACTGTTATTAAGGTGAATGTTGGCAATTACCAGGCTGCAGAGGCATGGTTGAGTAGCTCACACAAATACCAAATTCGGAGTCAGGGTAACATTGCCTCTTTGAGTCAGAGAATCCTGTACCCTTCTGAACACTGAGGGGATTGTTCTATCACTGTGCTCTCCAGTGTGACAGCTGTGGCTCCGTGTGGTCGTTTAAAACTTCATGAAAATACAGTTTAAAAAAATATACACTAGCCTCATTTTAAATGCTCGGTAGCCACCTGTAGCTAGGGGCTGCCATATTGGACAGTACATAATGCAGAATATGTCCATCACCTTGTAGAAGTTTTGATAGGACAGTGCTGTTTGAGAACACAGTCATTCATTCAGCTAACCTTTCTTGGGCATGGATTATATGCTAGGCATTGTCCGGTTGAATCTAAGATATTCCTACCCTTATATTGGGGCCAGTGGGCAAAGCAGATTATAAACAAGGTGGGCAGAGGACATGCTCACCTCAGGGAAGGACAAGGGAAGAGTTGCTGGGATAGGTGGTAGTGGGGATCAGATGCTTTGATAGGCTGGCGAGAAAGGCCCTTCTGACAGGATAGCATTTGAGTTGATATCTGAAAAGGATCCAAGCCTATAAAATGTAGAAAAATAGTATTTTAGGCACGGCTAACTACACAAGAAAAGCACCTGAGTTTGGAAAGAACCAAGTGTTTCACAGCCCCTCCTCCTGCACAGAGCTCTGGGGGGTGGGGTGGGGGTGGAGCAGTCACCAGGGACCACAAGATGGCACTCCTTTACCCAAGCACCCTTACCAGGGCGCTTTCCTTTCTTCACATCTGGGCGCTCTTCCAATTCACATTGTAACATTTTCTCAGCTGTGACAGTAGGCCTGATCCCTCTGGGCCTCAAAATGAAGCTGGGAGAAGCTGCAAAGAGCACATTGAACTTTTTATTCAAGGTACTTCTGTTCCCCGGGACCTGACATGTTCTATCTGATTGTGGTTAACAATGAGCTGTGGAGGTTTCTCCTGTGCTTGGGTATGTTGTGATCTTTATCTGCAAAATTTCTTCCCAGTCCAGATCTTAGTGACCTTGTCTAGGAGGTTGGGTGTTTGTTCTGAGGCATTTCCTGTTCTCTGAGCAGAGACTTTGAGTTCCCAGCGTTATCTGAGTACATCTGCAGAATTCAAGGCCTTGGGACTTTTGAACCCGGGAGAGGTTCACACTCCTTACAAGCTCTCCTGCAAGAATCACTATAAAGAGCTCCTTTCCCTTTGGCCCATGCCGAAGGTCATAGCTCACAATGACACTGGCTGATGGCCTGCATGTAGGACTGTGTGTGATCTTTGGAAACTCTGGTCCAGCTCCTGGACAAGGGGCAGCAATATACAGTTGGAGTAGTAATGAGACTTAGCAAAATCCCCACTTTATCTGTGTCCTGCAGAACAGCAGCAGGAACAATCCTTGCCTTAGCAAGTAAAACAACAAAAAAATTTTTTTCAATGAGTGCATTCCAAGACCTAGGGATGCTACTGTGGATTCCTGAGGAAATCATGTGGTGGTTAATGATGCATTGAAACAGGTACATGAAAATGTCATAAAGTCAACGGTGACATGCACAGAAAGGTCCTCTGGAGGAACATTTCCAGTTGTCAGGAAAGTTACCTGGAAATGAAAGATGAAAGTCTAACCAAGCAAGAAAATGATCCAATTATTTCTAAGATTTTTTTTTCTTATTTTTTTGTTTGGTTTTTGTTTCGTTTTCAGGTTTATTATTATTATTATTATCTTTAGCTTACCAGATGCATAATTTGAATCCAACTAAGAAGCAAGCAAATAGGGAAAGTATCTTTGCTAGTAAATGGTGGATCATGCTTCTTTATTATATTCCTCTAATGGACAAATCTATCCTTTGTATTTAGGTTTATTTTACTGTCTATATCAAATATGATTTTCAACGGGAGACACTTAATCAAATAACTCTTTGAAATGGTGTCTTGTGATATTGAAAGCAAATGTTATTAAAGGAGATGATTTTTTTTTCCTTCTTAGAAGAATATTGCAAAATCATCCACCTCCCCCTCCCCTAAAAAAATAAAATAAAAAAGTTTGCTCAGGGTCTACATGAATGCACTGTGGGTGAGATGGGTTCAGTCCAGAGATACTTCCAAGCTGATATTGGTTAATGGGTCTTGAGGACAGAACTAACAATCATGTAAACTCTTATGATTAATAGATTCCAGGGTAGGCAGGCATAGAAAGGAATTATGTTGTGAGTGGGTTTTATTCTCCTCACAGCTTTGTTGGAATGAAGAAAAAAATGATAAGCAAGCAAATCAAAACAATTTGTTTGGATGTAGTTATTTTGCATTTGCTCTCTGTGCATGTGTGTGCTCACGTGTATGTGCAAGTGTGTATGCATCAGGGCTGCCCATTGCCTGAGAATCTAAGTGTCAATACTGAGGTGACTCTCAGCTGCATATAACCTGAGGCAGCATGACTCCAAAGGAAGGGGACTCTGCAACCAGTTACTTTGTCCATATGAAACCAAAACATTATTTTTTATTGGGCTCAATGGTATTGCCTTTATACATAGGAGCTCATGATAATGCACCTCAAATTCATAGTGATACACTAACTATGTATATTCTCTTTTGGGATATATAAAAAATATCCACATATATAATGGGATTAATGTCATGGAAGAGTTTATCAGAGGGTAATTTTATTAGGTATAGACTAGGGCTTTTTTTTCAGAGAAAATATAAAATTAAAAATATTAAGGCTGGGAGTGGTGGTATATGCCTATAATCCCAGTGGCTCAGGAGGCTGAGGCAGGAGGATCATGAGTTCAAAGCCAGCCTCAGCAAAACTGAGGCCTTAAGCAGCTCAGTGAGATTCTGTCTCTAAATAAAATACAAGATAGGACTGGAGATGTGGCTTGGTGGTTAAGTGCCCCTGAGTTCAATCCCTGGTACCACCCCCCCCAAAAAAAAAATACTGAGGGAAGTTATCTTTACCATAAGTCATCTTTATTCTTTAGGATCAAGATGGCTTCTCTGTGTTTGCTGAGAACTTATATTCTACTTGTATTTCCTGAATATTTAGGGGAGCTATGGCCATAAGGCAGTATGAAAGCATGATTTTGTCTTTGCCTAATGGTGGGTAAAACCATCTGGGGTCATTAGTAATTTTATGGATCCTGTGACTTCTCATAAAAAGGTGTGTAATTTCCCTTTCACCATTTCAACCCCTGAACCTGGCAACATTTTAGGTTAATTCTTTTACAGAAATTTGAGAAGAAATTGTATTTTCTGTCTAATCAAGTATTAAGTTCTTAAATATTACATGATAACATTTTAGTCTGGTTTCCTTCCATATTCTCCAGGTAATTTAGACTAACTTATTCATAATATGCCCATAGCATTGACTTTATACTTTCTGCCAAAATGGCTTTAATCATTGAACGCATCACCAAACAACATAATATTACATTAATTCTTCTAGTAAGTGAAATCAGATTAAAGCCTCAAATCTATTTTGCCTATTTAAGGAAAACAAATTCCTATTGGGGTTTTATGAGTATGTTTGGTTGATCTCCATGCAACCACTAGAAAAAAGAAATGTACTTTAGAAAAAGGTGGAAAAGATTGGTATGGGTTAAATCATGTCCTCCAAAAATTCTTGTAGTGGAGTCCTTTACTAGCTAAGAATGTGACCTTCAATGGAAATTGGGTCATATCAGTTATAATTACTTGAATTGAGGTCATACACTGGGGTAGGGTGGGCCCCAATCCAATATAACTGGTATCCTTCCAAGAATAGGTAATGTAGACCTAGACATGCACACAGGGAGACTAGGGTGATGCTTCCACAAGCCAAGGAATGCCAATCATTGCCAGTAAATGACCAGAGGCTAGACAAGTGGTGTGGAACTGATTCTCTGTCAGAGTCCCCAGAAAGAACCAACCCTACTGACATCTTGGTCTCATACATTCCAGAGCTATGAGACTATAAATTTCTGTTGTATAAACCACTCAGTTTGCAGTACTTTGCTTTGGCAGCCCTAGGAAGGCAAACAGATTAAAAATGGAAAAACACAAAACATTTGGGTCATCAATGGTGGCTTACCATTTTCACATAGTGGTGACAAGTTATCAAGCTAGAAAATAAATACCAAAGAACCCGAGGCGGGTAATACCTAACTGTTTACCAATAACACCATAAAAAAGGAGAGTTATTAAAGGATCTGCCATCACTGGGTAATTCAGCTCTTGACATTGATAGATGGATCTTGGCTGTTCTTCTCTACCAAACCTGCTGACTGGGTATATGTTTTATTCATAAGGCCCAGGGCAGGAAGGGATGCCAAAGGTGTAAGAATATTTTAAGAAACTCTTTGAGACGTCAGGCCAGTCATCAGGAGGCATGAAGAAAGGAAGCTGAGGGGCTCCATCAACCCAGTGGCACAATGAACCCCATGCACAGTGACCATGGTCTTGAGAAGTTCTTGATTTATTTATATATATATATATATATATATATATATATATATATATATATATATATATCTTTTATTTTGCATTGACTTTTATCCATGGTCACATCTCAGAAAATCACAAGTTCCAATTATGGTTCCAGGGTCTCTGTGTCTCAAAAATGATCCCCCACAAACCCAATCTGGAGGATGATCGTCATCCTTGAAATGCTACCGGCCCATGGACTGAGATTCAGAATGATTCCCCTGCAATGCCCAGAGCCTCTGCTGAGGAAGTCATTTAAACAACAGCTTTAGCTTTAGCTTCAAGTCTCAGGAGGATCATTAGCTACACAGTTTAATTAGCTATTAGCAAAATGGTATTTCCAATTATTCAGCACAATAGATTATTTCCTACTGCAAGAGAGAGGGCAGCTTAGATGTGGACAAGTTGCCACTGTGACTTTCAACTTGCTGCCTAAATAGAAAGCCTTCCCTATCACGGTGGGCTCTGGTGGAAATTCCAGGTGCCTATATGACGAATGATACTGAAAACGTCACTAGCGTTTAAATTTTGTATTGTGGCCAGAAGATTTTACCATCCCATAGTGTCTGCTGATAAACTTCTAAGATTACTTGGAATGACATAAAAAGAATCTCGAATAAAGTATGACCCGTGCAATTTTCAACCCAAGCATTTTCTGATTGCCACAGAAACAGGCACCTCCATCCAAATGGATCTCTCCAGATTTCACAACTTGATTGATAATATGCCAGGTTAGAACAAAGAGTTAAAATATGAAATTCATCAGTGGAGGGAAAAACAGCACGAGGTGAGTTCTTTGGATCTGTTGCCCTTTATGTTTGGGGCACTTCGGTGTGAAAGACTCTGAGAACTTTCCCTTGGGTCCTGGTTAGGGGAAAATAAAATCAAAGAGCTGACAGTGACAGGAACAGTCACTCCGAGACATGCTGTCAAGATGCATCGCAATATGCCACTCTGTCCTCCCCTTTCTATCTGTCAAAGCCATTGATTATTTTCCATAGAGAATGCCAGTGGCAGTTGCTAGGATTGTAGAACTCGGCATAGGAACTGGGTGATGTCTGCCACTCTCCTCTAAATAGACAAGTCAAGAAGAAATTTACTGACGGCCTCAGACCCATATTTTGGGAGGCATATTTAAATATGATTTCATAGAGAACAAAAATAAAAGGCAGAAATATCTCTGATACCCTCCAAGACCCTTTTTCCTGAGCTTATTGGAATTTTCCACGAAACTGCTTATTCTGTGTCCCTCTCTCAAAACGGCAATAAATTAAGCTGAAAGGTTTTTTTTTTTGTTTTTTTTTTTTTTTTTAACTTTTCTCCTCCTTTGCCGGGTAAGAGGTTCTTGGGTGCCCTTGAGTTTTCAAGTGAATGACATGGCTCCTTATGGGGGCAACTGGCCAGTCATGGTTGGCTGTGGGAGTCACTGCAGGTGTGAGTTGTAGGGGACTAGCTGAGCAGCTTGCACATTTGGTGAGCATAAATTTCTTCATCGCCTGGTATCCTGGGAAAGAGAGTATCATCCACTGGAGTGGTTTACAAAAGCCATAAAGAATAAGGAGCATGCAGGAATTCTTGCTAAGAAGATTTGCAGCATTTTCGAGGGCATTGTCCAGTATCCAGAGGCAGGAGACGGCACCAGGATTCTGTCCAGGGACTAGGTGCAGTGTACTCTTGCCAGGGGGTCCTTATTGGTCATGTGAGCTTGGATCCCACACCTCCAGGTTCTGTTTTTTCAGAATCTAGTTCTTTAGACCTCCCTGGCAATTCTCTATGTGTCCCCTCAGTATCCTCAATAAATTTCTATTCTGTTTCCATCATCTCTTTTTCTTTCCCCATTGCGATGGACAAATCTGACGGATGACATACGGTGACTTCATTTTATTTACCAAAAAGCAAAGGGCTCCGAGTGTGCTCAGGTTAGAGTAAAGCCATTAACTAGAACCTACCATCCTAATAGAAGGTGTTATTTGGTTATTTCATTATTATTATTTTTTTTCTCTGTGTCATGTTCGATCACCTCAAATGCTCAGTCAATCCTGGGGAAAATAATTAAAAGGGTTTATTCATTATCATACAAATTAATAGTAATAACAGCAGTAAAAGCAATTAAGATTTGAGATCTTCTCCTCAGCTAGGAACTGTGTCTACATAGATTTCTTTTCATTGAATCATCCCAACAATTGTAAGACAAAAATACTCGAGATTATCTTCTTGCTTATGTAGAAAAGAAAGCAAAAAGAAGTGATCTAACTTTGCTGAGTACCACAGAGTTCAGAGTGGATGAAACAAGGGTTTGAATTGAGCGCCATCTCATTGCAAACTTTTTTTATTCTAATCTTGTGTATACTTAATTTTTCTACTTCTGACTTTAAAAAAAAAAAAAAGCCATACAGTTTCAAAGTAGTCCTATTAAGCCATCAGAGAAAACAGGCCTGCAGGTTATTTTTTAGTGAATCACATGTAAGAGAAGTCTCAGGAACACGTGGTAAGTTCATAAATTTAAAACATGAGTTTGAAAGGAGACATGTTGGTTGTTTCATTTATGTTTTTTTATGGTAAGCTGGGTGGGGAAGGGTTGGGGAAGCAGGGGATGTGGTTTATCATTTTTAAATACTTAGGTCTACAAATCATATTAGTTGTTGCCACTCAAAAGTCTTGTCTGCAGCCAGCTGGAGCCACTCTGAATAATGTGCTTTTCTGAGATCAGGGCATTAGCTTCAGGAAAAGAAATGTTGCTGGAGATATTTTCCTGGCATACCCGGCTTACGTCTAACTTGCAAAACACGATGTTCCGCTACTCAGACACTCTTCAGCCATTTGCCCACATGCGTGAGCAGCTGCATGGGCAGGAGGCATTTTAAATATATAAATTAATTTCTCTACTTGGAATTCATAGTAATAAGCCCTGCTTAAGAGTACAATTTAAAATTCTTCAGAAGAAAGATGTAAAGGATTAACGGTACTTAAATCGGGAATAAGTATCTTGAAACATATTGGATAGCGGTGGCTCTGATGGGCATTTTCAAAGAGTCTCCTAATTCTTATTTAAGACGAATGCTATTTGGCTTGCTTAATAAAATTTCAGTAATTTATAAAATTTTTAAACATGGAATCTTCAAAGATGTCCCATTCTCAAACTAAGCAAATCTTTTTCTTAAATTTCCCTTTAAAAAGATTGAAGGAATCTAGGAAGATCAACCAAAGTTTCCCAGGGAAAAATCAGCTCATATTTTAGCAAAGAATGAACATAGCATATATTTATTTCTGAGATATGTGTATATATTTAAACGTACGACCATATGCACACACAAAAGAAAATATATGTATACACATATTTTCCATGTATATTTATATATTCCCATATATATGTATTCATATATGTCTTCCATAAAATGTTCAAAAAGTTAAAAAATTGGTATAATCATAGTAGATTTGATCTGCTTTATGCTCTTGTCGCCCTTCTCTTTCTTTAACTAGTTCTGCTTACTCTTTGATCACATTGCACTATTAAATCTTGTGATAATTTGGAAAATGTATTGCTCCCAGCTGCTACTGCAGAAACAAACTACAGAGAACTAAATGGGTATGAAAAGAGCTATCAAACAGCCTCTGTTAATAAGAATTCCCTTTTCTGCACTCACATTTGCATGTTGTTTTTGGAGATTTAGCAAAAACAAACCCCTAAAAGGCTCATAGAATGGGGCAATAATCCATGATCATCACCAACGTACAAATACCAGAGCTGGTGAGTACTAACTAGGGCTGATAGATTTGCCTTCTTCGCATGCTCTCACTTCAATCTTGCGATTTCTGTCTCATCTCCATTATTTCTTCCTTTGTTGTACCATGGAAATCAAATTAAAAAAAAAAATACAGCAACACTTTTCTGTGTTACTTTAACCTGGAAGAAAGTGTAAAAGATTATAATTGCAAATACTGTAGATTTAAGGATAGCACATTTGAAAGAAAAATGATGAAGCAAATGAGCATTTAAAATTAAAAACTGTATCTAATATGGCATAATTTGGGGGAATTATTATCCCAGAAGTGGTTTTAAAAACTTTTTAAAAGTTCTGCAAAAAAAAAAAAATCACAAAAATACTTAAAGACTCATCTACATAATGAGTTCAGTAGTGAGGACCGAGCAACTTTGAGCTATTCAGGAGACTCTTGACTTTGGATATTAAACTCATCAGGAAACAAATAATTTGCTGGGCAGACTATTCATCTGACTTGATTTTCTTTCATTTGTTCATGAAATATTTACTGAATGTCTACCATCATCTGGGCTCTGCGCTTGATGGTTTGTGTGTGATGGATGATACAGCCACTCTCTTGGGCTGGATTGTACACCAATATGGTGGCTGAGAGTGAGTATGATATTATGTACAGCATGTAACAGCAGAGTAAGTTGAGAGTGTCAGGCTCACGGATCTGGGAAGGTTTCCAGGAATAGGGGATTTGGCTGGGTTTAAGAGAATAAGAAAGTAAGAAAAGTAAGGTTTGGGAGGTGACTCCACCAAGAGTCACCATGTGCGAGTGCTTTGAAGTTAAAAAAAAAAAAAAAAAAAAGACCCTGGAAAACCTGAAGATGCAAAGAAGTTCTGAATCACTGCAGCTGGTCCAGAATTGCTAAGCTAGTTACAGGTTACAGTGGTAATTATGAAAACACATTGAACCCCTGAACCCCGGTCTGTAAGCAAAGTATGTGGATAACCAATTACAGAGGACCCAAGCAAGTGACATGAAGGCAGGATGCTAGGCTAGAGCCCCAGAGCAAATGAGAAAGAGCACAGATGCTCATGGCTTCATCTGGGGCCCATGCATGCCACTTAAGAAACCCATCTTCCATAGTGGGCAGAGGAAGGCCAGCAGTGTAGACAGTGCTTTGGAAAATAATTGTGAGTGTTCCGAAGCAGTATTCATTCAGGAGGAGGTCTCAAAGGGCTGATGTGGTTGATGGTGGTGAATGTGGAAGAAGTGCATTATTTTGAAGATGAATTGGGGGGCATGTGGGTAGAATGTGGCTTTCCTTGGGGCAGAAATCGGGGAACTGTTCTAGAGAGTCTTGCCAGTTCTCCAATAGCTTCTACTCCCTGGACATTGGGAAGAAGAGGTCTGATTAAGTACCCATTATTGTGTCTTCTACATCAATAATGGCTTGTTAGTTTTAGCAAGATACATCTTTTAAAAAATTAAATGGAGCTTTTCAGTGATGCAAAGTGTATGTAGGATTATATGGCAAATACCGCCAGGCCATCGAGACACTTCATCAAATATGATTTCTACCAAATCTGTGTAAGATATTTTTGAGAAATAAAACATTACAGATATGTTCAGTTGCATACATACCACTCTGCAACCCTTTCCCCACCCTGCTGCCAAAGGGAATAGTGATCATGAATTTGGTGTTTTTTATCCGTTATCTGTGTGTTTAATAATTTGACTATCTAACCTAAAAGAAAATGCAGGATTGATCTTTTAATAACTGTGTATTAATGCCATTATACTATACATACGTATATGTGTGTGTGTGTGTGTGTGTGTGTGTTTCTACGTACTTATTCATTCTCATTATGCTTTTAAGATTTATCCATGTTGACCCAGGAAATTTCAATTGAGGTATAGTATATACAGTGTAGTACTTCATTCTATTTTACTTATTACATATATATTTTATATCTCAGTGATACTTTCTTCTCTTGATACATTGTTCATAATACAAAGCATCTATAAACAATGTATCAATGTGTCTTATGATACATTGTTTTGTAGACGTTTGCTCTTGTAAACAATGCTTCAATGTATATTATTTTACTTCTTTTAATTTTTTACTTGTTTTAATTATATATGACAGTAGATTGCATTTATGCACTTTGATATGCATAGATGGGATATAACTTCTCATTTTTCTGAGTGTACATGCTGTAGAATCATATTGATCATGCAGTCCCATATATACATACAGTAATAATGTCTGTTTCATTCTACTATCTTTCCTATCCCCACATCCCCTCCCCTTCCCTCCCATCACATGCCCCTACCTAATCTAAGGTAAAGCTCTTCTTCCCTAGCACCTCCCACCTTATTATGAATTGACATCCGCATATTAGAGAAAACATTTGGCCTTTGGTTTTGTGGGATTGGCTTATTTCACTTATCATGATATTCTCTAACTCCAACCATTTACTGGCAAGAGCCATAATTTTACTCTTCTTTAAAGCTGAGTAATATTCTATTGTGTATATATACCACAGTATTATTTTACCTCGTGACAATAAAAGGAAGCATGGGTCAGGTATATCTGTTTCCATGTGCAATTCAGATACTAGGTTAAAGAGAACACCCATCTCCAATTTTACTAAATATTGCCACTGACTTTCTAAAGTGGTCTTATAAGTCGCACCAGCTGTGTGTGGAAGCTCACATTGATGTATATTTCCATGGGTCATAGTACTGTGAGACATTTAAATATGTGTGCATCTATTGAGTGTCAAGTGGTGTATCTCTGAGAATAGAGCCAGTTATATTTTAGGTCTTTCAACAGAGGAAATTGAATACAGGTAGTTGCACAGATGAAGAAACGGCTGAGAAACCAAACATAAAGATGAAGTAACATCCATAACAGTGACCGCTATCTACCATGGGACTAGAAGGACAAATGGAAAAAGTGGTGTAAAGAGACCAGAAACTGGAGCCGTCTGCCTCAATCTAAAACCATGGGGTTAGCATGCTAAGTGAAGTAAGCCACTCCCTAAAAGCCAAAGGTCAATTTTTTTCTTCATCTGGAAAAACTGATCTGGAAGCAAACAATTGTCATTTTTTTATTAGTTCTAATCAGTTTTACATGACAGTAGAAAGCTCTTGGATTCATTTTACACAAATGGAGCAGATGTTTTCACTCCTCTGGTTGTACATGAAGTAGAGTCACGCCATTCTTGCAATCATACACATACCTAGGGTAATGATGTCCATCTCATTCCACCATCTTTCCTACCCCTGTGCCCTCTCTCCCTTTCTCCCACACAAAGTTCCTCTACTCATCCCATGCCCACCCCCCCATTATGGATTAGCATCTACTTATCAGAACATTCAGCCCCTGGTTTTGGGGGATTGGCTCATTTTACTTAGCATGATATTCTCCAGCTTCATCCATTTACCTGCAAATGCCATAATTTTATTCTCTTTTAATGCTGAGTTATCAAGAATATAAGCAACAATAGTATCGGAGAGAATGTGGCGAAAAGGCACACTCTTACATTGCTGGTAAGACTGCAAATTGGTGCAACCACTCTGGAAAGCAGTATGGAGACTCCTCAGAAAATTTGCAATGGAACCACCATTTGACCCAGCTATCCCACTCCTAGGTCTATACTTAAAGGACTTGAAATCAGCATGCTACAGTAATGTAGCTACAGCAGTGTTTATGGCAGCTCAATTTGCAATTGCTAAACTGTGGAACCAACCTAGGTGCCCTTCAGTAGATGAATGGATAAAGAAACAGTTGTCATTTTTGCTTGTGTGTTTCTGATTTCAAGTGAACGTATTTCTCACATGCTTATCAGTCACTTTATTTCCTATCAGTCATTATCTGTTGTGTATTTTTTCTATTGGTTGTCCATCTCTAATTTTTTTTAGGGATTCTTCATATATTCTGGACATTTACCTTGGTCATCTACATTAGTCTGGGACTAATGCTGCACATGGTTTATGATATCTTTTGTGGTACACACATTTTAAATTGAATACACAAACTTGACCTTTATCACTGAAGTTAGTGTCTGTTTTATTCAAGGAAACTCTTTTCTGAGTCATATACCCCAATATATTTTTTTAAATGTTCTAGTTTCACTTTTCATATTTAGGTCTTTAATACCCTAGGGGTTTATTTTGCTTGTGGTGGAATATAGAATTCTTTTTAAAAATTTTTGCTGAAAGATAACCAATTATCGTAGACTAATTTTAAATACTTTATAATTTTTTTAAACTGCTACCCTTATTATATATCATATTTCCATGTACATGGTAGGTTCTGTTGTAATCCTGTTTCTACAATCTCTCCTCTGTGACATTGGTCTAGTTTTTATCCTTGACCAATAACATGCTATCTCACTTAATATAGTTTCAAAATAAAACATTTTTAGCAGGACTAGTTTCCTCACTTTGTTTTATTTCACATTCGGCTAGAATATCCTTGACTTCTTGAGGCTTTGTATAAATTTTAAGATAATTCTTATCAAATTCCATGACAGACCTGCTAGGAGTTAAATCCACATTTTCCTGAATTTATTGATAAAAAATTATCATTTTTATAAGTATAGCTTCCATTTCTTAACATGGCACCTCTCTCCTGTTACATATGTTTTTGCTTATATGCTTTTTTTTTTTTATATTAGGGATTGAACTCAGGGTCACTCAACTACTGAGCCACACCCCCAGCCCTATTTTGTATTTTATTTAGAGTAAGGGTCTCACTGAGTTGCGTAGCACCTCACTGTTGCTGAGGCTGGCTTTGATCCTTTGGCCTCAGCCTCAGAGCCACCACAGTGCCTGGCCTACTCTTTTGTTTTTGATAGAAAAATAATTCCTCCATACAGTTATTACACATTTTTAGATTAGCTTGTATTTTCATGAAGACAAGATTATATTGTATGTGAATCATGGTAGATTTCTCTCTTATGCCTTTTACTTGATTTTTCTTATGTCTTTTACATTTTTTGCTCTAGGATATTTATCCATTTCCCTTTTTAGGTTAAGTAGATCACCCTCCTTCTTTTGCTACAAATCTTTCAACATTCATTTAAACACTGACTCCTCTTCGGCCCCAAGTTGACCACGTGGTTGCTCTGAAACAGTTCTTGGAAGACTAATGCTCTGCCTGAGTAAAATTTGAACTTGAAAAACACAGAAATCAATACTGTATGTTTCCCACAGACATGGATAGATATAAAAGCATTCTTTAAAAGGACTGTTAAACTACACACCAAAATGATCACAGGTGGTACTTTTGGAGAGAGGGAGAGAGCAATTGAAAGGAAGTGGGGAGAGAGAAGACTTGGGGTGGTGGAAAAGGAGCCTTTAGCTTAATCTGTAATGTTCAAACATCTCCTTTAAAGGAAACCGTGTTCCCACTGAACTTCAGTGATCATTTTAGCAATGTATATATAGAAAAAGCAAGTGTATTAAATTAAGAATGATAAATTCTGAGTTACAGAACTATGGGCAAAGTGCCACTCTTTTGGCACTCCTAATTTCCAAAAGAAATCCACCCGAATTCAGAAAGTGTAATTCATCTTATTAGAGCATCTTGACTTAAAGTATTCGTTTGGTCTCAAAACTTTAAATTTGGAGTTAGGAAGTTGAAAGATTGGACTTTGTTTCATTGTAAACATTGCCAATCAATCAAAACTCATGCATTGAAGTACCTATTTGCATATGACGGGGGAAAAGTAATTACATAGGCCTCACAGTAGGAATGGACCATACAAATGGACTTTTCAGAGAAACATGAAACCAACATGTGAATCAAATGTGAAATACTAGTATCACATACAAGCCCCTACATTTTCTTGGTTAGGTGCAGTAATATTTTAGGTAACCAGTCACTATTTTCTTATATTATTAAACAGCATTCTTTTCTCTGGGAGAGTCTGTATGACAAGTGAAACATCTTGGCATAAAGATTTGAGTACCAGCTAGGTATGGTGGGCCCAAGCCTGTTAATCCCAGCAGCTTGGGAGGCTGAGGCAGGAGGATCATGAGTTCAAAGCCAGCCTCAGCAAAATTGAGGCCCTAAGCAACTCGGTGAGACTGTCTGTCTAAATAAAATACAAAATAGGGCAGGGGATGTGGCTCAGTGGTCGAGTGCCTCTGAGTTCAATACCCAGTATCTCCCTATCCTACCAGCCAAAAAGATTTGAGTACGTAGTGCTGAATTGTCTGACAATCATACTGACATATTAGCATAGGCTTAGGATATCAGACAACACAAACAGCTGGCCCTGCATCTCAGTGGGTTTCACATATGTGGATTCAACCAGATGTAGACTGAAAATGTAGGCATGCCTAAGATTTTTTGAGACTATACTAAAAATGTACAAACTTTTTTTTCCTGGTCATTTTTCACTAAAGAATATAGTATGACTATTCCCATAGCATTTACATTGCTTAGGTATTAGAACTAATCTAGAGATGATTTAAGGTTATATTGCAGGATGTGCATTGGTTATATTGCAAATACTGAAGCATTTTATATAAAGCCCTTAGCATTTGCGTATTTTCGTATCCTGGGGTTGGTCCTGGAATTAGTACCTCTGTGGATATTGAGGGAGGACTACATATGTATGTTTTTTAAGCATGACGATCAAATTAAAAGAATGAAAGTGATCCTAATCACAAAAGTCAGAGTGGACCTTGAGTTCATTTTTTTGCTCTGATGTTGGTTTGCTCTGGAATAGCCTGATGTCGTTGGCATGGGGAGCACAGCAGTCTGTCCTGCTATTGAATTTTGAACATTTAAATGGGCCCGGTAAGCATATGTGTATTGAACAAGAAAGGAAAAAAGGAAGAGGCTTTTGTGACAGACTTTTCTATTTTCAGACAGGTGATCCACACTTTTGCCAAAGGCCTGAAAGCTAAACTAGGCATAATGTATATACATTGAATATTGGGTGGAACACAGCGAATGTCTGCATATGTGAAATATGTACTTGATTCTGAACAAAGTAAAAAAAAATCATCTCTGATTATTTATCCAAGGGGAAAATTATTTAATTTTTCTAAAATGGGTAGCAAAGAATGAGCTAGCTTACAATGGAGGCCGGAGGGAAATTTAGCCCTGGGTTTTTGGGGTCTTGATAGCTAGCAAGGGCAAATTTGCTATTGCAAAGAAAGTCTGAGAGAAAAGACAAAGGCATGAGCAATAATCCAGATGGCATCCTCTCTGAGTGTTTCTCACCTGATAACCACGTTAATGTCCCTGAACTTGTTCATTCTTCTGTAAACCTCCTCCTTTTACTATGTTTCCCAGTGCCAATCTCCATCCTAACTAAGTCAAAATAAGTCCAGGGGGAAAGGAGCGTAATAACTTTAGGTATTAGTAACTGCAAATGTTACTTGTAGATACGAGGATGACAGGCAAATTGTTTTTGTTCTGAACATGCTCAGAGCTTAGGGGTATGTTTTTCACCCTTTGTCTTGCTATTTGATGTTCCAGAGAGGAAGGATTTGGAAGTTGCTAGGCCTGAATGATGTTGGGAAAGCAATGTTCAGAAACAGCGACCCTGAAGACTTCAGATGCAGATTTTTTCTTAATATTGGCCCTCAGGATCATTCTTGCACTAAATGCCAATACACTAGTATTTCAAATACTGGCAGTGCTCGCTTTATGTGATATTACGGAGGAGGGTGCCTGAGCTAATCAGGTGCTTAAAGGATTAGGCTTTGCAGCCAGATTTAAATATCAGCTTCATAACTTTGCACAGGTTGCTTAACTCTGCTGAGTCCCTGTTTCCTCATCTATAAAATAAGATAATGACACCTTCCTCATCACTTTCTTATAAGCAATAAAGGGCATAATGTAACAAAACTGAGCACAGGGCTTCGCAGGATGTAAAGTACTTGGTACTTGGTGCTGGTGATGGTGATGTGGAGGTGGTAATTATTCAACACTGAATTTATTGATACAGTATTTTGTATTTGCCTACCAATGGCATTACCACCAGTTGCCTGTACAAAACCCCAACCTCACTGGCTCACCTGCGTGGTGCTGTATTTTTCTCACATCCAGGGAGAGGCAGCCTAAGGCTCCTGTGACTGATTAAGCAAATCCCTCAGGTCCCCAAGCCTCTTTCAGCTTTGAATCTGCCGTCCTTAACAGGTGACCCTCGTCTTCACAATGGCGAGATTCCCCTGCCAGTCTGTCCATGCTTCAGCAAAAAGTGAAGAAAACCCAAAGGTCATGGACCTGAGCCGGCAGAATTCGACCCTTTGCTCCAGGATCACCAATCTCTAGAAGTCCAGTGGACTTCCTCTTACACCTTATTGCCTGGAATTTGGTGACAGGAGCATCTCTTTGCCACAGGAGCTTTGATCCTGCTGCCCCAAGCAAAGTTGCAGTTCTGGTAGTAAAGAAAGACAGACAGACTAGGATTGACTGGCAACTAGCAGTGGTGTTGGAAGGGAGAAGAAACACATGGCTAGGTTTAATAGAAAAGCTGCACTGGGACATGGCAGTAGCCAGTATCTCTTCAGGGGAAAGCAACACTGAAGACAGGAAGGAATTTTCAGTTCCTCCTAAACATTTCCTGTCAGAGTGCAGCATGGTGTACCCGTTAAGAACAGGGCTCAGGCCGGGCACGGTGGCCCCCATCTGTGATCCATCCCAGTGGGTCAGGAGGCTGAGGCAGGAAGATCACGAGTTCAAAGCCAGCCTTAGCAAGACCCTGTTCTAAAAAGAAAAAAGAAAAGCAGCGGCAGAGTTGTGTGTGTCTGAGGATGTGCCTCAGTAGTTTAAGTACATCTGAGTTTAATCTCTGGACCCCCCTCCCCCTTCCAAAAAAAGAAGCTCTCAGACAAGACCTGGCATTCTGGCCTTGTTCCTATATGAATGCATGACTTTGGGTAACTTATGTAATCTGTTTATAATGGAAACTACTATGAGCACAGAGCTTTACTCTTTATTTTTTTTTCTCCACTACTCTCTAGGAGAAAGCTTTTCTATAGAAAGGGTCAATATTTATGGAACAAATGAATGAATAGATGGGTAAATGAACATCTTGGAACCCTGTGGCAAGGGATTAATGACATTAATAACCCAGTGGCAGAGGGATGAATGACCATTTCTTTGTGGGGGGTGGTACCACAAAGCACTTAACCACTGAGCCTCATCCCCAGCCCTATTTTGTATTTTATTTAGAGACAGGGTCTCACAGCCTCGCTGTTGCTGAGGCTGGCTTTGAACTTGCATTCCTCCTGCCTCAGCCTCCCGAGCCGCTGGGATTACAGGTGTGCGAATGACCATCTTTAGAGGTCATCAGGAGAATCAAATGTGAGAACATGTTTTATAGAACACTCCACTGACCCTGGTGTTGCAGAAGGACTACTTCACTTGAGCTTCCCCAAGGACCCCAGAACCCAAGAGGCTCTGTGGGTCTTCTCTGGGGATCTGTGTAGCCAGCTAGTCATCTACAAGACTCTGTGCTTCTTAAATAAGCTGTAATATACAGTCCCAACTAAGTTTACAACTATGTATTTAAAGCCAATATCCCTGTGTTAGATCCTCAAAATATGTAGGTTGGAGAGAGAAATGATGTGCCCGTGTGAACACATGGGCGTTGGTGGCTTTAATTTTGGATGAAGGTTTGCTGAGTTTCCATTAGCTATTTTAGACCAGGGTTGTGGCTAATTAAGGATTAGCACACTAAATTAACAGCAAATTAATACTCATTTCTGTGCTAGCACACTACAGCAGCAGGAAAATTACCTAAATTAAACTCGGGTAGTGACACTCATCATGGCCGTGAATACTGGCATCTGAAAGCATTGCTCGTGAAACTCTGGCTGGAAAGGACATTCATAAAACCAAAAACTTTTTGAGTTATTTGCAATGGACGAACCTTTACCAAATGTTGATTTGAAAGAAACTTTCCTTCAGTAGCGTGTGTGAGCACATACAATACTTAAAATGAACTGGCTTTGGGTGGTTATAGGAAAGTTCTGAATGAAGGCTCAGAATGTACTCATGCTGACAAGTGGAAATTACCAGATTGGCTCACAATGCAAGCAAAGCGGAAGCCACAGTACTGTCTGACATTCTTGAGTTCTGTCATGGTAATCCATGGTCATCGACTCCTCTGTTACTGACTAGACCTCTACACCAGTGGCAAAGCCTGGGTAGTATTCTTTGGGGTGAGAAATATTTGCTCATGCTTTTTAATTTGGATTGTTTGTGTACTGGGTGTGACCACATTACCCACACCCTTTTGGGAGGGGGAGGAATCAGGAACTGAACTCAGGGGCACTTGACCACTGAGCCACATCCCCAGCCCTATTTTGTATCTTATTTAGAGACAGGGTCTCACTGAGTTGCTTAGTGCCTCGCTTTTGCCAAGGCTGGCTTTGAACTCACGATCCTCCTGCTTCAGCCTCTGAAGGCACTGGGATTACCACACCCAGGCACTGCCACCACACCCAGCACCCATACCCTTCTAAAATGCATGCTCTTGTGACCAGATGGACTGTGCCAACACCATGTAAAGATAACTGTCACAATCCTAGGGATGTATCTCTTTGGAAAAAAAAAATCACTCCTCTGTAGAAGATGATAATTTCAAGAGCTTTTCACAAAGACTGCATCATCATGAAGAAACAATTCCTAACCTCAGGGAACAGAGATTGCAGAAGAGCCCCAAACTCTGCATGCCCTTCCCTGGGAGCTCAGAGGCTCACAAGACCCTCTCCAGCCAACTCTCATGTCGGGCCTGTGGGCCTCATTGAGTACATGTCTGCTTTATGTTTCTGCCCTAGCTGTGTACCCTGCTCCACATTATAATGGGAATATTGACTGACCATTGACTAAGCCTGGCCAGGCAGACTTTGCAGTAATTATGAATGAAAGATGTCAGTGCTGAAGCATCTCATTCCAGATATTTCTACACATAGTCAATATTGGCTTCCGTGAGGGTGACTGAGCTCCAAATGGCTCGCAGTCATGAGGGAGTGACCAATGGAATAGCTATTATTTCATCCAATTGATACTTTTTGTGCAAAGTGAAACAGGAATGCAGAATCATGCACCTTTTACACCAGACTGGTTCTTGCTTTCAACAGCTGCTGAAAAATATGAGCTATTTTCCCTGGGAAGCCAGCTCCTGGGGAGAGGCGATATGCTGCAAGTGGAAAACCATGTTAATTTTCAACAGAGGTTACAAAAAATATATACATTATTACCCAGACTTCACCATTAACTTAATCATTGACTCCTAACAGAAAAGTGTTTATTTCCAGAATCTCCTGAATCCTGCTTTAGCCGTCAAATAGCAATGTGGCTAAGAAAATAATTTAGATGAACATGCGGTATCTGTTTGAATTTGTGTAAGATCCATAGGTCCCAGCAAGGACAAAATTCAAGGCTTCCATATAATGGCATTGCTCTGGAAATCTTTATTTTTATTCATTTATTTTGGTACTGGGAATTGAACCCAGGGGCACTTAACCACTGAGTCACACCCCGAGCCATTTTTTGTATTTTATTTAGAGACAGGGGCTTACTGAGTTGCTTTGGGCCTCACTAAGTTGCTCAGGCTGGCTTTGAACTAGGGATTCTCCCACCTTAGCCTCCGGAGCTGCTGGGATTACAGGTGTGTGCTACCGCACCTGGTGTCAATCCATTTCTAACAGAGGAAATCTCACATTCTTGGTGCTCATGTGTGTCAGAGCCACTGTACATTTGTATGATGAAATTTTATCATTTGCCTACACTACCTTGGAATTAAGAGCCTATTGTAACAGTAGTGAAAGCAGTTACGTGGTACCATTCAAAGCACTGTTTCTCTGCTACTGTAATGTCCCAAAGTTGCCAAATTGGAACAGCAGAGCACAGGGGAGTAGAAATTCACACCAGGCTGTTAAAATGGCCCCAACACTCAAAGCTAATTGATGGCAAAACAGCTGATACTTTTAATCACTATGCGGAATGACTTCTCTCTGGGCATGAATAATAACAGTCGAGTTAGTTAATGATAGGCCCAGTATAGAAATAGTAGCAATAGTAATTTCAGTAGCACCAGCCATTGTTTATTGAGTTACTGCTATGAACCAGATATCAAGATGGTCCATTCATCCTTTTTATGCATTATCTTTAATTCCCCAAACATAGCATTTGTCTCACAGTGAAGTTCAAAGAAGTTACTTGGGAGATATTAGGCGACTGGACTAGGATTTCAACCCAAGAGTCAGATTTCATTGTTTGTGTCCTAAATGCTATTTTACCTTGCCTCTTGAGAAAAGGAGAAGGGGCCCTCGGCTCCCTTCACATCACAGAAGGTCCAAACACTGAACACAGAGGTAATTTAGTCATGGAGTGACCAAGAAGTGAGATTTCAGGCCAGCTTCGAGGCCAGGAGTTACTTGAGTCTGTTTGATATGAGCACAGGATTCTTGGGCTCCTCGGGGAAGTCACAACACGGGATGGCGATGTACCAAAGATTTTTTAAAAAGTTTTATTTGTTCTTTTTAGAGGCACATGGCAGTAGAGTGTATTTTGACGTATTATACAGACATGGAGTCTAACTTCCCCTTCTTGTGGTTGGACGTGAAGTGGAGTTTCACTGGTCGTCTGTTCACATATGAACATGGGAAAGTTCTGTCCCATTCATTCCACTGTCTTTCCATTCCCATCCCTTCTCCCTTCTCTTCCTTCCCCTTTGTTGAATCCAATAACTTCTATTCTTCCTTTCCCTTCCACCCCTTTTTGTGTGTTAGCATCCACATATCAGAGAGCACATTTGGCCTTTTTTGTTGTTTTTTTTTTTTACAGCAAATGACATAATTTCATTCTTCTTTATGACTAAGTAATATTCCATTGTGTATATATACCACATTTTTTTTTAAATCCATCCATCTGCTGAGAAGCACCTAGGTTGGAGCATTTTCTTTCTGCAAATCCCCAGGTGCTGGGTTCTGTAACACAACTCTCTCCTGTGCTATAGCTCTGTGATGGCAGTGTTGAAACACTCTACTACAGGTGAAGGAGAAGAATTTAAAGTTTAGGGATGCTAAATTGTTGCTATATGTCTCCTCATAGTCAGAAACAAGGGGCAACGTGTGTGCATGGTACTTAGAGGTGGGACGTCAGTCTGACTGACCCTAGAGTCTCTACTGCTGGGAATCAGAACCCTGGAAAGTTGACTACTAGTTTGCAATCCTTGCTCCCCCACCACCTCTGAGCCCACATGCTGCCTGTCAGCCACACTGCATCTCCCAGGACTCTCCTCTCCCCTTACAATGCTGTCCTGCAGGTCTCTTCAGGAAGCATGATATTGCTCCTCTGAGGACACATTAGAAAGAAACTTGAGTGGGTATTTATTGTAGGTGGTTGCAGTGAAGTGACTGTCTGTTCATAGGAGGGTTTTGAGGATGCTAAGTTTCCAAAAGACCTCAGATAGTCCACACAGCCCAAAGTCCTGGTACCTCTCAGAGTACTAGATGTCACTTAGACTTTCATGAAAGTGCAAACACCATTTATACATGCTGTGAACTTAACTCCAATTTATGGATCAGGTACAAAATGCTTTCCCCAAGGTTTTATGTAGACAATATTCATTTCTTTGCACGGACAATGCTGAGAATCCTATTGTTAAGTTTTTTCTGTTTTTTTTTTTTTAACCTGAGTTTCTGAACTCTGGAACCATCTCTATTTTATAATGAAATTCCAATTTCCCCCAATCTATGGTAGGTCCTGTGTGGATGAGGGGAAGAAAGTCATTTCCCAGCTACTTTATGTATATAGTGAAGGTTTGAAAAAACCGTGATATAACTTGCGGGCTAGGATCAAGGAGTTGAGTCAACCTAGAATATTAGCAACTCAAAACAACTATGCTGTGTGGTAGTGGGAGCAAATGTGACTCCGTTTTGTTTTATGACTTCATCCTGTAAGACAACCATGCCAAGTAGAAGAGTCATGACTGGAACAAGATGTTCTTTTCCTTTTGCTATAGAAACCTTTAAGAACACAGAACTACCTAATGGGGTATTGTTTCTGTAACTAGGGTAATGGGGCTCTGTTTCTGTAACTGGGGTGACGAGGCTAACTGTGATTGGTTAGGCTTTCCTCCGCTTGACTGCACGGTCCCGCTTCTGTAACCTGGCTTACTTGCATTGGCTAGACCCCCCCAAACATCCCTTTTGTGGTTTTCAGGCTTATAAGGAGTGCCTTTGCAATTGTTTGGGACTGATCAGGGGAACAGCTTTATGTTCTGGTCAGCCGCCACCGGTGTGCTTCAATAAAGGCTTGATTCGATTATACATGAGTGGTCTGGAAGTCGGTTTATGAAACCCTGGGACTAAGCTTTAACTATAACAGCTGCATCTTAATTTTTTTTTTATTTTTTGCATACCAGGGATTGGACTCACAAGTGCTCGACCCTGAGCCACCCCCCCAGCCCTATTTTATATTTTATTTAGAGACAGGGTCTTGCTGAGTTGCTTAGTGCCTCACTTTTGCTAAACTGGCTTTGAACTTGCAATCCTTTGCCTCAGCCTCCTGAGCTGCTGGATTACAGGCGTGCACCACCGCACCTGGCTACATTGCTTTTTATAGAAGGAAATAAGCTGTGCCAGTCTATGCCAGTGATTTTTATCAGGTCAGGCTGTGGTGGTCTACTTATCATGGTGTGGCAAACATGTACCCATTTGCATGGAATAGTACTCAGGATCCCAATGGATACAGGCAAGCTCCTTGCCTTGAAGTTCACAAGCATCTCCCTCCCATCTAGCTCATGTGAGTGTGAATTACACCATTGCCTCCTCAAAGTCCTGTATGGGATCTCTATTCATTGTCCTCCACTGCATAGCAAATCACCCCAAACTTGGTGGCTTAAAGTAGCACACACTATTACCTCACAGTTGACATCCATCCGGGGATTTGGGTGCCACTTAGCTGGGGTTTCAGAACTTCTCACAAGATGTTGGCTGGGCTAAGGTGTCATCAGAAAGCTCGACTGTAGAAGGATCCACTTTCAAATTCACTGGGTTTCTTAGTCAAATTCAATCATGCAGGTGGACGGAGGGGCTCCCTTCCTTGCTGGCTGGCTGTTAGAAACTATCTTCACTTCCTTGAGGGGATTGCCCTAGGGCAGCTACCACCATGCCAGTTTGCTTCCATGGGTACAACCAAGGGAAAGAGTCTACCAAGACAGCTGTTGGCATCTTATGCAACATAATTACACACGTGACCTCCCATCAGCTTTGACCTATTCTATGGATTGGAGAAAGTCCTCTCCAAAACTCTGTGTGTGCGTGTGGTGGTACTGGTATTGGTGGTGGGGGGGAATTACACAATTGTGTGAATCCTGCAAGACCACGGTCATCAGGAGCCATCGTGAGGGACTACAACTGAGTTCTGAAGCCACAGATCAGGTTGGGGGTGGAATTTCACCTAAGACCTTCCCACAGGGGAGCTTTGGAACTGATTTGGGGAGGGGCTGCTAGTGGAAGTATTTTTCCCATTTACATCAGCTTAGGATCAGGGAATCCAGCCCAGTGCTGTTTCCTTAGTTAAGCAGATTAACCGGTAAACTGGCTTGTGTTCTGCAGGGTGGGCTTTGAGCAAGCTTATCACAGCCAACGGCGGTTCTCTTCTGTGTCTTCTCTGCCAACCCGCGTTTCTTTGGGCACTCTCATTCTGTTCCGTGGTCTCTCGAAGGTTTCATCTTAAACTTTTCGGCATCAAGGTGACAGTTTTTGTGTCTGTGTGAACTGTTTCTTCTGAATTGCATGGGCTTGGTCCGTCGTCATGTTGACCATCTGCCTCGCATGCAGAGGTTCGTACTTTTGCTTGATTATATCTCAAAAGGATGTGCAGCCCTGGGCACCTGGAAACTGTAATGCATCACTGTTCACGAGAGGAACAACAGGGGACAGAAATTAAAATGGAAGCGGGGGAGAATGGCAGTCAGGGCTGTTAAATCAGCCAAGATGAAAGGGGATCAAGTGACACGGGACACCAAGGGACCGGAGGAAAGGTGCCCGGCCTCTGGCCTCCCTCACGATGGCGTGAGAAGACCAGGCCATAACCAAAGGCACCCTGGGCCCTCCCCACGGGGAATTAAGAAGTGGGCCAAGCATAAGGTATTAGTTCCTAGTGCCAGGCAGCAGGCAGGACTAGGTAGAGAAGAGAGACCTTCGCAGGACAGGGATCAATCAGAATCTGGCAGAATGTATCCCTTGAGAATCACAGAGGCCCGTGGTCCTGCAGTGTGACCATGTAGTGATTAGAGTGACCCTTGCCTGTGAAACTGGGAAGGCAAAAGGCCTGAGAATCTGATGGTCAGGCCACAGGAATACAGTCCAGGTCAGAGCCCCCGGATCTTAGAACTAGAAGTGACTTTGAAAAACCCTCTGTGTCTACCACCTTCATGTGGCAGATGGGGAGACGTGAATCCAAACAGGCAGAGAACTGGCAGGAGGCGCCACACATCTGTTCTGATGTCGGGGCAGAGTCCAGGTATTGAAATGGCCTTTCTCAATCCTTCCATATGCTTCTTGGAAGCTAATGTCCCAAAGCGCTGCCACATTTCCAGCTCCAGCCATTCAGAATGGGAGTTGGTGCTAGGAATGGGTTTCTTTTTCTTTTTTCTTTTTTTTTTGGTACTAAGGACTGAACCCAGGGGGCACTTAACCACTGAGCCACATCCCCAGCCCTTTAGAGACGGGGACTCACTGAGTTCTTAGGACCTCGCTAAATTGCTGAGGCTGGCTTTGAACCTGCGATCCTCTGCCTCAGCCTCCTGAGCTGCTGGGATGACAGGTGTGCGCCACTGCATCCGGCTAGGACTGGGTTTCTACAGAGAGATTTAGACGTCCCTGCCCTGTTGAGCTTAGACAACCCTTGTGACCTGTTTTGGCCAAGGCAATGTGAGTTCCAGTGAGAGTTTTCCATCTGCCGTGGGGTAGGTGGTGCTGCAGTCAGAGGCCACCCTACCTGCCTGGAAAGATGTGGGGCAGAGCCATGACCAGCAGGTGATGGACACAGAGCACGAGCCATCTCTGCGGTTGGGGTCATTCAGGCGGTGACCACAGCAGGATCTGGCCCATCCTGGGGGTGCACTAGGGTCTGCAGGCTCCGTACACTCGTACATGTGTGTAGACCCTTCCCACCTGGTCTACTCCCAAGATGCCGCCTTTTGCTGTGTTACCAGCTCTGTGAATGGCTAAAGGGACCTGGGGCATGGCTGCTGCCTCCTGTTCCAGCCAGGCACCCAGTGCTCTTCCTCACCGCCTCTGCCCTTGTTCACCCTGCTGGTTGCTACCAGAGCTGTGAAGCTCTTTCATCTCCAATCCTACCCTGCTCCTTCCGGCTCCATTCTGCCCAGGTAGCCAGAGAGAGCAAAGCAAAAACCTATAGGCTTTTAATTGTTATTTTACTACCAGGGATTTAATCCAGGTTTTTAAGAGGGTTTTTTGCAAGATTTGACTTAACTCTAACCTACAGAGTCCTTCCAGCAATGCCCTGCCACCAACTTGATCCCCCACTGTATTCCTACTAGGACCCTCTTCTTCCATCTTGCCCAATCTCTTCCCTGCTCCCTCTTGCTTCAATTTACTAGGGCTGCTCTTCTGCTTGATAACTCTGACCTCCCACCTGGACAATTTAGCCACCAGTCCTCCTCTCTCCTCTTCCCCCTGCCCACCTTCCACATACTCCCCTAACTCTGACTCATTCTTCCAACCCCAGTGTGGAGCCGCCTCCTCTAGGAAGCCTTCCCGGACCACCTGAGTTGGGAGTCCTCTGGTTCACAGCAGCTTGCTGCCCCACCCCCTCCTTGTTGTTCAGGATGCTGGATTTCCATGTTCTCTCTCATGACTCTTCCCCCAGTGGACTTCTTTCTCAGTGCCAGACCCCGCCAGATCTCGAATATCCACGTGACACACAGTTGACATTCTTAGAACCTGCACTGCCAAATATTGGTTCTTTCTTTAAGCCAGAGAAATCAATGTCCAGACGCTGGAGTGAAAGACCTTTTTCTAAAAAACATGTTCTTGAAGGTAGGCAGACCGCGCGTCCCAGAGAAGGGGCCCAGCGGCCCGCCGGCGTGGTAGACAGATCACCCCAATTGGAGGAGGGGCATAGCCGGCGCCCACGCCCGCACGGTAGGCAGACCTTCTACCTGGGGAACAGGCCCAGCGGCTCGCCTGCGAGGTAGACAGACCTCCCCAGTTGGAGGAGCCTGGCCTCCCTCCGGTGCGGTAGACCACTCCAACTGGAGGAGGGGCCGTGCCACCCACCTGTGTGGTCACCTGACCGAGCTCTTGACAAACATAAGGTTTCCCCACCTCCTCAAACACCTTATGAGAAAAACTGATGGAACTCATCTTGGAAAATCCCACCAACCGGTGGGCGTGGCTACCAGCTGGATTCTGCAGCGGATCAGGCACCTGGTTTACATCCCAGAGAATAAGAGTAGAGAGGCCACAGGTGGAAGCTCAAGTCCTTTCACACTGACGACCACCACCATCCTGAACCTAGAGACTGAAGCTAGGAATAGACAACGCCACCAACTGGAAGAAATGAAAACAGAGTTCTGAGAGACACTTTTTTTTCTTTTTTTCTTTCTTCTCTCTCTCTTTTCAGCCATTCACCCAGTCTCCTCTACCCTGCCCCCTCGGGTCTTCGCAACCTCAACGTATGTGAAACCAAAAATTGTGCACGAAAAAGGTCCTTAACAACTGAATCACCAGAATAATATACTGTAGAGGAATTGCATATGCCCCACCTCCCTCCCCCTTTTTTATTTCTTTTCTTTTTTCACGTATTTTCTTTTTCCCACTCTTTTTTCTCTTCCTTTCCTTGTTATTTGTTTTCTTCCCTCTTACTCCCTGTATCCCACTTGCAACCCCCTAAATTTTACTATTTATAAGTAGGATAATCTTATAAATACAGATAGGAATTTGAATCTATACATTCTTTCATAAATTACCCATCTATTGGTTAGAGCTCTCCAAAGTTACTAAGTTAGATTAACCCCATACCCTCTCTCCTTTCCCCATAAACATAACATCCTACACCTGAAATTCAGTTTTCTTCAAGCTACAAGAAATGGTATGCCTTTCATGAAACTAATGACTATATTTGTAAACAATAATCGAAACTGACATTTGTAGACAGAGTCTAGCTATTTTGATAATCAAAACCGACATTTGTAGACAGTCTAGCTATAAATGTAGTAATAAGGAAAACGTGGGCTTAGATGAGGTATTATTGAGAACTGTTAACATTATATTTCTCCACAAAAGGGAGACTTTACAACTATACAAGACCAATATAAATATATAGGGGGAAAATTCAATAACACAACAGTTTCACCAAGCAGAAAGAAACGAGAGCAGTATGAAAAGACAAAAGAAAGGACCACAAGCAATGCAGGTCAACTCAACTTTAGAAGAGGTAATATCTGCAGCAGATGGAATGTCAGATAAAGAATTTAGGATATACATGCTTCAGATGATCTGGAGTCTCAAGGAAGACATTAGACAGCAAAATCAGACAATGAAAGATCACTTTGACAATGAATTACATAAACAAATCCAAGAAGCAAAAGATCAACTATACAGGGAGATAGAGGTAATAAAAAACAAACAAACAGAAATCCTAGAAATGCAGGAAGCAATAAACCAACTTAAAAACTCAATTGAGAATACTACCAGCAGAGTAGAACACTTAGAAGATAGAACATCAGACAATGAAGACAAAGTATTTCAACTTGAAAAGAACATAGACAGCTCAGTGAGACTGTTAAGAAACCATGAGCAGAACATCCAAGAAATATGGGATAACATAAAGAGACCAAACTTAAGAGTCATTGGGATACAGGAAGGTATAGAGGTCTAAACCAAAGGAATGAGCAATCTGTTCAATGAAATAATACAAGAAAACTTCCCAGACCTGAAGAATGAGACAGAATCCCAAATCCTAGAAGCCCACAGGAAGCCGAATGTGCAAAATCATAAGAGATCCACACAAGAACACATTATAATGAAGATGCCCAACATACAGAATAAGGAGAGAATTTTAAAAGCTTCAAAAGAAAGGAAGCAGATTACATTTAGGGGTAAACCAATCAGGATAACAGCTGATCTTTCAACACAGTCTCTGAAAGCTAGAAGATCCTGGAACAACATATTTCAAACGCTGAAAGAAAATGGGTTCCAACCAAGAATTGTATATCCAGCAAAATTAAGCTTCAGGATGTAAGATGAAATTAAAACCTTCCACGATAAACAAAAGTTAAAAGAATTTGCAGCTAGAAAACCATCTCTTCAAAACATGCTCAGCAAAACATTACAGGAAGAGGAAATGGAAAATAACAATGAGAACCAACAGTGGGAGCTAGTACAGTAAAGGGAAAAAATAATCAAAGAGGAAAAACAAACCATGTTAAACAAATATGGCTGGAAGAACAATCCATATCTCAATAATAACCCCAAATGTTAATGGCTTAAACTCACCAATTAAGAGACACTGGCTAGTAGAATGGATCAAAAAAAAAAAAAAAAAGATCCAACAATATGCTGCCTACAGGAGATGCATTTGATAGGAAAAGATATACATAGACTGAAGGTGAAAGGTTGGGAAAAATCATATCACTGATATGGACTTCAGAAACAAGCAGGAGTGTCCATACTCATATCAAATAAAATAGATTTCAAGCCAAAATTAATCAAAAGGGATAAAGAGGGACACTACATACTGCTCAAGGGAACCATACACCAACAAGACATAACAATCATAAATATATATGCTACAAACAATGGTGCAGCTATGTTCATCAAGCAAACTCTTCTCAAGTTCAAGAGTCTAATAGACCACCATACAATAATTATGGGAGACTTCAACACAACTCTCTCACCACTGGACAGATCTTCAAAACAAAAGTTGAATAAAGAAACTATAGAACTCAATAATACAATTATTATTGTATTATTAAACTGAAGGCATTCCCTCTAAAATCTGGAACTAGACTTAATTGACATATATAGAATATACCACCCAACATCAAGTAGTTACACTTTTTTCTCAGCAGCACATGGATCCTTCTCAAAAATAGATGATATATTATGTCACAGGGCAACTCTTAGAAATTATAAAGGAGTAGAGATAATACCATGCATTCTATCTGATCATAATGGAATGAAACTGGAAATCAACAATAAAAGAAGGAAGGAAAAATCATGCACCACTTGGAAAATGAATAATAGGTTACTGAATGATCAATGGGTTATAGAAGACATCAAGGAGGAAATTAAAAAATTCTTAGAGATAAATGAAAACACAGACACAACATATTGGAATCTATGGCACACAATGAAAGCAGTTCTAAGAGGAAAATTCATTGCTTGGAGTTCATTCCTTAAAAAAAGAAAAAACCAACAAATAAATGATCTCACACTTCATCTCAAAATCCTAGAAAAAGAAGAGCAAAACAACAGCAAAAGAAGTAGAAGGCAAGAAATAATTAAAATCAGAGCTGAAATCAATGAAATCAAAACAAAAGAAACAATTGAAAAAATTGACAAAGCTAAAAGTTGGTTCTTTGAAAAAATAAATAAGATCGACAGACCCTTAGCCATGCTAATGAAGAGAAGAAGAGAGAGAACTCAAATTACTAGCATATGGGATGAAAAAGGCAATATCACAACAGACACTTCAGAAACACAGAAGATAATTGGAAATTATTTTGAATCCTTATACTCCAATAAAATAGAAGATAGTAAAGGCATCGATAAATTTCTTAAGTCATATGATCTGCCCAGATTGAGTCAGGAGGATATACACAACCTAAACAGACCAATATCAATTGAGGAAATAGAAGAAGCCATCAAAAGACTACCAACTAAGAAAAGCCCAGGACTGGATGGGTATACAGCAGAGTTTTACAAAACCTTTAAAGAAGAAATAATTCCAATACTTTTCAAGATATTTCAGGAAATAGAAAAAGAGGGAGAACTTCCAAAATCATTCTATGAGGCCAACATCACCCTGATTCCTAAACCAGACAAAGACACTTCAAAGAAAGAAAACTACAGACCAATATCTCTAATGAACCTAGATACAAAAATCCTCAATAAAATTCTGGCAAAACAAATACAAAAACATATAAAAAAGATTGTGCACCATGATCAAGTAGGATTCATCCCTGGAATGCAAGGTTGGTTCAATATACGGAAATCAATAAATGTTATTCACCACATCAATAGATTTAAAGATAAGAACCATATGATCATCTCGATAGATGCAGAAAAAATATTCGACAAAGTACAGCATCCCTTTATGTTCAAAACTCTAGAAAAACTAGGGATAACAGGAACATACCTCAATATTGTAAAAGCAATCTATGCTAAGCCTCAGGCTAGCATCATTCTAAATGGAGAAAAACTGAAGGCATTCCCTCTAAAATCTGGAACAAGACAGGGATGCCCTCTCTCACCACTTCTGTTCAACATAGTTCTCGAAACACTGGCCAGAGCAATTAGACAGATGAAAGAAAATAAAGGCATAAAAATAGGAAAAGAAGAACTTAAATTATCACTATCTGCAGTTGACATGATTCTATACCTAGCAGACCCAAAAGGGTCTACAAAGAAACTACTAGAGCTAATAAATGAATTCAGCAAAGTGGCAGGATATAAAATCAACATGCATAAATCAAAGGCATTCCTGTATATCAGTGACAAATCTTCTGAAATGGAAATGAGGATAACCACTCAATTCACAATATCCTCAAAAAAAATAAAATACTTGGGAATCAACCTAACAAAAGAGGTGAAAGATTTATACAATGAAAACTATAGAACCCTAAAGAGAGAAATAGAAGAAGATCTTAGAAGATGGAAAAATATACCCTGTTCATGGATAGGCAGAACTAACATCATCAAAATGGCGATATTACCAAAAGTTCTCTATAGGTTTAATGCAATGCCAATCAAAATCCCAACGGCATTTCTTGTAGAAATAGATGAAGCAATCATGAAATTCATATGGAAAAATAAACCCAGAATAGCAAAAACAATGCTAAGCAGGAAGTGTGAATCAGGTGGTATAGCGATACCAGACTTCAAACTATACTACAGAGCAACAGTAACCAAAACAGCATGGTACTGGTACCAAAACAGGCGGGTGGACCAATGGTACAGAATAGAGGACACAGAGACCAATCCACCAAAGTTACAACTATCTTATATTTGATAAAGGGGCTAAAAGCATGCAATGGAGGAAGGATAGCATCTTCAACAAATGGTGATGGGAAAACTGGAAATCCATATGCAATAAAATGAAACTGAATCCCTTTCTCTCGCCATGCACAAAAATTAACTCAAAATGGATCAAGGAGCTTGATATCAGAGACACTGCGTCTGATAGAAGAAAAAGTTGGCTCCGATCTACATATTGTGGGGTCGGGCTCCAAATTCCTCAATAGGACACCCATAGCACAAGAGTTAATGACTAGAATCAACAAATGGGACTTACTCAATCTAAAAAGTTTTTTCTCAGCAAGAGAAACAATAAGAGAAGTAAATAGGGAGCCTATGTCCTGGGAACAAATCTTTACTCCTCACACTTCAGATAGAGCCCTAATATCCAAAGTATATAAAGAACTCAAAAAATTAAACAATAAGATAACAAATAACCCAATCAACAAATGGGCCAAGGACCTGAACAGACACTTCTCAGAGGAGGACATACAATCAATCAACAAGTACATGAAAAAATGCTCACCATCTCTAGCAGTCAGAGAAATGCAAATCAAAACCACCCTAAGGTACCATCTCACTCCAGTAAGATTGGCAGCCATTAGGAAGTCAAACAACAACAAGTGCTGGCGAGGATGTGGGGAAAAGGGTACCCTTGTACATTGCTGGTGGGACTGCAAATCGGTGCGGCCAATTTGGAAAGCAGTATGGAGATTTCTTGGAAAGCTGAGAATGGAACCACCATTTGACCCAGCTATTCCCCTTCTCGGTCTATTCCCTAAAGACCTAAAAAGAGCATACTACAGGGACACTGCTACATCGATGTTCATAGCAGCACAATTCACAATAGCTAGACTGTGGAACCAACCTAGATGCCCTTCAATAGACGAATGGATAAAAAAAAATGTGGCATTTATACACAATGGAGTATTACTCTGCATTAAAAAATGACAAAATCATAGAATTTGCAGGGAAATGGATGGCATTAGAGCAGATTATGCTAAGTGAAGCTAGGCAATCCCTAAAAAACAAATGCCAAATGTCTTCTTTGATATAAGGAGAGTAACTAAGAACAGAGTAGGGAGGAAGAGCATGAGAAGAAGATTAACATTAAACAGGGATGAGAGGTGGGAGGGAAAGGGAGAGAGAAGGGAAATTGCATGTAAATGGAAGGAGACCCTCAGGGTTTTACAAAATTACATACAAGAGGAAGTGAGGGGAAAGGGAAAAAAATCAAGTGGGAGAAATGAATTACAGTAGATGGGGTAGAGAGAGAAGAGGGGAGGGGAGGGGAGGGGGGATAGTAGAGAATAGGAAAGGCAGCAGAATACAACAGACACGAGTATGGCAATATGTAAAACAGTGGATGTGTAACCGATGTGATTCTGCAGTCTGTATACGGGGTGAAAATGGGAGTTTATAACCCACTTGAATCAAATGTGTGAAATATGATCTGTCAAGAAATATGTATTGTTTTGAACAACCAACAATAAAAATTAAAAAATAAATTAAAAAAATTAAAAATACGTTCTTTTGGATACCAAATATTTATATTTTTTGCAGTGGCGGGCTAAAAAAAGCTGTTGGAAAGAATTAGAACCTTCAAAGATACATGAAATGAGCTACATGGATTATAAAATATGGATCCTATTTCTGCCTCTTTGGGGGATACAGAGAATCCCAAAAGTTTCCTCAAGAAATAGATATTTAAAAACAAAAAATTGAAGTCGCCCTGATTGCTGGGAGGGTTTGTCCAGACGTGAGGGCCTGGGTGGTGAATAGGAATGTGCTGGCTCCCAGGGTCCAGGTGGGCCCAGTGGGGCCTAGGTGTGGAGGAGAGAGAGTTTTGTTTTTAAGAATACTTCCTCAAGAGATCCTTCACTGGGAGTCTGACCTTTTCCTCCCTATCTGAGCTGCAAACCTGACCTGATTCCAGAGATCAAGTTGGGAGAAACGTTCACAAATAAGAGTCAGGGGAGTTGGGTGATTGATTGGTGGGGTGAGTGGTTGGTGAGTGAGTCTCTCAGGGGTGTGGTCAATTTGCAGAGCAGAGAAACTTCTTTGGCTAATGGTCTTCGTTTCAATGATCCTTGGGGAATGCTCCCTGGGTTGACGTGCTTCTGAACTGTGGGTCTGTTTGTGCTACTGAAATGTCCCCGACTGTGTGGTCAGTCCAGAAGGTAAGGCAGTGTGGGCACTGAGCCCAGATCTACCTGCATTCCTCAAGCAGGATGTAATAGTGGATCTGAACTGTCCACTGGATTAGATTGAGAGATGCCTAAGAGTAAGAGGCTTCTGGGTGTGTCAGTGAGGGTGTGTCTAGGAATGATTGGCATGTGGGATAGCCAACGGGAGTGGAGACCCTCCCTAAGTGTGGGCAGCACCATCCAATAGGTTGTAGGCTTGGATGGAATGAAAGTTGGAAGAGGCAGCAGATGCAAGCTCAACCTTCTTGGATGGGTTCTTGATCGCTACTGCGATCACGTGAGGACATCAGACTCTGGCTCCTTAATTCTTCCAAAGTGGACTCTTCCCGTGATTCTCCAGGGAGTTTCCCGAAGCCTCTGGTCTGGGACTTGGGTAGCATCATGGATCCCACTAGTTCTGAGCTTGGTTATCATGGACTGTGCAGCTACTAGTTCTTCCAGGCCTGCAGACGGCCCTTGTGGACATCCAGCTTCTGGTTGTGTGAGCCAGCCTAACAAATCCTCTTTTTATAATCCTACCTCCTGTTGATTCTGTTCCTCTAGAGAACCCTGACTAATAATACACAGGAGAACCATGAACCTGGGCAGGACCACAGGCCTTCACATGACTGATTACACAGGTCCACTTGGGCGAGGCTGCCAGACTTTAAAAGCTTTGCTGGCAGGTAGATAGGATGGTAAATAGACAAGCAGACTCACTGACAGACAGATGCATGGGTGAAACAGTGGATTTATGCATGGAAATAAAAGATTTTTTTTTAAGGACTCCAAGGAGGGAAGTATGTTCTGTGTGCTTCTGTAACACTCGTTTGCAATTTGTAAAAGTCCACGTGGTGGTTAGGTGGCACTCCATAATTATTAACCAGTAGGTCTAAGTAAATACGAAGGCCCACCCAAGATTTAATTAAGTGAACCCACCAGTAAAACATCTCTAATTGATTTGTATAATCAACACATGATTAATTCACCCTTTAAAATGAAGTCACACCAAGGGGAGATTGATATGCTTAAAACCCCTTTGTGTAGGCGTCAAAGAATTTCTCAAGAAACAAGAGAAGCTCATTTCTCCTGTGATAGATAACACAATTTCTCTCCGCTTATGAAAAGACATAAGTAGCCTAATGAGCAGATTGGATGCACAATCACCAGTGAGGTGACGGACCTGCTAAAGCCTATTAGCCCCGTGGGCTTGCCTCCTGGGAGATGCAGACACAGGTTACATCCAGAGTACAAGGCAGCACCTGAGCTCAGCAGGATGCTTTGTCCCGGACAATGGGTCTGTGGTTTGGCTAATTTCAAAGATCATGAAGGAAAGAGGGAAGTAGTTAGGTTCCCCCAGATAGGAGTGGAAGATCAATTCTGCCCACCTTCCCCTTTTCCTTGATGGAGCCATCCTTCTCCACGTCAACTGTGTGGTCTGACTCCGGGCTGCTCAAGGGTGCCTACAAGGCCCGGGTACCATCACGGCAGGCCTACCTGTGCCATGGCTCAGGCCCATTCGAGTTCTTCCCTGGGATTTTTAATTTTTTTTTTTTTTTAAGGGTTGGTCATTTTCTTCTCTACTTGTAAAGCTATGAGGATTGGCCATCAGGCAGAGCAAATCCAAGTTGCAGAAAGAAACAGGAAGTAGAAAAGGAGGAGATCGGAATTGAGATACTGGAGTCTGTGAGACCTTCACCTTCCCAACACACACACCCTTCCATTGTCACCTGAGTCCCTATGCTCCCCTGAGAGGTAGTGGCAGAGAAGGGAGCAGAAAACCACCGTGGGAATCACTGAGCCGAGAACCAGGAAGGTGTCTGTCTGTGAGGCCCAGAGATGGGTCCTTTTGGCAGGACTAGGCCAAGGAGCAGCCTTCTCTCTGGGGAGCCATCTTGGAATTCCACTCATTTCCCTCAAAGGAAGCCCCTTCTCTGGCTGCCCCGGTCGCCCGGCTCTTGGGTGTTCAACATGGTTGTTCAATATATCCAAGGCTGTTAGCGTCCCCCCACGCCCTTTTAATAAATACATGTCTTTCTTAAGCTGCTCTGACCTAGGTTTTTGTTGTTCACCATTAAGTGAATCTTTATTTATACTGAACGTCTACATTTGGATACATAAGGCCCTGAATTTTCCCTAAGCTCATGTACCATATGGGAGACACAAAGGGACAGTCGGGTGACATGGCTTGTTTAGAAGGGTGATAGACTGTGAAAACATCCAAATGTGAAAACCCCATTCAGGTTGTGCTAGGTGAGTTTTCCTGAAAATCATCATTAGATTAAGAACTTTTCTTTGTGTTTCACAGTGTGAAACGGTGTTTCAATTAAAATACTTTGGAAAAAAAATTCTTTTTTTTTTTTTTTGAAAAATTTTCTTTAATGAGTATGGAAAACCCCGGGATAGAAGAGTCGTTTTTCTTCTGCAGAATTTCTCTGGCTCAGAGTCTCGGTTTGGCATATTTTTATGCTTTTGCTAGTTATTGATTTGACCAATGCGAATCACTCTTTGACAAACAGGGCCGTGTTAATGCTTTAAAAGCTCATTATGAGGATAATGGACACGAAATAAAAAGGAATCAAATGATGTGAATGTAAAAGGCTTTTCCCCTAGACGGTGGAAAATAAATTGAAAATAAATTCAATTAAAATAACACCCAACCTTTTTCTTCCTTCCACAGCGTGATTCCTCTAAGGAAGGTGCCTGAGCTTACACTTTGCTTTGTAGAACTACTTTTCTGCACCCACCCAACCCGGGCAGACCAGTGTGCAGGGTTTGTGCCCCCCAGGAAGTGGCTCTTTGTAGGCACGAGTTCATGGCCTCCCCAGCTCTAGCGACATCTTTTCTTTGGGTTAGAATTCAAGGAACCGCATTCAAATGAGTCAGATTATTGCATCATCAATACCCTTCAGGATCTCTCAGCCTTGTGCCCCCAACTGAAGTCTTGGTCCGGCTGGGTGCGCTATGGCACATGCCTGTAATCTCGGCAGCTTGGGAGGCTGAGGCAGGAAGATTTCGAGTTCAAAGCAAGCCTCAGCAACTTATTGAGCAAGGGTATTACTCAGCAAGACCCTGTCTCTAAATAAAATATTTTAAAAAGGGCTCAGGTGAGGCACCCCTGGGTTCAATCCCTGGTACCAAAAAAAAAAAAAAAAAAAAAAAAAAGACATCTTGGTCCACCCAATTGCTGTTCTAATTTTTCTGATTATAACCCGGCTGCCTCTTCCCCAGGAAGGTTCCTAGCTAGACCTGAGAGTCTCTTGCTTTATTTTTCTTCCTTTGTTGATTTTTTTTTTTCTCCTCTCCACGTCCTTCCTGGAGGTAAGCAGAGGCTGGGTGAGCATCCTTAACCTCCGTGTCTCTCTCCCTTTCAATTTTCCCACTTCCAAAGTTCTCGAGGTTGTACTTTCAAAATGGTTTTGAAATCCATGCGTTTCTTTTCTGCTCAGGTACTTGCAGTCCTAGCCATTGTTAGTCAGTATTAGTTTCCTAGGGCTGCTGTAACAAAGTGCCACCAGCAAACTAAACATACGGTCTTAGCATTCTGGAGGAAAAGGACTCAGAAAATCAAATTGTTAGCAGGACCATGCTCCCTCTGGAACCCATCACTTGATATTCCCAAGTAAAACCAACAGGGGACCCAGTGACTCAGGAGGCTGAGGCAGGAGGATAACCAGTTCAAACCAGCCTCAGCCACTTAGAGAGGTCCCGAGCAACTTGGCACAACCCTGCCTCTAAATAAAATATTAAAAAGGGCTGGGGATGTGTCTCAGTGGTAAAAAGCACCGCTAGGCTCAATTCCTGGTATCAACAACAACAAAAAGACAGCTGTACACTCATGTTTATTTATTACAGCATTATTCCCAAGAGCCAGGATATGGACTCTGCCTCAGTGTCCATCAATGGAAGGTAGAGAACGAAACTGTCTATGAACTCAACGGAAACCTATTCAACCATAGAAAGCATGAAATCCCACCATGTGTGGCAACCTGCATAGACCTGGAGGACGTTATTTCACATGGAATAAGGCTGGTGCAGACAGACAAACCTCTCATTAATCTCATTCGTCAGTGGAATTTGTAAGAGTTGATCTCAACAGAAGTTGAGAATAGAATAGTGGTGAGCAGGGCCTGGGGAGGGGTCAGGCAATCCATACGACTTTGTTGTTTCTTGAAAACAGTTACCAGTGATGCATTACGTATCCCCAAATTGTCAGATGATGTTCAGCGTACTAACCATGTGTACATGATCAAAGTTCAACGTGTTGTATGCACGTCACCCCGAGTTCATCCCTACCCGAGGTGTATACGAATCAAAACATCATAATTGTGCCTACTAAACATGTACAAATACTATGTGTCAATCAAAAATAAAAATGGTGAAAAAAATAGGCCACCAAGAGTGAATGGGGTCTGGTTAATCTCCTGTATTCATCCCCTGGCTCTTTATAGAAATTGTTTGCTGACCCCGGATCTTGCCTGGCCAATGCCCTGGGAACCAGGATCTTGTAGTGTTTTATTTATTGACAAAAACCTTGTAGAGTGCCTGGCACCAAAGAGGTCCCCAAGAGCTATCTGGTAGTAAAATGAATGCATTATTCAATGAATGATTGATTCACAATGACTGTTGGGTGGGAGAAACCAACCCTTTAGTAAGTACTAGCAGAATTTTATGGGGATAGTTAGGCTTTGCTAATCTGGCAGTTTAATAAGTACTTAGAAGTGGTGATGTTTTAGGCAATGACTAGGCACTTGGGGACAGTTTTCCCATGTAAAGCTGATCAAAAGGGCGGGACACAGTGGTGCATGCCTGTAATCCCAGCAGCTTGGGAGGCTGAGGCAGGAGGATCATAAAGCCGGCCGGCTTCAGCAACTTAGTGAGGCCCTAAGCACCTTAGCAAGACCCTGTCTCTAAATAAATTTTTTTTTAAGTCTATGAATATGGCTCAGTGTTTAAGTGTCCCCAGGTTCAATCCCTGATACAAAAAAAAAAAAAAATCTGACCAAGAGGAAAAGGAGATACAAAATGTAATAAAGGTTTTAAGCACAGAAATACTTGTTAAAAGAGTGAGAAAGTTACAGTGGCTTGTTGAAGTTGCACCTGCTGTGTGGTGGAGAGAGGGAAGTGAAGCCAGGGAATAGTCTCTTTGACTTGACATCTTCCACATGCAGGTGGTCTTCCCCAGAGACAGCCAAGTCCTTTCCAAATGGCTGGGTTGTTGCTTTGCCTCTGGCCCAAACAAGACCATCTCTCAGGAGTCCATCTCTGCCTGTATTGCCTCACAAGCAGCAATGGGCAAAGCAACCCAGATGCAGAAGCCTTTCTGTCCCGAGCAGCCCATGGACACTCTGCAGAAAGCCGCTGGACACTGCAGTCTCTGGGGGACAGTCTCAGCTCTCGGGCAGCCACCGTCTCTCACCACAGAGGCACATCCTACAGGCTGTCATTTGAAATTCCACCCCGACTTATATTTTTCCCCCCCAGTGGCTACTATTGAAATGCCTCTTTTCAGAACTGGATGAATCTGAGGTCCCCAATCTACCAGTTGACCTCACTTCTTATAATGCAGTGATACCTTTCAAAATGTCTCCTGGAGACTCTCGGGGAACCAAGTTTCAGGGTAGCGTTAAGCTGAACAGGAGGTCTTTGTGCTGCCCACTTTGGGATGAATTAGAATCCCTTTGTCTTGGGCTGATACTCAGCCTTCCAAAAGGAACGGATCAGGAGAGCTTTTCTTTCCTAGCATTTAGTATTTAAATTTTCTTTGTAATGTAAGTCCTTGAGAGGTGCCTTTGTCCTCTGAATGTGCAGTGGCTTCATGATGGAGCTGGACGCGCTCTTCTTTCCTCCCCCGTAAGCTGTCACCCACTCTTCTCTCACGTCTGTGTTTCAAGGCCACCTTCCTCCCACCCCCTGTCCCTGCACCAGCAGCTGGATGTGCCTGGTGTTAAGGCTCCCAGACCCCCAGCCCCCACCTCCACCAAAATTAAAAAAAAAATCAAATGCTCACATTTGCAAGATGTCGTAAAGTCTTTAAAATTCTTTGTGCAAACCGACATGAAGTACAAGGAGACTCATTCACATGTTTACAGGATGGTGGAGAATTTATTTCCTTAAAAGAATAGCACACAGGTCCTGTGGTTTGCTGAAGATGTCCTGGCACAGCCCTATGTTAGTTAGATGTGACCGTCTTTCAACCTGTCAGTTGCACGCTTTGTCTTTGTGTGGCTTCAGAGCCTCAGAACTCTGAGGTCATTGGAAATGTGGGGACCGGGCCAAACACCCCCTGTTCTTCTCTTCTCTTAACCAATCTACCATTGTTCTCCAGTACAGGTGTTCTGATTTTTTTAAAAGCATGTCTTTTGATTGCAACTTTATATAAAATTATATACTGGGGATTGAACCCAGGGCGCCATATCCCCAGACCTTTTTATGAATTTTATTTACAGTCGGGGTCTCTTAGAGTTGCTTAGGGCCTCAGTAAGTTGCTGCCGAGGCTGGCTTTGAACGGGCAATCTTCCTGCCTCAGCCTCCTGAGATGCTGGGATTACAGGTGTGTGCCACTGTGCCCGGCTTGTTTAGCAACTTTTTCATTTAATTTGCCGTTTGCATCCTGTGCCCCCTGCCCTCCCCTCGAATGGAAGCATCGTGAGGATGGGCGTACATAATGCCGGTCTCCTGATGACCCCACTGTCCTCAGTGCCTGGCCTCCAGGGAGTCCTGCAGTGGGTGAAAGCCCTGAGTAAGGGCTTGTCCAGTGGTGGGAGTGGAAGAATAAGAGCTGTCCCCATGCCAGAGGCATGTACGATGACCTCCCACCCCCGCCATGTTGGGCACTGCTTCAACACCGCAGCCAACCACCTGGCGGCCGGGAAGCCATTCCTCACTCTCCTGTGCGGCGTGGGTCCATGTTGAATGAGACTTCCTGAGTTTCAAGACTCCGAGGGTGAAGGACTGGGTCAGCCTTGCGAGCCATTATCTTCATCTTCCCCGTTCTCCCATTTTTGTATTGGTTCAGCTCTGACTTTTCCTGGGTTCCTTGGGCTTCCTGTTCCCCAGAAGCCCCTTCTGTGACACCAGCCGTGACTGATCCTTGGTCTCTCCGTTTGGGTCCCCGCTGTCAGTAGGAGGGAGCCAGTTTTCTGAGGTTACTGGTGACCATAACATTTTTTTTTAAAGAGAGAAAGAGAATTTTTTAATATTTATTTTTCAGTTTTCGGTGGACACAACATCTTTTATTTTTATGTGGTGCTGAGGATCGAACCCAGCGCCCTGCGCATGCCAGGTGAGCGTGTTACCGCTTGAGCCACTTCCTCAGCCCTGATCATAACATTTATCTTGTTGGTGACCTGGGCGTTGTGTTTTGCAACAGCTGACCTTTCAGGGTCAATCAGGTATCTACCTCAGAAGGACAGATTGGACGTATGAATTCTGGAGCCAGGCAGCCTGGGTTCAAGTCCCAGGGGGAACATTAAGTAGCTGTGCATCCTTGTGTAAGCTACTTAAACTTTCTGTGCCTCGGTTTCCTTGTGGGTAAAATAAGGAGGGTAACAGAGTGCCTTCCTCATCGAATTGTCTCTAGGATGAAACACGTGAAAGCAGACGTGACAACACCTAGCACAGAGTAGGTGCTCAATATGGTCAGCTTCTGTCTCATTCGCTCATGACGACATTCGACTCAGGAGCAGCCTCTTGGAGATGGTTCTTTCCCAGTGCAGAGAGCCTTCTGCTGTGTGTAAGACCTTCTCTGTGGGAAAAGTGTCTGTGGAAAGTGGGGACAGGGCCTGAGCTGCTCTCTGGCCAGCAGAGCCGGAGTCCCACACACTGGGATGGTGGGCATCTGTGTCCCCCGCCACGCAGCAGGGCTGGCTTCTTGGCCTGTCTTCCTGATGGGCTTCGGTATCCCACAGGCTGAGGCCCTGTGCATCAGAGAAGCAGCTCAGGAAACGGGGACTCTGTGGTGGCCTGAGCCGAGGAGAGCAGAGACCAGGAATCCTCAGGCTCAGATGCCAACACCCCCCCACCCCCCATCCCCCCCACCCCCCCACCCCCCCGCGGGGATGGGGCAAGCCACCAAGGAACTGAAGGATTTGCATTCCAGGCCTGATCCCTGCTGGATTGTCATCTGCTTCTTGGGTTGCGAGGACAGGTGTTGTCCTGAGAGACAGGCCAGGACCAGGTGCCAAATGCGCAGCAGCATGGTAGGGGTGTTCAAGCTGTGACACTCCGGAGACCCCAACCACGATTGGCCCTTCCGTGCACCTCGGATCTCAAACCACTGGGCTGATGGCTGCTGGCGGCACATGCCAGCTTTACTTCTCAGGGCTGTTCCTTCGATGGACAGCTTCCTTCAGGCAGTTCTCCTCAGTGGCCAGCAGATGGCGCAGTTTCTCCTGTGTTTCAGCCGGTTTGGGGACTTGCAGAGTATTTCCACTGCTGAGTACCTGAGAAAATGAGCACTGCTTTGAATATAAAATGTAGCAGCCAGAATGCCTAGGAGACCGCAAGTTGGGAGAGCTTTAATTATTATTTTTTTTTTTGCAAACACAAGATGAAATATGCATCAGAATTTACAAAACAATTGGATTTTTAGTATCTCACGCCACCCCACCCCCCACCAAAAAAAGAAAAAAATCAAGATTTATTTTAACCTCCTTTTGGAAAATATAGTAGGCTGCCACTGAGTCCTCTGTCCACTCTTGATGGTTCGATTTTAAATTGGATTATTCGACCTGAGATTGTGGGACAATCTTGTTACAGCTCTGATGATACTGATAATGAAAGTAACAGAAATAAAAATCTAGTTATTTATTAAATGTTGCTGTGGTCTAAACATTTCACATGCACCATCTTGTTTAAACCATAGAACAGCAACATGGTGAAAGAAAACAGTGATTGTAGTGGCAAATCTGGAGATTGTATCAATAACGACATGCCGATTGTCCCAGCAATAACATCTCCTGAAAAAAAGTCAATAAGACTTAACTCAGCAAAATCCAGCATCTCAAGTAAAAACATGCCAATCCTCCCCCTTTGCTTATATATTTATTCTGCTACTGTTTTCCTGTGTCCTGCTTAGCTGGTAGAAATAACACAGGACAGATTATGCACTGAATTAACAACAACAGCAGTAACGGTTATCATTTAGTCAGGCTTTACTGTGTGTCAGGTGCTATTCTGAGAAAATCTTTAAAATCTGACAGCATCATTACAAAGGTACAAACTATTATTACTATTATTATTATTATTATTATTATTATTATTATTTTGAGGCTAAATTGTTCTCACTGAATTGCTCAGGGCCTTGCAAAAATGCCGAATCTGGCCTCCAACTTGCAAACCTCCTGCCTCAGCCTCCTGAGCCACTGGGCCACTGGGAGTACAGGTGTGCACCACCACACACAGCATGAACTCTTCTTAGTCACCACTTTATTGATGAGAGGGGTGAGGCCCAGTCATATTTACTAATGTTCCGGAAGTCCATACAGCTATGAAACAGCCGTCAGTTCCAGAGATGGCAGTCTGATATCTGTCGCTACTCACTGGCCTTCCTTGCCTGAGTGAATTTGCCTCTGTTTATTTCTCTGGTATTGAGGCCGTTTCTTTATTAGCCTGAGATTTCATTTGCTAGAACATTTCTTCAATGTTCTTTCCTCTGTGAGATTTTAAAAAGTGGGTTTATATCCAGGGCACTTCCAAACTAAAAATTCAGTCCCCGTTGGTTAGTTCAAATTTTGGTGTGAGGGATACACTCAGGAGCCCAAGGCAACCTCATGCTTCTAAATTAGTAGGGGGCTTCGACAGTTGGGCAGAGCCAAGGGTGCTGCCAGATGTTCGTCTGGGCAGAGCTGTTTGCATCTTTTTCGAGGGCATCTCTCTTCGCTGTCTCAGAAGCAGTTTCCCTCGCCAGCTCCTGCTTCCTAAGTTGGCGGTGGCTGGTGAGTCTCTTGCTCCTGGAGCTTTGTGGAGGCCGCCCTTGTTGCTCCCCGCTCCACTTTCCCTCATCTCTCCTCCTATTTCAGTCCCACTCTGGGCTCAGTGGGAAGACACCAGTTAGGTGCACACTCCAGCTTCCGGGGTGCTGTCAAGCTTCCTTTTCAACGTTTGGGTTCTGGAAGCACCTCACTGGCCCGGAGGATGGATTTTGGTCAGGAGGGCTTGCTTTCAGGCCTAGCGAAAGTTTCCATCTGGTCAACACAGCTGTCTCTACACAATTAGACCAATGGCTCCCGAGGCCTGGTCAGAAATCCTGTTGTCTCTGCAAATGGGACTGTTGCCAGAATCCTTGACCCCCCGACCCGGCCTTCACCAGGGAGGCCCCATCCCCATTGTCAAAAGCCTCAGATGCTAAGGCTCAGGTGGACCTTTCCTTCATCTCTTCTGCCTGAATCAGAAAGGTCTGTGCCGGGAAGTCGAGCTGTTTCGGGGATCAGCCTCCTGGGGGCGGCTACCCTCAGTATCCATCTCCAACTCTGAGAGTAGCCGAAGCTGCAGGTGGGTCCTGGAATTAAGGGGGATCAAGGCCGGAAAGTCAAGAGCCCTGCTCTCTGCTCAGGAGGTGTTGCATAGGGACACCCCATGTATTTCACACGGAATGTTATTGGGTACCACACCACACACATACACACACACACACACACACACACACACACACGCATTCACCTGTGACCACCATCAAGAAACAGCAGGGGCTAGATGAGGTGGCACGCCTGTAATCCCAGCGGCTCAGGAGGCTGAGGCAAGAGGATCTCAAGTTCAAAGCTAGCCTCAGCAACTTAGCAAGGCCCTAAGCAACTCAGTGAGATCCTGTCTCTAAATAAAATACAGAATAGGGCTGGGGATGGGGCTCAGTGGTAGAGTGCCCCTCCGTTCAATCCCTGGTACCAAAAAAAAAAAAAAAGAGAGAAACAACATGGTTTCTTGGCCAAGCAATTCCTGGAAGCACTGGTTTAAACTATTTTTTTTCCATCAAAACTCTTGATTCTAAAAAAGAAGTCATAGTTTGGAGTGTTTTCTGGGTCTTTTTGGTCAAGGAGTCTCTTCTGGCGATTTCACGGGGCTGGTTGGCTCTTGAACACCGTTTTGGAAACTCCATACTTGATATGTGGTTATAATTGTCACTTTCTGTCCAAGGCAGAAAAGGTTCCTGCCTTTCTGTCAATCAGACAACTCAGCCCATAAAGAGAGGGGGAAAGGGAAGTGGAATGTGGGTGTGTTGCCTGTCACTCCAGTGGGATTAAGGAGCCATGGGCCAGAGCAGGCCTCTGTGTCACAACCAGTCATGCTCTCTTGCTGTTTTAGTCAGCTAGTTCCCTGCTGTGACTAAAGAACCCCACCACAGCAACTGTAGAGGAGGAAAGGTTTATCTGGGGGCTCAGGGTTTCAGAGGTCTCAGACCATAGACAGCAGGCTCCATCCCTCAGGGCTCGAGGGGAGGCAGGACATCATGGAGGAAGAGTGTGGTGGAGGGAAGCAGCTCACATGGTGATCAGGAAGCAGAGAGAGACTCCACTCTCCAGAGACAAATAGAGACCCCAAAGCCACGGCCCCAATGCCCCCTCCTCCAGCCACCCCCACCTGCCTCCAGCCACCACCCAGTTAATCCCATCAGGGATCCATTCACTGGTTGGGTTAAGGCTCTCACAACCCAGTCATTTCTCCTCTGAACCTTCTTGCATCGTCTCACACGTGAGCTTTTGAGGGACAACTCACATCCAAACCATAATACTTGAGCACTTCACAATGCAGGGTTCCAGCCCCCACACTCCAGGTGTTTTCTCCAGGCTCACAATTTCTCTTTGTGAGCATCGTCGCTTGCCCTTACGGCAGCTTTGGGGGCCTGAGCATTTTCCATTTTGCCTGAGCTTCTGATCACCTCCCATGATCTCCATTGGTGTCTGGACCTCCCCTATTCTAATGAGACTGCTGCCCAGGCCGTCTGTGGTCTCTAAAGTTCCCCAAAGCTGGGGATCCTCCAGGGTGCCCAAGAGTGTAGCTAATGCTATGGTGTGGTGGTCTTTGAAGGCAAAGGCAGGACCCAGACTCGGGACATAACTGGAGTTGGGTGTTGGACATCTGATGCTCTTTGTGTCTCCTTGCTTATGAACCTCTCTTACCCCCTCAGGTTCTAGGGACCAGAACCTTCTTCCCTTGCTTGCTCCAGATCTTTCACAAGAAACACAGGACCACTGTAGTGCGGCTATAAAAGTTCAGAGACAAAGTCTGATTTGAAGTCTTTTAGAAGCAGCGGGTTTGGGGCTTAAGTAGGAAGATCTCCAGCATCGTGGAATGATGGATGTTAGTATCTATCTCCTGACCTGTTGACCTGCTTTTTATTCTCCATCTTCCCTGATATAGAAAGTCTAAGACTACGCTGCTGCCCCCCCCCCAGCACCCTACCCTGAGGAGTATGAAAAGGAAAGGCCCCCTGAGATGAAGCCCACCCAGCATGCCAAGACAGGAGGCCACCAGCAAGAGGGAGGTGCTATTGTGTTGGTGTGTCTCCGTGCCAAATGCATAGGGATGCTAGATGCACGGTACACGCCATCCCCTGCTCAGATGAAGGGCTTCAGTCACATCTGGGGTCAGGATGTTAGGAATGAACAGAGATGAGAAGGCTCTCAGACACCAGCCCAGACACAAGAACAAAATACATTAGCCTTCACTAGATCCTTTTCTAAAAGGGGAGAAAATGGGCGAGGAGCATTATCAGAGCATTTTCCAAAATTAGAGAATGCACTGTAGATTAGGCAAAAATCGTGCATCAAGGTTAAATTTCCTGAATGGTATAACCGCCATGCAGCTACATACAAGAGCGTCTTTATTCTTAGGAAGTACATACTGAGGTGTGTGTGGTTCTGTTTATGCATGTTCATACCTACACCCATTCAGTACATAACCCAGGGGCCAAGGGACATGAGGAGGTGTGAAATCCAGTCTCCAATGGCTCCTAAAAATAAATACTAATACTTATGTGTCAGAAACAAATTGTAAAAGGAAGTGAATCACTGTCAAGAATGTATGGGTTCCCTGCATTTATTCATTGCATTTTTCTGTATGTTAGAAATTATCCCAAAATATTGCCCAAGGAGTGCCCAAGACAAGATTTAAAAAAATTATTATTTTTTTTAGTTCCATATGATAGTAGAATGTATTTTGACCTAACATACATACATGGAGTATGACTCCCCATTTTTGTGGTTGGACATGATGTGGAGTTTCACTGGTCTTGTATTCATATATGAACACAGGAAAGTTACGTCTGATTCATTCCACTGTCTTTCCTATTCCCATCCTCCTCCCTTCCTTTCATTCCCCTTTGTCTAATCCAGTGAACTTTCATTTCCCCTCCCCTTCTTGTCTGTTAACATCTGCATATCAGAGAGAACCTCTGGCCTTTGGTTTTGGGGGATTGGCTTATTTTGCTTAGCATGAAAGTCTCAAATTCTATCCATTCACTGGCAAATGCCATCATCTCCTTCTCCTCTATGGCTGAGTAACATTCCATTGTGAATATGTACCACATTTTCTTTATCCATTCATCTATTGAAGGACATCTAGGTTGGTTCCCCAGTATAGCTATTATGAGTTGAGCTGCTATGAACATTGATGTGGCTACATCTCTGTACTATTCTGATTCTAAATCCTTTGGGGATATACTGAGGAGCGGGATAACTGGGTCAAATGGTGGTTCCAACCCAACTTTTCTGAGGAATCTCCATACCTGCTTTCCAGAGTGGTTGCACCCCTTTGCAATCCCACTAGTAATGTATGAGTGGACCCGTTTCCAGCATTTATTGTTACTTGTACTCTTGATAATTGCCATTCTGATCGGAGTGAGATGAAATCTCAGTGTCGTTTTAATTTGCATTTCTCTAATCTCTAGAGATTTTCTTTCATATATTTGTTGATGATTGGTATTTCTTCTCCTGTGAAGTGTCAGTTCCTTAGTCCATTTATTGATTGGGTCTTGGTCTTTTTTTTTTTTTTTTTTTTTTGATAAGTTTTTTGAGTTCTCTATATATCCTGGAGATGAATGCTCTATCTGAGGTGCAGGTGGCAAAAGATTCCCTCCCATTCTGTAGGCTCTCTCTTCATGTTCTTGATTGTTTCCTTTGCTGTGAAGAAACGTTCTAGTTTTATTTCATCCCGTTTGTTGATTGTTGATTTTACTTATGGTGCTTTAGGAGTCTTGTCAAGGAATTTGGTTTCTAGGCTGACATGATGGAGATTTGGACCTACATTTTCTTCTAGTATGCACGGGGTCTCGGGTAAATACATGATTTAATCTGAGATGTAAACAAGCAAACATATACCCCTGGACCACAAATCTATAGAAACTAGTTTGCTTATTTGTCTCCGTTCCCCCCAGACCAGGAGTGCCATTGTTGCTCCAGGGCTGGATGACGAGCCGGGTGTCTGGTACAGGTCTGCATCCGTCGTCTTCTCCTCCTTCTTCCTAGAGTACTTCAGAGGAGCAGTGGTCCCATGGGTGGAATCCTGACTGACAGGTAGAGGCACAGAGAGAGCAGACAGAACAACAGCTGCCCCAGTGAGAGACAGCAGGTCTTCTGCCTCACCTAGAGAGTTCTCCCTGTTTTTATGAATGCTCACCTTATATTTTTTTTCCAAGAGCTGTTTATTTTTTAATTGGCATATTATAATTATATACAAACCTTACTGCAAAGTCGGTGAACTCCAACCCAGCCTCCTTAGATCTCCTGGCTCTATGATTGACACACAGGCATGCTACAAAGAAATGAGCAAGTTCCACGATTATCTGTGCCTGATGATTACAAATTGGTCATACAGATAATTACCCCAGTGGTGCCTGACACCTGCCCCAGATGGATCTGTGAGCTGCCTCCCATTTCTCCTCATCAGTTGGTGGACACTCGCAGCCATCAGGGCCCACCTTGAGAATCCCTGGGGATGCTGCTGCTGCCACCTCTGCATGTTCCTCTGGCTCTCCTTCACAGGGAGCCCGTGGGCAGCTGGCATTGGGCAATGTGAGAAGAGCTTCTATTTTCAAAACCTGTTCTACTTTGTCACTTGGACCCCAAAGCCCCTTCCCTGTTCAGGCCAGAACCTCTGCATTTTCCTCAGGAACCTGTGATTCCACCCTGAGCTAGAGTTTTGCCAAGTCTTGCATGTGAAAAAAATATATGCACAGATAAATCAAGATAAGACCAACAGATTCTGTCTGTCACCTGCCAGCCAACTGCATAGTCTCAAACTCAGCCCGTAGTTTCAGCTGATAGCCAAACCCAACACTGTCTTCTGTTTCCCCTAGTGTTTTCAGCAAAGATGCTTTTTTTGCTCCTGGGTTGCTCTGCGTATGAGTGGATTTAAACAGTTTTTAGGAGATGATGGTGGGGGTAGAAACAGTAACAGAAGTTGGAGTCATTGCTTAGTGCTGTCCAAGATCCATCTGTTCAGGTCCATCCAACCATTAAGTCCTAGTGTCTTCTCACCCTGTAGATGAGGAATCCTGATGCCAGGCACAGTGGCACACACCTGTCATCCCAGTGGCTTGGGAGGCTGAGGCAGGAGGATCGTGTGTTCAAAGCCAGCCTCAGCAGCTTTGCAAGGCCCTAAGCAACTCGGCGAAATCCTGTCTCAAAATGATTTTTAAAAAGGTCTGGGGATGTGTCTCAGTGGTTAAGAGCCTCTGGGTTCAATCCCTTGAAGCCCTAAAGGGTAAATAACTTGCTCAAGATCTCATGGTTCACAGGCAGTGGGACTTGAACAGGTATCCAGAGATGTGTAACACCCAAGCCAATTTCCTTACCCCACTTTATGATGTTGTTCCCCTGCACTCAAACTGCAGAACGGAAGGGGAGACTGGTTCTGTCTGCCAGCATCTGTGCCCTAGGGAAGGCAGCCCTGCCCATCATGACCTGCTCCCTGTCCCCTATCAGGAGAGGCAGTGGACCCTTCTGAGTCATATTTACATACACCAGTGACTATGTGAACAATTTCAAGGATGAACCTTTAAAAAAAAAATCAACTTTGAAGGACTCAGTGGAAGACATGAAACACCCAATTCATTCACGTTTTATCACCAACTTTGGAATCTGTTGAATATTTTGCATACGGAACTCTCCACCTCTATTGTGGGCTCTGGCTGACGGGAGATTGAGTTGACCTCCCCTAGAGTTCTGCTGAGCCAAGGGATGCACAGATATCTCAAGAGTGTGTTGATTCACCCCAAAAGTTAGTCTGAGAATGAACAACTACGCTAGACAACACAAAGTGTAGATTCTTCCGGAGTTGATGATGGGAATTGCTGAGTGGGTTTCAGGTGACGGGCTTGTTGCTTCTCTCTGTTGCTGAGTTCCCAATTCCTGCTCCGAAAATACAGGTAAAAATTTACGATCTGACAGATGCTCAGTTAGCCTGTGTTTTGTACCCACGATAAACACTTCTCTTAATTCCCTCTCAATTATGCCCAGGCATTAACTAATACTGACTAACTACAACCCCCAAATAATTATTACTGTCTGTTCCCTTTGTAAATATAATTCCAGTGTGGAGCTAGAAGAATAATGGCATATTTACAGAAGGCAGCTAATTAAACTGAATTCCAATTGTTTGCACGTTGCCAGAAGGAGACATTTTCAACAGCAAAAATTGGGTGGATGCTGTCTGCTTACCAGGAACAACTGGAGGTAGCATAACTCAGGGTTCCCAAGACAAAAATTCAGTGGAATTCAAATTTACACAAGCAATAAAAATCTCATTAAGGACGATATCAAGATGTTTTTAACGTAGCCCTGCCATGAAAAGGGGTATCACATTGGTGGGCTTATTTAAGGAACAAGATCTATTCTTTGTTTGTGCAAGGGACTCTTAGACAACCCTAGAAGTACCTTTTTATCTGATTTTTGCATCTTTTCCAGTATAATGAAACTATCTCACCATCCTCAGCCTTACAATTTCTAAATTACACAATAGATCTGAGCATGATCGAACCCCCAGTGCCCAAATTAGGAAAGTTCAAACACCTATCGTTTATTCCTTCTCTCCCATCTGTTTCCCATTTATTTCGGGAATTTGGTCTTAAGTGCCACATGACCTTTCCTAGAGAAGCAGGGGTGCCCCTGGGGTGTGACTTCTGGAGCTGAGCTGGGCTCATTAGCAGGAGACACACGGATGGAAAATCCTCTGACAGATTTAGGTTTGAAAGCATGTCTTCACTTTGCCTTCTCTTCTGGATTTATAGCTTGTCCCAACTCAACCCCAATACAAACCACCCCTTCCCGAAATAACAAAAAAAGGAGCCCCCCGCCCCATCTAGCATTGGAAACCTCCCTGTTCTGCAGCTATAGGGGAAATTGTGTTTCCCTCCTCAGAGCTCCAGGAGAGGAACCCAGGAGCCTCTGGGTGCTTAGACACTTTGCTTGCAGAATCTTTTCCAATCACATCTCTTCACTGCGTCTGGATGTCGTGCTGAGAGTTCTTCCTGCCTCCACCTATTTCCTGAATTTGTTTCCATCTACTGGAAGTGGTGATTTGGCAGGCCTGGGCCCCTTTTCCGTGTTTAATTAATTCCTCTAATTTTGTGGTAAATGAGAATAATGGGACTTAATTTTGCTATTTATGTAAAATTGATTGGTAATTACGGGGAGCACAGGAGATCTGGCTTTGCAAACGAAAATTAAGTGACCTCTCCGTCGTGGCGCCTTGGCAGGCCTCGTTCACACATCGGGAAAAAGGTGGCTGCAAAGCCCGCGATCCGGGGCGATGGATGTGGGGCTTGTGACTTTTGCAGAAATTGAAATGCGGAAAATGTGTGGGATTCTGTTGAAAGGCCTAAGTGAGCTCCTACCCGAGCCATCTACAAGATGGCCTGGGCAGGACAGATGACCTGTTGACTGGTTTTTACCATCCCCTATTTGGTATGGTTTGGTCACCTTATTTCAGTACATTTCCATCTCTGTGCCCTGGCTGAGGCGGATGGGGGCTGGGGGAGATGGTCTCTTGCTAGAGGTATTTTATGTGAAAGAAGATCTCACGGGGTGCTCTCAAGATGGAAAGGTTTTAGAATTGTTATTTTCTCCCTTTTTGGAGCTTTGGCTACGGTTCCAGATTGATGTCCGGTTTTTGGTAAATGATAGGGTAAAACTTGCACTGGAAGAAATGAGAACTGGCTCATTGTAAGCTGAGATCCAGCCCTATGTGTCTCCATCTATGTGGCTGTATCTGTCTCTATAAGTGCCTCCCCCCATTCTCTCTCCCTCTCCCAGGCTGAAGAAATTTAAGCATTTGACCTTAGCCGTGATGATCATTACTAACTCTCAAGATTTAGTTGTTGTTATGATGACTTTTTTTTTTTTTCCTAAAAAAAAAAAAAATTAACATGTTTTGCTTCTTCGGGGCTTCATCAAAACTCAGTTTCTTACTGAATAGCAGGCAACGTCCTTGACTAGTTGGGAAGCAGGATTGGTGGGTCCGTGCTCTTGAAAGATGAGACACGGTGGGGTACTGTCACCCTACAGTGCTAGAGCAAGGAAATTTCAGGTGAAACCCAAGAGACCTCGCATTCCTGGAAACTGATGTACGACTGCAGTGACCCATGGGAGTAGATAAATACGATTTAGCCACACACAGCTATGGAAAATGATGGATGGTCTCTTCATGGGTCAACACTAAATACTATGCATGTGATAAACAGCTCATTCTGGGAGCCCTGTAAATAATAGCTTAAATCGTGCAAAAAATCACTCCTTGGTATTAAGGTGCTTTTACCTCGGTACCACTCTTTGGGTCCTTCCTCGTTTCTGCATGAAGGTGCAACTGGGAGCAGTAGCTGGTGATGTTTATTTGCCCTAAGCTAATGTGTTTTCCTCCAATAGAGTAATTCGCTCTATTCTGTGCTTATAAGTCCAGGCAGAGTTAACCAAGCGCTTTCCATTTAAGAAGGCTTTGTCCTTGCTGAAAACAAGATCAGGGTGCCCAGGACACAAACCCTGGCAGCAGGATGGGTCCTGGCTTGGTCATTCAGGTATCCACTGGCCGTGGTCCATTTAGAACCAGATCATAAGGGATCGGGCTAAGCATGAGAAGGGCCTTGCCACATTCCAGCACTGAGGTTTAAGATGGAGAATAGAGACAATAAAGAGGTCTGGGGAGCAGTCACAAGTATCACTGCCTGATGAAAAATATTTCCTTAATTTTTTAAATTGATTCCACACCTATGGTCTTCCCAAATAGTTTTCAAAGCATTAAAATGTAAGGATTACGGGGCTCAGTGGCTTGGAGGCTGAGGCAGGGGGATCACGAGTTCAAAGTCAGCCTCAGCAAAAGCAAGGCCCTAAGCAACTCAGAGAGACCCTGTCTCTAAATAAAATATAAAATAGGCTGGGGATGGGGCTCAGTGGTTGAGTGCTCCTTAAGAACCCTGGTACCTTCTCCCGACTCCAGAAAAAAAAAAGCCCTTAGCAATTGATAAGGCCTTCCTGGGAAACAGATTTCAAGTACCCAGGCAAAACCTCACATTCATTTATTTGGATTTTTTCCCCCTTTCTTCAAAAATGTTTACGTTATGATAAATCAAATAGTCATTTCTTTCATTCTTTTTTTTTTCTATTGGGAATTGAACCCAGGGGTGCTTAACCCCTGAGCCACATTCTCAGCCCTTTTTATTTTTTTATTTTGAGACAGGGTCTCGCTAAATTGCTTAGGCCTCCCTGAGTTGCTGAGGCTGTCTTTGAACTCATGCTCCTCCTGCCTCAGCCTCCTAAACTGCTGGGATGACAGGTGTGGGCCACCTTGCCCCCGCTCTAGTAGTCATCACTGTTTGTTAAAATCAGGAATTCAGGAGATCTGGGAAAGACGGTAAATACAGCAGCAGCGCTAACAGTGTCTGGATTTTTTTTTTTTTTTTTAATCTTCACATAAAATTCTTTAACAAAACCAAAACTCATGGTTTTAGAATAAAACAAGTGATAAAGTACACCTTGAACTCAGAATATAAGCAGGTGTCAGCCCCTGTATGAGAGAAGGTGGGAAAAAAATAGGAAAAAAATTGAGAATCGCAAAACCCCCAAAGAGCCACAGGTCCTTCCTGGAGGTAGGGTGATTAAGAACTGGCCGTCACACTGGGTCCTGCTCTGTCCCACCACAGGGGGAGCCTGACAGGGCCTGAGGAGCTGGGGCAGTCTCGTCCACATGAACAGTCCACACTGAGCCCCGGGGTCCTTCTGGGACAGGCCTCTGCACTCAGGAGAATCCTCTGGGAGGGGAATCCAGGTTGACCAGGCCGGGGACAACAGAAGTGTCGGAAGGAGAAGGTCTGTGTAAGAGTGGGAGGGAGGAGCAAAGCAAAGGAATCCCCCCAAGCTGGCCACTGTATTTTGAATACTACATCAAACCAAATGAACAGGGAGTTCTGTGAAATGAACCAACAACGAGAACCTCCTTCCCTGAAACTGGTGTTATGGTTCAGATCTAGAATGTTCCATAAAAGGCTCAGAGGTTGAAAGTATGATCCCCAGTTCAGAGGTAGGGCTCTTGGGCAATGATTGGGTCATGAGGGCCCACTGATCCTCATGGGTGGATTAATCCACTTGTACTTGAATAGGCTACTCCCTGCTTCCCACCCGCCATGAGCTGAGGAGCTGTCCTTCACCAGGCCCTTCCGCCATGACGTCAGCTGGCCAGGGAGTGATCCTCTACAAAGCTGAACCAAGATAAATCTTTCATCCTCTACGTCATTCTCTTCAGGTATTTCGATCATAGCAGCAAAAAGCGGATGAATGCAACAAGCTTATGTCTAAAAGTTGAAGGAGACTGATTGGACATAGATAGGGAGGTATCCAGGTCAGACCCCACAGATGCCATAGCAGCAAACAAGCAAACACAGAGCAGTGGGAAAAGAGGAAATAAGAATAGAGGAATAGATAGATACTCACTGAAGATGGAAGCGTGTCAGAAATAGATGCTGAAAGAACAGATTGAAACTGGGACATTCTATTTCCAAAATCTTAAAAAAAAGGACTTAAAATGATGTAAGATATGGAAGAGTGATATAAGTAAAAAATTAAAAAATTCAAATTAGATGACAGGAATCAAGGAAGAATTTCAATTAAAAAGGAAAGAAGGGTCATTTTAGGAATAGTGGCTCAACTTGAAGGAATAGAAGAGTGAATAAACACAACATATTGTCTTCAGAAAAAAATAAATGATAGAAGAAGATGTCTGTAATTCCTGAAGTGGGGGAGGCTGAGACAAGAGGATCACAGATGTGAGGCCAGCCTCAGCAACTCATCAAGACACTACCTCAAAATAAATAAATAAATAAACAAACAAACAAATAAATAAATAGCTAGCTGGTGGTAGAGAGCTCTTGGGTTCAATGTCCATTTCTGAGGAGTGAGGGGGAGTGATAAAAAGATAGGGATTTTTTTAAAGATCCCAAAGAAATAATCACATGCTATTGACAAATAATATTAAAGATAGACAAAGATCTAGTGTATAGGTAAGAAGAATTTCTTTAAAAAAAAAAAAAAGGAAACTGAAGGAAGGGAATAAAACACTGATAAGTATGAAATTTTTCCTGGAGTTAAAAAAATGTTAAATTTCACATTGAAAAAGGCACACTTTTAAACATCAACCAACAATAAGATATATTCCAATAAAATGTCTGGATTTTTCTTTTTAAGGCAAACATTTGGGTATCTAGACAAAAGGAGCATTTGACCTTGAAGGGAAAGTGTTAGATTCAATTGTACATTTTGATAGCAACCTTTTAATGGCAGAAGAAATCAAATAAAGAAGACAAGAGGAAAGAGTTAATAGCTGCCACAAAAGGGCCTTCTAATATAAAGAGCATAGGCAATGATCAATGTATACCTAGGTATTATTTTAATTATTATAATTATCAGTATCAGGGGATGTATTTTCCAGTGAGTGTGTGTGTTGTCATTTTTTAAAAGAATCTGGAGAATCATCTTTAGATCACCAAAACGACTAGAGACGTCTGTATAAGGACTGGCCCTGTTACTTATATGTCTGTAAATAAAAAGGGAAGATTATGGTGACTGATGGCTGTGTGCTCTGACAAAGCCAACACAGTACAATCACCAAAGGAGGAGGCAAATGGAAGATAGTCAGTCAAAAAATATTTTGACTATTTTCAGTAAAAATAATAGGTGGTGTTTAGGACTGCGACTCTGAGACTGATTTATGTATAAAGATGTAATCTAGGAAAAGGAAGGTAAAATTCCTGCAGCTCCAAGTTCGAGTTAAAAATATAAATCCGCAAAGCATTTGAGCAAGAGCGTGAGTGATTGTTAGCATCCAAAATAGCAAAAAAAAGACATGATGAGTCTCCAGGTGAAGCGGCACCTTGCCACCATCGGTCTTAGCTGAAGGGATCATCGGCCTGACTGTGAGGGGGTCTCTGAGTCTAGGTGTCAGTTACCAGAAATAACCCAGGACAGAAGAGGCTCTGGAGAGGAAGCAGCCCACAAAGTCCAGATGGTGAGGAGCTCCACATACCAAATGGCACAGGCTCCTCACAAATGCCTGGTAAGGGAAAAAAGAAAATAACAACTATTTCCCTCACTGAAAATCATCTCAACTAGGAGACCTTCTTTTCCTCGCTTCTTAGCAGAGTTCTAGAAGAATTACTAAAGAATCACCAGGCTTGGCAGTGCCTGTCTGTCATCCCAGCCGCTCAGGGGCCGAGGCAGGAGGATCGTGAGTTCAAGGACAGCCCCAGCAACTTAGCAAGGGCCTAAGCAAGATAGTGAGACCCTGACTCAACATAAAAAATAAAAAGGGCTGGGGATGTGACTCAGTGGTTAAGCACCCCTGGATTCAATCTCCAGTACCAAAGATGATGATGATTATTATTAGTAGTAGTAGTAGTAGCAGTAGTAGTAGTATTAAAGAATCAGCCATCCTTCAGAATTCACTGGGGACTGGGTCCCCACCTTATGCTTAAGTCCCTTAAATGAGATGACATGCTATTTTCATACACATATGTACATCTTCCCATATACTTTAAATCATCTATAGATTACTCATAATACCTAACATAATGTCAATGTTATATAAATCATTATCAGACCATATCATTTACACAATAATGACAAAAAGCTTATACATGGTGCAATCACCGTTACTTTTTCCAAATATTTTTGATTCATGGTTGGTGAATCCTTGGATGCAGAACCTGCAGATATGGATGGCTGCCTGTACTTTAAATCTTCAGGATATTATTTAAAACCTTGATTACATAATAAGAAAATTTAGGAAAGATTTGAGGATTCATCTCACGACATGATAGAGAAAGCCATTACTTATGGATAGCCTGACCCGTATCTGGTACTGTAATAAAGAGCCTGATGCGGGTCATCTGTGAACTTCACAGGTCTGTGAAATAGTGAATGGGATCTCCATTTTACAGAGAAGTACCTCACACAAGATGCCCAACTAATTTAGGGCTGAGTCCACGTGCTAACTCAGACTCGGGGACTTCGTAGCTCAAAATTTTCATTGTCTAAAAAGCTAACATTGAAATGTCTAATAGGAAGTAGATATTTTAACCTTAATGCTATCACTTAGGAATCAATATGGTTGTTTGTATTAATATTATTTTAATTATTATTGAGACATGACATTAGAAAAAAAATGATGTAGGACTACTATTTTAGTTCAAACCAAATAGTATGGCAGTGGACACCAGAGAGATTTATATCAGGCATTCTTTTTTTCTTTTTTTTTTTTTTTTTGTACCAGGGATTTACCCAGGGGCACTTAACCACTGAGTCACATCCCCAGCCCTTTTAATTTTATGTGTGTGTGTGCATTTTTAAATTTCATATATATACATGTGTGTGTGTGTGTGTGTGTATACACACTTTTGAGACAAGGTCTAAGTTGCTTAGGCTGCTTTGAACTCATAATCCTCCTGCCTCAGCCTCCCAAGTACCTGGGATTACAGGTGTACCATGCCTGGCTCAGACATTAATTTTTGCTCAGGAAAGATACCATATTTTTGAAGTCTTTTTCTGTGCTTTGAGAATGGTCAACCAGTGTTGCTCAACATTTTAATGCTTTCAATCTTATTTTGCATCTCCCTTTTGATGCAGATTTTGTAGAGCTACTTACTTAAAATCACAGTTTCTGATACAATCAGAATGAGAAGCTTTTGACAACGCCCGCCAAAGGCCAAGTGAGAAGCCATAAGACAGTCATCAGTATTCCGTAACTGGTGCTTTGTACCATGGAACTAAGCCCATGGAAGAAAATCACTTCTTAGATGCCATGTCAACAGAACTGGGTCCTCAGCTTAGCACAGCCCAGACATTCCATGCATGGTAAACAGGAAGTCGTCTCTGAAAATGGCACTGGTTTCAGGGGAATTTCTCATTCAGATTCGGGGCTGGGAGGGGGCACAAACAGCTACAATCCATTTCACCTATCTCTTTATTCAGATGCCACCATGGGGAACAGCGTGATCTTGGAGCACCATAATCCACCCCCGAGGTTTCTGGAGGGGATTGCAATAATAATATTTCAATTTGCTATAAGGCCAAGAGTTTCATCTGCAGAACTTTTTCTCTTCCTTTCTATTTCCTTTCCTGTCCAACTCATTCTCTCTCAGCTTAAAGCCCATCTTGAAGTGGTGTTAAATCTAATACCACTCTCAGATTTCATCAATCTTTGGAGTTGGCCAGGGCTGCATAGAGTAAAAAGGGAAGCCAAAAAGGAAAAAAAAAATGGGCCTCTATAAATTAGAGATTGGAAAGTACCTATTAGAACACTCAGATTCTGACAGAATTTCCCCTTCCCATCTACCAGGCTTGAAATTGAACTGGTGTTCGTCTCTGAATGGCCTGGGAGAATTTTAAAGTCTCCTAGTGGTTCAGATTCCTTTCTTATGCTGCCTCAATGTCTTCAATTGGATTTAAAAAACAAAGGATGAGGGCCGGGGTTGTGGCTCAGTGGTAGAACACTTGCCTAGCTTGCATGAGGCACTGGGTTCGATCCCCAGCACCACATAAAGATACAAACAAATAAAATAAAGGTATTGTGTCCATTTACAACAACAACAACAACAACAATAATAATAATAGGTGAATTTTGCCACATTTCAGATTCATTGAGATTGCAGGTTTTCTCCTTCATTTACCCATTGTTGATTTAGTCTCTGTCCTGGAGGACTCTGGGCGCTACAGAAATTAACGTAGATGAACTTGGACCCCTGCCAAGGAAATTGGAGAGCTACTGAGCAGCATTTCACGTTGAAGGTCAGTGCGTTTTCAACAATATAGGGGAAAATAAAAAAGGCTAGCGGTGGGAATATTTCAGACCCAGGAAAAGAGAAGGCCAACGAAAGCCGTGTTCTTTAAATTGGAAGATGTTGTGGAGGAGGGGAATTTTTAAGAGCTATTTAAGTGATGGACGAGACGCGGCTAACATCCAAAGAATTCTGTGTTCCTGAAGGAAATGCTTTCAAATTACTTGGGTATTACCAAAAGAGGTTCTACAAAAATACACAGATCTGTGAGAAGTGGTTCTTGAACCCTGACCATGCATCTGTTCTTGACATAATCTCCACTTGTGAATGTCGGTGTGAGCACATGTTTGGGGGATCCATTTGTAGTTGGTGCAGGCAATCATTTTAAGGATGACGTCCAGTAAAATCCATAGAATCGTTGAAAAATGTAATATATTCGCACAGTGAAGAGTCTTTGGAATTGATTAGGGTGCTTCGAAATGACTTGGTAAAGGTGAAGTGTCATCTCTTCAGACAAATGGGTTTAGTTATCTGAATGAAAGATTTGTATGGGAAATGATCATGTTCTTTTTTTTCACTATAAACTTTCAGACTGCAATTTTTCATTGTGATTGGGCCTTTCTTATTATATTTTATTTGAAAATTCTTTCATTTCTCTTTGAATTTTTAGGGGGAACTTGGTTATCAGAATCTTGTAATCTTCAGCAAATACTTATATTCTTTATCATTTGCTTATTTTAGCAATAAGTAAATCTTATTTGAACAACAGATTTAATCCAGGTCTTCAAACATTGGTTGAGTGGTCTACATTAGTCGTTTAATATTTCTAGACTTCAGGGTCCCGTTTCTGCAAAATCTAACGTATCTGTCTTATAAATTTTATTTCCCCCAATAGTAGATGAACAGATCAATGAATAGGTGGGCTCAGGAACTCAGTAGGATAGATTCATGGTTGAGTGTCTACATGGACACCTGGGTGCACAGATGAATGCAGGATTGGATGTATGGATGGTTGCATGAATTAAAAGATGACTGAAGGTGGTTGGAAGGAGACACACAATCACCTGCTCTTATGAAATTAAAACAAATTCAACTGAGGAAAAATACTCTGAAATAAAACTGAGAAACTTTGAAAATTCATAGAAATGTTTCTTCGCTCCCCAAAGAAAATACAGTGCTTAAAGGTTGTTTTTTTTTTTTTTAATTTTTCAATTTAAGCATTCTGGTCTGTAGTATCAATAAGAAAGACACAGTTGTACTTTAACTCATTTTGAGAAAATACAGATATGATGCTCAAAGATGGCAGACAGCTGACAACTCAGTAGCCATTTGAACCATCATGTAGTCTAGCAATAGCATCCTTGTGTAACCTATCATATAAAATTGTCAACTCCTGCACATGCACATCATTGTTTCAAAAGACCAAAGTCACCAGTATCTGTATCTGCATGGCCTCTGATTCACCTGTGATGAATTAAACTGATCCCTCACAAAATATGGCTCCAGGAAAACTCTGTCCTTTGGGTCAGAGGGGAGTCTGAGGCTAGCACTTGCCAACATCAAAAATGACTCTGACCAGCATAGGAGAGAACTTTAAATATGTCACTATTGCATCTGAAACACAGTGATGACTGAGACTCTGCTGAAGTCCTCCTTACTACTAAATATTTTTAAAATAAATCAAAAATGATTTGTGACGAGCCCTAGATCATGTTTCACGTGCTAGATCATGTTTAATGCTTCCACGGCCTCTGCCCATGCATTGCATATGGTGGCTGCCTCAGAGGGAGCGTCCTCCATCTTTGTAAGAACTTTTCAGTCCACAGAACAACCTCCTACTATTTATCTCGTAATCCAGTCCACTTCATGGCTGGGTCTGTAAAGAGAGGCACTGGTTATGGTTTAGGTCTGAAGTCCCCCCCCCACCAAAAAAAAAAAGCTCACGTGTGTGACAATGCAAGAAAATTTTGAGGTGAAATGACTGGGTTATAAAAAACTTAACCTAATTAGTTAATTAAGTGAATTAATCTACTGATATGGATTAACTGGTCAATAATGGTAGGCAGGGAGTGTGACTGAGGCCACAGGTCACTGGAGCTGTGCCTTTGGGGCTTACATTCCATCCCTGGTGAGCAGCGCTTTCCTTCCTTGTTACTGTGTCCTGAGCTGGTTTTCCCCACTGAGCCCTTCCGCCATGATGTTCTGCCTCACCTTGGACCCAGAGCAATGGAGTGGGCCGTCTTTAGACTGATACTTCTGAAACTGTGAGCCCCCAATAAACTTTTTCTCTGGTAATTGTTCTTGTCAGATCTTTGGGTCAGAGTGATGAAACAGCTGACTTAAAAACAGTCCTGAACATCAGTCTGAAGGGTTCCTGGGGCCACTCAGAGTTCCACAGCACATGGGAAGCCAACAGGGAGAGCCATTGTTGTGTTAATTTGTTTTGTTAGATTAATGATTCTCCTGTTAATATTTAACCTTTTGTCAAATGGTGATGCATAGGGTTGTACATCTAGATCAATACAAATGAATAATGGGGCAGGCATATTTTTTCCATCTCATTTCTTTTCCCTCTAGTACATAACCCTCGGTTTTATTGACAGCGTGTTTCCAACGGGTCCATAATTAATTAGAGAATGACGTATCCTTTCACCACATGAAAAGAAACACCAATGTGCCCCCTTTGATCTGGACTTGGATGAGTAGAGACGTTTCTTAGGGGTCTGGATTGAGGGGAAGGGGTGGTAAGCAGATCAGGTGCTGTGTACTGTGTGCAAAGAGACAAAGCTGTAAGCTTGAATGTGTTTCAGAGGTGAGCAGCATTTGGATGATATTGGCAGTGAAGCTAAATAAGAAATGAAACCTGGGAATTGTTTCCAACAGAACAGTCGAAAATGACCAGTTCTTCTCCCCGAATCGGGAAGGGAGGTAGAGTGAGCTTTCCTCGATCCCTGACAATATCATTTTGCCAGCTCTTACTCTTAAAAGCATCCTCGTTTCCCCATTCTGTCAATAAAGATGTTCAGGACAAAGTTTTCCCTCTGTATAATGCAATATTAAGAGTCAGCCAACTTCACCACCACATGGGGTTCAAGTTTCTGATTCCAAATTCACGTTTCTTTTTTATTTATTTATTTTTAAAATTTTTGTCATTTTTTTTTTTTTGGTACTGGGGATTGAACCCAGGGCCTTATGCATGGGAGGCAAGCACTCTACCAACCAAACTATAGCCCCAGACCTCAAATTCACATTTCTAATCATGATTCTGAGCTTCCTACTTTGTTGTCTGTGTCTGCCTCTCCCCAGCTGCATGATGTCTTTACTTCTCTCCTACAAATCTGCCTCCTCCTCCTCCTCTCTTTCTACAGTCTGGCTCCCGTCAGCATCTCTTTTCTCCAAGTTCACATGGTACAGATCATCCACATGCAAAGACAGATGAGCAAATTTTAGTTCCAGATTCCCAGAAGAACCCATGTGGCCCTACTTGGACCAGGTGGTCCAAGGTGACGGTAGATAGCACACCGCCTCCATGGGTGTGGAAGGAAGCATGAGGTGTGAGAAGGCGGACAACCGTGCCCTAGGCAGACCGTCCACGATGTGTCTCCTCCAACGAGGCACCTTATGGAGGTGTGCTGAACGGAAAGAAAGAGAATTGGGATGGATGATTTACACTTAATTGTAAATTGTAACTTTCTTCTTGAGGGCACCTAAATTGAAGAAACAGAATAATTATAACAGCATTTTCATAAATTAAAGAGTATCGGGCTTCACCCGAGTCACGGCTGGGTGCCCAACACAGCGGGGGTTTAATAAAAGCTTGTTAACTGTCTAGAACTCTGTTGAATTTAATTTAGCTTGATTTAGCACGGCCTACATGCAAAGTGCTCGGCCACAGTCGTGTTGCCTGATATTTGCCGTCTTGGTGAGAACTTAAAAGTGTTATTTCTCTCTTTTACAACACGGAGATATTATTTCCCCCCAAAGCTTCATTCACGTGTTGGGGGAGGGTGGAAACTGTGGCGAAGGACACCAAGTTGGGTCCAGATGGCGGCTAGTTCCGTGATCTCAGTCAGGTGACATAGTCCGTCCGAGTTTCGCCTGTCCCATGTTTTGAACAGATATTCTGGAATTCCCACGCCAAAATTTTAGAAGGATGAATCGAGAGCTTGGCACATAGAAAGAGCTCCATGAGTTAACTCTTAATAAATGTAATATAGTTACCGTGGCACAAAATTTTGCGGCACGTTAGGAACACAGTTTGTCAGAGGAGAGTCCCAGAAGGCTGTGACATAAATGGCTTCAGAGTTCACGATGCTGTTTGGCTGATGGCTTCCTGTAATGGAGACTCATTTTGTCATAGGTCCAGGTCCCTGTGGTGCCCACCCCACCCCATGTCATGGAGTCTGCTTTCTTTTGGGTGTCTGCCTGTCCCTCCTTTTCAAGGGACAGGCCAGGCTCTGGAATAGTGACCTGAGGGCTGGAGAAGTGGTTCCCTGGCTGCTCTCACCTGAAGAGTAGCGAAGCTGAGGGCCACTAGTGGAGGAGCCACCACACATTGTGAAGATAGCGTAAGGGAGCAATGTCTGAACCCAGGAGCAGGTTCCCAAGAAGGCTGAGCAAGGAAAGAGGGCTCAGGTCTCAGTCTAAACACGTCTAAAAGCTTGGTACCTGGAACATGGTGTCCGTGCTCCAGAGGCACAAGTCAGTGGAGTGTTTGGGGGTCTGTGGGGCGGAGAACTAGAGTTGAAGGCAATATATGCAGGCAGAAGGCATTATGCAAATGTGCTACTGGTCTTAACAGTGAGGGGAAGCATTTGATGCTAATTACTGTCAAAATCATATGCTAATTATTTCCATATTGATAGTACCTTGATTTACTTTCTTTCTTTTTTTTTTTAGTATCAGGGATTGAACTCGGGGGCACTCAATCACTAAGTCACATCCCCAGCCCTATTTTGTATTTGATTTATGCCTCATTGAGTTGTAGCACCTCGCTTTTGTAGAGGCTGGCTTTGAACTCATGATCCTCCTGCCTCAGCCTCCCAAGCCACTGGGATTACAGGTGTGCACTACCATGCCTGGCTTGATTCACTTTTGTATCATCAGTTGGAAGAACCTAGAGTTGTCCTGCTCATGTGGCTCAGAGGGCTCTGTCTTCAGAGTAGCTAAGTTAAATCAGATCATCGTCTCAGTGTTGGATCATCTGTTTTGGGTAAAATCTCTATGACATCATCGTTAACCGTGGGTGTCCAGCCATCTTTAAGTCTTCTAAACAGTGCTAAAAACTGTTCACCGGGCTCCAGAGGATCAACAGATGGGCAAAGCATCAACCAGAGAAGCAAGTTCAGCATGAATGCAGCTCATTAGGATTCTAGGTCAGTTATCGTGTGGAAAGCCTGAACTTATAGGTCAGTAGGAAAAGACAGGATTTGACGGTAGTCACCTTCAACATTGAGTCTGGATTGTTCCTGTCACTGAGTTTGGCAGTGTGGAGAGAGAGGGCAATGTTGGACCTTCAGACTGGACCTTATAGGAAAGCAGCCTGGGGCTATGGTCCTCTGTCAGAAGGAAACACATGCATTCTGTGAGGGTCTCGTGTTCACAGGAAATTGCCGTCTTGAAAGATTGCTGACTTGGAAGACAGTTGCTGAGACTCCCAAATACGGCAGGGTTGGCCTAGCTAAGTCCTAGAGGGGAGTTCATGGGCAGATGTTTTATAGTTTCAGACCATCTTTCAGGGAATTTGGAAGCATAGGATAAGGCTTTGTCCTTGGGGAAATGATCATTGAAGCAAAGAACTACCATTCCACGAGTTCTCTATTCCTCATCCCACCAATCAATACCCCTCAGCCACCCACCATAAGGAACCACTAAAACGTTCTGAGCTGTGGCAGTGCAAGGTAAAGCTGACGTCCTTCCTTGGGAGGAAGAGAAAGGGCGAGCAAGCACCCAGCACAAGGGAGTTATTCCTGTGTTCCGTGCCCCCAAATGCGAGAGAGCATCAGCAGATCCATGTCTGATGAGGGCCCAGTCCTTAGTCTACACAGCCCCTCATCTCATGAGCAGTGCGTTTTACTCCTCGGGGTGTCATGCCATTCAAAAGTCAGGAAACCCATTTCTAGATATTTCCTTTGAAAGCTTTGCTTATAGAACCTCCTTTGGTGTTGATAGGTTTTGTATCTCGGTGCCTCAAACAAAACTTCCTACGTCACCTTCTCCTACATAGATTTGAAGTCTTACTGATGCAGGTTGGAGAATACTAGGAAGAAAAGAAGGGCGTGAGGGCTGGGGATGTGGCTCCAGCGGTGGCGCGCTCGCCTGGCATGCGTGCGGCCCGGGTTCGATCCTCAGCACCACATACAGACAAAGATGTTGTGTCCGCCGAAAAACTAAAAAATAAATATTAAAATTCTCTCTCTCTCTTAAAAAAAAGAAGGGCGTGTTCCTCCATGGTCCTTGATTATGAAAAGCAGATATTGGTGGGGAAAGAGGGCAGAGGAATTCAGAGGTTAGGAAGAGTCTGAAGGAGTGTGTCGGTCACCTTTTGTGTCACTGTGACCAGAAGACCTGACAAAAACAATTTGGAGGAGGAAAAGTTTACTTTGGCTCACAATTTCAGAGGTTCAGTGCACAGTGGGACGATTCCATAGCTCTTGGCCTGACGTGGGGCCGAGCATTGTGGCAGGATACAGTGGCAGGAAACAGAGCTACACTCACCAGGGACAAAATACAAACCCCAGGGTCATGCCTTTAGTGATTCCCTTCCTCCAGACACACCCCACCTGTCCAGGTACCACACAGTTGATTCATCTCAGTGAGGGTTACAACCATTCCATCTCTAAACATTTCTGCACCGTCTCCTACATGAGCTTTTGGGGGACACCTCATATCTAAATTATAACAAGGAGATCGAGAAATGAATCATAGCAAACGTGGACTTTTCATGGAGCATCTGAGAAACTCTCAAGAAGATGGGTCACTGCTCTGGTTTGAAGCTATAATTGATGGAAGAAATGTGCCCAGTTAGAGTCCTTGTCTCCAGGGTAGTGTTGCTATTTTGTTTTTTAGGGAAGCAGCTCCATGATTCCTGAGAACATAGAGTTTATGGAAGAGTCTTTAGGGTTCTGTGAACACAGTGGAACTGTGGATTTCTTAGTGGTCAGAAAGGTCATGAGCCCCCTCCACCCCCAGTTACTGGTCGGATTATATTTGGATCATATTATAAACCAGCTCATTAAATAGCAGAAGGCCTAACGATCAATCCCACAAACGGAAAGCATTGCTGGTTTGCTCCTGGATTCTGTCCTTTTCTCTTTAATGCATGAGATTTGAGGGCCTCTCATCCAAAAATATCCAGGCGAATCTGGGTCACTTTTGGGTACCAAAGGAGACGTCAACTGGGATCATCACCAGGTGGTCCCAGAGAGAAGCTCCCTGTTCTTATTCAAGGTAGCAATGAGGAGAGAGATTCTGGTCTCTGGAATGGATGCAGCCACCCCTGAGGTGCCTGGTCTAGAGAGAGAGAAACTTACCCGGTTTGGACTTTTGCATAGTTTCTTTACGAGAATCAAGATCTCAGCGATGAAAAGCCAACACTCCAATGACCACTTCCATCATCCCATTCAGAAGACAGTGGTTTATGCAGGTGAAAAATGGAAGACCAATGTTCGTCTGCCTCACAAAGCTCTCTCGTTGGCTGGGTCACTCTGTTCTACTCAGTGCCTGCTGCCTGTCACTCACTGTTATTAGCTGTGGACATATTTATTGCTCCTGTAGTAAGGACCTTTTAGGATCTCTTTCCAAGTCACCGGTACCCCCTTTTAATGGACCTTGCCATCAACATCAACGGCTCCCCACCCCAGCAGGCAGTTTGCGCCATGTGACCCGGTGCCTTCGCCTCATCAGGTTAGACAAAGCTTGGGTAACATCCTAGCCACGCTGGACCATCAGAAGCCTTTCTTTATAAATTTGCAATCAGTCTCTACAGATAATCAGATCATCAGTATGTGACTGGATGTGTAATGGTGACGCTCAGGAACTCTTGTCTTCCACCCATGAAGACTGAAGCAAAATAAGACAACCCACCAGGAGATGGAGGAAGGTGTGTGGATTCATGGAGACACAGAGATGAGAGACAGAGTAGGAGCCCTGTCTGGCTTCAGCCTTTCCAGAGGCTGCGTTTCCCGTCTTGGTTTCCACGGAGGGTGACAGCGCAATCTGATTGGCTCTGGTGGGTCATGGTGGCGTTCTTTTGGTTTAGAGGATAGAGCCCACGAACACCCTATTTCTACGTGACTGCCATTTCACCCTCCTACGTGAATCCTCCTTGAGCCCAAGTTATCTCAAGTTGGTTTTATCACTGGAATCGGGACCAATGAATAGTTTTCACAAACAGACCCTGTAGACAGTTTCCTCCATTTTGCAGATGGGAGAACTAAGGTTCTGGGAAGTGAGGCAGCTCTCCTCAGGTGAAGCACACAGTCAGTCACCACAGAGCTAGGGTTCCAAGTGGACCTCTGACGACCCACGTCCCCCACTCTTCCGCAACATTCCTCAAGGACGCAGACTTCAGTTGTTTTGAGCGTCAAACGCGATTTCGTCTGTCTGAAAGCCTCTAAAGACAGATTGGGTGTCCGAAAAAATGAATCCCCAAACTTTTCTGATTAAATATCTGCTTTCCAATTGCACTTTGAAATATGAGATAGAAAATGGCACTGCTGATGAAGATGAAATGAACTCTGGCGGAAGCCTGAGCTGAATTTGAGGAAGATGATTAGTGTGTGGAACGCTGGTGAGAAACAAAGGGATGCTTTGCCTTTTTTTTTTTCCCGCATTATCCATGGGTTATTGAAAAGACAGACTAATTCCCACCTGAGAACGCTCTAATTAAAAGGTCTTTTGGATAAGAATCTGAATGCAACAGAGGGACAATGAATTAACGCATGTGTGTTCTTTGTGCAGCTCTGGTTTCATTAGCCACTGGACCACATCTTTTCCTATTATACATCAGGGATCATTACATACAGCAGCAGTGAAGCTGTCACTGGTGAGATCTGAAGACCCTTTAGACACCGATTCTTAGATTGTTTCTTTCTTAATCAGGTGATGTCACAGTTTTTAGAGCCAAGAGATAGAGAGAGATATAGAGAGAGATAGAGAGATAGAGATAGAGATAGAGATAGATATATAGAGAGATAGATATATATATATATATAGAGAGAGAGAGAGAGAGAGAGAGAGAGAGAGAGATACAGAGAGATAGAGAGATATATAATTTTTATTAATTAAACTTAACTGGGTGCCAGTTTCTTCTGAGTGTGTCATGATCCGGTGCTAGTTAGCATTGCAGAAGCCTTTGAACTGGATTGTCCCAGCACAAGCAAGGTCTTCTCCCAGTGATCCTGCCCAAAGACCCTGCAGAAGGAATATTCCCATCCCAACCACCCCGCACCCAAATCCAGCCACCTTTCCTGGTACATTCATCACTGGCACAAATCAGGCATCATAAAAAGCTAAAAAAAAAAAAAAAAAAAAATTCCAAGGCTGCTGGCTTGCTCCTCTGAGCAAAGTGCTTACTATCACTCCTCCCCGCAGCTCACTCTTTCCTCCTAATGGCAAAGGATGGGGCGCTAATTTCACTGGTCAGCAATCGGAAGAGATCAATAGAAAGCGGAAGGGCCAACTCGTAAGGGAGGTGTTATTTTTAAATAACATGCCGAACTCCAGAATTAAATTGAGCCTTTAAGGGCACGGCATGGACAAAGCAGGTCTAATAACTCTTGATTCCTTCCGGTTTCCCATATTTTATCATTGTCTTGTTTGCTGAATGTAATTTGCTCTTGCTGCTTCCAGAGGGGAGTAGGGGAAGGGAGGGAAGCGGAGAAAGACAGAGGAGCAGAGAAGGAAAGAGTTTGAAAAGCCCCATAAATTATCAAGACCCAGAGGAAGACATAATACCAACTCGTAACTTTAAATCTTCTGGCAGCATCCGCATTGCTGACTCCGCTATTGGCTGGTCCCCACGGAGAAAGATGATTTAATGCAAATTTGTCATTTCATTACAATTCTCTAGCTAATGTAAGTCAGATTTCATAATGTGCTCAACATTGAGCCCAAAGTCGCGGAGAACGGATACTGTGCGATGCCCCAGGGCGGTTTCTCCAGTGAGGTCCCTTGCCCAGGACAAACTTGTTGGATTTTGCTATTCTACTGGGCAGGCCTTGGGTGCCAGATCCACTGAGAAGCCACGTATTGATGAGCTATGTCCTGGGTGTGGGGAAAGTATTGGTGGTAGGGGGTTGACATGAAGAAGGACAGTTTAGAAGAAGCCAGATGATTCTTGATCCGCCAGTTAGTACCCCAAAATGCAGGATTGCCACCAATGGGAAGGCTATTGGGGCCACTAGAGACACCCTTGCTTTTCAGAATATTGTTTATATTTTAGTTTGAAAGAAAATATATTTCTCTTGTGTTTCACTACTAGATTTGCCTGCAAAGGGGGAGTTGAATGATGATGATGATGATGATGATGATGATGATGATTTTTGGTACTGGGGATTGAACTCGGGGGCACTCGGCCACTGGGCCACACCCCCAGCCCTATTTTGTATTTCATTTAGAGACAGGGTCTCCCTGAGTTGCTTAGGGCCTCTCTCTTGCTGAAGCTGGCTTTGAACTTGCAATCTTCCTGCCTCAGCCTCCCAAGCTGCTGGGATGACAGGTGTGCACCACTGTGCCCGGCTGGATTACTTTTTAAAAAATAACTGTTTGAAATTGAATTAGGAGGACAAATTACACTTAACCCAGATTTGAGAGCAAAGAGCAGATGAACAAGCCCACACCGTCGCTTCCTGGTGATTTTTTTCTTTTCAGTTTGAGGTATTTCTATAGGGTGAGACCCGCACATTCTCATATATATTTACACCCAAATTACTGTACCAACATTTAGATCATTTCCCAAGAAACTGTGTGAAACCAGCAGCCTCAGAAGTATTTATAACTGAGACACATGATTGGTGGCAGAAAAATTGTCTTATAAAATACTGCACCTATCATTTTCGATTGCCGACTTAAGGTGAATGATCTGTATAAAAGTATAAATTAGGTGTGTTAAGGAAATAGTGATTAAATATGGGCTTTGTGTATTGGTCATTAATCTTTCCATTTAAATGCAAATTCTTCATTTTGACCACCACATGAAGATACTCACATCTAATCAAAAACAACTTTGATCTTGTGATTTATTACTTCAGACAAGGCCTCTGAAATGTGCATTTTCTTGTCATGAGGAAGAGTGGGTTCTATTCACATTTTTAAGTTTACACTCTCAAAATCCAGCCAACTAAGTATTCCTTGCAACCTGAACACGGGGGTCCCTTGGTTGGCCCAGGGACACAACTAGCAGCGTGGGTGTGTACGTCTGAGAGAGAGGTGTGTGGTCAGCCACTCTCCTGCTATCCACATCAAGGACTCCTGAGGAACCTGGAAATCATTGCTGGGTTTTACAAACCCTGTATCCACTAACCATTATCTTAACAGTTGAAAAATGTCCCTATATCTTATTTTTCATTCTTTTTAGCTATACATGACAGTAGTGTGTATTTTTACATACATGCAATATATCTATTCTAATTAGGATCCCATTCTTGTGGTTGTACATGATGTGGAGTTTCACGGGTCGTGTGTTCACATATGAACAGAGGAAAGTGATGTCCCATTCATTCTACTGTCTTTCCAATTCCCATTCCTTCTCCTTACCTTCATTCCCCTTTGTCTAATCCAATGAACTTCTACTCTTGTTCTGTGTTAGCATTCATACATCAAAGAGGACATTTGGATTTGGGTTTTTTTGTTTTTTGTTTTTTGTTTTTTTTTTTGAGATTGGCTTATTTCACTTAGCATGAAGGTCTCCAGTTCCATCCATTTACTGGCAAATACAGTGACACAGCCACATCAATGTTTATAGCAGCTCAGTTCACAATAGCTAAGCTATGGAACCAACCTAGGTGCCCTTCAGCAGAGGAATGTTTAAAGAACATGTGATATGGATACACAATGGAATATTACTCAGTCATGAAGAAGAATGAATTATAGCATTCATCTCTATATTTTAATAGTAATTGATAGGATTACATGGCAGAAGGCACCTTATTAAACTCTTATTCATCTGACACTCACCCAGTGATATGAGCAGGACTTTTGTACCATTTATAAATGAAGAGGTGACACCCAGGGGAGGTTAGAAGGTGCTCTTCCTTTATGTGGATATTGAATAAAGGACCCAGGACTCAAACCTGGACTGGCTGATGCCAACTTCTATGATCTCACCCTCCAGACCCTGCTGCCTTCCCAGTCTACATTATATTGAAAGACATTTCTGATTGTTTTTCAAAATTGAAGTTAAAAATATACATAGTCCTCAAGAGCAAGAAAGCTCTAATTGAATCAGGACCCACAGTTAGTCAAGTTGGTTGTTGTCAGCAGAGTGCTTTGAAACTGGATCGAGAGAAGATAGACAAGAGGCTGTGGAGCTGGTTCATTAACTAACTTCTCTGCTTGGGGAAGAGGCACATGCATCTGGCCAGGTTCTCAAATACTTGTTCACAGAACAAAATGAGCAGATATAGTAACACTCTCCATATAGATGACCAGGGCAAGATGATCCAAAGGAGACAATTTAGGAGACCTGTCAGACCTGCAGAAAATCTAATTGCTGAGGGCTGTTTCCTTTCCCAATAACTTAAGGAACAGAGCTTCTTTCTCCAGGTTCCCACCTTGGAAAAAAAAAAAATGTCAGTAGTATCATCCAGCAAGGCGTAGTTACATTAGTGATACCTGCCTAAAATGGACAAGTGTTGTATTTTTGGTTACATAGAGGCAGGTAGAATAGACACACCAGCCTCAGACCAGTGGTTTGCAACACTTGCAAAGCAGTAAACCTGGGCAGCATTTGCCTGGGCCGCCATCTTGCAGGAGCTGGGTTTTGAAGCTGTCAGCAGGTAATAGTAGATGGGGTTCAAAGCCCTTTGGTGGTGTTTGCAGGTGTAGCATCTGAACCCCGGTGGGGTCTCCTTTAGTCCCCCCTTGGTAGACAGCAGCTAGGGGACGAAGAAAGGGGACGATCAATTTATACTCCACAGAAATCCGTTACAGGCATGTCTAAGGCTGGGTGTTAGACTCCATGTGCCCCACCCTTTCTGGAGATGTATTTCTCCAACAGTGTTGGATTGGAGCTTGGAAATGGTCATAGTGGGAGTACTCATGCTTGGGAAATTGGTAAGCTCTGTCTACCAGGGCTGCTGGGGCTTGTCTCTCCTCCTCTCTCCTCCAGCCAGTTGTAAAATATTTCCCTGCTGATTCTTCTGCTATTAAAATTTGGGCAAATAAATTCCCTGAATAGTACCTAGGGTTTTTTGTTTGTTTGTTTGTTTTGCCTATAAAAGGGTAATAATCACTGTTATGAGGTGTTCCCAGAAAGCTCCTGTGTGAGACAGTGCAAGAGAGTTTAGATGAAATGATTGGATTATGAGAGCCTTGACCTCATCTGTGAATTAATCCCCTTGAGCGGATTAACTGGGTGGTAACTGTAAGCAGATAGGGTGGGACACTGGGTGTGTGCCTTTGGCATATAGTCTGTCCCTGGTGCACAGAGCACTCCGTTTCCTGAGTGCCATGTCCTGAGCTGCTGCCTGCCACCGCGCTCTCACGCCACGATACCCTGCCTCACCTCAGGCACGGAGACCTTGAAAACCGTGACCACTGAATAAATTTTGGTCACGGTGATGAGAAAACCAAAACAGTAACATTAGTGCCCAACTCCGAACAATTTGGAGAACATTAAATAATAGAACATACATAAAGCTCCTGTCGAGGTGTTTGGCATTTAGTTAGTACTTGGGGACACGGTGGCTTTGGGTACGGTCATCCTCATTACTGTTCATTAAGCAGTAATGATCTGGTTTCCCTGCTTCCATTTTTTTTTTTAGTGACCCAACCCTACCCACCCTGGCCCCTCCTGCCCGTGGCTCTCAGCGTGAAATCAAGACTCCTTAGGAGAACAAATGAAGCCAGGGACCGTGTGGCAGTTAACCCAGTCGCCTTCACCTACCACTTCAGAGGGAGCCTCTCCCTTTGGCTGGTAACTGCCCAGAGAGCAGGTGACGGCTATTTTAAGGCTCAGTCCTTGCAGTTAATGGAGGACAGTAAGGAGGAATCGGGGAAGCACTCTCCGACTCATCATTGCAGGCAGGGATGCCTCTGGTGTTTGCAGGAAGAGGACAGATGGGGGAAAAGGCTTATTTTAGAAACTTGTATACCTTTAGGTGGTGAGTAAAGCAGTCCATACCATCCCGCAGAGCTTTGGTTAGGAGAACAAGCTCTGGAGTCCAAAGACGCAGGTTAGACCCTGACGTCACAACGTAGCAGCTGTGTGTTCTGGTTTAGAGGTGAGGTGTCCCCCAAAAGCTCATGCATGAGAAAAATGCAAGAAAGGGGTGAAATGATGGGGTTCTGAGAGCCTTAACCCAATCAGTGAGGGATTAACTGGGTGGTAACTGTAGGCAGGTTGGGTGTGGCTGGAGGAGGGTCACTGGGGGGCATGTCTTTGGGGTATGATCATGGTATTTGGATCATGGTGAGGGGAGTCTCTTTCTTTCTGCTTTCCTGGTGCCATGCCCTGAGCTGCTGTCTTCCACCACCCTCTCCCGCTAGGATGTTCTGCCTCACCTCCAGGAATAGAACTGTCTGAGATTTCTGAAACCTTGAGCACCAAATGAACTTTGCCTCTTCTCCAATTTTTCTTGTCAGTTCTTTTTGGTGAAAAGCGGTGAAAGAGCTGACTAGAACATTGTGTGACAGTAGACAGTTTCCTTTTTTCCAACCTTCTTGAACTTCATTTGTTCTTCTATAAAACAGTTTTGTAGATGTGTTGTGAAGACTTAGACAATCTCTTGCAAGTCCTTTAGCATAGAAGGCTCGGGAGGCTGAGACAGGAGGATCACAAGTTCAAAGCCAGCCTCAGCAACTTAGCAAGACCCTAAGCAACTCAGCAAGACCCTGTCTCTAAATAAAACACAAAATAGGGCTGGTGGTATGGCTCGGTGGTCAAGTGCCCCTGGGTTCAATCCCCAGTACCAAAACAAACAAAAACCAAGGGGAGTTGATGGTGACTGTCCCCTGCCATTCTCTGGAGGTCACTCAGACCTCTCCAGTCTTCCCCAGTTTTATTTGCTGATCCATGCACTCCACATCCTGCTCTGAGCATTACTAACCTGTAAGCAATAGCTAAGAATGGAAGCCAACCTCTGAGAGCAGAATTGTAAAGGTTAAAGCAGTTCATGGCATTATAATTAACTGCTGTATTTGGTGTTTTATAATCCTGACACCACCACAGAGAGAGAATATTTAATCACAATTGAAAGCACCTCGGAATTAATCCATTTTCATGGTGAAAATTGGAATGAAAGGATGAAATCGGGCACAGGCAGAGAGCCAGCCCGCTGTTTCCTTGCAGGTCAGGTGCTAACCGCTGTCTTTCCTGCTTCTGGTTAGAGCTTCACCATCTAGAACTATGTGTCCAAGTAACTTTTTGGTAGTTTAGAAAAATCCATTTGCTCTCGATGAGGTCAGGATTCTCAACACGGTTCCCCTGATCAGAATTCTGGAAGCCTTAATAACATGCTCACAAAACACCAGAGCATGTGGCCAGAGGTTGAGCTTATTCAGTACCAACCCTGACTTGGTTCCTCTGACCCTTTTTCTCGGGGGAGGGGGGCTCCAAGGATCGAACTCACCGGCATCGACCACTGAGCCACATCCCCAGCCCTATTTTGTATTTTATTTAGAGACAGGGTCCCACTGAGTTGCTTAGGACCTTGCTAAGTTGCTGAGGCTGGCTTTGAACTCGTGATCCTCCTGCCTCAGCCTCCCGAACCACTGGGATTGCAGGCGTGCACACCACTGTGCCCGGCTCCTCTGACCCTTCTTGAAAGGCACTGGGGATCACCTCTCTCCCCACCCACTGGGCAGCATCTGGTTGAACAACAGGGAGAGAGGTAACTGCTGGCCATATTCCAAAGGAGGCTGAGCCCTGGTCTACAGCAGCTTCCTGCTCTGTGAGTACACCCACCAGCCCTTAGTACAACACCTGCACAGAACTGACCATGTGTAACTGGGATTATCTTTTACAAACGCCACTTTTGCTGTTGGTCTGTGAGAAGTCACTCAACTGCTCAAAAACCTGACTTGTTTCACTGTAAAAATGACCTCATGGGACTCGCGGAAGATGCAGAAGTAACAGCCACACGGTGGCCTAATACACAGTCTGTGTCCCAGAGATGGATGCCATCAGGAGTCCCCTTGCTGAGGTCTCGAGTGAGCAGCATCTTGCAGCAAGTGACGCTCAGAGGGATCTGCTGGTATTCCACAACCGTGTCTCGAATGACTCCATTTGTGGGCTCAGACAGATGTGCTTACTGATTGCAAATTCTCTTTGCTTTTGCAAAAGCAAAAAAAAATCAATTAATTAAATTACAATGATAAACCCCCAAAGATTTTTTTTAATGTAAGCAACAAGCCAGTGCTTGCTTTAACAACAGGATGTTTGGCCCTTGCTGGAGACTGCCTCACAAGGAGCGCAGTTGCACCCATTCTGCAAACCCTAGATCTCGGCCTGTCACTGCCCGGCTGATAGGCAATTTAAAAAATGGTTTCTAGCACCTGTGCATGGCTGAGCGCCCTATGCAAACGCTTCACGGTCTCCTAATAGGAAACAAGTGCACCTCCAATGCAATCAGGCCTGGAGAGTGGCCAGGTAATCTATTTGTACCGTGTGTCTGTCCCTATCTGCGGAAGGTGTTTATTTTTAGCTCCCCACGCCGTTTCCAGCACCATCCGGGCGACAGCATTTTTTGAAGGACCTTAAACAAGATGTTAAAAGAAACTACTGCAAGCAAGAGGTAGCAGGGCAGCCAAGAAGGTGATTAGAGAAGGGTTCACCTTCGGTGTCAGAGGCAGAACGGTGGCTTCGGTGAAGTGTCAAGCTTAAGTTAGCCAACAAACTTTTAAACGACGGCCCCGGTGACACTTGCCAGGAGCTTTAAAGAAACCATGCGAGAGAGGACCTGAGAGCACAAAGCCAGCTGGGTACAGAGGCTGGCACTGGACATGACGACTTTTCGCAAATAGCAGGAGGCTATTCGTGTTCCCGAGTTCAGGCTGCAGATGCCGAGGGCAGAAGCAGGAAAAGAAATCCAGGGTCAGTGACATTCCCACAGGGCCAGCTGGTTGGTGCCTGTTCAGGCTAATTCAGGGTGGCAGGAGGTCTGAACTTGAGGTCACATCCATAATCGTGAGAGTTAGCATCAGAAGCCTGACACCACCCAGACAGTCCCTGGACACCTGCAGGGGACAGAGCTCCAAGGTTATGAAAGTCGGCAATGACAGAGTCTCAGCGAGTTAAGTTGCACCGGGTCAAATTCTTTGTGGCAACGAAGGAAGGAGGAGGGACTGGGGACACTGTCTTTCTGAGTGGTGCCAAGTGTTCGGAGTGCCCTTGATGGAATATTAAATGGCGGTGGTGACATCATGTCCCATCAAGTGTGTCTCTAGGACTCAGTAAGCCTGAGTTGAACCAGCTCAGTGTGGCAGTGGTCAGAGAGATGGCCTGGGGATCTTCAGTGTGAAACCAGACAGTGGAGACCCGAGGCTGTCAGAGAGAGCAGCTGCGGTCTCAGACCTACCAGGCCCCCCGCCAAAAGGAGTTCATTACCGCAAGAACTGGTCAGCAGCCTTCTCACGGCCTGGTGTTTTTATTTGCAGCAGACACAAAAGATACGGTTGGCTTCACAGAGCACCCAGGGAGGGCAAAGGAAATGAAGTTGCTTCCTAGCAAAAGGTTCAGAGATGCCCGTGGCCCGTGATTGACAGGGACTCAAAGCCCTGGGGGCAGATGAGAGTGGAGTTCTATTGGGGCAAGGGAATAAAGACCCTGCTGGTCAGATGTGGCAGAAAGTATTCTGCTGGGCTATGGCTAGAGCTTGCAGGGTTTGTAGCAACAGAACGTCGGCCTCTGAAAATAGTGGTATGATTTCCTGTGAACCTCCTCCCATGCTTTGTTCCGTGCCTATTTCCATAATGGTGGGGTACACCCAGAATGACTTTCCCATGTAATGTAGCGGATCTGGGTGAATTCGAGAACTCTCTCTCTGCTGTCAGCCATTTTGGAGTTTTAAGTAAGCCACATAATGACCGTCAAGTCATCAGGAAGCTGGGAGGCAGTTGTGGGAAGGGCCTGGCCACCAGAATCCGAGTGAACCTGGACTCGAAACCCAGCTCTGCCTTTTAATAGCTCTGTGGGCTTGGCATGGTCGTTTGGCCTCGGAGTCTCAGTTTCAGCATCTTTAACATGGTGATAAAGTGACAGCTTTGTAGGACAAGAGCGAGTTTGTGTCCAGTGTTAATCCAGTATCTGGGCAGAGCTGGCATTCATCCGTCAATCCTTGTCAACCTGCTACATCCCGAAGGTTTGATTCTGCAGTAATCCAACAAAAGTAGATTCTGTGACATGTGCACTCAGAAAAATGAGAAATTATATCCCATCTATGTATGATATATCAAAGTGCATAAATGCATTCTACTGGCATGTATAATAATGAAAACAAATAAAAAAATTTAAAACACAGGTGTATTAAAATAGGTTAGAAATCATAATCTAGAGCATATATCCTTTATATGCATTTATTATATATGGATATGTACATTCTTATATGTTTTTCAAATGCTCTAATCATTCACCTATTAAAAGAACTCTAAAAGCCTAATATTTATTTCAAAAGTTAATATGTGCTGTATTTGTTGCTCAATTTAAGTTTTTATACATTTCCTATCTGGGATGATGGGACTTAATGCATTAATAGTAATACAAACTAATAAAAACCAGGCAACCAGCTAGGCATGGTAGTGTCACCTTATAATCCCAGTGACTTAGGAGTCTGAGGCCAGGAGAATTAAAAGTCAGTTTGAGAACAACCTGGGCAACTTAGTAAGACCTCATTTCCTAATTAAAAATACATATAAAAGGCTGGGGATGTAGCTCAGTGGTAGAGGACCCCCAGGATTCTATCACTCACACACACACACACATACACACACACACACACACACACACACACACACACACCAAAATAGCTATATTTAGGGTGAGAACCCCAGCTGAACCAGGGTAACAAACTATAGCTAAATATTATGCTTAAATTAGATTAAATCTAGTGCTTAAAATTATGTCACAACTATTTAAGCATGCATGGTGGAAAATCTCCAGAGTTCTCTGTTCAAAGTAAATGGTGTTATCTCCCAAATATTTACAAGGTAGTCGGTTACATAAAAGGAAGAGTGAAAAGTCAGAGATCCCAGGCCAAGGCAGCTGCATGTGGATATACATTTTGCAGCCAAACTGGGAATGTAGATAGAAAAAAAAAAAAAAAAAGAAATACATCAAGAGTCAGTAAGGCTACTTCCAGCTATGGGAAATGAGACTTGGAGAAGGAGGAGGATTCCAATACATGGGAAGGGCCAGAAGAAGGGTAGAGAACACAGAGATCACTTGGAGAGGATCTGAGAGCGGCCACTGTAAAGGTGGACATTAGTCTCTGGAGACGACTCAACACTCCACCTGGCACTTCAGACATGATGTTCTATGGAACAGAAGTCTCCAGCAATACTGGGCAGAACCACTGCAGTCCATCAAGTTGCAACCTCTGTTCAAACTGGATGCAGCCTCCCAAACATAAATGAACCATATCATCATAAATATTTTACATGTCTGAATATAGAGACGGTACCAACTGGTACCATCACTACAGATCTAAATTCTTTCTTGTGGCCAATTTTGTCATTATTTTCCGCTAAAATGAGTCATTTATTGCAATTTGAAATTGTAGAGATTGACAGTGATCATTCTAAGCAGCAATTAGCCTGATCATCTCTCCAAGGAAAGAACTTCCCAAACACTGAACTAACAATGGATGTGTTTCCTTTTAAGTGATTCTGGAAGATGCCACAACTATGTGCACGTGTAAAGGGGAGAGCTTATCTTTTAGGATGCAAAAATGTGAGAAAATAGAATTTAAAAATGGCTTTCTGAGCTGGGAGTGGTGGTGATTACCTGTAATCCCAGCGGCTCCGGAGGCTAAGGCAGGAGGATCGAAAGTTCAAAGCCAGCCTCAGCAAATGCAAGGTGCTAAGCAACTCAGTGAGACCCTGTCTCTTAAAAAAAAAAAAAAAAAGAAAAGAAAAAAAAAAAAACAATACAAAATAGGTCTGGGGATGTGGCTCAGTGGTGCTCCTGAGTTTAATTCCCTACAAAAAAAAAAAAAAAAAACAAAACCTTCTGAACTTCCTTCAAATAAATAAAAGGCAAGAAGATTCTTAATGAAAGCCTTGAAGGAATTTTTATTTTTGTATAGAAGGAGTGTGAATGTGGTATATCTATTCAGTGGAGCAGCATCCTGTGGTAAAAACGCCACATTGATACATGCTGTGGTGTGGGTAGACCTTTCACATTAAGTGAAAGAAGCCAGTCCCCAAAGAGCACATGTGGTATCCTTCCTTTTATACAAAATGTCCCAAACAGGCAAATCCATAGAGACAAAGAGTCACTCCCAAGGCAAGAGGGTCTGTGCAAGAGTCTCAAAAACCCCATTTTGCCTAAGGCTGCCGTGGGAATGAGACTCACTACTACTGGTATTGAGGTATCTTTTTGGGGTGATAGAAATATTCTAAAATCAGATCCTGGAGATAGTTGGCCAACTCCCTGGAACAAAACTGAAGGATTTGAACTTTATGATATGTATATCTTATTGCAATAAAGTTGTTAAAATGGAAAAGGGAGTATCAGTTTTGCTAGATGCTACTGTTAAGTGCTCTTTGGAGAAAGGGGAGGACAGAAGTTTGAAGTTTCTCAGAAGGATGATAAAATGGGGACAAAGGACTAAACGATGGAGCTCAGTTCCTTACGGTGACAGAGGGGTCCTAACAGAGATGATACCACAGTTGCCCCTGGTCAGCCGGTTGGTGTCCAGATGTGTCTGTGCCTGCGCTGAGTCAGGCGCAAGGGAGAGTAGGTAAAATAAAACCGGTTCAGACCTGCCTCCACAGGACGTGGAGGGGTGGTGTTCCAAACACCCCCAAAGAAAGGAAAACTGGACTCTGGGTGGCAGGTTCTCAAGGCAAGAAGGTCTCAGCGACAGTGGAAAGTGAGAGACGGTCCTACGACAAACAGCATTTGGGTCTGGTAACAGCAGAGCTGGGACCGCGGGGGCTCATTGTACAACACAATAAGACAAGCCACATGCTGCCTGCTGTCAGTGTGACATCCTGCCAGAAGCTGCAGTCCAGCTTATTATTCATAAATGTGATTGGGAACCACACTTGGGGATTTTTTTCCCCCATCTGTCTAATTAAATGGTAAATCCCAGAAGGCAGAGACCAGCGTGAGCTCCAGTGTGGGCCCTCGGCATAGTTTTTGGTGCTGGATAAATATTAAACAATACTCTAGTAATAAAAGATCAGTGTTTTCCCACAAGGCTTTTGTAGCTGAAGTGAAAGAAAACCCTTTGAACGGAGTTGCAGGCAGGCCTCCCGGTTTTCATATTTCTCCAAGGGAGGCTGCTTTTCCAGACCTAGTAAACCAAGCTGGCCGAGGGCTGTAAATAAAATACAGCTTCATGTTGGGAGGACGACCGTGCAAGACCCCAAGTGAGAGCTAGGAAGCAACCCAGGAGCCAGGTCATCAGGTCAGGGAGGAGTGGTTCCAGCTCAGCCCAGGCCCTCCAGGAGTCCCGCCCAGCAGAACGTTCATAATGGTGGAGATGTTCATTGATAGAGAGATTACAGCCAGTGGCCACCATATTGGAAAACAAATCTTCCCCACTGAAGATGGCATAGTTTTTGATAACCCACATCAAAGTGTTTTTTTTTTCACATATTAAGAGTGAAAAGTTACTATCAGAATTTGTCATGCCATTTCTTCTATGGATTTAACAAAAAAAAAATTTTTTTTTTCATTTTATGGGCTTTCTAGGTATCAGGCGCTGGCTTCTAGAGATCTCTTGGTAGAAAAGACCTGATGAGCCCTCTGCTCTCAATGTGCAGAAACAAACAGCTAACAGGGAAATGAAGGGATGGTTCCAAATAATAATCAGTGTTTCCAAGGAAGCACACAGAAGAGCTAGATGATTGAGTTTCTTTATAGCAGGGGAGGGTTGATGAGGTTGGTCAGAAGTCAACCCCCATGTTATTGTAGGACTACTAAAACAAATCACAAAATCTTGGCAGGGGGAGTTTCAAGGAGGAGAATGGCATCCTCCCTATGCAATACAAAGGTTTCCTCTGAAGACAAAATGGAAAGTGACTTGGGGAGGCAGGTGGACATGCTGTGACCTAGGCTTGCATGAGATGGGCAGGGGGACCTAGATTCGAAATGATTTCAGGTGGTTTTGGCAACTGGTGGATGGATGAGACTTTAGAAGAGGAAGAAAATGAAAAAAGATCAAAGATCATTCCCAGGTCTCTACACTGAAAAACTCAATAGACCTTCATGGGCAATATTGGGAATAGAAGGCTTTACGTGATTATTATTATTATTATTATTATACTATTATTATTATTATTACTTGCTGATCTTGGAAGGTTAGTGATAATGGTTTAAAGAGGACCTTCCCTTTTACCACTGAGCCATTTCTGTCTTCAGACCCATCCTTTCCAAATTGCTTTTGATTTAATATCTGTGCTTTACTCTAAAATTCACCATGTTGCAGAGATTAAAGGAAACTGCCCACCTATTTGCCTCATCGCTTCCTAACCTTTTAAAATGTCTGGAACCTCCGTAACAATAAAGTACGGCTCTCCACGCCATGGTAATAGTACTGGCTCTCTGCTTCCTTTAAGTGAGATATGGGCTGGAAGAAAAATGCCAGAAATACAGCCTCTGTAAAATTAGATTAAATGTTTAAGTTAGTTATCCAAGAATATGGAAACAAATGGAAAATACCATGACCCTTGGGGAAGGGGAAGTTCTAGCATTTATGATTCCCAAAGAGTTGGCACGACTGGTATTTGTGCAATACTACTTGCCCAAGGGCTGATATGACCAGCTTTGTAACTATGTCCCAGAACTTCCTTGAATACTCATGTGAGTATTTAAAGAAATCCTACTCTCTTATTTTATGGTTTACATTTAATACCCATCTCCAGGGAGCAAGTCCAGGCCCAGGATGGCTAACACTCTCCTCCTCCTGTGTCCCAGGAAGCCCATGTCCTTTTGTGCTTTATGGAACACTTCCACTTACCAAGCCTTTTATGCAGCATCTCACTTAATCTTCACAAAAATCCCTTGAGATGGCCTTTAATTTTCATGCTGTTAACAGATGAGGATGTTGAGACTTGATAAAGAGTTACCATTTATTTAGGGAATCTATTGATGGAGAAAGCATATAGTAACAAAGATGCTATAAGATTAACAGCGGCTTTAGAGAAATCATGTATTGCAACAACATCTATCTACTTTGGAAAATTATATGTCATTCAATTAATGTAAAGATAGCATTTTGAATGCTATAGGTTCAAAGCCCTGGTAGAACAGCAGTGGGCCCCTCCGCAATCCTTGGGTCGTGATTGACATCTTCCGATCAAACCCAAAGTACTTGTTCTAGATTAGAAAACTAAAAGGGCAAGCAATTTGGTTAAGGGGAAAATACTTTGCTGATTGTTGGAACAGAGGCATAGATAGACCTGGCCATTCATATTCCCATTCAAGATCTTTACCACTGTAGCCTGTTTCCCTCAAAAGTGAAGATCATAGGAAAAGGAAGATAGTTCAATCAGGATTGGCAAGAAAATTGTAAATTCTGCTTGTAGGACTTTCCTAGAGAGCTCTGTGGAGGAGAATTAGAGGTCCAATCTGTAATCCTTGGGAAGCAGTGTAGTGGTTGATTAGTAATGTCTGCCATGAGTACCTCATTTGGAGTTCAGTCACATGTGCTGTGATTCTGGATGTGTGAGCTGGACAACTCTTAGTGGGTTTTGGACGGTACTAAGGTGGTTGCCCTCATATCATGGAGCTGAACTCTGGTTTATGTCTGTCCCTGCCAGGTTGAAAGACTACAGAAAAGAGAGAAATACACTAGCTTTGGGAAGAGAAAGAAAATATCCATCTCCTTTCTCATGAGTATACAATTTTATGCTACAATCAGACCCTAACAATGAAAAACAAAATTCTAAGAATGGTATACAAATATCATCTCTGACCAAGGAAACAGAGGTCATGGTGAACTGAGAAAAAACTGGATCATTCATGATAGTTGAGGGTAGCCCTGGACATTGATTCAGAAATTTAAATTGAAAAGCTAAAGAGTAGCATTTTAATTTCTCTCTGCTCTCATTCATCTCCAAACTGGCAATTTATTGCCCTTCCATCTGAGTACACCGCTGAGTGTGGAAGGAGCCTCAGGAAAGCAGAATTTCTAGCAGAAAGCCTGAATCCACAGACATGGGTATTGACCAGAAATACAAGGGCAAACTAATTCAATTATTTTCAGTGGAGTTTAAACTATCATCTTCACCCAAGCATATGGGTACCTCACATAGAAAGAAAGAACTTTTAAAAAATTGATTATGTTACCCTGAAAAAGAGCAAGCCGGAAGCTGGCCTTGAATGGATGAGGGTGGTTTTTTTTTTTTTTTTTTTGAGGGCCAGAAATCTGTTTCTGTCAGCACAAGAACAACCATCACAGAGTGATGAAAGAAACGAAAATCAAAGTGAAAGTTAAATACTTTTTTCAGATGACCTGGTGTAATGATTAAAATGCTGAATTGCTTTTTTAAAAGGTTTCTCCACGGGAAGAAGGAATGTCAGAGCCCTTCCCCCACCCAGCCAGCCCTCTCCCCTGGTTCACAAATGTCTGAGAGAGAGAGAGAGAGAGAGAGAGAGAGAGAGGGGGAGGGAGGGAGGGAGGGGGAATAAAATGAAATATATATTTATATATATTTTTTTCTTGGTAAACAATTTGATCTCTCTTATCTGAAAGTTTTGCCAATGTTTTCATCAGTTCTCTCCAAGATGGCTATGATGCCATTTTTTTTTCTTTGAACAAAAAATAAATTGGGTTTCTTTGCAGTGAAAAATAGGAGGTTCGCTAAAAGCACTGACTTCAAAATGGTGCTTATTGTACATTTGGAGAGAGCGTATTGAAAACAAATAGCGCCTAGTGCTGCCTGGACCAAGAAGCCCACTTTGGCTTATATTAACCTTCTGGAATCTTCTGGAAAAAAAAAAAATCTTTTATGATTGCTCAGCTTCAGACAGTGTTGGTATTTTCCTTTGACTCTGTTTCTGATTCATTCGCTTGTGCCTCCATTAGCATTTAATTTTTAATTCCGCATTCTATGGAAAAAGCATATTGCTGGAAAACAGGCACATCTCACATGCCTATGCCTGACATTTAAAAAAAATGAATGTCGCACGCACTCCATGCTCAAAATAAACAGGCTGTCTTCCCCTTTCACCACTGAGCAATATTTATGAAGCTTCAAGATGAGATTGCTAATGTATTTTCCTCCACCCGTATACAATCCTGGCTATGTAACTCCTTGATTCTGTCCTTTGAAAGGACTCCGTCCGTACCCTCAGAGTTCCACTCTGACCCTCCAAGATCAGGAGTCGCTGGTCATTAGCAAGACCAACTTCTCTAGGTGGCCTGCTTGAATCAGAACACCAATATTTCCAACTTAGCTCATTAAAAAGTTCTCAGAGTTCACGTAGTTCCATGAAGCCTCTTGGTTTCTTTGGTCATTAACAGTCATCTCTCTCTTTTGCATTTTCCACATTAAAAAATAAGTTAAAGTTGACAGGCATGGTGGTGCACTCCTATAATCCCAGTGGCTTTGGAGGCTGAGGCAGGAGGATCCTGAGTTCAAAGCCAGCCTCAGCAACTTAGTGGAGCTCTAAGCAACTCAGACCCTGTCTGTAAATAAAATATAGAAGAGGGCTGGGGGTGAGGCTCAGTGGTTAATTTCAGGTATCCTCTTCTTAAAAAAAAAAAAAAAAAATTAAAGTCATCATGCATATTTGAATTCTCTCTCTCCCACTATTCTCTGAGACCCTGGGCAAGGTACTTTACTTTTCTAAGTCTGTATTTATTCATTCATATTTATAATACATTCTTAAATATAAATATAAATATAAATATAAATATATTTACACACACACACACACACATACACACACACATACACATATATATACCCCCACACCTGTCTTAAAAGATTATTGTAAAAATTAAAAGGGAAAAATGCTTGTAGAGTGGTCAGCACAGCCCTATGCATATTAATAATAATTAGTTGCTAAGCCAATGGTGAGATAATGTTATTAATGTCTATAAATAACTCTGTGTTCTACAAAAGTGCTATCCTGAACAGCACCAGAAAATCAGTTTTTCGTTCACGTTAATATCATCCCTCTTTGAATAGGATTGAAATCCTACAGAAGATTTATCTGGGCGGATATCTTGGCCCATTCCAAAGCATTGGTTGCCGGTAATCCTACTTCCTCCAGGGTCCTGACCTGCTGAGCTCAAGAAGGATAGTCACCTGATGCTCTCCAGAAAGATGGTCACTGCTATAGACACTGACCTTAGGTTAAATCCAGAGTCTCAATCAATTGCAAAAAAAAAAAAAAAAAAAGTTTTTTTTTCTAATAAATAAAAATTTTGCTTAGCATATATTTTTTAGATTATCTAGGTGGGATTGATTTGAAGTGCATTCTCAAACTGAATGTAAGTGTCTTGTCAATGCTGTAGTATTCTTAGCTTTATTTCTTTGAAAATTGGTCCTCCCTCCTGTTCCTCTTCTCGAGCTTCTATGAAGTGCAGATTTGGACTTTTTGATCTTTTCCTTTTGTCTCATAACTGGTTTTCTCTTGTCTCTCTTATCTGTACTGCAATCCAAGTGATAGCTTCAAATCCAATTAGTCCTTTTTCAGATATTCGATATGTTCAATCTACTGATTAAGAACATAATGGTGATAAGTTCTCCTGCCAATATTTATAGTTGGTTTTCTTTTAAATCTTCATGATCTTTACAAGTAATGTTTTATTCATTCTCTAGGTTTTGTATGACTTTTTTAATTTATAGTTTTAGACTATTTCTAGTTCTTGAGCTGCTGATTACCATCTTAGATCAGCAGGTTCTCCCTCATGGTACTTTTGTTTGCCATTTCTCATTTTTAAAATTTGTTCTCATTACTTATATGTGACAGTAAAATGCACTATGATATATCATACATAAATGAAATATAGTTTCTCATTCTTCTGGTGGTACATGATGAAGAATCCCACCAGTCATGTCGTCACATACATACATAGGGTAATAATGTCTGATTCATTCGACTACCCTTTCTACTCCATATTTCTTCCCCTCCCCTTCCTTCACTCACCTCTTCAAAATCCAAAGTCCCTTCATTCTTCTTTACCCCACCCTCATTGTGGATCAGTATCCACTTATTAGAGAAAACATTTGACCTTTGGTTTTATGGGTTTGCTTATTTCCAACAGCTCTATCTATTTACCAGCAACTATCATCATTTCATTCTTCTTTATGGCGGAGTAATATTCCATTGTATATACATACACCACAGTTTTTTTTTTATCCATTTATATGTTAAAGGGCAATTGGCTATATTATGGAATGGGATCAGGATGCAGACTTTTGTGCAAGTTCTGGAGTATAAAAATATCCTCATAGAGTGATTAAACATTTGATTCTCTTATATTTTCGTATATTCATCTCTCAGCCTGGGTTTTCCTTACCACATGTATTAATTTGGATGCAGTACCTGGTCATCAGGAGTGTGGGTTTTATGGAGGCATTTTTTTTGTTTTTGTTTTTGGACTGGGTATTAAATTCAGGGGCACTTTACCATTGAACTAAACCCCCAGCCCCTTTTATTTTTTTATTTCTGACATAGAGTCTCACCAACATGCTCAGGGCCCAGGCTACCCTCAAATTCGAGCTCCTCCAGCCTCAGCCTCCCAAGTCATTGGTATCACATGTGCCACTGCGCCCAGCACAAATGCAGGTTTGGGTAGGGTTATGTGGTCATTTCTCCACCTACATCTCCAGATAGATTCATTTTATAGGATGCAACTCTGAGCCAACAGATAAACTTTTCTAATCTTTCTCTTATACAAAGGAGACTAACTTTTCTTTTTTATTTTTGGCCTTGGGCTTAATTCTTGCTCCTGGCTTTCATTGTCCAAAACATTTCTGTGGCATCTTCGGGGCCATTCAGATTCTGTGGTCTTATTTGTTTCTAGGCAACTAGGGATCCCCTCTCCCTGCTATCTCTGAGATGTGTGTATTTATTAGTGATTTTTTTTTTCTTTTAATATATTGTTCTATTCTTGGTGTTCTCAACAGGAAGATCCCTTTTGGGTGGATTCAGTGCCCGGGGGACCCCAGGCATGGTTTCCTAGATAGCACCCTCACTGCCGTATTTCACTGAGACCTCCCTCACTGTAACTCAGGCAAATAGCCCTCTCAAAGCACTGAGCCCAGAGCTAATTTAATGCTTCAATTACAACTCTGGACTTTTTGGTAAAGCAACAACAAATTTATGCTCTCCATTTTATTTAATTAGTTGTTTTGAATTCTAGGGTCTTGATTTTTTTTTTATTTTATTTCATGGAAAAGCCCTAGGTGTTTGATCTCAAAAAAAAAAAAAAAAAAAAAAAAAAGGCAATTTTTCACAAGGATGGCTCTTTACCTACAGGATAAACCGACAAGCAGCCCTTTCTGCACTCCAGCTCCACACAATCTAAAAATCTAAAAGACGAGATGAGGACAGTTTCTTTTCTCCTAATGTAACCAGCATTGCAAGCCAGTGATTGTGTTTCCTGAGTAACATTTTCAGAGTATCCAAGTGGTGCATGAACTAGGAAATTCTTACTTTGGACTAGCAAGGGCCAAACCTCTTTCTTATTGACATAGACATATCCAGGTATCTCCAATAGTCTTTATTTTTATTCATTTTTTATTAGTGCATTATAATAGGGGAGCCTTTTTTAGTCAGCTCTTTACTGCTGCAAAGACCCTACCAGCACAATTGTAGAGGAGGAAAAGTTTATCTGGGGGCTCACAGTTTCCGAGGTCTGAGTCCACAGACAGCAGGCTCCACTCCTCAGGGCTCGAGGGGAGGCAGGACATCATGGAGGAAGAGTGTGGTGGAGGAAGAGTGTGGTGGAGGGAAGCAGCTCACATGGTGATCAGGAAGCAGAGAGACTCCACTCTCCAGAGACAAATAGAGACCCCAAAGCCACGCCCCCAATGCCCCCTCCTCCAGCCACACCCACCTGCCTCCCCATAACATCCAGTTAATCCCATCAGGGATCAATTCACTGATTAGGTTAAGGCTATAATCCAGTCGTTACTCCTCCAAACCTTCCTGCATTGTCTGACACATGAGCTTTTGGGGGGACATCCACTTCCAAACTATAACAGAGCCGTACATGCATAACATGACCTGGTCAATTTCAGTCCCCCAGTACCTCTTCTTTCCCTTCCCTTTGCCCCCACCCACTCTGTGCCCAATGTCTACTCTACTTGTCCTCTCTTCTAATTTCTTGAGATTCTACCCACCTTTTTCTTTCTCCCTCTCTCCTCTCTCTTTCCCACATATAAGAGAAAACACAGGACCCTTGACTTTCTGAGTCTGACAGTTTTGCTTAACAACCTTCTCAATTCATTATGTTTTTAATGAATATATTTTTCAGTCCTAAGAGCCCCATATCCTTTAGTTTGCTACTAACTGCTTTGCTAAATGAACTTTTATAAGAACGGGGACCAGCATTAGGTGAAGTGAATGAGACCAAGGGACAGGGTCGGACACTATCGTTATTAAAAATTTGATATTTTGTTCCTCATTTGATTTTTGCATTGGATTTGATTTGTTAAGCTATTGCCATAAAATTGTCACTTGGCTTGGTTATTCCTAAAGGGTGTGCGTTACATGTGTTCTGGCCCTGAGTTGTGGGGGGAGACCACAGAAACCTGCTGATTTCTGAGTTGGTACATTTGCAGAGTTGGTCATTCAACAGTCTGGGCTGTGTGATCTTCATCGAGGTCTTGAATACTTAGTTTTCTCATCAGTAAAAATGGTGACAATAATGGTGCCACTCTACAGGGTTATAGTGCTGCGGATCCACATAAATAGCACCTCACCTAGCTCCTGGCAATAATCAGTTAACTCCCAGAAACTAGAACAAACTACCAGAGACTATGTGGCTCACAAACAACCGAGATTTATTGTCTCCCAATTCTAGAGTCTGGGAAGTCCAAAATCAAGGTGCCAACCCATTTGGCATCTGGGGAGGACCCACTTCCTGGTTCAGAGTTGGGATTGTCTTGCTGAGTCCACACACATCAGGAGGGTCAAGGAAGCTCTCTGAGGTCCCTTTAATATAAGGGTTTCAGTCCCATTCCTGAGGGCACAAGTTGTAAAACCAAACCACCCACCCCTTATACCCTCATTTTGGGGATTAGGTTTCAGCCTATAAGTTTGCAGGTAGGGGTACAAGCATCCAATAGGTAGTGAGAATAAATTAGCAATAATAGAAATGAACAAAATAATGAGCTCAAAAATAAGGCAGGTTGTTTATGGCCTTGGCTGTCTAAGGATTTTGGTTAAATCTTAGTAAACATATATATATAACTCCAACGTTATCATTTGAATCACTTTGAAGTGGGAAGTGCTGTGGCATTCTACAAAGTGGTCTCCATTAGTCCTGAACTTGCAAGGACCCCTGTGTGGTCTGCTTTTCCAAAAATGGAGGTTAAGTCCCTATCTGTGCGAGTACAAGTAACATCACAAATAACCCTGGCCTTCCTGCTCTGTGCTGGGCACAGCGTCAGTGCGTGCACATGGGGTCCTTCATCTCTCCCTGCCCCCACCTCCAGGAAGGAGGTGACTTTTTTCATACCTGAAGACATTGAGGTACAAAGAGCTCCAGCTATTTGCCCCGTGGGGGGTGGCGATGGCCCAGCTGAGGCTGGAACTGGAGCCTGGACACTGGTCCTCATGCCAGGTCTGGGAAAGGACCTGGGTTCAAAGGCCACCTCTCCTAGGCCTGTTTGAGTGATGTCGGGTGGTAGCAGTGGTGGTGATTTACTGTCCCTTCCTGAGCCTCAGCCCCTGAAATCAGAACCAACCTGGCAAGGCAGAGTGACCTTGGGAAGGAATGTGAGTGAAGAGTCCAAAGGGAGACGGCAGGTCGCTCACACCCCCGTGTGACAGCGACTGTGGTTTGTGAAACTAGTTCTGTTGTGAAATGGGGCCTCGTTTCCAGTAGGCAAACGCTGGGCCTCCGTAAAGAGAATTAGTATGTAAAACCCTGTTCATCCGACATTTGCTTATTTATCCTCCCATCCGTCCATTCAACAAATATTTGTAAAGCATCTGCTCTGGTGGGAGAAATGGTCTGTGGTGCTTTACGTGTCGCTTAAAAAAACAAAACCTCCAGCCACCACCTGATACGCTCACTGTGCAGTAGGTTCGGTGACATTCCCCAACTCAACTTTCCAGGCCCCCTTCTGTATCCAGGTGCTTGGCTAGATTCAGGGACTGACCAGAAGCTCTTCCTGCTATGCCAGAGGTGAGGAGGCTCACAGTCTGGCTGGAGAGTCAGCTTGCAGCATTGCAAGGGGTGTCAAAGGAGTGTTGAGAGGGAGGGATTGGGGGCACAGAGGCTTCTCCCCGCAGGTCACTTTGGAGGGTGATTGGGGGGTGAGCGGAGGCAAGGCAGGACCGACTAGGCAGCTGTGTGCAACCCAGCAGGGTTGAAGTACCAGGTGCAAGGCGGCTTGGGGGCGGAATGTCCATGTACCCTTTGCAATAAGTCTTCCTGTTGGCATAGCAACTGCTGTAGAATAAACAAATTCAAGGTGGTACTTCAAAGGAGGCCAGGATGCCACGGAGACTGTCCAGGAGTCATTTAAATTGCTTGTTTGTTATGTATAAGAATTTGCCTAACCTCCAACCTGCATTTGTGCCTTAGCCATCTCTGTTTTTTCATGCTGATCTGGTTTCTCAGGTCATTATCTTCCTTAAACCGTTTTCTTTTCTTTCTTTTTCTTTTTCTTTTTTTTTTTTTCATTCTGCCCATCTAGAAAGCATGCCCAGGCATTGTGTTGATTTTGCCCAGACTCCCATGAGATCTCCCGGGCATTCTGTTCTCTTGCTGTGTCAGAAATGCTGCCCAGGGTGGCGTGTGCCATCTCGTATCTCATTGTGGATCCTTCCCCTGAGCCGCAGCCTGCTGGCCTGTTCGCTTCCCTGTCACCATGGGGTTTACAGAATCGGGGCTCTTTGTAGGATGACGCTACGTTGCTTCTTCTGGGTTGAGGGCTGAGGGCATTAGTGGTGACGGCTTGAAAGTCTAGATATGAGACTGTCCTGCAGGCTGCCGCCACGTGGCTTGCTGTCCCTCACTGACAGCATGAAAAAGGATTCATGAAAAACAAATCAGTGATTGAAGGCGCCTTCTCCAATTTGGGCTCTAAAGCCAATAGACACAGGTCCTGGTTTCTTGGATCAGTGGTAGATTTGCCAAAGGAAATAAATATCTACGCAGCCTCCTCTTGCTTCTGCTAAGCAAGAGACAGAGGCCGACAGATGTGGAATTAGCTAGTGCTCAAATAGTTGGTCTTTCTAGGGAAGCAGACTATAAAATCCTTAGGCATAAAAAGGAACCTCTCCCATATGAGATTCAGTTCACACTTTTCTCCACTCTTTCTCGCGATCTTGTTTGAACTTGAGGGGAAAGCATTTTCTAAGCCGGTGACTTTCCTGACTCTTAGATAATAACGACAGAAAAACTTAGGTGATTCCTTGTCAAGATTTGCAAAATTGGCCAATGGGCCCCACAAGGTTTATGGTTTGAGTGACAGGTCTGTGTCAGGTTCGGTGACAAATGATGAGCCGGTGACTTATAACAGATACTTTTTTGGCCCTTGCTCTCGCCACTCACTGTTCTGACAGCTACAAGTACATTAATCTGTGGCATGCTCACCATGACCGACCTCCCCAGGTATTAACAGCATTATTATTCGTGCTATTATTGTATCTCTTTCAGTTTGGGAGAATGAGAAACTTACGGGGAGATAAGTAATGTCCCCCAGGCTCCACGACTCGTAAGCATTAGAGATAGAACTATCAACCGGCGCTTTTCAATTTTGCTTCCTGTCCTTCCAACTTTGCTTTCCCATTTCTGGAGATATTTTTAATTGTCCCAAGTTGGAGGACTGCTACTGGCATCCAGTAGGTAGAAATGAGGCTACTCACCACCCTGCCCTGCAACAAAGAATTATCAACCCCCCAATTGCATAATCACTGAGGCTAAAAACCCTGCTCTGAATACACTACTCCTTACTGTTCTGGTGCCAAGCACATGGCATGGTGATGTAGGTATGCCAAAGATAATGCCCTCTGCTGAGGTCCTTGACGTGAGCGGAGGTCAGGTTTTGCTGTGGGTACTCATGTGCACACACCCAAGCACATGCAAGCAGACACACTCTAGAAGGAACCAGGCCACCTCCTGTTTCTGCTTCTCCCTTAAGATGACAGAAACTGATAATCAGATGTGAAACTTGAGAACAAATGTTTCAGCTGTGAACGGTGTGAACCCCAATGGGCCAGCAGAGCCGCCTCACTTCTGTGTTTTCAGAAGCAAAGAAAATCTCTCCCAAATGACCTTTTCCTTGGCTACTTTACTGAAGTTAGTAAGGAGCGCCCAGCTTTTGGCTGGAGCCATCACAGGACCTGGGTTTGGAATCTTAAGACCACATGATAGAAGGTTAGAAGTATTTTCATCAGCTTTTTCACTGCAGTGACTCAGAGACCCAACCAGAACAATTGTAGAGGAGGAAAAGTTTATTTTTAGGGCTCACGGTTTCAGAGGTCTCAGCCCACAGACAGCAGGTCCCATTCCTCGGGGCTCGAGGGGAGGCAGGACATCATGGAGGAAGAGTGTGGTGGAGGGAAGCAGCTCACATGGTGACCAGGAAGCAGAGAGAGACTCCACTCTCCAGAGAGGAATATAGACCGAAATCCACGCCCCCAATGCCCCCTCCTCCAGCCACACCCTACCCATCTTCAAATACCACTGGGTTAATCCCACCAAGGCTTAATTTGCTGATTGGGTTAAGGCTGTCACAACCCCATCACTCTCTTCTGAACCTTCTTGAGTTGTCTCACACGTGAGCTTTTGGGGGACACCTCACATCCCAAACGTAACAAGAAGGACCCATTCTTTTGATAGTGATTTTCATTCTCCACCACTGTCACCTGCCCCCACCCTTGGAGACCTTCCTTATAAGAAATGATATGAGTAGGACTATAGGATATATTGTCCGTGATTTTACAGAGAACATCTACAGGAGAACGGTGACCTTCGAAATGTTTTGCTGGATCATTTAAAATGTATTTAAAGGAGAGATTTTTAAAAAAGGCTTATCCATGCTGTTTAGTTTCAGAGTTCCAGGAATGAGGTCCCCGTCTAAGTTCCTCCAGGACTTGATCTCCCTGACCCAGAAGGGATTAGCTGTGACATTTTCTCCAAGTGTGCTGCATTCAATCTAAGTTTCTGCTGCCCTTTTAGTCAAGTGTGGTCTTGAGACCCACGGCTTGGCGTCGCCTGGGAGCTCACTAAAAAACGCATTATCTCAGGTCCTACCCCAGATATACTGAATCACAATCTGTATTTTAACGAGGTTCCCAAGTTACTCATATATAGAGTCTATAGAGTTTTTATTTTTATTCTGAAAACTGTTCTCGGTACTGTAGGTCCAAATGAAGAGCTGATTTCCTCCCTAAGTCTGAGTCCCAAACTTTTAAATTGTGGGAGCTGTGCTATATAGACTCCAGAGCCCTGTTGGAGTTCAAAACTGCGGTGACATCTCAGATTTACGTAACCAATGCTGTGGTATGTCGCTCAACTACGGGGATATAGTCCAATAATAGTGTGTTATTGGTTGATTTTGTCATTGTGTCGTCAGCATAGATCAACAAACCTAGATGGTACATGTCAATCACGCAGTGTGGCCTCTGGCCCTCAAGAGACACAGTAAAGACAAGATGCATGAAGCTTCTCTGGTGTAACACAGCATATTATTATACAGTTCTTTTTTTTTTTTTTTTTTTTTGGTAGTAGGGATTGAATCCAGGGGGCCTTAACCACTGAGCCACATCTCCAGACCTTTTTAAAAATCTGTTTCAAGACAGAGTCTCACTAAGTTGCATGGGGTTCCTTGCTAAGTTTCTGAGGCTGGCTTTGAACTCACGATCCTCCTGCCTCAGTCTCCTGAGTCCCTGGGATTACAGGTGTGCACCACCAACCCGGCTACAGTTCACTTTAAAAGTTGTAAATTGAAGTACACACTGAAATAATGATGAAATATGGTAAATCAGCAAGTAATATAGTCATTCATTATCATTATCATTATTAAGTATGTGCTGCACAGAACTGTGGTGTGCTGTATGTTCAGATGCCCGGCAGCATAGTAGGTCTGTTTCCACCAGCATCACCGCAAACAGATGAACATCACCAAGTGCTGGGACACTGCCCTGGCCACAGCAGTACTAGGCAATCAGGATTTTTGCTTTGGGACCAGAGCTGCCTGTTGTTGACTGAAGTGGCACTATGTGGTAAGAACCGGAATTCCCAAATAATCCTAGGAATACATCTAGACAAAAACATTTGAGCTACTCCATCTGCGATATTTCACTCACTCTCTTTGGACCACTGGACTCTGGATGGCTTTCCCCTCCCACCAAGAAGGTGTATTTCTTCTGAACAGCCGCTCATTTTTGGCTGTGGCAAGCTGTCGCTTATCTGATCTCCCTTCTCCCATCATTCGGCAGTTTCTCAGTCCACCTGCCATGTGTCTCAAGAGATGCGAGTTAATCGAGTTAATCGACTTCCCAGACCTCCCCCACCCTCCGTGGGGTGGGACCGACATCTCAGCAGGATCCCAATGTTGTGGGTCAAGGGCTAGTTCCAGATACCTCATTCCAGGGTTGCCAAGCCCTTGTGACCATCCACCCTGCAGTGTGCACATGGTCTAAGAACCACCATCAGGTTAGATGCCTTCTCTTCCCTGGAATTCAGCAGGAAGGCTAGAGGCTGTGTCTGTCCCAGCCAGACAGATGCCACTGTCACCTGGATCTCAATCAAAATGGGGCTGCTGCTCTGGTGTGAAAGGAGGGGGTCCCCAAGGAGGCGTGAGGTTGCAGTGAAGACGGGGGTCACAGAGGCAGATGTCCATGGCGGTCAGGGACTCATTACCCAGAGGCTGGGTGGGGTGTAGACAGGGGTGCAAGTATCTACTTGCCCCAGTTGTCCAGTTGTCTAGTGCTAGGAGGCTGAGCATGCCTAGGGCCCTTATGTCACTGTTCTCTTTTTAAAGAGAAGTGACGATCTTGTTTATGGCATCATCCTTCTTTTTAAATGTTGCTTATAATGAATTTCCTCTCCCTCCCCCCCCCCCCGAAGAAGTGGGTGGGCATCCACAGACCTAAGTGAGACCTCAGTCTCCCCAACTGTGACCTACAGGTGGAGACCATCAATCTACATGTCTCTAATGAGCCTCTTTGAAGCCTTGACATCTTGTGCTGCTCAGAGTTCAGTTTGGGGATCTTTCACAGCAGAATTATACAAAATCACTATGTGTCATTTCGGGTCTCTGTACAGGGCAGCTATTAGTTCATTTTCTGTAGATACTAATGCAAACACAGTCCCACAGCTGGGTGACTTACAAAGGAGATGGGTATATTTTGGTTACAGTTCCAGTAGTAAAAGGGCTGAGTCAGGTGATGGTCTTCTTGCTGGTGGGGTCCTGAGGCAGTGCCAGCATCCTGAGCTGAACGAGGAAGCACTTGTGTGTGTTCTTATCTCTCTCCCTCTTACAAAGTCACCTGTATTCAGTCACAGATGACCCGGATGACATTATCTAATCCTAATGACCTTCCAAAGCTTCCTGCCTTTAAATACAGTTTTAATCAGCTTTGCATTGCCGTGACCAAAAGACTTGACAAGAACAACTTAGAGGGGGAAAAGTTTATTTTGGCTTATGGTTTCAGAGGTTCAGTCCATGATCAGTGGACTCCGTAGCTCTGGGCCTATGGTGAGGTAGAGCACATCATGGCCCAGGGGCCTGGTAGAGGAGAGATACTCAGTTTATAATAGCCAGGAAGCAGAGAATGCTCCACACACCAGGGATAAAATATGAACCCAAGGGCACGCCCCCAGGGAACTGCTTCCTCCAGCCACATCTACTTGCCTACCAACCAGTTAATCCATTCAAAGTGGATTAATCCACTGATCAGGTTATAGACCTCCTAATCTAGTCATTTCTCCTCCCGCATTCCTGCATTGTCTCACACAGAAGCTTTTGGGGAAAACTTCATATTCAAACTATAACAAATACCATAGTTGGATTAAGTTTCTACTCTCCCAATCCTTCAGGATGGGTTCTAGATTTCAACATGATTTTTTTTTTGGGGGGGGGGGGTGGAGGAGACAAACCAGATTCAATTCAATAGCAATAGCCAATCCCAAATCTATAGCCAAATCCTAAGCATCAATCATTCAACATGGTTCTGAGAGGATTTTGAGAGTGCAGAAGCAGAATCCTTAAGTCAGCTGACATGCAAAAGACAAAGAAATGAAAAAGCTGGAACCCATCTCGGGGCCCTAGAATTTTCTAGAAAAACAATAAAATTATTATGTATAAAACACTTAGTTTAAAAACCAGAATACTGGGGTTGTGTGTGAGAAATAGGGTCCAGAACTGGGGATCACTCAGATCAATTATCTTAGACTAGGTAAGGGCAGTGACTGGTATTCTGAAGGACCTAGACTTGGAGTCCAGCTTTGGGGGACCAGGCATGTATGAACAGAAGTTCTAAGCACAGGCATGTAGATGGTGTTGACAACTCCAGTGCCTCGGGGCAGGAGGTGTATGCAGGTGTGAGGCAGATTGGTGTGAAAGGCAATGGGGACTAGGGTGCTCTGCAGTAAACGAGAATGTTCATGGCCTTGCTGGGGGGAGTGTAGCAACTGATGCTCTGAAAATAAAATATTAACTAGAGACCTGGACTAAGCATATGAAACAAAATACATCTGTGGGCTGTTAATCTGCTGTCCACAGATTGAATATCCCCCAAATATTACAGATTGACTGTACCTTATCTTTTTTTTTGGTACCAGGGATTGAGCCCAGGGGCACTCAACCACTGAGTCATATCCCCAGCCCCTATTTTGTATTTTATTTAGAGACAGGGTCTCACTGAGTTGCTTAGTGCCTGGCCTTTGCTGAGCCTGGCTTTGAACTCATGATCCTCCTGCCTCAGCCTCCTGAGTCACTGAGATTACAGGTGCCACGGCACCCGGCTCCCCTTATTTTAAATGCTTGGAACCAGAAGTGTTCTCAGACGTAGGAGTTTTGAGGACTTTGGAAAGTTTGCATGTACTTGAATGGTTGAGCAACCCTAATCTAAAATCTGGAATGCTCTGAAATCCTTGAATTTTCCCCACACACCCAGGAGATCACTCATGAAGGTCAACTGAGCGTCATATGATTTAACTCAGTTCAGACACTGTCTAGCTGGAGATAGTGTCAGATCTCACAGGCTGAGGCCTCAGTCCCCTAGAACTATTGCCAAGTAGAACATTGTCTCTGTGTCTGACTGACCAGCATTTATATCAAGAATACCCATGATTCCCATCCTTGGGTTTGATTAATTTTCTGGGGTAGCTCACTAAACTCAGAAAAATACTTAGACTGATTGGTTTCTTGATAAATGATGTAATAAAGGGTAGAAAGAAACAATCAGATGCCTAGAACCAAGTATTTGGGAAGGGGGCTGAGCTTCCATGCCCTCTTAGGGTGCACCACCCTCCAGACACCCCCACGTCTTCCACAGTCTCAAAGCTCTCTGAACTTTGTCCTGTAGGGTTTTTTTTGTAGTGGCCTCGTAAAGTAGGCTTGTTTGATCACATCTTTGGTCACTAACAATCAACTCAACCTTCTGCCCCCCTCTGCTCCAGTTCCATGACTGGTTCCCATGACAACCAGCCCCTCATCCTAAGGCATTCCCAGAGCCACACCAAGAGTCAGTTCATTAGAACAACATCTCCTACTTCCAAAGAAATTCTGAGAGATGTAGGAACTCCATGTCAAATGCCGGTTTCACTCGGGATATGACAGCATTCTTAGAACCTCTCTGCAGAAACCTGGGTCAAAGGCCAAATATTAGTTGTCTTCTTGATGACTGCCGTTCTGACTGGAGTGAGATGACATCTTAGGGTAGTTTTGATTTGCATTTCTCTAATTACTAGAGATGTTGAGCATTTTTTCATACATTTGTTGATTGATCGTACATCTTCTTCAGAAAAAATTTATTGATTGGGTTATTTATTTTTGTGTGTGTGTTAAGTTTTTTGAGTTTTTTTCTATATCCTGGAAATTAGTGCTCTATGTATGTAATAAGGATGTTCTCCCACTCTGTAGGCTCTCTCTTCACGTTGTTGTTTCCTTTGCTGAGAGGAAGCTTTTTAATTTGAATCCATCCTATTTATACAAGCAATCATAAGCGTTGGCAAGGATGTGGTGAAAAAGGTACACTCATACATTGCTGGTGGCACTGCAAATTGGTGCAACCACTATGTTAAGCAGTATGGAGATTCCTCGGAAAACTTGGAATGGGACCACCATTGGACCCAGCTATCCCACTCCTCAGTATATACTGAAAGGACTTAAAATCAGCATACGACAAGGACACAGCCACATTAACAGTCATAGCAATTCAATTCACAGTAAGCTAAATTGTGGAACCAACCTAGATGCCATTCAATAGATGAATGGATAAAGAAAATGTGGTATATATACACAAAGGAATTTTACTCAGCAATAAAAGAGAATAAAATCATGGCATTTGCAGGTAACTGGATGGAGTTGGAGAATATCATCCTGAGCAAAGTAAGCCAATCCCAAGAAACCAAAAGCCGAATGTCCTCTCTGATAAGTGGATGCTGATCCATAATGCAGGGTGGAGCATGGGGAGAAGCAAGGGACTTTGGATAGAGGGGAGGGGAGGGGGTATGGGGACAGGAAAGATGGTGGAAGAGATGATCATCACTACTCAAGGTACATGTATGATTGCACATATGGTGCGACTCTACATCGTGCACAACCAGAGAGATGAAAAGTTGTGCTCCACTTGTGTACAATGAATTGAGATGCAGTCTGCTGTCATGTATAACTAATCAGAAAAACAACATCAAAGATCAAGTATTAGAACAAAATATTCTCTTAGCACCCACACCTACAAGGGTTTTAGGAGTTCTCTCTTAGGAACTGGGGACAGAGATCAAATATATGTGTGTGTGTGTGTGTGTGTGTGTGTGTGTGTGTGTGTGTATTTCTTATATTTCATTATCACAACAGCTTAAAAGTCATCCATTCTGAAGGTCAGGGTCCTCCTACTGGTATCTGAGCTCTAAATCCTTTTAGCGCCTTATGCTGTTCCAGAATGCAATGGACAATGAGGGCCCACTGTATTCCTCCTCCATGAATGTTCCAAAGTGAACGCTGCTCAAGCCAGCCTTGTGTGGCCTTCTCGGCCATTTGACCTTGTCTGTATGATCGTCGGGGACCAGGAAGGTAACAAGTCATGCACAGCTCCTGCTGTTGGGGAGCTTCCAGTCCAGGAGAGGAGACTGAAAATACTCAAATGGGCAAATCTCATAAATGTGCTATGCCTGCAGGGGGTGACCAGCAGGATGTCAGGAACAAAAACTGACCAAGCAGAGGAGGAGGCTGATGATATCAGGTGGTCAGGAGAGGCCTCCCCAGGGAGGTGATGAGACCAGAAAGCCTTTAGGAATTGAGCCTCAGGGTAGACTAGGGAAGAAGCCTTCCTGGAGGGTGGAGACACACTTGCAAAGGACCTAGAGGCTGTCTCCATGCAGCCTGGGACTTACTGGCTACCAACTGGAAATGAGGACTCAGTGTTATTCATTCCAGAAAGACTTTCGAGCATCTGCGGCTCACCAGGTGCTGGAGATGCACCTATGACAACTTACCAGCTTGCTCTCAAGGCAGTTATCCTGTAGTCAGTAGCTGGGGTACTGATGGAAGGTAGGGAAGTGAGACAATCAAGTTGCAATGTCACCAGTACTGGGACAGGGGTCTGCGGGAGCTGTGGGGCCAAGCCAGACCACAGAGGAACTGGGGAGGAGGCACGAGGACCCATATGAGACAATGAGTGGCAGAGCTTTGGGCTAATGTATTCCAGAAGGTTGTGAGCTCTTCTGCAGGGATGGAGGGTGATAAGAATATGAGTTCTGGAATTTGCATATTGAATCCTGGCTGTGATGCTTAGTGAACTCACAGACTTGGGCACATCTCCTCCACCCATATTTTAGGTCTGCATCTCTCGACCTGGAAGTGAAGATGATAATAATACCCTCATCCACAGGATGAGCCTGCGGAGTCCAAAAGTTAGCACGTGTCGGTGCTTAGACAAATATCTCAGAGATGCATACATGCTCACTAAATGCAAGTTCTCATTATTTTGGACACAAATACAACCCGCTGACCATTTGATGCAATGAATGGTTTCTGGATAGTTAGATTTCATAGTTACATAAAATTTTCAAAAGTCGCCTATTCATTTTGTAACTCTCATTTGGCATATTAGGGATATTTGAAATCATCAACGACAGGATCTTATTTTGTGAAATAAAGGATAATTTAGAGCCTCCACTGTGGTTGGAAATAAACCTGAAAAAAAAAAAAACAACCTCTTTATAAGCTGACACAGTAGATGTGCCGCTGCTGAAGCCATAGCAAATCACAAGCTAGATGAATTAAGCCGTCTCCTGCACAAGAGGAGCTGTTCCTATAAATGACTGTCGGAGCTCATGCTCCCCTTCCCAGCTTGGTTTTTGGAAACTCCTAGATAAGAATCACCCTAGATTAGTGACTGTTGTATTCTGCTGCACAACTCACTTGAATCAAATGTATGAAAGATGAAAAAAATAAAATTAAAAAAAAAAAAAAAAAAAGAATCACCCTAGAACCGAAAGGAAGAAAGAACCCACAAAGATAGGCAGAAATTCCCGGCTGTTCCCCTGAGCAGGGAAAACACTTTGCCAGAGGGTTCACTGTGTGCGTTTGCTGCTGTCAATGTGTCCCGGTTGGGCCAGCTTCTGTTCTTGGCTGTTGGAATATACTCTGGCAGCTCAGAGGTGGAATTTCTCCAAATTCCCGCAGGGTGGGTTGTGCAATTACAGGTGAGCGCTCCTTTACACTCTGGCAGGGCACTTGGTCTCCTCATTCCTTAACTTCATCAGGCCCCACCTGGAAGATGGAGGGCCTGAGAGGAGGCCAAGGCCTGAGGTGCAGACGTAGGATGCTGGGGTGAGGGGAACAGAGACGGGTGTGGAATGGCGTCCAATGCCCAGGCAGACACCAGACACCAGACACCGAGACTCTCCTAGAGAACTGGAATCAGGTTTTTGTTGTTTGTTTAGTTGTTGTTTGTTTGTTTTGTTTGGTACCAGGGATTGAACTAAGGGGCACTCCACCACTTTGCCCTATCCCCAGCCCTATTTTGTACTTTATTTAGAGACAGGGTCTCACTGAGTTGCTTAGCATCTCACTTTTTGCTGAGGCTGGCTTTGAACTCGCGATCCTCCTGCCTCAGCCTCCCAAGCCTCTGGGATTACAGGCATGTGCCACTGTGCCTGGCTGGGATCAATTTTAATTTCCCAAGATTTAATTCATTGATGTATTCATTTTTCTAAGAATATTTTTAAAGGTATTTTCTGAATATCTTCCATGTGCCTCACACAGCTGAGGGCAGGAACAAGTGGAATCTTAGCTGGAAAGCAAGTCTATTTTATTAGGTGCATCTGTGAGGGGGTCCGAGTCCACTCCATTGAGGAGGCCGGGAGGATCTGTGGGAGATCAATAGCAGTATGAAGGCAAGAAGGGGTTCATTCAGGAAAGAAAAAAAGGAAGAGCATTTGAAGCAGAAGAAAGAGCCTGTGAAAAGTTTCTGGGGTAGCAGGAGGGTGCTTGGGTATATGAATAACTGAAAAGCAGCTCCATGAATAAGGGCTGACTGTGGTCCTGGCTTGGAGCTTCACAACCTGTAAGGAAGTTCATCAGGACATTAGACTTTCATATGAGGAAACAGATCTTAAGAGGTTAAATAATTTACCCACAGCCATGCAACTTGTGGGTCAAGGCATGGAAATTCAAACCCAGGTATGTGGGATTCCAAAGAAGAATTTCTAAATCGCCAATTTATGTTTTCCTAAAAATATCTCACCCTTTACAGAGAATCTTAACACCTGATGCATATTTCTGACCAGGCTGGAACATAAAACAATAATGTGAGTAGGCCCCTTCCCTACAGAATAAATGTAGAATATAAATAAATACAGCGTAGATGTGCATAGAGTGTGATTCAGCTTTGGAAAGGAAGGGGATTCTGACACATCCTCTAACCGGAGAAATGCAAGGTCATGATGCTGAATAAAATAAGTCAGTCACAAAGAGACAAATATTATAAGATTCCATTTACGTGAGGAGTCTAGAGAAGTCTGGTTCACAGGACAAGAGCTGGGAGAGGAGGAGGAAATAGGGAGTTGGTTAGTGCATAGTGTTGCAAGATGAAAAAAATTCTGGAAATCGAGTGCCCAGCCGTGTAAAAGTACTTAACACCACTGAGCTGTACATCTAAAAATGGCTAAGATAGCCAATTTTATGTCACATGTATTTGACAACAATTGAAATTCTTTTAAGAGGGAAAGAGAAGGAAAGAATCACTGTAATTTTATCTGAAGATCATCACTATTTTAAAAATCACCATATATAACCTTCCAGTCTTGTTCTATCTAAATGTTACATGGGCATGTTTTTTTTAATATATATATATATATATATTTTTTTTTCCCCCCCACAAAATTGGATCTCGTGATTCGTGTGGTTCAATAGTCCTTTTATTTTCCTGAATTCAGCATATCTGAAACTTCTTTCCAGGTGATAAAATGCACACTCACATCATTCTTAAAGACGACATAGTTGTCCCTAGCAATCAATATCCAAAGTGTGTACTGTGGATGACAATATAAGCATCATCATAATCAATGCCCTTAGGTTGATAGGCTCATCAGATTATTTTCTTGGGATCCCAAATTAGAATTGCTGTGTTGAAGCTTTTCAGGTTTTGAGAGCCTCCTAACTCCATTGTCCAATTGCCCTTCAAACAAGATTGGGCCACATTATAAATCTCTCTCACCAACCCTCATTCATCTCCCTGGATCCTCATTCTTTTTGTCTGGCCTCAGTCCTACCAATACCAGCAACGGGATTGTGGGCAAAGGGGCCTCAGTGGTCCCAGCTGTACGTAGGGACAATATGGTACCTATTTCATAGACTGAGGAAGGAGTAAATCATGGATCCGTTTCCAGAGCCGACAGCACATTTAGGGGTGCTCAATAGGCCTTCGCGGCCTGTCTTTTTCGTGAGCTAGAAGGTTCCTTGGAGCAGGAACACAACTCCTGGCTCTGCCTGGGTGTCTGTCGAACCAGGGAAAGCATGTCAGGCTGCCCCAGCAGGTGATGGGTGAAGGTTTTTTGGAGACCTTAGACCTGTGGGAAACAGAAACCAGGAGCACCCAGAGGACAGACATCTCTGTTTTCCTCTCATTTGTTTCCGGGAGAGTAAATCTTTTGGTGATGCCTTTAAATATTTAGTCTTCAGAACAAAAGGTTCCCAAACAAGCAAGCCAGACAGCATCTAGGAGTGGCCTCAGAAGCTTTGTTATTTCCAGTTTCCTTCCTGGGCCAAGCAGCTGGGGTTACTGCGACAGAGGGTTTGTTTCTGATGAATCTGAAATTGGGAACAGGCCCAGGGTGGGCATTCATGAGCAAGCCCCTTTCCTCCCAGACCAGCAGACAGCAGTGCAAGTCCACCTTGGAAAGCAGCTGGTGGGGTCCGTGAGCGGTCAGCCAGCTCTTCCAAGGGGCTCTCACCCCCTGCTCTAGGGATCACGCTGCAGGTGGGCTTGGGGTTGGGTGGCCTGGGCTCTTGGTGCAGACCCCAGCATCCACTCAGGGAAGCCATTCTTTCAGCCAACTCTATTTTTTTGAAAAGTATTTGATTTCATGGAGGATATTTTTATTCTCACAGAAACCATTACAGAGTTATTGGCACTGAGGTTCAGACTTGGCGATGAGAATGAGAATGAGGAAGGGAATCATCTCTGCTCATTTAGTGGGGTTATTTTTTCAATTTTTTTTTTTTTTTTTGCTTGGTATCAGAGATTGAACTCGGGGACACTCAACCACTGAGATGCCTTGTATTTTATTTAGAGACAGGGTCTCTCTGAGTTGCTTAGGACCTCATTAAGTCTCTGAGGCTGGCTTTGAATTCAAATCCTCCTCCTGAGATGCTGGGATTGCAGGTATGTGCCACTGCACCAGGCTTATGGGCTCCTTTGGTTCTATTGGAGACCCAGAGAGTTTCAGAAGTTAGTGTTTCAGGGACCTGAGAGATTAATACTTTTCAGAAGTGTCCACATATGACAAAGGGGGACACTGAAGTCCAAAGAGAAATTGCTAATAATTAGCCTGGACTTGAACTTGATTATTCTTCTTCCTTCTAATTTTGATTTTTTCTTTTTGTTTTTTTGGGGGGAGTACTGGGAATTGAACTCGGGGCCACTCAACCACTGAGCCCCATCCCCAGCCCTATTTTGCATTTTATTTAGAGACAGGGTCTCACTGAGTTGCTTAGGGCCTCATTAAGTTTCTGAGGCTGGCTTTGAATTTGTGATCCTCCTGTCTCAGCCTGCTGAGTCACTGGGATTACAGGCGTGCGCCACCAGGCCTGGCTTGTTTTTTGGCGGTAGTGGGAATTGAACCGAGGACCTTGAGCATGCGGGGCAAGTGTTCTACCCAGAGCTGCATTCAAGACCACTGGTTTCTCTCTGTATGAGGCATCGTGCTGAGTGCTCTTCTGCCTGGTCTCCATTAACCCTGCCAATGACCTACCAGATAGGTTTTATTCTTAGTGGCCTTTTATAGGTGAGAATGTGAGGCTCAGAGATGCTAGATGAAGCTCAGGCCAGGAATCCTGCCCCGGGGGGCATCAGCCATCTGTGGGCCAACCAGCCCAGCCACGTAGTAGAGCCCTCTTTGCACCCAGGAGTCTCACACATGCTTACTGAAGGAGTCATGGGAACCGAGAGAGCAGGGAGCAGCACCCAGGATTGACACCAGGGGCTCTGGTGTCAAATCAGATCCCTGTGGGCTACTCAGGAAAGCACCTTGGCACAAATTTTGTAACCTCTCTGATTTTTATTTACTTCATCTCCAAAATGGGAATCGTAAGAGTTCATAGGTTCACAGGAGAGTTTAAAGAAGGTGATCTCTACAAAATTACACACATGTGGTTCCTGGAACTTAAGAAGGTTCCTGCAAATGTTGATTTATTATAAAAGCATTGGCATCACCATCTACCACATCATCATGATCTACCTGGGAAGGGACCTGGGTAGCATATATTAAAAAAATAAATAACACCCATGATCTGGGATAAAATTAAATAACACCATGATCTGCAGACTTGCAGCTGGGGCCCCTTCCCAGGTAGGTAGGATAACATCTCTGCAGTGCCAGTGTCCTGTCTTGGGGGCAGATGCTGGCAGAAACAGAACAGGCTCAAGTTGTGAAGATCCTAGGGCCAATGTTATACCAGCAGAATGAACCCAAACAATGGACAAGCGGAGCAAGGGCTGGGGTGTTTCCAGTATTTCCCCAGAGAGCTTGTTCATCGTCTGCTCCCACCACCCAAAGGCAAACTCCACAAGGAAAAGAAAATCATCTTCTATATTTCTTTATCCTTTTCAGCTAACACAGATTGAGTCATGTGGCTTCATAATACTCTTTTCTGATTGAGTAACTGAATGAGTGAATGAATGGATGAATGAGCAAATTCCTCTCTGGCTTAGATCAAAGTCATTTTCCTGGGTAAGGAGATTAGAAATGACAAACTGCCCAAGAATAGTCGAAGGATCTACAAACTGAAATACTCAAATGATTATAATACTTAATAAATGGCAGCCTTTGCAAGTTGTTGCAAGCTATGCCTATGTTCTGATGGTTTACTAAGTGCTGAGTTATATTGCATTAATAATACCCAACATCTGGGGCTGGGGTTGTGGCTCAGTGGTAGAGTGCTTGGCTAGTGTGGATGAGGAACTGAGTTCGATCCTCAGCACCACATAAAAATAAAGGCATTGTGCCCACTTACAACTAAAAACATATATTAAAAAAATAACACCCAAGATCTGTCAGGTAGATATCATTATGAATCCCATTTTTGAGAGGGGGGAAAATGAGGTTCAGAGAAGTTAAATAGTGGCTCAAGATCACACAGCCAAGAAGCCATGGATCCTGGATTGGTTCCTGGGTCTGACTGCAGAGTCTGTACTTTAAATCACTACCCTCTCTGTCCTTCTCCTCCATTCCCAATGGAGGGTCTGATCAAATCTTAAACACAGCCTCACTCTTCAAGGTACAAGAATACATTTTAGATTACATCATTCCTTGGTCAAATTGACACACAGGTCGTCTTCTACCATTTATAGCAGTTAGCTCCTGGCGGCCCCTGCACACTGCCCCTGATAGCCAGGGTGTGCCATTGCACCGTCTTTACTGGGGGTGTCTGGAAATTTATCCATTCCTCCTCTCTTGTCCTCCAAGTTCCTTTGTGCCCTAGTTCTCCAGGGCAACTAGTTTGAGCCAAGACATTAGAAGTAGGTTTTCAGACAGTCTTGTCAGTGGCTGGTGCTCATTGTGAGAAGGAAGAGGAAAACGGAGGTCCAGGGCTCCCAGGTTCCCAACACCCTGTAAGCACATGAGCTCAGCTTTGGACTGATCTCAGTCTACCTGTTTGACTTTTGCACTAGATTTGAAGAAAGGGCTTTATGGAGCAAATAAACAAGTAAATAAGTTCAAAGGTTACTTAATTTAATCCTCATATTAATCACTTAAAAATACTTTTCGTGTCTACTCTGTGCCTGCCAATCTTCCTGCTAGGAGGGCTTTATAGGCAGGAAGTAACTCTGCTCTCATGGTGGTTATATTTCAGCACAGAGAGAGGGATTAAACTCAGATTGTGTGTGTGTATGTTTGTGCATATGTGTGTGTGTATATGTGTGTGTGTGTGTGTAACAATAATAGTATTAAACAAAAAGTTAAACTCCTCTTGGAATAGCTGAATGGTGGCCTCCAAACAGATGTAGTGCCCCTTATCCACAGTTTCAGTTACCAGTGTTCATCTGTGATCTGAAATTATTAAATGGAAAATTGTAGAAGAAATCCATAAGTTTAAATGAACAGCTATTACACTGTATTGTTACAACTGTTCCATTTTATTATTGGTGTTAACTTCTTACTATGCCTGATTTTTAAATCACACTTCATCATAGGTTTATATGTATAGGAAAGAACATGGTACACATGCGGTTTGGTGCTAGCTGTAATTTCAGTCATCTGTTAAGGTCTTGGAACATATCCCCCCAAACTACTAAATCCTGGAAACTGTAAATATTACCTTACATGGTAAGAAGATATCATTTAGAATCTCCAAACAAAGAGTTTATCCTAGATTTCCAGGTGAGCCCCAAATGCAGTCATATGCATCTTTTGGGTAGTGGGACAGAGGGAGTTTTGAGACAGAGGGGAGGCAGCAATGTGGACATAGAGACAGGTGAGAGTGGGACAGCCTCAGACCAAGGCATACCTGGGAGCCACCAAAAGCTGGAAAAGGCAAAGAATGATTCTCCTTGGCACCCTCAGAGGCAATGTGGCCTTGCTGACACTGTGGTCTGATTTCTGTCCTCTAGAACTATGAGAGAATAAATTCCTATTGCTTTTAGCCACCCATTCACTGGCCACTTGTTACAGCAGCTCTAGGAAACTAATACACACTGCACTTCCCCATTGCTGTGAAAGTGAGAGAAGATTTGGCTTGACCAATGGGGAAGGAGCAAGTTAAGAAGAAAAACCAAGAGGACTTCCCTTAGTCATAGAGGTTGAATATCACTAATCTGAAATGCTTAGGATCAAAAGTGTTTTGGATTTCAGATTTGGGAATATATGTGTGTGTGTGTGTGTGTGTATGTGTGTATGTATGTGTATGTGTGTGTGTGTGTGTGTATGTATGTATATGTATATATGTATGTATGTATATATGTATATATTTCAGATTGGGAATACACACACACACATATATGATACTTTGGACATGGGACCCAAGTCTAGACGTGAAATTCGTAACTCATTAATGTTTTCTAAACATCTTGCACACATAACCTAGAGGTCACTTTCCACAATATTTTAAATTATTTTGTCCATGGAATAAAGTTTCATAGTGTGGAATTTTCCACTCAAGGTGTCATATTGGGCTCAAAAGCTTTTGTATTTCAGATTTTCAGGTTAGGGATGTTCAACCTGTATTAAGTTGAGATACCTTTGGACTTTCAAAGCTGGACTTGAAGGATGAACCTGGATTTAGAGAGACTTGAGAGCCCTTGACAGGTAGGCACTAAAAGTGTGGGATTTGGTGAGATCAGTGGGAAGGAGGTATAAAGAGGTTGAAGAAGCCCAGAACGGGACTCTGAGGGATCAGGACAAGGGGCAGCCGGCAAGGGAACCCGAGGCAGAGTGAGGGACACAAGGAGAATGTGCCCTCTCAGAATCCAAGAGGATAAAGGGATCAACCTGTGAAAATAAGTGGTTCTTGCTGGTAGTTTTACGGGACAGTTGGAGTCTCAGTTCCAGGACCGTAGGTTTTCTATCCGCTGCCCTCTCACCTAATTGATCATGGCTCCCTAGGGTTTCTGTGATTGAAAGGAACCCATGGCCTGGCCTGAGCTTGGCACAGCAGCCTGTGTGGTCAGTTGGTGAGGGCCAACTCAAAAGTTGGCCAGGAATTCTGTGCATTTTAGGACCCTGCCTAATCCAAGGGAAAGGCTTTAAGTTATGGTACCTTGGCGGGGGGGGGGGGGAAGGGGTGTAGGCCCCAAGGAGCCAACTTGTGCCTAGGGCGGCCCCACCAATCACATTCCACAAGCCATATCCATCCAGATGGAAATTCTCTACTGAAGTGCATGCAGAGCCATGTATAGGACTATCCCTGGGAAAATACAAATGGGGAGGCAGACAGGAAGGAGGGCACCAGCTCAACCATCAGAGGAACTTCAAGGGCTTTGGAATCTGACGTCTATATTCAACTCTCAATTCTGCATGTAGCTAAGGTCACCAAGGAGTCTCATTTCTTTACCTGCTGAGAGATGCTAACGGAATTTTAGGCCACACCAACAGGTACATCTAAGACTCCTGAGAGCCCCAAGTTCTGTTTCTTGAGGAGCTAGCATGACACCTGACATTTAGGCTTTCTTTGACACATAAATCTCTACCTCCAAGGCCACAGCATACTCTTTGCATTCATGATAGCCCATGAATGATGATCCTATAGACTTGCATTCCAATGTTGCTGATTTTTGTGTTGATGCGGTAGATTATATAATCAGATTTTGTTAGATAATAGGCAATCCGTTATTAAAGGACCACCAAAGAAAAGGATGTGATTACGGTTTCCTGTGTTCCCATATTTTAAGAAGAGTACCGTGTTGGCACTGTGCAGCTGCTGGATCTGTGTTGGATAGATCAGGGAATGAACCACAAGCTCGAGACAGCCCCTAACCTGCTTCCAAGGTTTTAGTCTTGAGGAGTCCAAAGCATCATCTGCTGGGAAGGGAGAACACCTGAGTGGGCCGTTCAAGCACATGGAGACCCCAGAGGAGTTAGGTTTTCAGTTTTCAGTGGAAGGGCTCATGAATAGCAGCCCGCATGGGGGGGTGCCTATATTTCAGCACTCTGCCTCTTGCAGGCAAAAGATCTAGACCACCTGGGGATTTGATAGCCCACCAGAGCCAAGCAGGGTGATAATAACTCAAGACAGAAGGCTGACAGGTTTCTTTGCTGCAGTCTCACATGGAATCACACACCCAGGCCTGAGAGAGTGGCCAGCTTCTGTCCCTGGGGCCCACTGTCCCATATGATTCCTCCTTCCCTGGGCTGCTGAAAGAGCCCATGTGCACATAGTTTGGCTAAGAAGGATTCTGTTGCTTTCCAAGTGGATGCTTTGATGTTCCTGTTGCACAAACTGCTAAAAAAAAAATAAATAAAAAAAAAAAATCAGCATTTCCTACTCGGCATCAAGCCCAAATTGACTGCTGTCTCTCTCTAATAAAGCAGCATGTTTTGCTCTTCTCTTCTAAGTGGAAGACAGAAAGTCTCAACAGACAGAAAGAACGTGTTTATCGATCCAGCTGCATCCCAGAAACTGGACGGCACCACAGGGATTGAGCACAGAGAGAGAGAGAGAAAGAGAGAGAGAGAGTTGATTTTAAATACTTTGCAAATGCTCCTTAGCAGTATTAATGAGCAGAAGACCGCGAGGTGCATTAAGACCTCATGTGATGGACTAAGCGAAGGCAGAGCACGCTGCTTTGTAATGACCTGAAAACTCACTGGAACTCCTCATTTCCTGAGCTGCCCGTCCTTTCGTGCTGATCTGGAAATACGCTGCTTCCCCAAATGCAGAGATTATAAAGCTCTTATGAATGCAGGAACAAGCCTCGCGTGCTTGCAGGGGAAAACAGAAATTCTTCAACTTGGTCTCCAAAGAAGCACAGAGAGAGCAGAAAATTGGGGCCGCACAGCTAGACAGGAGCCAAGCCACTCACTCCTGGCCCTTGGCAGGAGTCTGAATCCTTGTTCCATCAGCTCCTTCTCTCTTTACCTTGTGCTCCTTGCAGCGAAGCAGGCCAGCGATTGACTGGGCCTGGTCTTCAGTGGCCTATGTGGCCTCTTGATCATTTCTCATCCAAGAATGAGCTTTCAGAGGCTCATGAATGGGCTGCTAAAACCCCACAGAGCTGGAGCCCAACCTCTGGCAGACTGACTGCCAACCCGCCCGGCAACCTGGAGAAAGCAGAGGGCACCTGCTGCTTCCCTGGATCCCGGCCTTGGGGTCCCGCTGGCTCCCTTCTCTGGTTATAGCTGCTGGGTTGTTTTTTTTGGCTGTGCTTGGTACCATCAAGGTGTCATACTTGCAGACAACCCCCCAAGGGTGACCCTTCTTCCAGCTGAAGAATAATTGCGGCGAGAGCTGATCCTTGCTCCCATCTGGAACATGAACGACTTGGAATGACCCTGAACTTCAAAGCCCCTATCAAAGGGATTTTTTTCCCACTTCTGAAGCTTTCCCTGGTACCTGACAGTCATCCTAGCCCAAGGAAATGAGAGGCAGGAGGGTCTTGATTCTGGCAGATCTGGGTTCTAAGCCCAGGGCTGCTGCTGGTCACCAGCGCCAGGTCCTCATGCATCCAACGTAGACGGGACGTTGATGATTTACAGAACTGAAGGGAAGATTGATTGGCATAGTCAAAGATGGTCTGTGAGTAGGGAATCTGACATGGACCCAGGTTGAAATCTCTTCCTTCCATCTCCCCTAGTGAGGTTTTTCTGTTCTTATTTTTTGGTACCAGGAATTGAATTTGGGGGTGCTTAATCACTGAGTCATATCCCCAGCCTTTTTTAAAAATATACATATATATATATATTTTAATTTTTATTTAGAGACAGGGTCTTGTTGAGTTGCTTAGGGCCTCACTAAGTTCCCGAGGCTGGCTTGGAACTTGCAATCCTCCTGCCTCAGCCTCCGGAGCCACTGGGATCACAGATGAGCACCACCTCGCCCCTCCCCTACACCTCCCCCCAGCTTTTTTTTTTTTTTTTAAATACCGCACACCACTGAGCATCCTTTAAATGTTGGAAGATCTGAAAGGCAGATTATTTGCATGAATTAAGGAATGTGTGATTTACTCTAAGCTCTCAGGCTGAATGTGAATGCACGGGACTGAAAGAAGATCTGGCTGTGAGTTATGACCCTGATATTTACTTGAAGGACTTGGAAGAGGATATGGTTGCACAAATATTTCGTCAGTATTCACCATTACTTTTTTTCTTACATTTTTATCCTGATTTTATTTATTGTGGCAAAATATGTACAAGTAAAATTTGCCATTTTCACCATTACCGATTGTACAAGTCAATGACATTACTAACTTGCACAATGTCATACAGCCGTCTCTGCCATCTAGTTCCAAAACACTCATGGCTCCAAACAGAATCTCAGTGTCCATCAAACAATAAGTCTCTCTTCAACACCTGGTCACCTCTCTTCTGTTTTCTGTCTTCGTGAATTGACCCACTGTAGATATTTCACGTAAGTGGAAGGGAGTGACATTTGCTCTTTCACATCAGGGTTATTCCACTCAGCGTATCTTCAAGGTCCTCCATGTTATTGTTTCAGGATGTCATTCTTTTCTCTGACTGCATAATATTCCATGGTATGTTATATATTCATCTGTTAATTCTGGGTTGTTTCTACCCTTTGGCCATAGTGAGTAACTCAGCAATGCACGCTGGCATATGAGTATCAGTGTTGGAGTCCTAGCCTCCTGCTATTTCAGGAATATACTGAAGAATGGAATTTCTGGGCCATGTGATAATTCTGTTGAGCCATCTGAGGAACCGCCAAACTGTCTTCCATGGTGGTGGTACCAGTTTACATTCTCACTAGCAGTACAGGGAGGTTCCGGATTCTCCACATCCTAGCCAACACTTCTTAAAGTTAATTTTTTTTCTTTTTTCTTTTTATTCTTTAGGGATTGAATATAGGCAAATGTGACCACTGAGCCATATCCTCAGTCCCTTTTTATATTTTATTTAGAGACAGGGTCTCCCTGAGTTGCTTAGTACCTCGCTAAGTTGCTAAGGTTGGCTTTGAACTCATGATCCTCCTACCTCAGCCTCCCAAGCCTCTGGTATTATAGGCATGGGCCAGGTGCTGGGCTCTTACTGTCTTTTGTTGTCTTAGCCTTCTTAGTGGGTCGGAAGTGGTATCTCTTTGTGGTTTTGACTTGCATTTTCCTAATGACTAATGATGTTTAGCTTCTTTTATGTGTTTATTCTCCATTTGTGCATCCTCTTTAGGAAAATGTCTACTCACGTCTTTTGGATCCTTTTTTTAATTGAGTTGCCTTTTTGTTGTTGAATTGGAGGAATTGTTTATAGATGTTGGATATTAAACCCTTATCAGACATATAGCTTTTCCATTTTATAGGCTACATTTTCACTTTATTTGGCTTTCTTGTTTTATTAAATGTTAGAAACATGGCTTTCTGAATAGATCCTAAAATTATGAAAGAGATTCTGTGGTTCAGACATCCAAATCAGCCTCGTAACTGTAATGACACCTTCCAGTTATTACATCTGATTTTAGAATTCAAAGGCAGGAAATTGCTTAGCAGAAGACTTGGTGGAATCCTACTTCCGTGCTCAGCCCCAGCTTCCAGGGGACAAGAGGCATTTGAATTATTTTGTTATTTTAAGTATCAACCTAAATGTCCCTTCTCCCATAAAGAACAGATGTGTGAAAAGAGTGACCTACAAGCTCTGCCCTATTCCCTTTATTCAGCAATGGAGGGACACGGTGAAAGGACCTAATGGGTCAGTAAGGGGTCATTTTAGCCACATCTGAAATCCAGATAACCAGACAGCAGGGGACAGAGGGATATCCTGACTCCCTTAAAAAAATAGCCTGTATTTGGACGGAGCTTGATGTTTATTCGAATACGTGTTTCAGAACCCCAAGGGAGCATCTCCTGTGATTTTTCCCAAAGCAGCCATGAAGCAGGGATTCCCCCGTCTTTACCCTGGTAAGAGATAAAGGGCTCGGCCTTCTCTGAGGGAGAACAAGGGGACTCAAAAGGCTGAGAGGGAAGGGGACAGGCCACAGAGCTCTTCTGTCCCTTCTCACTACCCTTTTTTTTTTTTTAATTTGTTGTTAGATGTACATGACAGTCGAGTGTGTTTTGACATGTTCCTTCAAACATGGAGGATTTCTTATTCTGATTGGAATCCCCTTCTTGTGCTTGGACGTGGTGTGGAGTTTCCCTGGTCGTGAATTCATACGTGAGCAGAGGAAAGTTCTGTCCGGTTCAATCACTCTCTCTCCTGTCCCCACCCCGTTCCCTGCCCTCCCCTCCCCTTTGTCTAACCCAAGAAGGACTTTACGACATTTGCCAGGAAATGGATGGAACTGGAGAATATTATGCTAAATGAAATAAGTCAATCCCCCAAAACCAAGGGTCGAAGGTTCCCTCCGACATATGGAGACGGATACACAATAAGGAGGCAGGCAGGAGAGAATATAGAAGTTCTTCCCTACTGTTAACCCTTTAGTGTCTAGGGAGAAAATGACCAGAACTGGAAAGAAGAAGGAAAAAAACAAAACACAAGGAACAAAACCTCCTTCAACTCTGTCAGATTTTAACGAGGACGTCAGCTGAAACATGAAGCTGAGTCTTCAGGACCCTGAGGACAACCCTTGGAAGCAGGTGGGACGCTGAGAAAGGGGATGGGAGCTCCTCTAATACACAGTGGAGGAAAAAGCTGTGGCTGAGCACCTCTGGAGCCCCCACACCGGGGCTCCGTGGTGTGCAGAGGAGGAGGCAGACCCTTCTCATCCTGGAGCTTCCCGCCACCAGGCCGAGGGCAGCTGGATGCTCCAAGGTCCAGGAGGCCGAATCAAGAATCTGCCTGCTAAGTGCTGAGAAGGAGGTTCGACTTTGCATGTCACGGTGTCTGTACCCAGAGGAAGCTTCATACAAGAAAGGGCCAGAGGCTCCTTGTAGGTCATTTCCTTTTCTACAGAAACAGAAGAAGAGTCGGGCACAGTGGCTCACATCTGTAATCCCAGCAGCTCAGGAGGCTGAGGCAGGAGGATCATGAGGTCAAAGCCAGCCTCAGCAACTGAGGGAGGCCCTCAGCAACTCAGTGAGACCCTGTCTCTAAATAAAATGCAAAGCAGGGCTGGGAATGTGACTCGGTGGTCGAGGGCCCCTGGGTTCAATTCCCGGTATCCCCCCCACCCCCAATAAAAGAAGAAGAAATTTAAGTGCGGGCCTGGGAGCCCATGTGGTGGTCTCCAGGTGTCCTCCTCCCCCCAAAAGAAGATCTATTTAGAGAGACAGAAGGTTGAGGTGGTAACAGAGAAAAGAGCCTTGGCTCCTGGCCATCTGGCCAATGGGATGCCGTGTCTCTGCCCGAACGTGGTGCCAGGGGTGCCTCGTGATGGGCTCTGAGTGCCAGGTGACAGCAGAGGCAGCATGCTGTATTTTCTGTTTGTTTGTTTTTCGCTCCTCTACCTTGCCAGATGCCCGTGAAGGGAGCTCTCCCTTAGCCCATAAACAACCAAGACTAATAGAATATCTCTGGCAAAGGTGGTTGGCAGAAATCGCTGCCATCTCAATCACCCGGCTCTCCGGAGGAACCCATTTCCCTTGTTATATGGTGATGTTTTGACAGCCCACGGGCGGGGGGCGGGCAGAATGTGGGCGAAATGGAAAAACATAATTGGGGAAAAAATATTCCAAAGTTGGGCTGTATTGTTTTCATGGTCTCTGGAGGGATCCTTGTCTTGTGTGGGTTTTCAGTTGGAAGACATTGAAGATGCTGCCTTTCCCACCAGAACCGTGATAATAAGAACCGCTCTGGTACAAACATGCAGAGACCCAGGGAGAGACCTTGTCGCTGGACTCACGCCCAGCTGGTCTTGCTTGGGCACTGGAAGACACTCAGAGCACAAGACACCTGGGCATTCGTTCCCTAGGTACTGAATCAAGAGTGTGTCCTTCCGGCCTGGTGACAGGCTCCCTTAGCAAAGCCAGTATGTCCCCGATCCTGTAAGAGCACCAGGTCTTTCATTGTGCAGCAAAGGACTGGCGAGTGGCCCCAGCTCCAGAGGTAGGACCCTTTGGTTTGGTTGACTTCACCCTTCCCTCACAGCTTGACTTTGTACCAGTGACTTGACTTCTCTGGATGGTGATTTCCTTTTATCCTAGCAGTGTAGGTCATAATGACGGCTCAGAGCCAAATGGGGTTTGAATCCCCCCTTTCCTGGCTCTTTGAGTCCCCCATTCCTGGCAACATGGGCCACCTCCTTTGAATAACATGTCTTTTCTCTGAATAGAGAGGATCATCATACACACACCCCATAGGCTAAGTGAAAGCCTTTGTCAAACTAATGCATGGGACATGCTGGGAATGGCCTGCAGCAGAGACAGAAGGACCTTTCCTCAGGCTCTTCCTTCTACCTGTAGCGCACACACCCAACACTCAACTCCACCTTTGCATTAGCTCCCCACTCCCTCTCACTCCCAGGGAGATTTTCCCCAAGACCCCTGGATAAGAGCCTTTTAAATACTGTGCATTTCCGTTTACAAAACTTGCGACCACTTTAGCATTTTATCAATGCATCAACACTTATTAAAGGTTCGGATGTCAACTCGTTTCTTTGCCGTCTAGTCTCAGTGTTTGGCACATCTCTGGCATTTATTGACTGAGACAGTGAGTGAGTAAGTGAATGGAAAAATGCACAATTCCCTGGAGCCCGCGGCCACTTGACAGGAAGGTGGCCTTCCACCTTCCTGCTGAGAATGAGAAGTACGCTGTCACGGGACTCAGCTTGAATCCACTCCGATTTGGGGCAACAGGCAGGAACGATGGTGGTGATTCAGCGTCAGGAATGGGGCACCCGTGATGTCCCAAGACAGAGTGGGATATGCAGGTGTTGGTGAACTTGCAGGTGACAAGAGGTGGCCCAGGATCTGAGGGTCCAGTGGGGAGGAGTTGATGAGAATATGGACTTTTCCATCAAACTGCCTGAGAGGGGACCAGTTCCATACTTGCTAGCTGGGTGATCTTGGGTGAATTAGGTGCTGGGCTACTTTTCATTTTTAAGACCTTGCATAAGGGTTATTTTGACATTAAAAGAATATCATAAATACAAAGTGCCTTGCACATATTAAGTCCTCCATAAATGTTCATAAGTATAGTTTAAATTCAGATTTTATTTGTTATTTATTTAAACATACCTGGGATTGAACCCAGGGGTGCCTAACTACTGAGCCACATCTGCAGCCCTTTTTTTTAATGTCTTTTTTTTTTTTTTTTTTTTTTAATTTAGAGACAGGTCTCACTGAGTTGCTTAGGGCCTTGCTGAGTTGCTGAGGCTGGCTTTGAACTTAAAATCTTTCTTCCTCAACCTCCTGAGCCACTGGGATTACAGGGGTATGTCTCAGCACCCAGCTCAGATTTTATTTTTTAAGACACTAACAAATACTCGGGACCCACCTTTTCTGAATTAGACTTTGAAGTCTAAGTAGAAATGTATTGAGCAAAGTCATATAAACTTATACGTTCTCATGATATCTGAACTGATTTTAAGTCAGGCATTTATGATCACTTAAGATAGGTTTATGTGAGTCACTTGGAAAAAGAAAATGGTGTCTAGTACATTCAGAGGGCCAGGTTTAGGGTTCATACGATGAACTTCACCTGGAGCATGCACATAAGGATTCAGCATGGCTCAATGGTAGAGCGCTTGCCTCACATTTGTGAGGTACTGGGTTTGATCCTCAGCACCACATAAAAATAAATAAAGGAATTATGTCCATCTACAACTAAAAAATAAAAAATTCATCATGGCATGGGCCTGGGTTGTGGCTCGGTGGTAGAGTGCTCGCCTAACACTCAGTGCTCGCGGCATTGGGTTCAATCTTCAGCACCACGTAAAAATAAACAAAAATGCATTCTGACCACCTCCAACTAAAAAAAAATATTTAAAAAAAAGTCATCATGGCATATGCCCGGTGTCTCCAGTGACTGTTGAAATGCACACATATGTCTTCATACAGTGCACTTCTCTCCAGGTTGTGAAACACAGTTAAATGAATCATGATCTGCCTACATGTTGGACAAAAGACAGAATGTTTTAAACTATGGCACAGCATGAAAAGATATTGCTTTCTTTCTGCCAAAAGTATGAGTTTTTGGTTTGTTAGCAGTGGAATTATTCTCCAGCCTCATTCACCCAATTTTCTAATGATCTCTATGCAGCCCCACAAGGAGGAGCCCTGCTGGCCCCCACCCTCCCAGGGGCCTTGCCAGGGCTGCTGAGTTGGTTCACAAGTTGAATCTGCAGGGGAGCTAGTGGTGTTCTTCCATCCAATTGCACCCCAAAATCACTGGTGCCAAAACCGTGTTGGCGCAGAGCCGAGGAAGATAGTGTTCCTTAGGGTTGTGTGCACTCTGTATTGGCCTGCCATTGGTGGGGCATGATGAGCAAAGATTTTGATTAATTGATCCACAGGCCACGTTTATGTATGGATTAAATGCTATGGCTTGAGAAGGCCTTTTTTATTCTAATTAGTTTTACATGACAATAGAATGCATTTTGACCCATCCTACATACATGGAGTGTAACTTCTCATTCTTCTGGTTGTACATGATGTAGAATCAAACCAGTTGTGTAATATATGCATGCAGGGTAATAATGTCCCATTCATTATGCATCTTTCCTACCCCTATACATCGTCCTCTTCCTTCACTCCCCTCTGCTTAATCCAAAGTATCTCTATTCTTCCCTAGCCTCCCCCACCTTATTAGGAATTACCATCTGCATATCAGAGAGAATTCAGCCTTTGGTTTTCTGGGATTGGCTTATTTCACTTAGCATGATATTCTCCCGCTCCATTTCCCTGCAAATGCCGTAATTTCATTCTTCTTTCTGGCTGAGTAGTATTGCATTGTGATACACCACAGTTTCTTTATCCATTCATCTGTTGAAGGGCACCTAGGTTGGTTTGGCTATTATGAATTGAGCTGCTATAAACATTGATGTGACTGTGTCACTGTAGTATGCCAATTTTAAGTCCTTTGGGTATAAACCGAGGAGTGGGATAGCTGGATCAAATGGTGGCTCCATTCCAAGTTTTTGAGGAATCTTTGGAAGGCCTTTTTGATAGAGAGATTACTCAGTTTTTCTAAACTCATTTTCCCCCAAAATATGTACTGAGTGTCATCTATGTCCCAGGAACTGTTCTAGGCTCTGTTTAACTGTTCTAGTCTCTGCTCACAAGGTGCTTATAGTCCATGGGGGAATGGAGATTTAAAAAAATAATAACTGAAATAAATAAACTTGGAATGCTTTCAGGAGTAGTGCATGCTAAACATTCAAAAAAAAAATGGATGCCAGAGTGGTGAATTGCTAAGACTAGATGTAACCTCATGGGGCATTGAGCCCACAGGGCAGAAAGAAATTGATAAAAGGAGGATCTGGGGGGATAGGTTGCCAAGCAGCAGAAGAGCAAATTGAAAGGTCATGAATACAGAAATGCAGTTGGCCCTGAGAGAGTGATCGGAAGACCACCAAATGTGGGGAGAGGGGGAGACATTATGGGCTTGGAATAGGGGTGTAACGGCCTGCTTGAATTTTCTTTCAGAAATCAATACATACAAAATTTCAAACAAATCACAAATATGTGGAAAGAAAATGACTTCATTTCTTCCCCCAGTCTCACTCTTTTCCCCAGAGTTAACTGTAGTGGAAAACTTAGTATTTTTTAATTCTGAAACTTTCCTACACATTTGTGGATACAAAATAACTTCCTATAAATTAACAGGCGTTAAAAGACAGAATAATGAACGTATGTCAGGGGTTTGCCAGTTTTACTTGACAATTCATCGTGAACCTCTTTCCTTGTCAGAATGTATTTATTTAACTCGTTGGCAACGTCCTGACGTCGGTGACTCGGACCTGTTTCTCTAGCACTGATCTAAGAAATGACAAGAATTTTCCATTTTTCCTCCTACTTGGAAATAATCATGTGGTCAACTAGAAAGACGGTGTGCCTCTGCTTTCAAAGCTGCTGGGCTTTAGCAACCTATTTGACTTTTTTTTTTTCCTCCTTTGAAAGACCCCCCCCCCCCCCACACACACACACACACACACACCGGAGGCACAGGGAGCCCTTTAATTCCAATGAGAATTTGAGGAGTTTTGTGCAAGGTATCAAGTACAGAAAACTGCTACAAGCCGAGACAGGAAGGTCTGCCTAAAATAGATGGTGTGTGGAAAGGCGGTTCTCAGCTAGTTCACCCTGGTGGTCCTTGGTAGAAAGGAATCGAATAAATGCACCACCATACTAGGACCGGTCCTGACTTTTTTTTTTTTTTCCTCTCTCTCTCTCTCTCTCTGGAGCCTGGAGACAATTAGCCAGAAAGCAGGCAGATTAAAATCCTGAAACAGTTAAGGGTTTCTTATGGGGTTGTTTTCACAGGGAGCCTCTCGATAATGGAGTCAGCTGTTTAGCCACCAGCAAGCTGTAATGCCTGAGCTCCCTGAGTTCTGTTTGGTCCGTCAGCTCACCTGGCACTTGGCAGGTGCTCCATAAGCATCTGCAGAGAGTGAGGGGATTCCTACAGATCACCTGCTTTAAGTACTTTCGCAGGCCATCAAGGCCAGGCCATTCACCCTGGAGTAGCCCGGGGAAGGCGGAATACAGACCCCATCTGTTCATGGGGCCAGACGTCTCTGGGAAGTCCCTGAAGAGCCTGAGAGGCTATAATCAAAGGGAAAGAGCACAGTCTGTAGTCAGAACCCAGTGCTGAGATTCAGGCTCACAACTGTGGATAAGCTTGGATTGATCACAAGAGCCAGGGTGTAACCTGCCAGGAGGTGACAGACGGCAAATAGAAGAGGGCTTCATTGGAGATGAGGATGTTAGAACCTGAGAGGCAGGGGATACCGACAGTGTGCTACAGAGAGACCATCAGGTGCCCAGATCTCTGATGGCTAGAAGGAATGACCAGAAGACACAGGGACTAATTTCACTTCACTTGATGTGACAGACACGGGGTGGAGGGGGGATAAGTAGTGGGCACAAGTCTCAAAGGGCCATGGCTCTCTGAAGCTCCTGTTGGGTTGATCTTTCTGTCTTCTTGACTGGGGTCCTCGAGGACAAGGACAGTGTCACACCCACTGTCCTCCACCTGGTGCGTGGAATGTGGTAGGTGTTCTGCAGGCCTTTGCTGTAGTGAACTCAATGCCCTTTCCTGGTGAGTCCTTCACCATCATCATCATCTTGCTGGGCAGCCCTAGAAACGAAGTGCCTCTGCCCTGCTCTCTGGTGTACTTGCCTCTCAAAACAGCACTTTCCCCAGCATTTGTGATGTATTTATTTTTTAAAATTTTAAATTATTTTTTTAGTTGCAGATGGATACAATATTATTTATTTATCCTTACGTGGTGCTGAGGATTGAACCCAGTACCCCACACGTGCGAGGCAAGTGCCCTACCACTGAGCCACAACCCCAGCCCTTATTTATTTTTTTATTTTATATATTTTCCCCTGGGGAGAGGGGATACTGTCCCAGCCCTTTCTATAATTCTTGTGCTGAGCCCATTAGCAGGTGTTTAGTAGATGCCAAGTACATAACTGTTAAAAATAAAATGAGAACTTAATTCATTTTTTAGCTTTGACTTTTAAATCTTTTTTCCTTCTTTTCAAATATTTTTATTGGTGCATTCTAATTGTACGTAATGGTGGAATTTGATCTTACATGTTCATCCCTATACACAATATAACCGTAATCTGGCCAGTATCACTCCCCAGTATTTATCTGCCCCATCCTGCTCACTCCCCTGGGTCCCTTTCCTCTATCTCCCTTCCATTTTCATGGGATTCTTCCACTTGGTCTCCAAAGATTCCAAATATGAGAGAAAGCATTAACCCTCTGATTTTTGACTTATTTTCACTTAACATAATGGTCTCAAGTTCCATCCATTTTCCTGCAAATGACATAATTTCATTCTTCTTTACGGCTGAACAAGGCTCCATTGTGTATACATACCACAGTTTCTTTACCCTTTCATCCACCGACAATCACTTAGGCTGGTTCCATAGTTTGGCTCTTGTGAACTGTGCGGAGGTAAACATGGGGATGCATGGGTGTGTATTGCTGTCGTGTGATCACTTTAATTCTTTAAACGTAAGGAGTCATGTAGCTGGGTCGTATGAGGGTTCAGTTCCTTGTCTATTGAGGAACCTCCATACTGATTTTTATGGTGGTGTAACAGAGAGTGTGAGTGGGTGGGTTCTTTGTCTCATAAACTGGAAGAATAATCCACAGACACAAGGGTGAGAGCCAAAGTAACAGGATTGATTAGAATAATAGAAAGCAGAACTCCCAAAGAGGCATGGGTCCCAAGAAAGGGATGTCACTGGGTGTCTGTGTCTAGGGGGTCTTAAAGGCCCTTCTAATGGCCCAGCACTTGTTATAGGTGGGGTGAGAGGTGCTGGTATGGACCAATCAAGCTCCGTGATCTTTGGATCTAATGAATGAACAGAAGTGCATAATTCCAATCCCTTATTTACATAATTAACAGGAAGGGTCCCACCTTGTGGTGTGACACCTCTATTGGAAAGAGGAAGCACTTCAGGTAGGGTCTGCTTTGTGGCCAGCCCTTGCTAAGGGTGGAGTACCCAAGGAAGGGCTGCTGTGGTTGAAGCTGTAGGAACAGAAACAGGTGTTCTGACTAGGGCATTGTGGATAGAGCTGTCAGGGAGTGGCAGGTCACAGGATGGTCTCCAGACCCGGTGTCTCCTCCAGGGTGGCATCATGCTCCCCTACCCTGCCCTTCCACCTGGCCCTATCCCGTCTGCCTATGGGAGGACTGCCTTCCGGCCTCACAGGGTGTCCTAATCTCCAGTCCCCCCAACAGTGTGCAAGTCGGCCTTTTCCTCTCCAGCGCTTATCATTCTTTGTAGATTTGATTTGTATTTCACTAATTGATAAAGGTGTTGAACATTTTCCCCTATATTTGTTGACCATTTGGTTTTTTTGTTTTGTTTTGTTTTTTTGAGAAGTGTCCATTTACTTCATCTGCCCATTAGTTGGGTTGTTCTCTTTTTTTTTTTTTTTTTTTTTTAGTTATTTTTATATTCTGTCAGAAGAGTAACTAGCAAAGATTCTTTCCCTTTTTGTAGGGTCTCTATTTACATGAATTGTTTCCTTTGCTATACAGAAGTTCTTTGATACCATCCTATTTATTAATTCTTGGCATTATTTCCTGATCTTTAGGGGTTGTATAGAGAAAGGGAGTACTGACCTTATACTGTCTTCACTAAATTCCATCTAATTTGATCCACGTTGAGTTGACATCTGTGCAGGGTGAGAGAGAAGGATCTGGTCTCGCTCCTTGACATCTGAGTAACCAGTTTTCCCAGCACCATCTATTTAAAAGACCATCTTTTTTCCAGTGTATGCTTTTGGAATCTTTGTCCAGGATCAGATGACTCTATCAATGTGGGGTTGTCTCTGTGTCTTCTACTCAGTACCATTGCTGTATGTGTCTGTCTTTATGCCACCGCCATGAAGTTTTTGTGACTATAACTCTGCGATAACTTGAAGTCAAGTATTATGATACCTCCAGCGTTGCCTTTTGTGGCTTCAAATTGCTTTGGCTATTCTGGGTCTTATATCTTCCAAATAAATTTTAGGACTCATTTTTTTAATAGCACTGTGAGAGATGTCATTGGTATTTTGATGGGGATTGCATTGAATCTGTGTGTTGCTTTAGGTAGTATGGCCTTTTAACAATATTAATCCTGCCTATCCATGAACATTGGAAGTCTTTCCACCTTCTGTGACTTCTTCGATTCCTTTTCTTAGCGTTCTATAATTTTCATTGTAGAGGTCTTTCATCTCTTTGGTTAGATCTATTTCTGGGGTTTTTTGTTGGTTGGCTTATTTATTTTGAGGCAATTATGAACAGATTGTTTTCCTGATTTCTTTCTCAGCAGATTCTTTATTAGTGTATAGGAAAGTTATTGATTTTTGTTTGTTGATTTTGTAAACTGCTAATTTGCCAAATTTGTTTATCAGTTCATATGTTGGGTGGAGTTTTTTTTGGGGGGGGCGTATTTTAAAAATAGGATCATGTCATCAAAAATATATGGCTCAAGCAGTAACGTGCTTGCCTGGCATGGGCAGAGCGCTAGGTTTGATCCTCAGCACTACATAAAATAAAATAAAGAAAACTGAAAAATAAATATTAAAAAATTCTCTCTCTCTCTTCCTTCTCTCTCTCTCTTAAAAAAACAGATAATTTGACTTCTTTCTTCTTTAATTTCCCTTCAATCCTTTCAGTGATTTCTATTGTTTCCCTAAATTTGGAATTTTGTTCCTTCTTCAGTATGATCCAAGACTTCCAACTCAATGTTTTATTTGACTTATTGTGTTCATTTCCAAGATTTCTGTTTGGGTCTTTTTCAACAATTTATCTCCTTCTTGAATTTCTCATTTGTGTTCTGTACTGACTTCCTTAATTCAGTTAGTCATTTTCCTGTATTCTCTTGGAATCCTTGTTTTTATAATCATCCTTCTGAATTCTTTTTTTTAATATTTTATTTATTTATTTATTTATTTATTTATTTATTTATTTTCATCTTTCATACATTTGATTCAAGTGAGTTATGCATTTCCATTTTACCCCAAATACAAATTGCAGAATCACATCAGTTACACATTCACAATGTTTACATAATGCCATATTAGTGACTGTTGTATTCTGCTGTCTTTCCTATCCCCTACTATCCCCCCTCCTCTCCCCTCCCATCTTCCCTCTCTACCTCATCTGTTGTTGTTCCGTTCTCTCCCTCCCCCCCTTTCCCCTCACAACCTCATATGTGATTTTGTATAATGATGAGGGTTTCCATCCGTTTCCTTGCAATTTCCCTTCTCTCTCCCTTTCCCTCCCATCACTCATCTCAGTTTAATGTTAATCTTTTCCTCATGCTCTTTCCCTCTGTTCAGTTCTTAGTTGCTCTCCTTAAATCAAAGAAGACATTTGGTGTGGTAAGCCATTGTTGTAGATTGTGGCCACCATTAGAAGATGGCGCCGGCTTCCACTGTGGCCTGTGGTAAACAAATTCTTTTGCCACCCTATAAGAAAGATCCACGTGGCGGCTTAAGATTGGTACGTGGGAGGCTTTATTAGGCTGTGCTTGGGCGCTCGGGAGTAGAGGGGGGTCACTAAAAGATACTTTAATCAAGGCCTGAATAAACTGCTGAAAGAAGATTCCTGAGTTGCGTCTTCCTTGCGGGCAAGGGGTCGCGACAATTTGGCATTTGTTTTTTAAGGATTGGCTAGCTTCACTTAGCATAATCTGCTCTAATGCCATCCATTTCCCTGCAAATTCCATGATTTTGTCATTTTTTAGTGCTGCATAATACTCCATTGTGTATAGATGCCACATTTTTTTTATCCATTCATCTATTGAAGGGCATCTAGGTTGGTTCCACAGTCTAGCTATTGTGAATTGTGCTGCTAAGATCATTGATGTGGCAGTATCCCTATAGTATGCTCTTTTAAGGTCCTCAGGGAATAGTCCGAGGAGGGTGATAGCTGGGTCAAATGGTGGTTTCATTCCCAGCTTTCCCAGGAATCTCCATACTGCTTTCCATATTGGCCGCACCAATTTGCAGTCCCACCAGCAATGTACAAGTGTACCCTTTTCCCCACATCCTCGCCAGCACTTATTGTTGTTTGACTTCCTAATGGCTGCCAATCTTACTGGAGTGAGATGGTATCTTAGGGTGGTTTTGATTTGCATTTCTCTGACTGCTAGAGATGGTGAGCATTTTTTCATGTACTTAGTGGTTGATTGTATGTCCTCTTCTGAGAAGTTTCTGTTCAGGTCCTTGGCCCATTTGTTGATTGGGTTATTTGTTATCTTATTGTTTAATTTTTTGAGTTCTTTGTATATTCTGGAAATTAGGGCTCTATCTGAAGTGTGAGGAGTAAAGATTTGTTCCCAGGATTTAGGCTCCCTATTTACTTCTCTTATTGTTTCTCTTGCTGAGAAAAAACTTTTTAGTTTAAGTAAGTCCAATTTGTTTATTCTTGTTATTAACTCTTGGGCTATGGGCGTCCTATTAAGGAATTTGGAGCCTGACCCCACAATATGTAGATCGGAGCCAACTTTTTCTTCTATCAAGTGCAGGGTCTCTTCTTTGATATCAAGCTCCTTGATCCATTTTGAGTTAACTTTTGTGCATGGCGAGAGAAAGGGATTCAGTTTCATTTTGTTGCATATGGATTTCCAATTTTCCCAGCACCATTTGTTGAAGATGCTATCCTTCCTCCATTGCATGTTTTTAGCCCCTTTATCAAATATAAGAAAGTTGTAATTTTGTGGATTGGTTTCTGTGTCCTCTATTCTGTACCATTGATCCACCCGCCTGTTTTGGTACCAGTACCATGCTGTTTTTGTTACTATTGCTCTGTAGTACAGTTTGAACTCTGGTATCGCTATACCTCCTGATTCACACTTCCTGCTTAGAATTGTTTTTGCTATTCTGGGTCTTTTGTTATTCCATATGAATTTCATGATTGCTTTATCTATTTCTACAAGAAATGCCGTTGGGATTTTGATTGGCATCGCATTAAATCTGTAGAGAACTTTGGGTAATATCGCCATTTTGATATTGTTAGTTCTGCCCATCCATGAACAGGGTACATTTTTCCATCTTCTAAGATCTTCTTCTATCTCTCTCTTTAGGGTTCTATAGTTTTCATTGTACAAATCTTTCACCTCTTTTGTTAGGTTGATTCCCAAGTATTTTATTTTCTTTGAGGATATTGTGAATGGAATGGTTTTCCTCATTTCCATTTCAGAAGTTTTGTTGCTGATATACAGGAATGCCTTTGATTTATGCGTGTTGATTTTATAGCCTGCCACTTTGCTGAATTCATTTATTAACTCTAGCAGTTTCTTTGTAGACCCTTTTGGGTCTGTTAAGTATATTATCATGTCATCCGCAAATAGCAATAATTTAAGTTCTTCTTTTCCTATTTTTATGCCTTTATTTTCTTTTGTCTGTCTAATTGCTCTGGCTAGTATTTCAAGAACTAAACTGAATAGAAGTGGTGAGAGAGGGCATCCCTGTCTTGTTCCAGATTTTAGAGGGAATGCCTTCAGTTTTTCTCCATTCAGAATGATGCTAGCCTGAGGCTTAGCATATATAGCTTTTACAATGTTGAGGTAAGTTCCTGTTATCCCTAGTTTTTCTAGTGTTTTGAACATAAAGGGATGCTGTACTTTGTCAAATGCTTTTTCTGCATCTATCGAGATGATCATATGGTTCTTATCTTTAAGTCTATTGATGTGGTGAATAACATTTATTGATTTCCGTATATTGAACCAGCCTTGCATCCCAGGGATGAATCCTACTTGATCATGGTGCACAATTTTTTTTGATATGCTTTTGCATTCGATTCACCAGGATTTTGTTGAGAATTTTTGCATCTAAGTTTATTAGAGATATTGGTCTATAGTTTTCTTTCTTTGAAGTGTCTTTGTCTGGTTTTGGGATCAGGGTTATGTTGGCCTCATAGAATGAATTTGGAAGAGCTCCTTCTTTTTCTATTTCTTGAAATAGCTTGAAAAGTATTGGTATTAATTCTTCTTTGAAGGTTTTGTAAAACTCTGCTGTATACCCATCCGGTCCCGGGCTTTTCTTAGTTGGTAGTCTTTTGATGGCCTCTTCAATTTCTTCTTTTGTTATTGGTCTGTTTAAATTGTGTGTGTCTTCCTGACTCAATCTGGGCAGATCATATGAGTTAAGAAATTTATCGATATCTTCACTATCTTCTATTTTATTGGAATATAGGGTTTCAAAATACTTCTTAATTATCTTCTGTATTTCTGTAGTGTCTGTTGTGATATTGCCTTTTTCATCCTGTATGTTAGTAATTTGCGTTCTCTCTCTTCTTCTCTTTGTTAGCATGGCTAAGAGTCTGTCGATCTTATTTATTTTTTCAAAGAACCAACTTTTAGTTTTATCAATTTTTTCGATGGTTTTTTTTGTTTCAATTTTGTTGATTTCCGCTCTGATTTTAATTATTTCTTGTCTTCTGCTATATTTGCTATTGTTTTGTTCTTCCTTTTCTAAGGTTTTAAGATGTAGTGTGAGTTCATTTATTTGTTGGTTTTTTCTTTTTTTGAGGAATGAACTCCAGGAAATGAATTTCCCTCTTAAAACTGCTTTCATTGTGTCCCATAGATTCCGGTATGTTGTGTCTGTATTGTCGTTTATCTCTAGGAATTTTTTTATTTCCTCCTTTATATCTTCTGTAACCCATTGATCATTCAGTAACATATTGTTCATTTTCCAGGTGATGCAGGATTTTTCCTTCCTTCCTTTATCATTGATTTCCAGTTTCATTCCATTATGGTCAGATATGGTGCATGGTATTATCTCCACATCTTTATATTTACTGAGAGTCGCCCTATGGCATAATATATGGTCTATCTTTGAGTAGGATCCATGTGCTGCTGAGAAGAATGTGTATCCACTTGATGATGGTTGATATATTCTATATATGTCGGTTAAGTCTAGGTTATTGATTGCGTTATTGAGTTTTATAGTTTCTTTGTTCAGCTTTTGTCTAGAGGATCTGTCCAATGGCGAGAGTGGTGTGTTGAAGTCCCCCATAATTATTGTGTTGTGGTCTATTTGACTCTTGAACTTGAGGAGAGTTTGTTTTATGAACATTGCAGCACCATTGTTTGGTGCATACAAATTGATAATTGTTATGTTTTGATGGTGGATGGTTCCTTTTAACAGTATATAGTGTCCTTCTTTATCCCTTTTGATTACCTTAGGTTTGAAGTTGACTTTATTCGATATGAGAATGGCCACTCCTGCTTGCTTCCGAGGGCCATGTGAGTGGTATGATTTTTCCCACCCTTTCACCTTCAGTCTGTGAATGTCTTTTCCTATCATATGAGTCTCCTGAAGGCAGCATATTGTTGGATTTGTTTTTTTAATCCAGGTTACTAGCCTATGTCTCTTGATTGGTGAATTTAAGCCATTAACATTTAAGGTTACAATTGAAATATGGTTTGTACCTCCAGTCATGTTTATTTATTTATTTATTTTAGATTGGTTAGTTTTCCCTCTTTGGTTGTTTTTCTCCCCCTTTACTAAGATACCTCCCACTGTTAGTTTTGGGTGCTATTTTTCAATTCCTCTTCTTGTAATATTTTGCTCAACATACTTTGCAGTGCTGGTTTTGTAGCTGCGAATTCTTTTAGCTTTTGTTTATCGTGAAATATTTTAATTTCATTGTCAAATCTGAAGCTTAGTTTTGCTGGATACAGTATTCTTGGTTGGAATCCATTATTTTTCAGTGTTTGAAATACGTTGTTCCAGGATCTTCTTGCTTTCAAAGTCTGTGATGAAAATTCAGTCATTAACCTAATTGGTTTACCCCTAAATGTAATCTGCCTCCTTTCTCTTGTAGCTTTTAGTATTCTCTCCTTGTCCTGTATGTTAGCTATCTTCATAATTATGTGTCTTGGAGTTGGTCTATTATGGTTTTGGATGTTTGGGGTCCTGTAAGCTTCCAGGATTTGGCAATCCACTCCATCTTTCATCTCTGGGAAGTTTTCTAGTATTATCTCATTTAGTAAGCCATCCATTCCTTTGGACTGATTCTCTGTGCCTTCTTCTATCCCAATGACTCTCAAATTTGGTCTTTGGATGAGATCCCATATCTCTTGGATAGATTGCTCGTGAGATTTCAGCATCTTTTCTGTGTTGACTATATTCTTTTCAAGTTGATAAACTTTGTCTTCATTATCTGATGTTCTGACTTCTACTTGATCTAGTCTGTTTGTAATATTCTCATTAGCGCTTTTAATCTGATTTACGATTTCTTGCATTTCTATGATTGCAGCTTGATTTTTTTTTTAACACCTCTATCTCCTGATAAAGCTCATTCTTTGCGGATTGAATTTGTGTGGTTAGTTCCTCTTCAAAATATACTTTCAATGCTTGGATTTGCTGTCTCATGTCTTCTCTAATATTCCGTTCCATCTGAATTAGGTATGCCTTGATTTCTTTCCCTGTCCATGTTTCTGATTCTTCTAGGTCCTCCTGTATATTTAGGTTGTCCTGCATTGTTTGTAACCCTTTTTTCCCTTGTTTTTTCATATTGTTCACGTTGCTTTCCAGCTCTGTTTGACTGCTTAGTAACTGCTTTCTCCTATACATTTGTTTTGGCTTTCTATATCTCTGTTGTCTCTCTTTTGTGGTGGGAGATTATGTCTAGAAATGTTGGGCTTTCTTGTACTTTAAAGCTGATTCATTCAATTCATATAAGGCTTCTAGGTTCTGTATGCATATAATGTTTTGCTGTTTGTTCTTAGGACTATATGTTTAGGTTGGGTGCTCTGGTGGTACGATGGTTAGTATGTCTTGGCTACTTTAGAAGATTGCTCCACTGAAGGTGGATACTACCAGGCAATTGGATCAGGGTGCTGATAGTAGCTAGGTATTTATGAGTCTTATAGACAGCCTCGAGACATTCACCTATTTGCATTTAGACAATTACATGCAATGGAAGATGTAATGCTTGGGATGAGAGTTGGGGGGTAGGGGAATGAAGGTGCTGTTAACAAAAGAATAAGGGATAGAGGGAGAGATAGATTAGAGGGGAATGAAAAGAACAATAAAACTTGAAATGGGATAGAAAGAGAGAAGGAAAGGGGGAGAAAGGAACAGGGAGAGAAGAAGGAGAGAAAAAAAATATCGACAACAGCAACAACAACAACAACAAAAAAATTAAAGTCTTAGAGATCCACCTTCCTCTCTTCCAGTAGGCGGTGCTGTGCCCTCCAAGCGGAGCGTCTGCTCTCTACCTGCCGAGAGCTATCTCTGTAGGGCGTCTCCTGGGAGTCTCTCAGGCTTGTCAGTCCAGAGCCATTTCACTTCTCCAGCTCTTAACCCCCTTCCTCCTGTCAGTCTACCAGCCAGGTCCTGTTCCCCAGAAGTGACTCCCCCAAGGTCTAGTTACACTTGCAGCCCCACCGTGTGTCCCTTTTAAGCCCCAGTGCTGTGGTAAACTGGCGGCTAAGACCTTGGGGGTCACCGCTGGTGATATGGGGGCCTTGGGGTCTGGGATCCCCTCTGCTTCCCTACGGACATGACCCCTGAGAAGTCAATGATGTTTCCTGGCTGCCTGTATCAGTATGGGAAGTCACGCACCTGCTAAAGTGGATTCTGCTGGGAAGGAATTCCGCCGGCCGAACTCCGATGACGTCACCTCTCTGCTATGGCGGGCCCCAGGCTCCTTGCCGGAGTGTCCGAGGGGAGGGGTGGGACTGGTCAGGCCCGGTTCGCCTCAGCTCCTGGCTTGTGGAGGTTTGGCTAAAGACTTCTTCCTGCCAAGCTGTGTCTCGGTGTCTAGCGGGACCCAGTCACTTTGGCTGCGGGCGGGTGGACGGATCTGCAGCTGTGCCCGCGGTGCGCGGACTGTGGCTGGTGGATTTGGAACTCCGCATCTCTGGCAGGGTCCCGCTCGTCCGGGTCACACAGATGCTTCAAAAAAATCCTAGTAGCTCCCGGGCAGTCTCTCTTCAGTGGAATTTTGCTAGGAGAATCTCCGTTGGTCGAATCCAAGAGTTATCCTTGCGACTTTATGACCCCATCACTGGGAGTGCATTAAAAGCGCAGCCTCTCTGCCCGCCACCATGTTGGATCCCTTCTTCTGAATTCTTTATCTGGTGTTTCATCCACTTCACTATCTTTGGAGTCAGTTGCTGGTGAATTGTGAACTTTAGGAGGCATCTTGGTACCTTGTTGGTTCGCATTCTTGTGTTCCTGTGTCGGGTTTTATGCATCTGTTGGGATGGACTTCTCTCCCACTCTTATGTGGTGGCCTGTTGAGGGCTCAGCCTTCTCTTGCAGAGGTGTCCTAGAGAGATGTAGATTGAGACCCCTCTTGAGCATGGCCTCCATAGCCTCTGTGTTGAATCTCTGTTTTGGCTATAGAAGTGGACGTCTGTGAGCGGGACCCGAAGGCCCCCTCCTAGTCTTTCCTACTTGGGGACTGGTCAGTTTTGGGGTTTTGTCTCTTCTATTCTTTGTAGAAAAGTACCACTTTTTTGAGTGTTGTTTGTGTGTGTGGAGTAAGATGCACTGTCTCTTGACTGGGGTTATCTCAGCAGCAGAACCTGTCCCTGTGAGCTTATAGTGTCCCAGTAGATTCCCAGCACCTCATAGATAAAGGAGAAGCAACTAACGGCAATAACAGAAGCAAACAATATACAACATTAAAATAATTACCACAAAAACAAGAGTTGTGGGGCCAGCAATTGAAAAAAAAATAGTAAATAACCATGAACTAGATCTAGCAATAAAGTAAAAATCAGGTGTTAACTCTACCATCTCCACTGCCGTAACAACATGGCACACGGGAGATATGTAAACCAAATAGTTCCAAAATATGGTAGGTGTACAGGTCATTAAGAGAAAATAAACTGTGATAGGAAAGAAAAAGAAAGTTTAGAATATTCAAAATATGGACAGAGAGAAAGCAAGTGATGGCCATAAAGGAGGAGGAGAAAAATGGATTTTAAAAAAGCTGAGTGATGGGGGAGAGAGGATAAGAGAATTTGAATGGTAGAAGGAGAAGAATAAAAATAAACACCAAAATCTAACCCTCAAAAGGAAGAAAGCAATTGTTTAAAAAAATGCTAAAAAATGATGACGAAAGGAATATGTATATGTATATGTACCACAATAAGGGGGAGTGAATAAGAATAGAAGTTCATTGGATTGGACAAAGGGGAATGAAGAGAAGGGAAGGGGATGGGAATAAGAAAGATGATGGAATAAATCTGGTATCATTTCCTGTGTACATACATGAATACACCATACATTGTGTACATTCACAAGAAGGGGGTCCTAATTAAAATAAGATATATTCCCTGCTTACATAATTACATCAGAATGGATTCTACAGTCATGTATAACTAAAAAGAACCAATAAGTAAGGAATATTACATGTACATATAAACTGATCATCCCAGCAAGAACTCCATTCATAAATAAGAGAGTTTCTTAGTGAAAAATGAAAGCATTATCTCCACCGAGATGTGGCTGGGCAGATGCCAGTCTCTTCTGGGAGTCTGGATTTCAGGAGAATTCTACTCGGTACTTAAGGGGCAGGGGAGCCAACTCTCTACAGGACTCACAGGTCACTGCCCATGAATGTGGCCTTCCCATGGTTAATCCCTGAGAGTGATCATGCCCTCCCCTCCCCCGCCCTCTAAGGGAAAGAAAGGTGCCCTTCCCTCCGTATGTCTGACTTGAGTCCCTCTGGGTCAGTCTCCTCTGTTCCTGTTGTGCTAAGCACACCCTAGGCCACACTGCTCACAGGGACAGTAGGGCAACGTCTGCTATGATCTCTTGGGCTCCTGCAGCAGGGTTTGCAGCCTGACCTCCTCAGGGTGTCTCCCCGCCTCAGCTCTCCATTTGGCCAGTTGAGATGCTCAAAGCGCCTGTGTACTTTCTTGTTCTTTGTTCAACACACCTGACTTTGAGTCTCCAAGAGACTCCGACTGTCCAGGATTGAATTTCAGTGAATTCCCTCTGTGACCCGCCTCTTTGAGAAGCAGGAGAATCCTGAGCCACAGAGGAACTGGAAATGCAGCCTTCCTCTTATCCGCCGTCTTGAACCTCCATGAAAGATTTACTTGGAGGACAGCCTTGTGTGCTTCTCATCTTCTAAATCTGAAAAGTCGAAGATAACTTAAGGGTGTTGCTCCAAGAGAGAATGCAGTGTACACACATGAGAACTGCACAATTGACATGAGAGGTAGAAGACACCTGGTAAGTTATAGAGCGCAATACAAACGCACATCATTCTCGCCGTTTCCGTCTTTGTCCAGAATGCGATCCAACCAGTGTGCATTTATTTCATGACTGTTAAGGTGGAGGGAGTGCAATGAAAAGACGGGTCTGGGCTGTCTCGATGAGGAGAAGTGACAAGAGACAGCAGAAACAGGAGTGAGGACTGACCCATCCCAGGCTACTTATTGACAGTGAATGGAGGGGCATCCTCCAATAGCAGTTGAAAGCCAGGGTTCATCTTGAGTAAATGAGGCTTTTTAAGGTGCCACCACGAGATGAGGAAGCCAGTGAGATTAAATGTGACTGGTGTCAGTCTCAATAAGCTGCTGCCCTGCTTGCCACAGAAAGGACACGGTTCCTTTCTCTGCTAGAGTCAATTCTGCTATGTAAACATCTAACTAAATACATCAGGCACCTGGAAGTACAGCCAAGAAATTGCGGAATACCCAGGACAAAGGGCCTCTTGACCCTGGAACCAGTCTAATTCTGCACTAAAATGACTCCCTCCCGATTCTCATCCCCATTTTGAGGTTGGCAGGTCCAGTTAGGTCAGAGCCAGCTGGCGTCCACTGGCCACCTCCAAAATCGTTCACAAAGGCCCAGCTGAGATCATCACAAGCCCATCATGACTCTAGGAAATATGCCAACTTCTTTTATTCAGTTAATAAAACATGCACTAAACAGTTCTGGAAGAGCATTAGAACCATAGGGAGACTTCCCAGACCTGAGGCAAGAGGTAGGGGAGCTGGAGGTACCCACAAATCTAACACCATGGGACCTGGAGGCAGCGGGTAGGGAGTTTTCATTTTAATTCTGGACAGAGTGAGTCTGAGTTTCAAATTTCACCTCTTCCACATGATCCCAGGTGATTTAAACACCCCTCTCTAAGCAGCAGGCTCGTCACCTATAAAGTGACGATGATCACTAACCATATGAGGATTCAGTAAAAGAACCAAGGGGCAGAGTCAGGAGGGCAGTTATCAAGAATACAGGTAAGGAATGTCACCAAGGATGTGGGGGGAAAGGTGCACTCACACATGGCTTGTGGGACTGCAAACCGGAAAGCAGTATGGAGATTCCTCAGGAAACTCGGAATGGAGCCACCATTGGACCCAGCTATCCACTCCTCAGCATATACCCCAAAGTCTTAAAATCGGCATACTACAGTGATGCAGCCACAGCAACGTTCATAGCAACTCCAGTCACAATACCTAAGCTGTGTAACCAGCCCAGGTGCCTTTCAACAGATGAATGAATAAAGACAAGGTGGCACATATACGTAGCAGAATATCACTCGGCCATAGAGAAGAATAAAATGATGGCATTTGCAGGTAAATGGATGGAATTGGAGACTATCACGTTAAGCGAAATAAGCCAATCCCCCAAACCAAAGGCTCAATGTTTTCTCTGATATGTGGATGTCAGCTCTCAAAAAGTTAGTGGGGAAGAGGGAGGAGTGGAGGTTTACTAGATTGGACAGGGGTGAGTGGGGGGAAGGGAGGGAATGGAAATGAGACAGAAAGTGGAATGAATGGGAGAGAACTTTCCTATGTTCATATATGAGTACATGATGAGTGTAGCCATGAGCAACCGCAGGAATGGGAAGTTGGACTCCTTGTACATACAGTGTCAGAATACATTCTACTGTCAGGTATAACTAAAAGAAGAAATGAAATGAGAAGGGGAAGGATTTAGCCCAGTGTCCAGTAACAGTAAGTGTTTAATCAATGATACATTTCTAACGGAAAACATGCATTTTTGAGTTGTCTGGCAACATTGGTATTTTCTTAGAACAAATGCCAATTATGGAAAGGAATATGATTCTTGATGGTTTTATCAATCCAGAAGATAAGGGCCAGGGGATGCAATTTGTTCCTCATGGCGCCACCCAACAGCCCAGAAGCACTTGGAATCACAACATGAGTATACCAGCAGCAGCCGAGACCTCACGTGCTAGGTCTGAACATTGGAGTTTGTGAAAGTTAACACCCTCTGTTTACAACTGTGTGTGTGTGTGTGTGTGTGTGTGTGTGAGAGAGAGAGAGAGAGAGAGAGAGAGAGAGAGAGAGAATTCAGGTGTTAAAAATTTAGTACCAAAGAAAGCTGGGACTAGCTGGAGAAGGATCAATTAAGGGATTCTGAGATATTGAAGAGATTTCTAAAAATATTTATTTTGGGCTCAGATGTTAAAACATCACATAAACAAAACATAAATATAGTCCAAAGATAAATGCTGAACTTTGCATATTTTAGATTCCTCGTTGCTGATGTTAATGGCATGTAATCAGAATTTCCATATGAGAAAATTTAGGGAAGGAAGTTCTTTGCTGGTCTTCAGGGATGCCCACAGAAAAATCACGGCAAAGACGGGGTGATGATTTCCCCTAGAAGTCTTTGGAGACTTTATTTATTAATAGTTTTAAAGTAATGTTGAATATCACTTGATTAATAACAGCATCTGTCATATTATGTTGAAATGCTATGTCTAAGCTGGGCATAGTGGCGCACGCCTATCATCTCAGTGTCTCCGGAGGCTGAGGCAGGAGATTTGCAAGTTCAAAGTCAGCCTCAGCAATTTAGCAAGGCCCTAAGCAACTTAGTGAGACCCTGTCTCTAAATCAAATACAAAAAAAAAAAAAAAAGGCGGGTGGGGAGCTGAGCATGTGGCTCAGTGATTGAGTTGAGTGCCCCTGAGTTCAAACTCAACTACCAAAAAAAAAAAAGGTGTGTGTGTGTGGGGGGCTATATCTATGCATCAAAGTACACTTCCGACTTCCTTTTCAGTGGGGATAAAGAACAAATCACCCCTCACCCCAGGGAACCATGACATAATAATTAGGATACCTCACAATAAACCCTCCACGGTTTATACAAGACATAGAACTGTATTATCTCATTTGATCCTCAGTGCAGTTTGTAGTTGGTTAGCTATGATCATCATTCATAAATAAATCTGAAGCATACAGAGGTTAGATCGACCATTCCAAAGTCATAGAAGAACCAGGTGAACCGGGTCCTCTTTTCCAGAATCTAAATGGGAAGCCAATTCCTGGAATGAAAGAAGTCACACTGTCATTTAAAGGCAGATACTGCGTTGGTGGCAGTCATCCAGCTGCCGCTGGGCCTGGAGGATGTTGCTTCTGGGAAACACTTAGACCCTCCTGCACCTGGGAGTAGGACGTCTACTTCCTGTGAACGCAGCCCTCTCGCCACACCTAAAGGTCAACCTGAGAGAGCAGAATCCCGGGACTGAGAAATCTGTGCATCTGTGGTTACTCTGTTGCTTCTCCAGGTATTGAACCTGGTGACTGGATCTCTGTCTCTGTCCCCTCTCAGCCATTAGCTTGCAGGGATTTGACTCCTCTTGTGCTTTTGTTAGTGAAGACAGACGGGAGGAAGCAGCTGCCGAGGTCTGTTTCAAACAGAAGAGAGAGGATGGGTTTCATTTTTATTTGAAGTCCAAGCCAGGTTGATGAAAGATAATTAGGTCCTTGGAACTGTGAAATTGCAATTGACACAGGCCCTTTGCCAACTTGGTCAAAGCACATTTTTACAGTGACAGAGAGGCACGGATGATTGAAAAGAGGCAGGATGGTGCCTCAGGAGAGGGTCCCTCCTGTTCCAGAGACACATGCTCATTTGGCATCTCGAGGGGATTGTAAGTTCTTTCTCGCTTCTCTCCCTGGGGGGTTCTGCTCCTGGGGCTTAAAGCTGGCTCCTCCTTGATCAGGCAAGTCTGGGCTGAAATGTCTCCTCTGTCCAGACGATCTAATACAGCCAGACAGCCATTTTCCTGATCATTTGCATTTGTTGGTTATTTTTATTGTTTGTTTGTTCACTGCCTGTCTTCTCTTTACTAGAATCAGGTCCGTAAGGGCAGGGACCCATACATCTCATCCATTGCCACTCTTTTCCCAGAATCTCATTTAGTGCCTGCAGATGATAGGTACTTAGTAAATATCTGTTGATTGAAGGAAGAACCTTGAAGACTTAGGCAAAGTCCATCCTCTTTGATTGTATGATATGTTAATTAATGTGTTATTGTGGAACAAACACCCCAAAGCTCAGTAGCTTGAAACAGTGATCATCTGTCACTGTTGATGCGATCGGCAGGTTGACCAGGAGTTGGTGGAGCTAGGTTGGGCTTGGCTTGCCTGGTTCTGCTGACCTTGGCTGGGCTCATGTATGGGGGTTGGCTAATTTAGGCTGGGCTCAGCTGATGTGGCTCCAGGTCTCCTCCACCAGAATCTCCTCTTCCTTGGACCAGCCGGCTACCCAAGACATGTTTTTATTTTTATTTTTATTTTTTTGGGGGATGAGGGGGCTGTCAGGGATTGAACTCAGGGGAACTTGACCACTGAGCCACATCCCCAGCTCTCTTTTATATTTTATTTAGAGACAGGGTCTCATTGAGTTGCTTAGGGCCTTGCTAAGTTGCTGAGGCTGGCTTTGACTTCATGATCCTCCTGCCTCAGCCTCCCTAGCTGCTGGGATTTCAGGCATGCGCCACCGCGCTGGGCCAAGACATGTTTTTATCAAAGTCATGAGAGGCCAGGCTCAGAGCTGGTTCAACAGCACCTCTGCACACAGGCCATTGGCTAAAGCAAGTCCAAGGGCCAAGCCTGAAGTCAAGGCACAGAGAGTTACACTGCCATCCTAGCAAAACTGTAGGTGCAGGGAGTGCCAAAAAATTAGGGGCAGTCCTGCAACCCACCATGCTCAAGGATACAAAATAGCACAAATAAGTAATCCCCAAAGGCCCAAGTGGGGGTGTGGTGGGTGGAGATGTCAAATACCCCCATGCTCACAGGGTCTCCTCCATCCTCCTCAGTCTCATTCTAGAACATCCTTCCTGTTTCTCTTCCCTTCTCCATTTCTCTTGAGCTTTTATCTTTTGAATTAATTTTTAACAGATACATAAAACTATGTGTATTAACGGGGTACCGTGGGATGTTCTGATAATTTGTATACATTGTATAATGTTTACATCTGATTAAGCTTCTGTCTCCCCAAACGTCTCTCTTTCTCTAATGGCTTTTTCTGAATTTTGCTAGCTTTGTCTTTCCTTGATTGTATCTTCTTAATATTTTTATATCTTCCCTTAAAGAGTATTCATTTTTAATGCTATTTATTGTATGGTTTTAAATTTCTTGTTACAAAATTTAAGAGGTGAGCAAGACAGCTTCACAAAATTGAGTCATTTTTAAAATTTTATGTAGCTTTGCAGTTATTTTTCTATAGGTTATTTATACTCCGTATAAAGCTACTTCCTCATCTGGCACAGATAGATGCACCTTAAATAAAATGTCTTTGTTTTTTTTCACACACTGTGAATGAGAACATAAATTGCAGGCCATCTCTGGTGGGCAATTTGGCATCCCATGGCAAAAATCTAAAGCTCAGATATTATTTAACCAAGAGGGCCCCCATTCCAGAAACTTACCTGACACATGTGCTCATGTATGTGTTCAAAGGTGTTAATTGCAGTATTGTTTATATTGAAAAATATATCTGCAAAGAACTTAAGTGCTTATTAATGGAGGGGTGGTTAAATTTAATATGCTGCATCTATACAGTGAGAGATTATGTAGTTATTTAAGAGAATGACACAGTTCTTTGACAATATGCAAAGATCTCAAGGTGTTTAAACACCAAGTGTTCTGTGGGTGTTTAAAAATCAACATATATATGTGCATAAACATTTATACATGTGCACATGCATACATGGGGGTATATATATATATGTGTGTGTGTATATATATATATACATAATGAGATATTTCTGGAAGAATACGTAAGAAATAGTTTGCAATGTTTATCTTTAATAACTGAGTCTTGAGTGGAAGAGGCACAAACTTATTTTCATTTTTCACCAGTCTCCTGCCTCAGCCTCCTGAACCACTGGGATTATAGATGTGTGCCACGATGCCCAGCCAATGATGTTTTTGACTTAATTGTTTTTGATAGGAAGATGTAAATTTCATAACAACCCTTATGTGCTTTCTAGATCTCATAAGCACTTATAATCTGCACTTGAAGTTTTGGAATACTTCTACCTAGAATAGGTTTTTAAACTTTTGAACTGTTTCTTTTGTGGTTTGGAAATAGTGGAGGAGGTTGGCAATTGTAATTAATTATATGTATAATGGCATAAACCTTCTTCTTAACCATGAACTCTTTGGAGTCAAGAGTCAATTCACAGGGCACTCCATCCTGCTTTTATTAGATTAATACTTAATTGATCAAATGTTAAATAGTTCCTCAAAAAGCCCAAATTTTACCTAGCTTTGCAAGTGATGTTTCTTTTCTTTAGATGAGTTTCCCCTTAAGAGAGCTGGCTTGCAAAGAATTCCAAAGTTATAAAACAATTTGATCAATGTTGTCCAAGTAGGATGCAAGCCACATATGGAATTTTCAATAATCCAGTTGTCACACTTAAAAACCAAAGGAAGAAAGGAAGAGAAAGGAACAAGAAAGATTTGTTTTAAGCACTTATGGATATCCAGAATATCCTTATTCAACATATAATCATCATAAAATTTTTTAATGAGATATTTTCTCAGTTGAGACAAGCTGCATTTCAGATGTTCTGTAGACACCTGTGGCCAGTGGGTACCATATTGAATGGTGCTTTGGATTACAGCTAATGGATCGTATTTAAAACGTTATTCAGCAGGAGATCCTTATATATCAAGTATTCTTTCAGGGCATTTGAAATAAAATTTGAGTTAAAATGATGAGATTTATATGCCTTTTAGAAATGAACCTGTTTCGTAGAGGGAGACAAACCTGAAGTAGAATAATTATGGGATGGAGGTGAAAGCTCATCTGTAGCATACATCACTGCTTAACCGAGTCACCTCTAAAGGAAAACGAAGATATTTCAGATGTGATTTGGGAATCTCAGAGCATGCACGTTAATACCTTGCTGATGGTGAAATAGCATTTTTAGGAAAAAAGAGATGAGGAGTAGCTGAAAATCTATGCAGCAACGTGGGCTGCTTCTCTGCTGAGCTTCTCCCTCTTCAAGTCAGAAATGAGACTCAAGGGCTGTTGAACACTACCAGGATTTGTATAGCAAAGTCCCTCAGGTTGTAGCAGAGGTGTTAGGTATATGGTGACCACCTGATGGCCTCAGACCCCACCTGCTGGGTGGGTGGGCTTTCGGTGACACAGAGGAGAAGGCATTGCAGTTGGTGAGGCCTCCAGGCTGCCATCCTGAAGTGGACTTCACCCTGCCACTCAGTGTCATGGAAAGACCTTGGGCTCCAAGCCAAAGAGCCAGGTCCTTGCTCGTACCCTTGCTATACAATCACACTAAGCCATTGAGCTTTTCTCCACACTGAGATGCCTAATCTCTAAAATAGAGACGTGGGTCACATTGTTTCCAAGCCCTCTGCCCTTTCCAGGTGACTCGTGAGTGCATGTGGACATTTGAACCTGTGGGAATAGGAAGGGCATCCAGTAATCAGCTTGTGATACAGGCAAAGGACCAGTTAAAAACACAGCAGAACACAGCAGATCTTCAGTTTAGGGAAAGACGTAGGTTCAGGAATCCTTAGAGAAATTAAAATTCTTTCCTTTTTGGTTCTTTTAAAAATTCACACTGGTGCTGGGCGCGGTGGCACATGCCTATAATTCCAGCGGCTCAGGAGGCTGAGGCAGGAGGATCACAAGTTCAAAGCCAGACTCAGCAATTTGGAGAGGCCCTGAGCAACTTAACCAGACCCTGTCTCAAAATAAAATATAAAAAGGACTGAGGATGTGGCTCAGTGGTTAAGTGTCCCTGGTTCCATCTCCAGTACAAAAAAAAAAAAATCACATTAGTAATATATGAATACATTCAAGATGGGCTTCAACATGACAAGCAAACCAAAATAGTTTTCCTTCAACTTTTCCTACTGTGACTCCATGACAATAAATTGGCGTAGGTTTGGGGTATGTTTTTCCAATCCTGTTTCTTTGCATTTATATGGTATATTCAGATATTATATATGTATCTTGTTTTTATATAAATGCCAATATGTGCCATTCTGTAATTTGCTTTTTTACACCAGTAATATATCTTGGAGATCTATCGTCCATGTTTATATACTACTTTATTTTGTGGAACAGACTCTATAGACTGAGATACCATAAGGATGAGTGTTGAGATTGATTCCAGTTTTTCACTATTATCATGTTGCTCTGAAGACTTCTGCAATCCTTTTATTAGGCAAGAGATAGAATCTAAAAAATAGAACCTCTGAGTCAAAAGGCATTTTCCCTTTGAATTTGAAAAGTAGATTACCTTCCTCCATTAATGTTCTCACCAAAGATATATATGAAAGCCTTTCTCTACATAATAACCAACACAATATTATAAATACTTTTTTAAATTTCCCATCTCTGGAGAGCTTGAGATATCATCAAATATTTCTTGCAGTTTTATAATTTTTTCTGTAAAATGTCTGATCATATTTTCTTCCCATTTTTGAATAGGTCATTTGTCTATTTCTTATTGATTCATAGGTTCACAGGAGCACTGTGTACATATGCAGGATACTAATGCTGTCCTTCGTCTTTCATCTCTTTTATACCTTTTCCTGGTTTATTGTATTTTAATTTTATGATATATTTTATATGAAAATCTTTGTTTTTATATATTTCTTTTTTTGGCCAGGGATACCAGAGATTGAACTTGGGGGCACTTGACCATGGAGCCATATCCCCAGCCCTTTTTATATTTTAGATACAGGGTCTCCCTGAGTTGCTTAGGGCCTCACTGTTGCTGAGGCTGGCTTTGAACTCATGATCCTCCTGCCTCAGCCTCCCGAGCTTTGGGGATTATTTATAGGCATGTGCCACTGTGCCCAGATATAATACACACACACACACACACACACACACACACATACACATATATGTTGTTTTTCTTTTTTTATTTATTCTAATTTTTTATTTATGACAACAGAATGTATGACAATTCATGTTACACCTATAGAGCACAATTTTTCATATCTCTGGTTGTATACAAAGTAGAGTCACACCATTTGTGTCTTCATACATGTACTTAGAGTAAGGGTGTCCATCTCATTCCCCTGTCTTTCCTACCCCCATGCCCCCTCCCTCCCCCTCCCACCTCTTTGCCCTATCTAGAGTTTGTCCAATCCCCCCATGTCCCCGCCCCAAACCCATCATGAATCAACATTCCAGAGAAAACATTTGGCCTTTGGTTTCTGGGGATTGACTCACTTCCCTTAGCATGATATTCTCCAACTCCATCCATTTACCTGCAGATGCCATGATTTTATTCTCTTTTATTGCTGAGTCATATTCCATTGTGTACATAGGCCACATTTTCCTTTTTTGTATCTGGCTTAGAACAAGATTAATTTTCAATGATCCTCCCCCACTTTTGATTCTGTAATACTAGATGGTAAATATAAACAGGTTGATGTGTGTATTATGCTGTTATCAAAATAGTTTTCAAATATTCAGCATGATTGACGTTCCCTGGAGCTCTCCTATCCATGAGAGTCTACTGTCCCTTTGGTCCCTTTCCCCTGTCCCTCTGAGGAACACCCCCAGTGGATCCAGCTACCCTGGTTCAGAGGGCCGGGCGGCGGTCCTTCTAGTTCCCACAGCTCCTGACAGTGAGTTGGGTTCTTCTGACCTCTGTGTTCATAACTAGAGCCCAGCAACTTCCCTCTTCCCAAGGACTCTCTCTGCCTTCCACCCATCTAGCCCTCCTTCCCTCTCTCCCTCTCCCTTGTCCTCCCTTCTCTTTCTCTCATGTACACAGTGAGCACACAGCATGTCAGCCACGGTCCCAGGTGCTCTGGGGACCCAACCGTGTGCAGAGCAGACGAGTCCTGGTGCCCAGTCGTCCACATCACAGGGTGGGAGAGCCAGGGGCTGGGAATCCGGCAGGTCTGAGTTTAGTCTGGCTGTCCCTCTTATCTCTGAGACCCAGTTACATCGCTCCATCTCTTCCTGAGTCTCACTTTCTCCTTCTGTCGAATGGGGAGGTGATGCACCCACCACCCAAGATCACCCTAAGGGTTGACTGAAGTAGAAGATGAACTCCATGCCGTCATTTAGAGAATGCAGTTGGCAAGTGGCACGCACTGGTCCTGTGATCTCACTTGATCCTCACAATCCACCATTGGTGGGGGATGGGTAAAGAAACCGAGGCTTCTTTATCGCAGTCAAGGAGATATGGAGTCTTCCGGGTCGCAGGGGAAATGCTGTGATGTCTTTCTTGGGTCAGTGCCTCTCTGGTTCTGTTTACTCAAGACTCTTTGAGTTGACTCTTTTTGAGACTTGAGGACATAGTGCAAGAGGTTCTCGATCTGTTTCTCTGGAATGTTCCTACCCAGAGCCAATGACATAGCTCAGCTGTCACCCAGGGATGACTCCTTAGAAGCAGAGCTCCTTCTCCTTGTGTCTCTTCCCACAATGTCCGAGGCCTCCCTTGAACTCTGCATTTACTGTGCTCCATCATGGTTTCCATATTTGTTCACTTTTCTGAACAAATTGAGGACCTACTGTTTACTGTGACTCATCCTGTGCTCTGGCACTATAGAGATAAATGGAAGAGAGACAGTCCCTGCAGACCCTAAGTGTGCGGTCTGGTGGGCTTCCTAGTATACCCCACCCAAATTAAGGTCACAGTTATACATCATGATATATAGTGTATAGCATCCTATGCTACACAACAGAGCATGTTTAATGTGCCACAAAGCCCTGTATCAAGATCCTAAATGACACAGATGAACCCACGGGTACTTAACCACTGAGCCACATCCCCATTATATTTTATTTACAGACACAGTCTCGCTAAGTGGCTTAAGGCCTTACTAAGTTGCTGAGGCTGGCTTTGAACTCACGGTCCTGCTGCCTCAGCCTCCTGAGCCACCATGATGACAGGTGTGAGCTGGCTCATCATACATCTTAATCACCCAAAGACATAAGTACTATAAGCTGGGTATGGTGCCACATGCCTGTAATTCCAGCAGTTTGGGAGGCTGGGGCAGGAAGATCATGAGCTTAGGCCAGTCTCAGCAACTTATGGAGGTTCTAAACAACTTAGCCAGACCTTGGCTCAAAACAAAATTTTTTTAAAAAGGCTAAGGTTGTGGCTCGTTAGCTCAGTGGTTAAGGGCCCCTGGGTTGAATCCGGGAGGGAGGTAGGAGTACTATGATTAATTCTCACTTAACAGATAAGGTAACTGAGGTTCAAAGATATGAACCTCCTACACATGATCACACAGCCAGCAAGTGACAGAACTAAGATCCAAACTCACTTCTTTCATTATTTTATTTTTATTTGTTATATATGACAGTAGGGCCTATTTTGACACACGTGTACAAACACGGAGTACCTCCTCTTACACACAACGAGGGGAGGGAAGAGCAGAAGTTCAGTGGATGAGACAAAGGAGAAAGGAATAGGGAAGACAGTGGAAGGAATCAAACCCACTTCTGAAGCAAGTGTGTAGTGAATGGATCTTTGAAAGGAAATTAAAAGCACCCGCTACAGAAAACACACAGAGACCCAGTGTGGCGGACCATCGTCCAAGCTGGTGGGCAGAGGCTGGATCAGGTGCTCCAGAGACATGAGCGGTTGGCTAGAAGAATTCGAGGACCCTTCCAGTTTCAAAAGCCTGCAATCCAGGGTTAATCTTCAGAAAATTTCACTTTCTGCTCTCAGGGTGCTGCCCCTTGGGGTATTTGGACCATCCCTGAGAGAGAAGTTTCCCTTTGAGGCTAAGTTGCAAGCTTGAGCTGCTGCACAGCATAAAAGCAGCCCCTGGGAGGAATTCTCTTCCAACCTCACAGAGAAGCAGCAGATGCTGGAGGAACGGAAAAAGGAATCTTGAGCCCGAGAGAACTTGAAAGGCCTGGACTTGGATTTTTCTTTTAATTATCACTTTCAAAGTCTCCTTTTTCTTCCGGCCTCTACTCCAATGAGCTTTTGAGGCATGGGTATTCTTCTGTCTTTTCCTGCCCAACTGGACTGATCAGAAAGCTTTGCAGACCTAGAATACAGTTGCAGACAGAGCAAGGAGGGAAAAGAGATTCCTTTCATTTCCCCTCTCCCTCCCCCCCTCCCCACAGTGAGACAGGCCCTGTAAGAGTCCTTGCTGAGGTGATGACAAGGAGCATAATTAAAAAATAATTAAAGCCCCGCAGAGCATCTTTTCACCTCTGCCTGTGAATTCCCCTTAGCAGCGTGGGGGAGGGGGGCTGCCCTGCCTTGCACAGTCCAGGAGACCTGGGGTCAGCAGGTCTTGCTCAGCTTGTCCAGTCATGCCCACAGGCCCTGGCAGGCCCTCAGAGTGGCCTGGGAAAGAAATCGACACCTCTGCCACGACCGTCTCTTGGAGAAAATCCATCTTGTCCTCATCGATTCTTTTCTCCGTCCACCGTGGTCCCAGGTGGGTGTGCAAGATCATTTTATCAAATATGTGTTTGAAAAACAACGGGAAGCGCTCTTGTTTTCCCTGAGATGGTGTCTGAGCTTTGGAACTCGGTCCTTGCCCCAAATTTGACTTTGATCCTCCGTGTACTACAATCCCTATCCCTATCCATTTCTCTCTTTTTTTCCTTTATTTTATTTATTTATTTATTTATTTATTTATTTGTTTCTTTCTTTCTTTCTTTCTTTCTTTATTTTGGTACAACTCAGGGGCACTTAACCACTGAGCCCCATCCCCAGCCCTATTTTGTATTTTATTTAGAGACAGGGTCTCACCGAGTTGTTTAGGGCCTCACTAAGTTGCTGAGGCTGGCTTTGAACTCACGATCCTCCTGCCTCAGTCTCCTGAGCCACTGGGATGACAGGTGTGTGTCACATGCATGGCTCCCTCTCCGTGTCTCCTGACGTTGCTGCTTTTCGTTGTGTTTGGGTTTTCTCATCCATAATAAAGGAGGTATGTTCTGCATCCAAGAAGGAAGGAATGAGAGTAGGGGAAAGAAAAGAAGGAAACCTAAAGCATGAAGCTAGAGCTGTTGCAGGTGCGTTTGTGCAAATTGGGAAGATGCGTCCCTGCCTCCAGTTGCAAGAAGCTTATGTCAAGATACATCACATGGGAAACAAAGGAACTGCTGTCCCCACCCCCTGCCAACCTCACAGAAGAGCAGCAGAGGATGAAGGAATGGGACAGGAACCTGGAGCCCAAGACAACTTGCAGCAGATGCCCTTGACCAGGAAAGTCACCTAACGGCAGGACTGTCTCCTCCATGTAGAACGAGACTGGTTCTTGAAGGTGGTGGTGGTGTAGACATGCAGGTTCCTAAGAAGATAATTTGCTACAACTGTTTTCAAACTAGTCTTTGAGACCAGCATCTTATTCCAAAGAGGAATCTCAGAACTGACAGAAGGAGGTGACGATTATCTTTCTCATCAGGGCAGCACAACATGAAGCTCGGGCAGGAATTTGTGTTGGGGGAAAAAGAATAGTGGTGGACAAAGGCAGGGTCCTGGGGCCAAAAAGGGATTGGAGACAATTTGTCTGGGCTTCAGATCAAGTTGTCAAGTTGTTTTTTAGATTTTGATGGCAAGACTCCCACTGAGTTGCTTAGGTCTTAAGTTGCTGAGGCTGGCTTGGAACTCGTGACACTCCTGCCTCAGCCTCCTGAGCTGCTCCGGGATTACAGGTGTGCGCCACCGCACCCGGCATGTGAATGCTTTCTGTTTGGGGGAAAGTGTGGCTGTCCTTACTGCTTCCTCTCAATCAAGTACAGAGCCAGGATTGCTAATGGTGGTGTTTTCTGGCCCTGCTGAGCATCCTTAGATTTCCAGGTGTTTCTAGGTATCTCCAGATGGGGAGGAAGGGAAGAGTTCCTGGAAGCCCCAGTATTTTATGCATCCTGAGGTGGTTTGGGGGTTTGGATTTTATATGGCAGCTGGTCCCTCATCTGGTGTTCATGCAGTGGACCTCATTAAGAGCATGGAGGCGACCTGCCAGCCCCACTCTCCAAGTCAGGAACAGTCCGCTGGTATGAGATGGAATGCCCAGTCCACCCAATAAAAGCCAGTCAGCGTTGACCGTCCCGATGGCTGGGAGGTGGAATTTACTGGCTATCTGCTGGCGTCCTTCACATGGCAGATGTCCCAGAGCAAGCGGATTGCACAGAGACCTGAGCAGCAAAGGCGGTGTCCTGGGGCCAGGCCTGTGAGTTGGAAGATTGCCAGGAGGCTCTGCTTTCTGGGTTGAGTTGCATTTCCAGATCCGAGCGACCTGTGCAATTGCCTGGGACCTGGGACAGTCTCTGAAAAGGAGACATGGGTTCTGAGAGGGGGCCTTCTTGGCCCCTGTTGTTCTGCTCACCCTCAGGACATCAGTTTTGACCTTGATCATTCATCCTGCAAGTGGTCTTATGGGGAAAAGTCTTATGAGAGAAGCTGGTCCGGGCTCCAGGCATATGTAGAAGCTCTTTCTGAAGCTCAGTCCAGGTGCACCTTCAGCCCTCTCCTTTGCAACCAAAAAAACACCATAAAATCTCCCTGGATTTAATGGTAGCTCATGTTTCCCTGCGACTTGGGAGACTTACTGTCTTATAAAATTTCAGAATTTCAAAGGAGAAGCTTATTTTGCATGGCTTGAGGCTACTGTAGGCCAGGAAGAAAAGAAAAGGAAATAAGAAGAGAGAGAAAGGAAATTAGTCAGTGTGGGTATGACATTGCAATCCCTGAGCACCTCTCTTCCTCTCTCCTCTGTAAACAATAGTAAGATAATGTCACAACCATCATTTATTGTTTGGTGTGACAACATCGTGCAGGGCACTTTACAAACATTATCTTACTTAATCATGTATTCATTCAACAAGCGTTGAGTCTGTTGTAGCCTGAGGACCATGCTAGGGAACTGGAGTTGAATATAGTCCCCAAATAGACCCAGTTCCACCTTCATGGAGGTCACGCTCCAATGAAGGAGATTCAAACCAAACCATAATCAAATATTCCTCAAATGCAAGTGAAGTTGCAAATGAGCAAGGCCTTATTAATATGGTGGTGGTGGTGGCAAGATAGGACTGGAGTTTCGGAGATTTAACTCCATCATGGGTTAAATTTCCTTGTCCCCAGGGAGCAAAATTTAGCTGGCGTCCAATTGATGCTATTGGCATTAACCAAAAAGGATAATAAGCAAAGCACTTAGTGGTTTGTGGGCACACAGGTTAGTAAGCACCAGATGAATACTCACAGATGCACTGAAAGAGAACATGCTGAATACCCGGGAAATCCCAGGAGGCAATAGTCTCTCCCACCTGGAAGGACCAAGGAAATTACTTAGGCATAGAAAAGGTCCTGACTACAGCAAGAGGAAGGCTCTGCCTGTTCGTAAAGCTGCCACAGGAGACCTCCAGCTGTTTCCCCCACTGCATGGGATGCTGGCATCCTGAGCCCTCCCACAACCCCTAGCGCAGCCGTTCTCCACCAGGTGATTCCTCCCCAGGAGCCAGTTGGCAGCTGCTGAAGATGTCATGGGTTGCCACAACTAGGGTTGGGGACAGGTGTGCTATTGGCCTCTAACCAGTAGAGGCCAGGGATGCTGCTGAACTTCCCCCAATGCACAGGACACCCCTTCCCCCAAACAATTATTGGGCCCCAAATGCCAGTATTTCTAAGACTGGAAAACTCCGCCAGGGGCTTCAGTGGGCTATGATACAGACACTTTAAGAACCAAAGCTGCGGGTCTGTGAAGGTCTCCTCACAGCCTTACCCAGTTTCCCTTAGAAAAGGGAAAATGGAAACTTTCCACAGAGGCTGGGCCATGTCCAAAATATGTGTTCTGTCCATACCTCAGAAAAGGTATTGAAACTATTTGTCTTTCCTTTTCTGGTACTGGGGGATTAACCCACAGGGGCACTTAACCCCTGAGACACATCCCCAGCCCTTTTTTTATTTTATTTTTTATTTTGAGTTGCTTAGGGCCTCACTAAGTTGCTGAGGCTGGCTTTGAACCATGATCCTCCTGCCTCAGCCTCCGGAATCTCTGGGATCACAGGCCTCCTCCACTGTGCCCCGCAAGATAGATACGCTTTCCTTATCAGTATCTTCTTGTCATGGCCCTTCCACTACTGGGGACTGAACCTAGGTGTGCTCTACCCCTGAGTTACGCCTCCTGCCCTTCTTATTTTTTTATTTTGAGGTGAGCTCTGTTCCTATGTCATCCCCTCACAGAGGTCTTTCCCAAGTTGCTCAGGGATGGCATTGAACTTGCAATCCTTCTGTCTCTGCCTCCCCAGTTGCTGGGATTATGGGTGTGTGCCACCCCACCCAGCTATCAGCGTCTTAATGTCAATATTTGTTGAAATGCTTGTCCTGACCACCCTTTTGCTCATTCTCCTCCTCCTCCATCATAGGACCTTTCTCTGAAGGTAAAAGGAAGTGGATGTGAACTGGCAAAGGAGTGAATGGGCACTCTTCCCTTTGGATGCCCTTCTCTGGGTTGGGCCTCTTCCTTTTGAATGTCCTTCTCTGGATTCTGCAGAGACCAATGGCAGCGTGTAAATTCTGGAGGTGTGTCTTCCTTAGCATGGAGGAATCTCAGATTAACACAGAGTGGCCTTAGAAATCATCTTGGACACCTCTGTCTCTCTCCCGATGTCTAGTCCCTCAGCAAACTTAGTGGGTTCTGTTTTCAAAATATATCTCAAATCTGGTCATTTTGGTACCATTACCCCACCATCTAGTCAGAGCTGACATTAGTTCTCACCTGGCATTCTTACTTCCTCTCTTGTTTCCATCCCCAATTTTTATTCGACCTGCCCACCAGCTAACTCTGCAACCCCATGACCTATCCCTAGGGCTGCTTACTCCCATCCAGATCCACTAGGTTCTTTCCCTCTTGATACATAACTCTTTTCCTGCCTCCGGGGCCTTTGCATGTGCTCTTGCCGCCTCCTCAAACACACTTTCCCTAGAAATTCACATGACTCAGTTTCTTTTTCCATTCGCAGCTCTGTTCCTATGTCACCCCCTCACAGAGGTCTTTCCCAGCTGGCCTATTTAAACTACTAGATCTCATCCTTTTATACCCCCATAGTTTGCCTTATGTTTCTTCACACTCTTTAGCCTAAGAGTATATTACGTTGGTTGTTTCTTTATTCATTCTTTTTCTTCCTCTGGAATGTCTGCTGCATGGGGGCCCAAGACTCTGTCAACAAAGCAGATGTATCCCCAGTATCTAGAGTGCAGGATGGTTCGTTTTGGGCGCTCCATCAGTAGAGATTTAAGCAACATCGTGAGACCGTGTCTCTAAATTTACAAAAAGGGCTGGGGATATGGCTTGGTGGTTAAATGCCCCTGAGTTCAATCCCCAGGACCCCCCCCCCAAAAAAAAAACCCCAAAAAGCAAAAACAAAAACTCAAGTCTGTGTGAGGCTGTGGGGGCCATAAGAATGAGTTTCTAGATGAGGGCAGCTTCCTCAGTAGCAAGGATTCCAAGCCAGTCTGCTTTGCTATCTCAGCACGTATCGCTGCAGATCTGTCTGCTCCTGGTCCCATCCCAAATGTCACTCCACGAAAGGTGGCCTTACCTTCTGCCAGGGAACACGGCGGAGGGAGTCGGGGGCAGTTTGCCTTTGCCTTTCCCCGAGAACACTGTCAATATTAATTTAATTAGCATTTGTATAATCATAACTTCATCATTTCCAAGTCTAATTTATTTTAATTTTGTGTATTGCTGATTTGATGATCAAAGGAGTTGTTGATGCTCTTGTCTCCATTCAGAACACGGTGTCTAAACACGTTTAAAGCTATTATTCCCACCCCTATCTAGCAAGTGTCCCCCGGAGCAGAAGAAGAGGTGGCAGTTTGGGATGGTTGGTCTCATTGAAATTCCCTCTCTGCCCTTTTAGGATCCCCCCATAAGCCATCAAAGAAAACCAATTTTCACTGCGACTGTTATAAAAATGGATGAATTCGGTCCATTTTAAGGTGGGCATTTCTACCTTACGCAGTTTTGAAGTGTCTTTCAGAACAGATTTCAGCTCTTACAACTTTAGTCGGTTAATACAGGCAAAGAGATAGAGGCCAGATAGCATCACTATTAACAGCATACTCTTTGGAATCAGGTGGACACAATTTCCGATATTCCTTCCTGACGGGTTGACCTTGGGCAGGTGACATAATCTCAGAGATCCCAATTTACTTTTCACCCACTGTTTTTGTTATTCGTAGAAGGGGGTGAGTAATGAAGCCTCAGGAATTTCTTTGGGCTCCTCCATTGGTGGTGCCTTGAATATTTCATGGAAAGAACTGGAAGAGGGGTAAATAAGTAGTGTGAACATTTATTAGTGGCTACCATCTTTTTGTTCAGTTTGATATACTCCTACCTCACTGTTCACCTGTACGAAGCCTGATTAAAGAGATACTAGAAATAAGTAGGCTCCTTGTACCCGCCTCCCTCCTAGTCCAAGAGGAAGACCAGTTCACACCCACCCAGGGGCCCACAGTTACCCAGGTACAGACATGGAGTTCTGTGTTTGTTGAGTTTCCTATAGGAGCTCAGGGAAGTGCCACCACTGTGGGGTAGCAGGGTCTGAGCAAGGCTTTGCATCTCCATCAGGCTTTGGAAGAAATGTAGGAATTGCCATTCCATACCCAGGAGAAATCAGGTGCAAAGGCTGATTTCTGAGCATTGAGTACTCGGGGGAAGGCTCATGATCCAGAACCTTGGGCTTCCCAGATACGTGGCAACTGCCAGACGACGTTAGTGGAGGTGTGGATTTTGATTTAGAGGACTAGTTCAAGATTCTCTAACCACATGGATCATCCTCGATCTTGATTTCTAAATCCTTGCCCTTATTAATTTACTATCCTTCCAGAAGGCAGGTATCCTCCCAGTGACCAATAGTTACAGCCTGGGGATGCTTTCCACACAGGCCAAGCCATGTCCCAAATGTCTTCTGTCCATTTGTTCCAAGAGACCACCTCTTTTGAGACATCTTGGACTCGTCTCTAAGGATCTGCGTATGAGTCAGAATTTAGACATTTTTGTATTAGCTCAACTAAAATCCTTCGATCCTCTTAATGGTTTTAACAATTGCCTGCCTTCTGATTGGTAATCTGTGTGCATTAATTAGAAGATCCGGGCACATGGTGGAATTCCAGCCTTGACCAGGGTCATCTCCCAGTGTGCACTGTTCTTGCTCCTTTCTTGGGGTCTTCCTGCTCACATTGTCCACTTCCTGTGATGTCTTTATCCTCTGATTATGCTCAAGGCCAAGATGGCGGAAAATGTTCACAAGAATGCGCACATGAAGTCTTGGGAGGGAGACAGAAAGCCCTGCCCTCTCACATAATGCCTGTGAGAGTAGAGCCACCAGGGAGAATGATGCAGCCCTATGTACCTAGTGCCTCGGGGAACACCTTCTGACGGGGCCCTGCTGCTTCTGGGAATGTCTTTTGAATAAACCGTTAGCTTACAGATTTTAACTTTATCTTGACTTAAGTCTTGGAAGATTTTTGAGTCATTTAACCACAGAGAGGAACTTGGCCTACTATTTCAAATCATGAAAAATGGAAGTGGAAACTCCCAGGTGTGTATTCATATGGGTGACCCCAAGTTAGGGAATTCCCGAAAGGGAGGTGTTGGCGTATATTTGCTGACATTGGGGAGCAAAAAGTCCATGTGATACTGTTAAGCGATAAAAACAGGTGGGTCAAATACAGTATTGTTCTGGATTTTTTTTTTCTCCAAAAAACAAACCACAGGTCTTTCTGCCTTTTGTATCTTTTTCCCCCCATGCTTTTTGATACAGTTTTCTTTTTTAACACACACACACACACATGCAAATATATAGGGAATATCAAAGAGATTACAGAATTTGGAATTAAATGCAAACATATATATATGCATGTGTGTGTTTGCATATAATATATATGTGTGTGTGTGAGCGTGTGCACACGCATGTATGCATGTCTTCAGAGAAACGTAAGCGTCTTTCCATTTTCAAAACAAAAGGTGGATGCTCATCTCTGGCCAGATTTGGCCCTGGCTCTCCTGAGCAGTGGTCCTAGAAGCCATCTTGTCCAAACCCTGGAGTCATCTTTGGAAGGCCAACAGGGTGGCTACCCCTAGAGTGACCAGGCCTGTTGTGGGAATATTCCCCACTCTCTGCTTCTCCTGGGGAGGGAGTTAGACCTGGCTGGGTCCTAAGAGGCAGGCCTTGGGAGGTGGGGGCCATGGTTTTTACTCCTCCAGTCTTGTTCCAGGCAGATCCTCCAAATCCAAAAAGATGGCCTCATGGTTTGGCCACTCGATGACAATTTATTAGCTCGGGTATTGGCCGTCTGGTAAGCACCATGCTGCATATCGTCGCGATAAGCCCTTTTCTCTCAAATTCCCTTACAGCTGCCCCCGTGTAGATCTTGCTGCCTTGGATAGGCAGGTGGGTGAGAAGAGCATTTTAAAGAGTGGCTACTGTTTCTTACGGCAGCGATTCATTTTGTAGCCTGGAGCTTGGTACAGTCTTCCCTCTGCATGAGCCATTGAAGGTGTGGAGTCTCAGATCTGAATTAGAAAAGGAATATCCTTCTGCTCAGTTCTTGGGCTGCAGCAGAGGGGCTTTTGGAGCCGTTCCACAGGCCGTGATGAAGGTCAACAGCAGCATTAATGAGCGTTTGGATTCCTGTGTCTGGCATGCTGGGTGCTTTGGAGCTCATCCCCTCATCCGATCCCTACGGTCACTCTCTGAGAATGGTGGCATGATTGCCATTTTCCAGGTCGGGAAACGGAAGCCTAGGGAGGTTACATTCCTGCCTATCATGGTTGGTTCTAGAATGTCCTCCCAAAAGTTCATGTGTTGCAAGCCTGGTCCCCAACGCAGCCAGGTCCAGAGGTGGGGGGTCAGGCAACGATTAGGGCTCTGAGCTCAATGGTGGATTCATCCATTTGCTAGAGGAATCCATCCATAGCTGAATGGACTGCGGAGTGGTAACTGTAGGCAGGTGGGGACCACGGGAGGAAGCAGGTCAACGGCAGGTGGCCCTGGACTCTGTTCCCATCCTCTCCCCCCCATCCCTCCCTCCCTCCCTCTCTGCCTCCCTCCCTCCCTCTCTGCCTCCCTCCCTCTCTCTCTCCCTCCCTCTCTCTCTGCCTCCCTCCCTCTCTGCCTCCCTGTCCCCTCCCTCTCCCTCCTCTCTCCCTCCTCTCTCCCTCCCTCCCTTCCCCTCCCCCTCCCTTCCCCTTCCCCTCCCCCTCCCCCCTCCCTCCCTCCCTCCCCCTCCCTCCCCCTCCCTCCCCCTCCCTTTCTCCCTCTCTCCCTCTTTCTCTCCCTCCCTCCCTCCTAGCACATTCCTTCCATTTAGTATATACATAGCCACCTGCAGCTCCAACCTATGTCCCAGTCCTTTATCAAACACAGCACAGTGACATCTCCCATTTCCCATTTGTTGTAACCAAGGTTCCAACACTGACCATTACTTGTCCCCACTTGGCACCATATTTTTTGTTCCTCCCACTGCAGCTGTCCCTGTGCCCAGGGATTGGAGGGTTCTGGTTGGTCAGCCCCACAACATACTGTGAGCTGAGAGTGGGAGAGGGAGTTCTCCAAAGTCAAACAAGGTCCCGGTTGCAGAGGGAGCGTGAACGGGAGGCAGTCAGGAGCAGCAGCCCCTGCAGCATCAAGTCAGGTGGCTGGTAAGCAGCGAGCTGGGCCAGCACTCCCCAAGAAAGGCAGGAGGATGGCCGCAACCTCTGGAAGCCCATGCAGCAAATCCAGAGCAAGACTGGACCCCAGAGCTTCTGCAGAGCTCAGACTGCTCCTGGGTCAAGTGACCTTTGATCATTTCACCAGCAAACTATTTGCGTAGCCTTGAATCCATATGTGAATTACATGCTTTCTGTTATCTTCAGAATTAATACATGTCACTCACATGCATGACCACTTTCCAACACACACGGATGGTTACCTGTGTTTAATACATAGTTAATAACTATTCATTTGTTTTTTTTAAACAAATTTGCATTGTTTTTTTATTCTGTATGCAAGGTTTTCAGAAAGTTTTTCTCCTTAATTTTTAATTTTTATTTTCTATTTATTATGGGGTTTTTTTTTTTTTTTTTTTGGTACCAGGGATTGAACCCAGAGGCTCTGAATCACTGAACGATATCTCCAGCCCTTTTTTGTATTTTTTATTTAGAGACAGGGTCTCAATGAGTTGCTCAGGGCCTCACTAATTGCTGAGGCTGGCTTGGAATTCGCGATCCTCCTGCCTCAGCCTCCCAAGCTGCTGGGATTACAGGCATGTGCCATGGAGCCTGACAAATTGTCCTCTCTTAAAAGGGGAAAGAATGAAAATTTGGATTTCATCTCTGCCACTATTTCTGGTGACCTAATCCTCCTCAGGCCTCATTGTCCTGATCCGTACTAGGGAATGGGCTACCGTGTCCACAGAAGGGTGTGGTACTGTGTGGGAACAGAAGTAGAGCTATTATAAAGTGTGTTTTTTTTAAAGTTATATAATACCATTGGTACTTTATGTTTATTTCACTCTGTGCTCAAGGATCCTGCTCTTAATGTGTTCTGTAAACCACTAATGGCCTGTAATATGGAAGGTGCATGTCTGTTTTAATGTAATTATGCCGATCGATGAAGGTACACCCTTCTCAATGATGAACAGAAAAGTCTTATAGATTTTTTTAAAGATACCCTTCTTAAGAGTATGTATTTCAGGAATAGAATTTTTTTGTTTCCATATTCATTTTTCTAATGTAGAATCCACTAAGAGATTCCCAACATCAATGTCCTTTCAACTCTCAAAACAGAATGTTTTTCTGATACCTTGTCTTTAAAGGACAGAGGTGGCTATTTTAGCTTTCTCGTTGGGAAGTGATCAACCCGTTTAGATTTCTACTTAATTTTCTGTTTGAAGGATAACACAGAGAAAAATGCATGTTACCTACAATGTACTTCTGATAAATTTTCACAAACTGAACACACGTGTTTGTAAATCCAACATCCAGCCTAAGAAACAGCAGCTCTCAGCAGCACACCTTACAGTCCCTTTCCAGTTAAAGCCCTAATATCCAACAGCATAAATATGCTGTACTTGTTTCTTTATTCCACAACAAATGAACTCATATTGTGTTTCATGTTTTTTTTTCCTCAACATTGAATTTGACAGATTTATTTTGTTGTCTAGAATGACAGTGCATTTTTCATTGCAGTATAATATTCTGTGTGTGGGGATGTGTGTGTACATATATATATCATTACTCACTTTCTTTGTGGATATTTGTGACTGTTCCAAATAGTGCTGCTATTTCTTATGTATGTATTTGGGTAAGCACACATGTGTAATTCTATGGGGTCCCAGAGAATGCACAAGGTCAACTTTCATAGGTACTGCCAATTTTTTTCAAAATTGTGCCAATGTATCCTTTTACTAGTAGTGCAAGAAAATTTTTTTAGCCCACATGCTTGCTGATATGTAGTATTTTCTGTCTCTTTAGTTTTAACCTTTCCAGTTGATTGGTATGACATTAATTTACAATTTGCTTTGTGGTTCTCAATTTGCCTAGGTAGGTAGTGAAGTAGAAGTGATTTTTCATACTTCATACTGGCCATTTTGATATATTCTTTGGGGGACATTATTCAAGTGTATTACCTATTTTCTCTTTTGAGTTGCTCTTATTGGTTTGTTAGGAGTTACCAACAATTTCTTTGCCATTTATTGGTAGAAAAAAAAATTTTGTTTCAGTATTCACTTTAAAATATACAATCCATCAGATGGCTCCCAACAGTTATGCCATTTTCATTGATTATCAATTCTCTGTTTGATAATTATCAAATATTTGATGGATTTCTTACCTTAAAGGATGGTGCTGGCTATTAGACATACAATGAAGAATGAGACAGATATGGTTCTTGTCCATATGGCGTTTCCCAGCAGATAGTGAACAGATACATAATTAAAAACACAGCCTATTGCAAAAGCACCCGGAAAAGACTCAAACCAGGTGGAGGGGTTAAATACAAAGGCTTATTTACAGTTCCAAAGACTTGTTTGTCATAAAGTCTGAGGCCTGAAACCCAAGAAAGAAATCATGCAAAACAAACAGGGAAGGAATGTTCCCGGCAGATAGAATACATCTCCTATTCCCTGGGGTGGTGTTATGGTTTGGATGGGAGGTGTCCCCCAAAAGCTCACACATGAGATGGTGCTAGAACATTCAGAGGAGACATGACTGGGCTGTGAGAGCCTTAACCCAACCAGTGAATGGACCCCTGATGGGATTAACTGGGTGGTGGCTGGAGGCAGGTGGGCGTGGCTGGAGGAGGGGGCATTGGGGGCGTGGCTTTGGGGTCTCTATTTGTCTCTGGAGAGTGGAGTCTCTCTCTGCTTCCTGATCACCAAGTGAGCTGCTTCCCTCCACCACACTCTTCCTCCATGATGTCCTGCCTCCCCTCGAGCCCCGAGGGATGGAGCCTGCTGTCTGTGGACGGAGACCTCGGAAACTGTGAGCCCCCAGATAAACTTTTCCTCCTCTAAAATAGTTCTTGTCGGGTCTTTTAGTCATGGCAGTGAAAAATCTGAGTAAAAGAGGAGGGAAAATACTTTGTATGTTCTCAGACTGTGCAGAACACAGGTGAGCAGACTTTTTCTGTAAAAGGCCAAGCAAGAAATGCCTTAGGCCGTGCAGATGACGGCCTCAACTCTGTGAGTTGTGACTCCTCAACTCCGGCAGCCATGGGCACTGGGTGAACAAAGGAGTGTGGCTGTGGTCCGGGAAAACTTCACTTACAAAGTCAGACAGGTGTGGGCCGTAGCTGTCAACCTCTGGTCTAGATCCCAGAGAAAATCTCAGTCTCCTGTCTGGAGTCCTTCAGTAGGCTCCTAACTGACCCAGGCTTCCACTCCTGCTTTGCACAGCCCTGAAAGGCCTGAATGAGATGATGATGTTCTCCTCTGATTAAAGTTGTCCAGAAGTTTCTTACTGAACACAGACCAAAATCTAAAGCTGAGGAGGGGCTCGGGCTAAATGATGCGGGACTGTTAAGCCATCGGAAATAGCCTAGACCTCAGAATGAGAGGCTGACCTTCCCTTTTCGTCTCTGTTTGAGATCTGTGGCTGCTGTGGGCGTGGAAGGAAAGAGAAGGGATATGAGACAGCTCCAAGTGCTCCTCACCCAAGAACCATCTCTTCCTCTTCTGATGATACACACATCACTGTCTGACCTCTGTTACTCACTAATTTGTTTTTTGGTCTCTTGTTTTTTTTTTTTTTTTCATTTGCTCTTTTTAGATACACATGATAGAGTATATTTCAACATATCATACATACATGGAGTATAATTAGGATCCCATTCTTGTAGTTATATATGATGAGGAGTTTCTCTGGTCCTGTGTTCCTATATGAACAGTTCATCCCACTGTCTTTCCTATTCCCATCCCCTTCTTTCCCTCATTCCCCTTTGCCTCATCCAGTGAATGTCTGTTCTCCCCTGCCCTTCTTAAGGGTTAGCATCAGCGTATCAGAGAGAACATTCAGCCTTTGGTTTACTGGGACTGGCTTATTTCACTTAGCATGATAGTCTCCAGTTCCCTTCATTTACCAGCAAATGCCATCATTTTATTCTTGTTTATGGCTGAGTAATATTCCATTGTCTATATATATTTTTTCCACCTTTTTTATTCGTTTATCTCTTGATGGGCTTCTAGTTTGGTTCCATAGCATGGCTATTGTGAATTGAACTGCTGTAAATATTGATGTGGCCACATCACTATAGTATGCTGATTTAAGTCCTTTGGATAACATATTAATTTTTGAAGCTCTCCAACTGCTATCATTTGTCCAAATCTGGTCTGGTGTCATGGTCCAGTAGCAGATGTATGGTGTTTGATGAGTGGAGGAATGAATGGGTGGCTATGACTTATACTCTACCACTTCATTCATAGTAAATAGGTGATTAGATGAATTAGATTTTGGAGAAGGAAGTATTACCCCAAAAATGGTCTTGGAGATGGGTGTGTGGGAATCAGAAACTGGGAAGTCAAGAGAAGGTCTTGACTGGTCACACATGGTGGGTCTGAGGTGTGGAACAGCATAAGAGGGTGAGTAGTAATGAGGTCTGGAGCTTAGGAGAGAGATCTGGGTTCAATCTAGAAATCAGAAATATAGGTAAAAGAGTTCAGGCCAGAGAGACAGAAAGAAAAATGGTCTGTGGACAAAAAGTCGGCTGGAAGGTAAGATGGGAAAGGTGTAGAGTTCCTCTAAGTGGCAAAGCTAGATAGGTAGAAGGTTTCCAGATGAAAAGCCAAGCAGGCCTCATGGTGGATGTTAGAGTCTTACATGGATCTTTACATGAAGTCACATTAAAACCCGTGTAATAGCAGTGGGAAGTCCTCCATCTGGGGTCTTAAGAAGATACTTAGTTTTTTTTTTCTTTTATTATATTTTAATTTGTTCTAACTAGTGACACCTGACAGTAGAATGCATTTTGACACGTTGTACACAAATGGAGCACAACTTCTTGTTCCTCCGGCTGAACCTGGTGCCGAGTCACACAGGTAAAAATTAACCATCTCCTCTCGGTGCTGTATGTGAAAGAGCACAGAACAACACATCTGCATAAGCCAGATCTGGGGTCAGACAGGACTTGGGTTCAAGTGCCGACCCGTCTCCTACTCACCAGCTCCTTGACCTTGAGCAGGGACCTTACCTGCTGTATGCTTTAGTTTCCATATGCCCTCGAAGTGGGAGGCTAATAGCGCTCGCTTCCAAAGGTTGGTCCTAAGGTCTGGATGAGATGGCGTATGACAGAGTTCAAGATGCGAAGAAATAGATGTTCCCAGTTAGGACTCTAACGGTGTCTTCAGCACCAGCATGGCCGTGAACTCTGTCTCCGGAAGTCCTCAGTTCAAGTAAGCAGACAATAAAGGTCTGGGCTGGACCGAGCGGCATCCTGGTTTTGCCCATTCCAGCTGGTCATCCTGGGCAGATCATCTAATCTGTTTCCCCACCTGCACTCGGGTGGGAAAACCAGACTGATTTCCCCAGAAATAAAGGGTTCATACACTCAAGATTCTTCACATGGTTCATGCAGGTTAAATTCACTATAACTAGGGCTGGGGTTGTGGCTCAGTAGTAGAGCATTTGCCTAACACATGTGAGGCACTGGGTTCAATCCCTGGCACCACATTAAAAAATATAAAAATAAAAAAAAAATAAAAGGTATTGTGTCCATCTACAACTAAAAAAATTCTCTAATAACTAAATTGTTTATTGGTAATTTTATTATTATTATTCTTATTATGTGGTGATTTTTTTCCACCTTTTTAAAAAATAATTTTTAGGTGTAGTTGGACACAATATCTTCATTTATTTTTATGTGGTGCTGAGGATAGAACCCAGTGCATTACATGTGCAAAGTGGGCACTCTACCACCGAGTTACAGCCTCAGCCCTTATATGGTGATTTTTTAAAATATTTTGTTTTAGTTGTAGATGGACACAATACCTTTATTTTATTTATTTATTTTATGTGGTGCTGAGGATCGAACCCAGCACCCTGCACATGCTAGGCGAGCACTCTGCCTCTGAGCCCCAGCCCCAACCCTTACGTGGTGATTCTTAAGGCAAGATGTGATACAAATTTTATGTAGCCTCTACCTGAGGTTGTCCTGGGAACATCAGAAGGCTTATCATAAAATTCATAAAATATCCCAAGCTCAACCTGATTACTGACATCTGTTCTTAGAAGTCTGTAAATATGCTGGGCAAGGTGGCGCAGGCCTGTAATCCCAGCAGCTCTGGAGGCTGAGGCAGGAGGATCAGAAGTTCATGGTCAGCCTCAGCAATTTAGCAAGGGCCCTAAGCAACTCAGTGAGATTCTGTCTCTAAATAAAAAATATTTTTTAAAAATAGGGCTGGGGGTGTGGCTCAGTGGTTGAGCACCCCTTGGGTTCAACCTCCAGTACCAAAAAAAATTAAAAGTCTGTAAATGTGTCTATGTCAGGGTAATCAGGTTAATGGAAAACCGCAGTGGACCATTTGCGACATGAAGGAGCCCTTGTCTGTGCCTCAGTTCCCACTTTCCCAGCTGTGAATCCTTCTCTCATTTTCTTTTCTTTCCTCTGCACTCACAGGAGAGAATGTCCCGGACTCTGTAGGACAACCTGGACAGTGAGCGTTGGAGAGTTTGTTCACCACAGAGCTCAAGATTTTATATTAGGCAGTGGGACCTTTCAGGGCACTGTAGGAAGCCCAGATAGAACACCTACTATCCAGAGGACCACAGAAACGGGCCTGCAGCATCGAGAGCATTATTGGGGAAAGAATTATCCTGGAGAGAGCAAATTCAGAGAGGACCTTGACAGTGGCGGAAGGTGAAGAATTTTAGGGAAGCTGCCCAGAAGGCTGTCAGGAAGCAGGAATGCCCACGTTCTGCCTGGGAGTGCAGAGCCAGTGCAGAAAATTGGCCACGGAGCCTTCTTACTACAAAGGGGAAGAGTACACATAGCCCCTTCCATCTTGCTTCTGTTGTTCCCCTTCTGTGGGACTTCTCTGTGCCTCAGTTTCTCACATGCAAAATGGGAATCAATCATGATGGGAAGAATGTGGTGTGGGTGTGTGTTTCTCTATATATAGATGGCAACTGTGCAGAAGAACCTAGCATGTCTGCTTGCTATTATCATCAAGTTGCCTCCGCATCATTAGTAAAAAGGCCGTGTCTTAGACAAGACTTCAGAAGAGGCAAGTGGCACCAGGTGTAGTGGCGCACACCTGTCATCCCAGCAGCTCAGGAGGCTGAGGCAGGAGGGTGATGAGTTCAAAGCCAGCCTCAGCAAAAGCAAGGCCCTAAGCAACTCAGGGAGACCCTGTCTCTAAATAAAATACAAAATAGGGCTGGGGATGGGGCTCAGTGGTCCCGCCCGTGAGTTCGATTCCAGGTACCCCCTCCCCCCCATCAAAATAAGGCAAGTGGTGGGGCAAAGTCTTAGGGAGACAGTGTGTGTGGGCTTAGCACTGGGCCCTGGAGTCAGATAGAAACTTCTCCAGACCCCACTTCTCACACTTACTAGTTGGATGACCTTAGGCAAGTTATTCGCCACCTCAAGGCCCGAGTTTCCTCATCGGGAAACTAGGAACAACCATTGTACTTTTCTCTCATGCCTTTGAAAGGATTAAATGACAAGGAGCATAAAAAGCAATTAGCACAGTGTCCATGCAATATCAAGTGGTTCATGAGTAATAGGCAATGAAAATCAAGACCTAGGACATGATTCACCTCTTTATGCACCGCTCGGGCTATGCACAAAGAGGCAGAGGCGTGGAACTAAGCAGAGGTCCTGGCACGCGGGCCTCAGAGTCCGATGCACACGGGGCCAGATTTAGAAAGGCACGTCCCATAGAGCTTGCCTGTTCTGAAAAAAAGAGTCGTGGCTTCCCTTTTTTCTGGGCTGTTGGAAAATCAGTAGTAAAATGAATGTTGACTCTTGTAGCTGATTACAAGAGCAGTATGTCTGTGTATCATTCTGGGCCAAGGGAGGGGGAGACCTGGGGGGAGGGGGAGGGGGAGGGGAGGTCGTACATTGTGCTCTCAGGGCCCCACTGACTGTTGGACCCATCCAGGAGGTCGCGATTCTTCTCAAAGGGGGTTTGGGTCCCTCTGGGGTAACTGCACCCATGTTCCCTCGTGACTCACGAAAAACACTTTGTCCTCATAGCAATTAAAAAAAAAAAAGAAATTCATGAGGGAATTAATAAACAAGCCAAAGAAAATCCTCGTCTGCCTTTTAATTATAGAAGAGTGATTGCTATGCTAATCGTAATCAGCATCAAGGTCAAAAGTTCTCGACACTCCGGAACGAACATTTAGAAAACAGATTAACCAGAATACCAGTGCTATTTCTGAACTCCCGGCTCACATGGGCTCGAAATAGAATGCTGTATCTTGTACGTGTCTTTGAAGAGGCACCATCTAATGCCAATGCCTTGATTAAATAAATGTCACCCCGCAAACCTGGAAATGCCCACAGAGAGGGAAGCCATTAGAAGGCCCATGGATCAGTGTGATTGCTTAGACGGCTAAGGTGAATGCTGGCACTTGGTTGTCTTAGTAAGGTCTTGCTTCATCTCTGGCAGGTATCACTACAGGGTGTTTTTGAAAATATGTAGGCCTCTGGTGAATATGGGTAATGAAACGGAAATGTAGTTGTCACACTAACTTGTTTCCATCTACTTCTGGGTACTGGAATCTAAATAAAAACAAAATATCCCTTTAGTGTCTATGACTTTACGAAACGAGAGCCCTACCTCACACCGTATGCAAAAATAGATTCCAACTGTCAACCAAAACCAGGTGAAAGTGGAGGGATGTTATCCATGCGGTGGAATATCATTTTGCCATGAAAAGGAAAGACTTTTTGTACATGCTACAACCTAGATGAACCTTGAAAGCATGAAACTAAGTGAGAAATATGCAGACACATAATGTCATAATTTTTCTATAATATCACTTAAAAGAAATATCCAGAATAGGTGAATCCATGCAGACAGAAGATGAGGGGATGCCCAAGGCTGGGTTGAGAAGGGAATGACTGCTAATAAGTTTGGAGGTCTCCTTTTGGGCTAGGAAAGTATTTGGGGCTAGATAGAGGGAGTGGTTTCACAAGATTGTGAATTTCTTAAATGCAGCCAAATTGGGCACTTTAAAATGCTTAGGTTTATGTTATAAGAATTTCACCTTGTGCTGGGGTTGTAGCTCAGTGGCATGCATTGGGCACTGGGTTTGATCCTCAGTACCACATAAATAAAACACAAATAAATAAAGGTATTGTGTCCATCTACAACTAAAAACTTTTTTTTTATTATTTTTTTTATTTTTATTTTTTTTAATTAATTTTTATTGTAGGTTGTTCAAAACATTACATAGTTCTTGATATATCATATTTCACACTTTGATTCAAGTGGGATATGAACTCCCATTTTTACCCCATATACAGATTGCAGAATCACTTCAGTTGCACAACCATTGATTTACATATTGCCATTCTGGAGTCTGTTGTATTCTGCTGCCTTTCCTATCCTCTACTATCCCCCCTCCCCCCTCCCCTCCCCTCTTCTCTCTCTACCCCCTCTACTGTAATTCATTTCTCCCCCTTATATTTTCCCTCCTTTCCCCTCACTTCCTCTTGTATGTAATTTTGTATACCCCTGAGGGTCTCCTTCCATTTACATGCAATTTCCCTTCTCTCTCCCTTTCCCTCCCACCTCTCATCCTTGTTTAATGTTAATCTTCTTCTCATGCTCTTCTTCCCTACTCTGTTCTTAGTTACTCTCCTTATATCAAAGAAGACATTTGGCATTTGTTTTTAAGGGATTGGCTAGCTTCACTTAGCATAATCTGCTCTAATGCCATCCATTTCCCTCCAAATTCTATGATTTTGTCATTTCTTAATGCAGAGTAATACTCCATTGTGTATAAATGCCACATTTTTTTTATCCATTCGTCTATTGAAGGGCATCTAGGTTGGTTCCACAGTCTTGCTATTGTGAATTGTGCTGCTATGAACATGGATGTAGCAGTGTCCCTATAGTGTGCTCTTTTTAGGTCTTTAGGGAATAGACAGAGTAGGGGAATAGCTGGATCAAATGGTGGTTCCATTCCGAGCTTTCCAAGAAATCTCCATACTGCTTTCCAAATTGGCCGCACCAATTTGCAGTCCCACCAGCAATGTACAAGAGTACCCTTTTCCCCACATCCTCGCCAGCACTTGTTGCTCTTTGACTTCCTAATGGCTGCCAATCTTACTGGAGTGAGATGGTATCTTAGGGTGGTTTTGATTTGCATTTCTCTGACTGCTAGAGATGGTGAGCATTTTTTCATATACTTGTTGATTGATTGTATGTCCTCCTCTGAGAAATTTCTGTTCAGGTCCTTGGCCCATTTGTTGATTGGGTTATTTGTTATCTTGTTGTCTAATTTTTTTAGTTCTTTGTATATTCTGGATATTAGGGCTCTGTCTGAAGTGTGAGGAGTAAAGATTTGTTCCCAGGACGTAGGCTCCCTATTTACCTCTCTTATTGTTTCTTTTGCTGAGAAAAAACTTTTTAGTTTGAGTAAGTCCCATTTGTTGATTCTAGTTATTAACTGTTGTGCTATGGGTGTCCTATTGAGGAATTTGGAGCCCGACCCCACAGTATGTAGATCATAGCCAACTTTTTCTTCTATCAGACGCCATGTCTCTGATTTGATATCAAGTTCCTTGATCCACTTTGAGTTAACTTTTGTGCATGGTGAGAGAAAGGGATTCAGTTTCATTTTGTTGCATATGGATTTCCAGTTTTCCCAACACCATTTGTTGAAGATGCTATCCTTCTTCCATTTCATGCTTTTAGCCCCTTTATCAAATATAAGATAGTTGTAGTTTTGTGGATTGGTTTCTGTGTCCTCTATTCTGTACCATTGGTCCACCTGCCTGTTTTGGTACCAGTACCATGCTGTTTTTGTTACTATTGCTCTGTAGTATAGTTTGAAGTCTGGTATCGCTATACCGCCTGATTCACATTTCCTGCTTAGAATTGTTTTTGCTATTCTGGGTCTTTTATTTTTCCATATGAATTTCATGATTGCTTTCTCTATTTCTACAAGAAATGCCATTGGGATTTTGATTGGCATTGCATTAAACCTATAGAGAACTTTTGGTAATATCGCCATTTTGATGATGTTACTTCTACCTATCCATGAACAGGGTATATTTTTCCATCTTCTAAGATCTTCTTCTATTTCTCTCTTTAGGGTTCTGTAGTTTTCATTGTATAAGTCTTTCACCTCTTTTGTTAGGTTGATTCCCAAGTATTTTATTTTCTTTGAGGATATTGTGAATGGGGTGGTTGTCCTCATTTCCATTTCAGAGGATTTGTTGCTGATATACAGGAATGCCTTTGATTTATGCGTGTTGATTTTATATCCTGCCACTTTGCTGAATTTATTTATTAGCTCTAATAGTTTCTTTGTAGACCCTTTTGGGTCTGCTAGGTATAGAATCATGTCATCTGCAAATAGTGATAATTTGAGTTCTTCTTTTCCTATTTTTATGCCTTTAATTTCTTTCGTCTGTCTAATTGCTCTGGCCAGTGATTCGAGAACTATGTTGAACAGAAGTGGTGAGAGAGGGCATCCCTGTCTTGTTCCAGATTTTAGAGGGAATGCCTTCAGTTTTTCTCCATTCAGAATGATGCTAGCCTGAGGCTTAGCATAGATTGCTTTTACAATGTTGAGGTAAGTTCCTGTTATCCCTAGTTTTTCTAGAGTTTTGAACATAAAGGGATGCTGTACTTTGTCGAATGCTTTTTCCGCATCTATCGAGATGACCATATGGTTCTTATTTTTAAGCCTGTTGATGTGGTGAATAACATTTATTGATTTCCGTATATTGAACCAACCTTGCATCCCAGGGATAAATCCTACCTGATCATGGTGCACAATTTTTTTGATATGTTTTTGTATCCGGTTCGCCAGAAGTTTATTGAGGATTTTTGCATCTAGGTTCATTAGAGATATTGGTCTGTAGTTTTCTTTCTTTGAAGTGTCTTTGTCTGGTTTAGGAATCAGGGTGATGTTGGCCTCGTAGAAAGAATTTGGAAGTTCTCCCTCTTTTTCTATTTCCTGAAATAGCTTGAAAAGTATTCGTGTTAGTTCCTCTTTAAAGGTTTTGTAAAACTCTGCTGTATACCCATCCGGTCCTGGGCTTTTCTTAGTTGGTAGTCTTTTGATGGTTTCTTCTATTTCCTCAATTGATATTGGTCTGTTTAGGTTGTCTATATCCTCCTGCCTTAATCTGGGCAGATCATATGACTTAAGAAATTTATCGATGCCTTCACTATCTTCTATTTTATTGGAGTATAAGGATTCAAAATAATTTCTGATAATCTTCTGTATTTCTGAAGTGTCTGTTGTGATATTGCCTTTTTTATCCCGTATGCTGGTAATTTGAGTTCTCTCTCTTCTTCTCTTTGTTAGCGTGGCTAAGGTTCTGTCGATTTTATTTATTTTTTCAAAGAACCAACTTTTAGTTTTGTCAATTTTTTCAATTGTTTCTTTCGTTTCGATTTCATTAATTTCAGCTCTGATTTTAATTATTTCTTCTACTTCTTTTGCTGTTGTTTTGCTCTTCTTTTTCTAGGATTTTGAGTTGAAGTATTAGATCATTTATTTGTTGGTTTTTTCTTTTTTTAAGGAATGAACTCCAAGCAATAAATTTTCCTCTTAGAACTGCTTTCAATGTGTCCCATAGATTCAGATATGTTGTGTATGTGTTTTCATTTATCTCTAAGAATTTTTTAATTTCCTCCTTGATGTCTTCTATAACCCATTGATCATTCAGTAACCTATTGTTCATTCTCCAAGTGATGCATGATTTTTCCTTACTTCTTTTATCGTTGATTTTCAATTTCATTCCATTATGATCAGATAATATGCATGGTATTATCTCTACTCCTTTATATTGTCTAAGAGTTGCCCTGTGACATAATATATGATCTATTTTTGAGAAGGATCCATGTGCTGCTGAGAAAAAAGTGTAACTGCTTGATGTTGGGTGGTATATTCTATATATGTCAATTAAGTCTAGGTTATTAATTGTGTTATTGAGCTCTATAGTTTCCTTATTCAACTTTTGTTTGGAAGATCTGTCCAGTGGTGAGAGAAGTGTGTTGAAGACTCCCATGATTATTGTATGGTGGTCTATTAGACTCTTGAACTTGAGAAGAGTTTGTTTGATGAACATAGCTGCACCATTGTTTGGGGCATATATATTTATGATTGTTATGTCTTGTTGGTGTATGGTTCCCTTGAGAAGTATGTAGTGTCCCTCTTCATCCCTTTTGATTAACTTTGGCTTGAAATCTATTTTATTTGAAATGAGTATGGACACTCCTGCTTGTTTCCGAAGTCCATATGAGTGATACGATTTTTCCCAACCTTTCACCTTCAGTCTATGTATGTCTTTTCCTATCAAATGCGTCTCCTGAAGGCAGCATATTGTTGGGTCTTGTTTAGTGATCCATTCTGCTAGCCTGTGTCTCTTAATTGGTGAGTTTAAGCCATTAACATTTAGAGTTATTATTGAGATATGGGTTGTTCTTCCAGCCATATTTGTTTATTTATGTTACTAAACATGGTTTGTTTTCCTCTTTGATTATTCCCCCCCACCTTTACTGTACTACCTCCCGCTGTTGGTTTTCATTGATATTTTCCATTTCCTCTTCCTGTAATATTTTGCCGAGGATGTTTTGAAGAGATGGTTTTCTAGCTGCAAATTCTTTTAACTTTTGTTTATCATGGAAGGTTTTAATTTCATCTTCCATCCTGAAGCTTAATTTCGCGGGATACACAATTCTTGGTTGGAACCCCTTTTCTTTCAGTGTTTGAAATATGTTATTCCAGGATCTTCTAGCTTTCAGAGTCTGTGTTGAAAGATCAGCTGTTATCCTGATTGGTTTACCCCTAAATGTAATCTGCTTCCTTTCTCTTGTAGCTTTTAAAATTCTCTCCTTATTCTGTATGTTGGGCATCTTCATTATAATGTGTCTAGGTGTGGATCTCTTATGATTTTGCACATTCGGCGTCCTGTAGGCTTCTAGGATTTGGGATTCTGTCTCATTCTTCAAGTCTGGGAAGTTTTCTCGTATTATTTCGTTGAATAGATTGCTCATTCCTTTGGTTTGGACCTCAATACCTTCCTGTATCCCCATGACCCTTAAGTTGGGTCTCTTTATGTTATCCCATATTTCTTGAATGTTCTGCTCATGGTTTCTTAACAGCTTTGCTGAGCTGTCTATGTTCTTCTCCAGTTGAAATACTTGGTCTTCATTGTCTGATGTTCTATCTTCTAAGTGTTCTACTCTGCTGGTAGTATTCTCAATTGAGTTTTTAAGTTGGTTTATTGTTTCCTGCATTTCCAGGATTTCTGTTTGTTTGTTTTTTATAACCTCTATCTCGCTGTATAATTGATCTTTTGCTTCTTGGATTTGTTTATGTAGTTTATTGTCGAAGTGGTCTTTCATTGTCTGATTTTGCTGTCTAATGTCTTCCTTGAGACTCCAGATCATCTGAAGCATGTATATCCTGAATTCTTTATCTGACATTCCATCTGCTGCAGATATTACCTCTTCTAAAGTTGAGTTGACCTGCATTGCTTGTGGTCCTTTCTTTCCTTGTCTTTTCATACTGATCGCGTTTCTTTCTGCTTGGTGAAACTGTTGTGTTATTGATTTTTCCCCCTATATATTTATATTGCTCTTGTATAGCTGCAAAGTCTCCCTCGCAGGCTTTGGCGGTGGCTCTGCCCCTCCTCCAATTGAGGCAATGTGCCTTCCACGCCAGGAGGCCGCTGTACCTGTACTTTCGATGGGCCTGTTCTTTCGGTGGTCACAGGTCCGCCTACCTTGGAGGCGTGAGCAGCGGCTTTGCCCCTCCGCTGGCCACTAGGCCTGTTCTGTCTGTCGGTTGCAGATCTGTCTACCTAAAAGGCGCTGGTGGCGGCTCTGCCCCTCCCCCGACCGGGGCGATGTATCTGGCGGGCCACTGGGCCTGTTTTGTCGGTGGTCACGGTTCTGCCTACCTTGCACACGCGTGGAGCAGCTGTTTCATTAGTGCCTGGGCACACTCTCCTTGTTTGCCTCCCTCAGGCTCTAAGTTTGTAGAGCTTGGGGCTGAGAACCCCCAGCAAATTTGCTTACCTTCTGGTAGCCACGCCCCCGTATCTGGTGCAAGAGACCTCAGTTGTCATCACTGGTGGGAGCTGTAGCTGGGAGACCTGCGCCGCGCGGCTCCTGCCGGCTCCTGCATCAGCGCCGCCTCAGCTCCCGCCGGTTCCCGTGCCGCTGCCGCGGTTCCCGCCAGCTCCGGCCGGCTCCCTCACCGCTCCTGCTAATTTGGAATCCGCTGGGAAGGAATCTCTTTGGCCGATCTTTGGTGACTTCCCCTCTCTGCTATGGCGGGCCCCTGGCTCCTTGCAGGAGTGACCGAAGGGAGAGGTGGAACTGGCTTGTCTCTGGTCTGACACAATCTCTGGTTTTAGATCCCAGTTCGCTAATTCATAGAGGCTTGGTTAGATTTCCTTCCCATCCTCTCAAGGGGGGGAGCCCTTTCCCGGGTGGGCAGGGCCGTTAGCAGAGCCGGAAGGGCACGTGCCTTCTGTCGGGCCAGGCGGGGACCCTTCTGGCTGCGCTGGGCCGCCGGGGGCGCCCACAGAGCCAGGCAGATGGCGCCCGCGTGGCTAAGAGCCGGGCGGGGTGACCCTTCGCAGAGCGGGCGGGCCGCCAGGAGTGCCGGGATGGTGGGAGCTGTCTGCCGGCCGGGCAGGGACCCTTCTCGACGAGCAGGGCCGCTGGGGGCGCTTGTAAAGCTGGGCGGCTGCAGCCTCGTGGCTAAGAACCAGGCAGGCGGGGTGGCTGTTTGCAGAGCAAGAGCGGAATGGCGGGAGCTGTCTGCCAGCAGGGCGGGGACCCTTCTCGCCGAGCAGGGCCGCCGGGGGCGCTTGTAAAGCCGGGTGGCTGCAGCCGCGTGGCTAAGACCCAGGCGGACGGGGTGGCTGTTTGCAGGGCAAGAGCGGGACCGCCAGGGTAGCCGGGATGGCGGAAACTGTCTGTTGGCCGGGCAGGGACCCTTCTCACTGAGCAGGGCCGCCGGGGGCGCTTGTAAAGCCGGGCGGCTGCAGCCTCGTGGCTAAGAACCAGGCGGGCGGGGTGGCTGTTTGCAGAGCAAGAGCGGAATGGCGGGAGCTGTCTGCCAGCAGGGCGGGGACCCTTCTCGCCGAGCAGGGCCGCCGGGGGCGCTTGTAAAGCCGGGTGGCTGCAGCCACGTGGCTAAGACCCAGGCGGGCGGGGTGGCTGTTTGCAGGGCAAGAGCGGGGCCGCCAAGGTAGCCGGGATGGCGGGAGCTGTCTGCTGGCCGGGCGGGGACCCTTCTGCCGCGCTGCTCTGGGCCGCCTGCCGCTTGCAGAAGCGGCAGGTGGCCGCGGGATTGGACTCTGAGCCCGCGCTGCCGGTCAAGTTTCACTTGTCTGGGGCAAACTGTCACGTCTAATAAACTTACTAATTCTCGGCAGGTCTCCTTTCAACGGAATTTTGCTAGAAGATCCTCAGTAGGTAGAATGTAGCTGTTTTAATTGGTGTTTCTGATCCCGTTAATGTGGAGATATTGAAAGTGCAGCTTCCTCGCCGGCCGCCATGTTGGATCTCCCTACAACTAAAAACTTAAAAAATAAATTAATTAAAAATTTCACCTTAATTAAGTTTAAACTGGGTACAGTGGTGCACACCTGTAATCCCAGCAGCTCAGGAGGCTGAGGCAGGAGGATTGCAAGTTCAAAGCCAGCTCAGCAACTTAGTGAGAACTTAAGCAACTTATTGAGGGCCTGTCTCAAAATAAAATGGGCTGGGGATGTGGTGGCCCTATTAAGTGGTTAAGTGCCCCTGGGTTCAATCCCTGGTACTAAAAATATATATATAAATAAATAAAGGGAGAGTTCATTTCTTCATTTCTTGCTCATGAATTGGCAAAAGTATTTTGAAAGGAAACTTTTTCATGATGTGGGGAAATGGTACTATCAGATCCAGATGATAGGCATGTGATATGTCAAAACAGGCTTAGAGGATAATCCCACGGGGCAATCACGGATTTGAATGTGCACGCCTTTGATCTAGAAATTTTGCTCTTAGAAACTTACTTCAAAAAATTCAAAGTAAGAGAATAGAAGTGTACTTTATAAGAATTTTTATGGTAGCTTTATTGATAGTAATAAAATAACCAGGAAGAGCATAGAGTATCCCTCAGTTGGGGAACAATTAAATAAATCATCCTGTTTATATCTTTGAATATTAATCAACTATTAATAATGTGTTAGAAAAATATTGTTTATACTTTGATTTTGTTTGTTTGGTAGTGGGGGCTGAACCCAGGAGCACTTGACCACTAAGCCATATCCCTAGCCATTTTTTTTTTGGTATATTTGGTTTTTGAGACAGGGTCTCACCGAGTTGCTTAGGGCCTTGCTAAGTTGCCGAGGCTGGCTTTGAACTTGCGATCCTCCTGCCTCAGCCTCTCCTTACACCAAATTTTAAAAAGAAGAAAAAGAAAACATTCCTAGAGGTGTTGGTTAACTTCAAGGAATTTGGAATTAGGGGGAGCCGAGTGAAAGAGAGAGGATAAAATATTTTGCACACTTCACTACTCTTTGAATTCATTTGGTGAGGATGTATTTTTGTAATTTAAGAAAAGACGGTTGCTCTGAATTATTCATAAATATAATATATACATTTCACAATCATTTACATGCTACAGACACTGTTTCAAGGCCAGTGATCTGTGATTAGTTAGAGTTTCTTTCAAGGAACACAAAAATTAAAAATAAGACATTCTATTTGGTATCTCTTCTGGAAGAAGAACCGAGGTTCTGAGAGTCTCTAGGGTTGAGTTTGGGTCTCAGCCTCGCTCCTTCAGCCCTTCCCCGCTGCAGCTCCTCCATGTCTCCAGGAGAACCGGGGACATAGTAGGTGCTCAGTGAATAACGGGTGGATGAGCTCTGAGCTCTCGCGATGGGCCAGGTGTGCCCACACTCAGGCCATCCACAGCCCGCGCTCTCCTCTCCTGACACGACGTGGTTTTAACAAGCCAGCTAGCAGCTTGTCATAGTAAACGTTGTTTATGTGCCAGGCGTCTTTATGCTGAGGGTCATAAAACAGCCCCGTGGCGCCAAATCCTCCAGTTGAGTGACTGGTTAACTGTCAGACCATAAATAATTGGAGTTGGCAAGAAAACATTCTCACTTCAGCATGTGGCCATGCGCCGTCACTTCTCTGGATTCCCTAGGACACGCTGGGACATCACAGAGTGAAAAGCAATCCTGAGAGGACTTGGGCCTGGTGACGTGGGTCACAGGCAAAGGGCTGGGGACCGGAGGGGCAGGGGTGTGGGCAGGGGCCTGGGCTGAGCTCACACCCTGCTTTCACTGTGTGCATTTGTAAGAGCCATGCAGCCTTGTGCCGGTCTGTGTGCTCTGAAGGTGCTGCGAAGGAAGGGACACTGCGTGTCTGTCCTCCAGGCCTGGGAAGTGGCTCTCTGGGCTCTTCTGCTAATCTTTGTAGCTCTGTCTTTCTATCCAGACCAATAGCTAGACAAAAAAATAATAATAATAATAACTGCTGAACTCAGTACTTTCAATAATTCAGAGTGGGAATAAGATAGACCTGAATTTAGATCCGGTTCTCTTGTTTTCTTGCTGTGTGACCCTGGACAATTTAACCGACCTTTCTGAGCCTTATTTTCTACAATTTGAAAATGGGATGAACAGAATTCTGTTTTTATTATTAAGAATTAAATATAATATTGTATATGAAGTGCTTGGCAAAGTGTCTGGCAGGTTGCAAGGGCCCAGTTACCATAGTCGTGGTCCTTCAAAGGAGTTGTAACATCTAATTTAAGAATTGCCTCCTGAACCTTACATTGGTGGTGGTTAGGGTGTCATGTAAGATTAATGTGAACCAAATACAAGACAGATATGAGACTGTTTCTCTGGCTCCTCAGGAAAACTGTTTCCAAGAATGTATTCATGGGGCAAAGAATCCCGAAGGGACAGACATGACTCAGTGATGTTCTGGGTCATTGTGCAACAATCAGTTCAGTTTCAGCCACGTTGACTGAGCCACTAAGTCATGTTCCATATGGCAAAGGAGCCAGCCTAGAGCAGGGGATAAGAGTTCCAGCCCTCCCCTGCCACTGAATAACCATGAGGGTCTCTTCTATTCTCCCTGAGCTCGGGTTTCTCAATTACCTGTTAGACTTGTCACCCGGGTATTTAACCATTTGGCACTTTAGAACACCAAGTACCCCCATTTCCCTTTTAGTAGATACATCTTCACTATTTAATTAACCCTTGTAACAAACATATTTAAAGCATATTTATAATCATTCATGATTTGTATTAAAATAGGGTTCAGCAAACAGAAGCAAGAAAAAACACTAGAATTTTCTGTTCATTCCTCATCTGCCTCTGGAGAATTAATAATTCTTAAAAGTTCATTAAAAGTGGTATTGTGGCCTGTAATCCTAGGAGGCCGAGGCAAGAGGATTGCAAGTTTGAGGCTAGCCTCCGCAGCTTAGTGAGCCCCTAAGTAACTTAGGGAGACACTGTCTCAAAAGGAAAAGGGCTGGGGATGTAGTTCAGTGGTAAAGCACCCCTGGTACCAAAGAAAGGAATTATTTGAAAAATTCTCCATTTGTGTATAGGTTAATTTTGACCCAGATTGACTCTAGCTTGATGGTTCTCCATCTCTGGTTTATATAAAAATTTCTTTTTGTGATTAATGATAAAAACAATCATGTTTTAATGCCATCATGGATTTCATGCATCCTGGGTATTTTAGGAAATTTTAATGATGCTTTGATCATCTGTAATTTTTCTCCTACTTTAGAAACTAACTTTGCTGTCACACAGGGCTCCGCAGTGAAAACGGCACACCCACGTTTCTTCCCTGCCCAGGAAGCAGAGGTGATGAGAAGGGCGATTTTGGAGTCAGATTCAAATTAGGTCACATCCCTGAAACCACTAGCTGCTGGAACAGCCTGGGGGCAGGTTGTCACACAGATATTTTGAAGTAACAGCACTGTACCCCAGATCTACAGCTGGAATAGGAAAGGAACCGGGCTCAAGGGCTGGCCCAGGTGCCCTGGTGGAAGAGGAGCTATAGAGGGAGGTGGCAGGTGACCTAAATAGGAGAATTGGGAAAGGGAGGTGGTGCCGAATGCTGCCCACAAGGGGTGGCCAAGCTGAAGACGGATTCTATTTCTGGGGCTAGGAATTTAGGGCAAATTGGCTGGGGAGGGGACAGCCTTGCAGAATCCAATCCAAAACCTGGATATGTAGTTGCCGGCATTCTGTGCAAGTGTCTCCCCATGATATTTTATTTTATTTTCGTCTTGCCCAAAAGAACCCCCACCTTCAATTATAAGCCTGGGTCACAGGCATCTTAGCCAAGGCCTCTTAGGTGACTGTACCTCTGAAGGTCACAGAGGGCTGTACCTCTGAAAGCAGAAAAGACATCCGGGTGCTCAGGGTCCGGACACATGGACGCTTCTGGTGGATCAGTCTCTAGATGGCTCTAGGCAGTGTCTTGGCCAGACGGCTCACATGAGTTCAAATTGGAGGTCCACCACTTCCGCACCCCGTCATGTTGAGATGTGAACAACAGCACACACCTCGGTGGGGAAATGAGCTTTCGTGCAAAATCCTGGAGAAAGCTTCAGCCTGGGGGTGGGGTGGGGGAAGCTTCTGTGAGACTGACTTGGGTTCAAGAACAAGCAGAGGGGCTGGGGTTGGGGCTCAGCAGTAGAGCGCTTGCCTAGCACATGGGAGGCCCTGGGTTGGATCCTCAGCACCACATGAAAATCAAATAAAGATATTGCGTCCAACTACAACTAAAAAATAAATATTTAAAAAAAAAAGAACAAGCAGAGTCTGACAATCATCCCTCTCATCAGAGATGGTTGTCTTCGTTCTATAATGGCAGAAAAGTAATAGAATGCACTTTAGAAGTACATGTAGCATGCTTTAAGAAAGTAACACTAGCCAGATGCGGTGGCACACACCTGTCATCCCAGCGGCTCGGGGGACTGAGACAGGAGGATCGTGAGTTCAAAGCCAGCCTCAGTGACAGCAAGGCCCTAAGCAACTCAGTGAGACCCTGTCTCTAAATAAAATACAAAACAGGGCTGGGGAGGTGGCTTGAGTGCCCCTGAGTTCAATCCCTGGTACCCCCAACCCCCCAAAAAGTAACATAATGTGCTTTCCAAAGTGGTAATGTAAGAACTGACTTGAAAGGATTGTGCATCACAGAAGTTGAGCTCCAGGGACCCAGCCAGTCCCCATCTTCTTTGAACAGTGTTATTGGCAGTTCTGTGTCCCCTTGGGGTACAGCTGTCCCTGTTTCTTTCTGACAGCATATATGTGCGTGTCGAGCTGGGGTGTCTCTTCCTGTCAATCTGTAGCCCGGCAGAAACTCTGTACTCGGAGTCCATGGTTTGGTGTGAAAATTAAGTGAAATCATGAATATGAAGCATTTAGCACCACTTCTAGCATGCATTAAGTGTCTAATTATTGGAGGTCGTTGCTATTGTTGTTTTATCTGGTGGGGTTTGTGCAGGTGGGAGAATGAGCTACAGCAGTTGAAGCAAACCCACTAAGGGTCTGATCCCTCCTTTATGGTCTGGACCTCCCAGGGCAGGGGAAGCCAAAACCCTGTCCACTCACTTTCTAGAAGGAGGCTCAAGTTCAAGGTCACCTTCCCTCCCCCCAAGTTTCTGGCCCCTCTCAGTCGGGAAAGGTGCTCATCAGACTCTGGGTCTGGGGGGGAGTGGAGCAGAGTGTGCCCCTCGCCCTCACACAAATCTCAAATAGAAAACATCCCCTTTGCCCCAGGAATGGCTCTGCCCTCTGGGTTCTTCACCTGAGCCCTGTTTTTCATCCTTATTGATGACTTCGGGGATATCTTTCACAGTTCGTTGTCTATAGGTTCAACACCAGACAAAACGCTTCCTGCCCTCGTCCTTTAGTGCTGATAAACCAGGCCAGGGGCCCACGGTCTCCTGCTGGCCTAGCAGGATGATCTCTCTTCCCCATCTGCCCTGTTGCTGCTATCAGAGGTTTTGCTCTTGTCCGTCTCCTGGCTGGGGCTCTGACAGCAGAGCCTTGTTGCCCGGGTCCCACAAGAGAAAGGGACAAGGACCTTTTCCTGGCATTACAGGTCACAGCAGAGCAGGAGCTGACATGGAGGGTACACAGACCCCAGGCAGGTCCATCCCCTGGGTGACAGGTACCAGGCCCCTCAGACTCGTAGGAAATCTCTCCCTCCGCTTCACTTCACCCGTCAAGTAGAATTGGGCTGTAAGCCACAGAACCCGAATCTGGCTGACACATGCAAAAGAGAGAGATCAGCTTGATGACAAGGACAGCTCGGGGTATCCAGGAGAAGAATGGCCATCTCACCTGTGAAAGGAGAGATGGGTCATGTGGGCCATAGTTAGCAGAGGGCCCCTTTAGCATGTGTCTGTCCCACATGGCACATGATCCAGGCTCCCTGGGGAAAGGCTGATTGGCTCAAGGAGGCGCCCAGCATGAGAGAGAGCAATAATCTAGGGATTATTTCCAAAGAGGCAGTGATCCCCACCAGAGGGACAGCAGTAGCCCTCTCTCTGAGAGGGAGCAGCTCAGTCCACACCCTCCAGACGACGGCAGCTGGGACGAGCCGAGGACCCCCCTTCTGTGCAACCGTCCCCTGCAGAAGGTAGAGGTGGACCGTGAGCCATCTGTCAAGAGCTGTGGTCAAAGGGGGTCTCATCCGTTTCTGCACACTCCCGTGATCACTCCCACAACCCAGTTCTTAAGAGCTCTTCCCTTCATGCATTTCTTTCTACCTAACTTCGACCTCTTTGGCTACAGAGGAAAAATCCTCCTTATAAAGAATGATTTATTTGCAGGACACGATGGGATAGCATGGAGAGTCAGAAGGCCTGTCTCTCTCTCCCCTGAGCCTTCGTTTTTTGATCTTTGAAATGGGAACGGTCATTTCTGGTGCCTGACTCCCACCTAACAGGGAGGAAGAGAAGATGAATGTTCTTGAAAGTTCTTTAAAAAACATTTCATGGAGCTGTGCTATGTAGAAAAAATCTGACCAATATCCAAGAACTACAGTGAATGTGGTTGTGTTTCATCAAATGACAGGCATTCATCTCCAGTACATCTAAAGAACTCAAAAAAAAAAAAAAACACCAAAAGAAAAGAAAAAAACACAAATAATCTGATCGATAAATGAGTGAAGGAACTGAATAGGCACTTCACAGAAGAAGAAATACCTCAGTCAACAAATGCATGAAAAAAAAATTTAAACATCTGTAGCAAGAAATTAGAAATTCCATCTCCGGTCAGAATGGCAATTATCAAGAATACAAAGGAACATTAAATGTTGGCGAGGATGTAGGAAAAAAGGAACCCTCAGACATTGCTGGTGGGACTGTAAATTGATACAACCACTCTGGAAAGCAATATGGAGATTCCTCAGAAAATTGATATGGAACCACCATTTGACCCAGTTATCCCACTCCTCAGGATATACCCAAAGGACTTAAAGATCAGCATACTACAGTGACACAGCCACATCAAGGTTTATAGCAACTTAATTCACAATAGCTAAGCTATGGAATCAACCTAGTTCCCCTTCAACAGATGAATAGATAAAGAAAATGTGGTACACATACACAATGGACTATTAATCAGCCATAAATAAGAAATAAATTATGGCATTTGCTAGTAAATGGATGAAACTGGAGACTATCATGTTAAGTGAAATAAACCAATCCCCCCCAAAACCAAAGGCTGAATGTTCTCTCTATGCAGATGCTGACTCACAATAAGTGGGTGAGGGTAAGGTAGGAGTGGAAGTTCACAGGATTGGACAAGGAGGAGCGGGAGATGGAGTGAATGGGGGATGGGGATAGGAAAGATAATAGAATGAATGGGACATTACCTTCCTATTTTTATATATGAATACACGACCAGTGTAACTCTGTCATGTACGACCACAAGAATGGGAAGTTATACTCCATGTATGTGTGATTGTATCAAAATATGTTCTACTGTCATGTATATCTAAAAAGAACAAATAAAAATTGTTTTTAAATGACTGGCCATCTGAAAAAGGGAATTGGGCCTAAGCAGTGTTCCAGGTACCTCATGCATACTTGAAACTCACATTCCAAGAATGCCTGAGAGAGATTCAAGCCAACACTGGAAAACAGGAGAGCAGAGAAGAACAACAGAAGAAATGAATTTGAGAATAATGAGCAATGGACATCCGAAGTCTTTCCTTCACTCATTTATTTCACCCAAGAAGCCAAGCTCCTGTTACTTGACAGACCATGTACTGAGTCCTGGGGATAGAGGTGAATAAAACAGAGTCTCCCATGATGGAAGTCTAAAAATCCAGGAGGTAACTTGGGAGTTATGTTTGTTAAAAGTCAGGTAGTTATCTTGTTGTCTTCTTTAAGAAATGAGAGAGCAAGAAGTGAGCCAGTCTCCTCTGCCCGATACCCTGGTGCCTGCAGCACCCAGAGAGGGACCCCCGAGGGGATCTAATTCACTAGGAACGACCAAGTTCCCCCAGGTCAGGGGACGTCATTCCAACTATAGAAGCAGAATGAAAACTTGAATAATGAATTGTCCCTTTCCATCTCTTCTCTTCCTTGAAATTAAACAAAAATTCCCTCAACTCTGAAATCCAGTGTCATTCCAACACGGTCCTCCAGCCTGTAGGTAGCTGAGGTGTCCCGGATGAGCTAGTGGTTTTCTTTCATTAAACCAGTATTTTCTAGATGTGGACAATTATTTATAAACAATCTCTTCACAGCTGGGTGTGGTGGCACACGCGCATAATCCCAGGGACTCGGGAGGCTGAGGCAGGAGGATCACAAGTTCCAGACCAGCTTTAGCAGCTTCACAGGACTCTGTTTCAAAATAAAAAATAAGATAGAAAAAAAAAAAGGCTGGGGAGATATCTCAGGGGTAAAGTGCCTCTGGGTTTAGTCCCTATTAACCCCCACCTTAAATCTACTCATGGAGTGTGTTGTGTTTAGATATGAGGCGTCCTTCATAAGCTCATGTGTAAGACAACACAAGAAATTTAGAGGTGAAACGATTGGTTTATGAGAGCATTAACCTAGTGGATTAACTGGGTGGTGACTACAGGCAGGCAGGGTGTGGCTAGAGGAGGTAGGTCCTGGGTGTGTGCTTTGGGGTATGGATTTCTTCCCTCCTGAGCATAGTCTCTCTGCTTCCTGGTGCCTATCCCGAGCTGCTTTCCTATACCTTGCCCTTCTGCCATGATGTGTCCCTAACTGTGGGCCCAGAGCACTGAAAGCCAACTATAGACTGAGACCCCTGAAACCATGATCCCCAAGTAAACTTTTCCTCCTCTATCTTGTTCTTGGAGTAACAGAGAAATTGGAATTGGACCTCTGCAGGTCCCACCCTATTTTGTAGAGAGGGAAAGTGAGGGTGCTTTGAGTTTCCATGATGTTCGGGAAACACTGGAGGTCGTTACATCGTTAGGCACAGTTAACAACTGACAGTCACCGTAACCGTTCAGCCACTTTCTGAGATTGCCAGTTGCTTCCATGATACCTTTGATTGTGCTATTCTCCAAGAATGGCACTGATTGATGATTCTATTATGTGACCAAAACCATGACAAAGAAGGACATATATGTGCCTTTGTAGTCCCTGGCCTAAGGAAAAGTGTAATTACTCTAAAAAGGGATTTTCACATTGCGTGTCTAGAGACAGATTTAGAAAACTTTTAAGGACTGCGGTGTGTGTGTGTGTGTGTGTGTGTGTGTGTTTATCTGTTTAATCAAAGAGATTTGCACCAGATAAAGAATCCCTTGACAGCATTAAACCATCCAGTGAATTATAGCAAGCTGTCTCCTGCAGCTTTGTGTGAGTGATATAAGCATATTAACAGCAGAATTGGGCTCGTGGGATAAGGATGTGATAACAGGGCACCTTACAGTAAGATGCTTGTGATTGCATCATTTTAATGAGAAGGTATAATTACCTTTGGATCTCTTCTCTTCTGAATCCTGCCCCTCACTTACTCCCAATGTGGGAATATGATAACGAAGAAAATTCCATCCAGAACAAAGTAAATAAAAAAGCATGCACTGATGCTCCAAATTCAGTGACATCTTCTCCTTTTTATCTAAAGTTAACTTGTTGTAGTTAAATATGATTTTATTGCAAATAATTACCCCAGTTTGATGTCTTCTGTGTTTTTCCATCCATTGCAACTAAAACCTGCACTTACAATTTTAAGCAAATGTGAAATCCCATCAACTTGCTGAGTGGGGTCTCATTCAGCCTTAATGAAATTTCGTTCTAAGCAGCATCAGAGATGCTCTGATTTCTCATTTAGGCACTTTAAGTCGGCCATGGAAACCCAAGGATGTTAACAGAAAGCAAGTCGAACATGTCAGTTCTTCCCATGCTTTACATTGGTGTTTGAAGTCCCCCAAATACTATCCTTTGAATTTTAGCCAAAATGATTCTCACGAGAACTTGGCTGCATATGGATAATGACAGTGGACCTTTCTGGGATATTCAGTCTCAATATTTGAGCAACCAGCATAAAACACAAAACGATCCACTGCCAGCCCACTGTTATCCCCTGAAAGTTTCCTGCAAGCGATTCCTCAGATCCTAAAGGGAGGCTGCTATGCCGAGCAAGCCCCCTGGTCTTGTATGCCCTGACTTAGAACATAACTGTTTCCTCTGATCCCAGGAGAGGTGACAGAGGCTCTTCTCCATCGTGACCAGGACACAATCACAACGGGCGGAAAGCACTCTGATCGAACTTCATTGTCAGCTAAGCGTATTCACATCCTTTTGACACTGAGTTCTATTTAAGGGAGTTGCCTGCTCCCAGCTCTATCTGCCTTGTGACCAGTCCTCCCCACAGATGGAGAGAAAAAGCAGGCTTGGGGTAGACAAGGAAAAGCTGGCTCCTGGGGTGTTTTGGAGAAATCCCGATGGGTGTGAGCCTTTGCAACATGCCTAGAAAGTTAGCTGAATGTTCCACGGCAGTGTCCAACGGTTCTGGGGGGCGCGCGGGGGGGGGGGTCTCTGCCCTTGTTGACTTCTCCAGATAAATTAGTAAGAAAGGAAGCCAATTTGCATATTTATTTGTCCAGACTCCTGGTCAAAGCTTGGGATTCAAATCAGGATTTCAAAGGCTGTTCTTGCTTCTGAAGTTATTTTAAGTTTGATTTTTTTTTTTTTTTTTTTTTGCAGGGGTGGGCAGTACCAGGGATTGAACCCAGGAGTGCACAACCACTGAGCCACCTCTCTGGCTCTTTTTCTTTTATTTTTAAAAATTTTGATACAAGGTCTCACTAAGTGGCTGAGGCTGACTTTGAACTCACGATCCTCCTGCATCAGCCTCCCAAGCTGCGGGGACTACAGGCGTGCACCACTGCACCGGGCTTACGTTTGACTTTAGGAGAGGTGTGTGCTAGTAGCCTAGCTCCAAACCCCTCCCAAGGAATGGGAGATGAACTCTTGATTTGGGTTCGCTTCATGGGCTATTTCTGTAAAAGGGGGAATGGCTAGAAAGGTCTTGAGACTGGCTGTGGGGTTGAGAGCAGGCTTTGTTGCTTTCTGACATCATGACTTAGGGTCCCAGCTTCCAGATCATTAGGTGGTTCACTGAGATGCTGCTGTTGAAAGATGAAGCAAGAAATGTCAGGTTGGAAGAGAATGAGCAGCTGTGTGCTGGGCTGAGATCCAGGAGACCCACCTTCACTGCAGTCCCAGAAAACCTGCTTTAGGTCTCTGGGGGCTACTTCATCTCTCTCTCAACTTTGTTTACCTCATTTTCCAAATAAGAGGCTGGAACGGGTGATCCTGGGCATCCTGTGACTCTTCTCTACTTTCTTCCTTCAACTTGGGAAATAGGAAAAGAAAAAAAAAAAAACCAATCCTCTGTGTTCTATGGTGGGAGGGCTAGTGGTGTAGAGCATTGGTTTCGGAATCAGTCACATTTGAGTTTTACTAATTTTTAGTTATCTGGGCTTGGATACTTTGCCTCCAAATTAGTCAGCTTTTTTTTTTTTTTTTTTTTTTGCTGCTGTGACTGAAAGACCCAACCAGAACAATGGTAGAGGAGGAGAAGTTTATTTGGGGGCTCACAGTTTCAGATGTCTCAGTCCATGGACAGCAGGCTCCACTCCTCAGGGCTCAGGGGAGACAGGACATCATGGAGGAAGAGTGTGGTGGAGGGAAGCAGCTCACATGGTGATCAGGAAGCAGAGAGAGACTCCACTCTCCAGAGACAAATAGAGACCCCAAAGTCACGTCCCCAATGCCCCCTCCTCCAGCCACACCCTTCAGCTGCGGCCCACTTAATCCCATCAGTGGGATTAATTCACCGATTGGATTAAAGCTTTCATAACCCAATCATTTCTCTTCCAAACCTCCTTGCACTGTCTCATACATGAACTTTTGGGGGACACCTCACATCTTAATCATAACAGCATCTCTCTTGCCTCTATTTCCTCATGCAAAATGGAAGTAAAGATGATGCTTTCTCTTAAGACTCAAGTGAGGGTGAAAATTGAATTCATAAGGCAAAGAACTCAGTTTTAAATGCTTGCATTAAATGCTTGTTTCCTGTGACTGTCATAATGATTTACCATAAACTTAGGGGCTTAAAACAACACACATTTATTATCACACCATTTTATGTAGGTTAGAATGTGACCTGGGTCTCACGGGGCCAGCAACAAGGGGTGTGCAGGGTTGTGTTCCCTTTCAGAATGTACGGGCTAAGTGGTATGTCCTTAGCCCCTATGAATTCGTATGAAATTCATATGAAACCCTCCCCCTATGAATTCGTATGAAATTCATATGAAACCCTCAATAACTCAGAATGCAGCCACATTTGAAGATCAGATTTGTACAAAGGTGATCACGTTTTCAAAGGAAGCCGTTAGGTGGCCCGGATTCAGTCTGGCATCTGTAGAAGAACAAATCTGAACACACAGAGACACTAGGGATCCTCCCACACAGAGGAAAGACCATGTGAGCACACAGTTGGAAGTTACCTTGTAGAGAGGAGAGCAGCCTCAGGAGAAATCATCCGATTGATGTTTGGATCTTAGGCTTTCAACTTCCAGAATGGTAACAAAATGATTTCTGGTGCTTAAGCTGCCCAGGAAATGGTGTATGTTATGAAAACCAGAGAAAAAGAATATGGAACCCCTTGGGACAGAGTTTCCATCCTTGCCTCTCCCAGCCTCTAGAGAATGCCTTTGTCCCTTGGCTTGTGGCCTCCTTGCTCAGTCTTCCTTGTCAGCAATGGCAGAGCTAGTTCCTCTCACCTGGTGTCTCTCTGCCTCTGCACCTCCACCTTCCCCATCTTAGTACCCTTGAGTTGATGCTGGGGGACCTGGATAATCCAGGATAATGTGTTTTAAAGTCCACCCATGGGCATCCTTCTGTGACCATCTGTCATCCAGAGGTGACCATCAATCTCCCTTTCCAGGTTTGGGGTTCGCTATCTTTGTGGGCCATTGTTCTGCCAGCCTTAGCATTCCGTTAATTTTCAATGGTGGGTGGAATAGAAATTTTGTACCATTCCAGCTTGCTTTACTGGTTTCCACAGCAGAATGGGAATTATCGAAGAATTAAATTTTATGGAGTGGAAACAGGAGAATCATGCTCATTCTGTCATTTGTCTTGCTTTCTCCGATACATCACGGGCTACAGCTGATATCAGCTTATTCTAATGTATAGACTAAGGTGATGTTCCAATGAGGTGATGCCTCAGTCTCTTGATTCAACTCTTGACCTTGTGTTGTATATTTGGGGGGTTTCTGATCATGGCAGAATGGGGATTCAGGCCAAGACTTCTCTTGGCCATTTCTTACTATGGCCTGCCATTGCTAAGAGATTTGTTCTTTTTTTCATAAAGGAGAAATGTCATCGAGGGGCAAGTTTGTGTGGTCTCCACTTAGTGTTTGGCCTCTACGTATTTGGAGAAAAAAGAAATTCACAGCAAAAACAAAACAAAACAAAACAAAACAGTGAAAACATCTCTCAAATGTGTCTTTCAGGTACAAATGATAGAAACCCATCTAAAAATATCTTAAACTGACATGAGAATTTACTAGTTTATGCAACTATGAAGTCTTGAGTCTATTTGACTCTGAGCTTGGACAGATCCAGAATTCTCTAGTATCCTGAGAATCTGGAATCTCTCTTTCTACTTTTCCTGATTTACTTTTCTCCACATTGGCCTCACTCGAAGGAAGGACGTTTCAGTACACTGACCTATGCCCAGCCAACCCTGCAACTAGATTAGACTTGTAACCAGCACCACCAATAAAATACAATGCTGAACTCCCTCTTCAGAACCCAAGCCCAAGTCCCAGGATTGAGTTTCCCTGGGCCATGCTGGGTCATGAGTCTGTCCCAGAACCAATCACTGCTAGCAGGGAGACCCCAGGCAGTGATCGGCCAGGCTGAGGTCAAGGCCAACCTGGAGCCCTGAGAATGGGAGGAAGCATTGTTCTCCCACAAAGAAATGAAGGGAGCATGAGGAGAAATGGTTCCTGAGGAAATCAAGATGATATTTCCAGAAACAAGGAACACTGGTCTTAGTCTGTTTTCTAATACCTTCAAACTATGTGAGACTGGAAAATTTATTTAAAAGTAGAAGCTTATTTGCCTCGTGATTCTGGAGGCAGAGCTCAGCCTGGCCTCCTCCAGGGTCCAGGGCCCCGGGGAAGTGGTGTGGACTGTGAGGTGGCTGTAATAGCTTTGGTGACAGGAGACTTGCTTCAGTGCCATGGTGAGCAGGTGAAATATTTCACCCGTGTCCATTGGGCATCGCATTTCACCTAGAGGTGCTAACTGACTTCACTAAGATAAATAAATGAGCCTGTCCCCTGGAGGTGCTGCACTGAGCTGGTGCCGACAGCAGGTCCACACATACACACATATGTGTGAGGTGGTTTTGATGAGGGAGTTGTGCCCAGCTGTCGGTTCAGTCGCCCTGATTCCTTGGGGTTCTGGCAGACCCATCTTTACTTACCAAACAGTGGTCAGAAAGCTGTTCAACTCACCTGCACAGAAAATTCCATTAACCAGAACAAGAGTCGAAACCCATCTAAACCATGGCCCTGGTTTCCTAAACTCCACATTCAACTCTACTTGGAACAGAATACTATGTGCCCAGTGTTTTAGTCTTTTTTTTTTTTTTTTTTTTTGTCATTGTGACCCAAATACCTGGGAGGAACAACAAAGAGGAGGAAGTTTCTTTTGGCTCTTAGTTTCAGGGGTTTGGTCCACAGTGGGCTGACTCCATAACTCTGGGCCTAAGGTAAGGCATAAGTTCCGTCATGGTGGAAGGGAGAGGAGGAGGAAAGAAAGCAACTCAGAACCTGGCAACCAGGAAGCAGAGAGATCTCTGCTCACCAGAGACAAAATATAAGCCCCCAAGTGACTGACACCCCGCAGTGACTCGCATCCTCTAGCCATATTCTGTCTGCCTACGGTTACCACCCAGTTAATCTATCCGTGGATCAATCCACTGATGAGGTTACACTGCTCATAATCTAATCATTTAACCTCTGAAAATTCTTGCATTGTCTCACACATGAGCTTTTGGGGGACACCCAGTTAATAGCAGGAAATGCACATATTTTTCTAAGCCTTTGGATAGTTCTCCAAGGTCCCATAGAGTGTGAGTCTGCTTTTTATCCTATGCCCAAAGAAGCATGCTGCTTAGGAATGAGGACTTTGGAGACAGATTATCAGTTACTCCTTAAAAGAGTTGCATATCCTTGGTGGCTCACAGACCTTCTATATAAGTCAACTATCTGAAAGGGACCATCTTCCTTCTTTCAAACAGAGGTAAGTAGGCACATGGCCAAGAAAGGAGGGAGGCCAGTCTAATCGTAGGGACCACTGTCCTGTGTCAAGTTGGCTGGTCATAAAAACAAGCACTACCCTCAGAGGCATTTCTGGGAGACTATTAAGATCTATGATATGCTAATCATTTGAACAACTATGGTTATTAGTCTTATTTGCAGACACAGTGTCCAATTATGCAAAGCACCCTAGTGTAACAGTCTCGTGGAAATTTAGCCATCAGCACAGAAAGACTCCTTTAATGATACACACAGCATTTCCCCCAGACCTGCTCAGGATACACAGGAGACGAGCTACCCATGAAAAATCTGTTTACTGCAAGGGAAGCTAAAGGGACTTTGAAACACTGCTTCTTGCATGATACCAAATAATTATTTAAAAAAAAAAAAAAATTCTTGCCTTCAGGGCTGTCCAAAAGGCTCTATTCAAATCTCTAAGTAAGCAGAGGTTAGTTTCTTGGCCTTGTTCTAGGGAATATTCTTACACAGAGAAAGTGATACCTTGTTGTCCAAGGATCCCTCCTGACACATGCAAGCTGGTTTTTATATTTATTTGCAATGTGAAGGGAAGCAGGCTTACAACAAATAGTTATAAAAAGACATAGGATGTGGCATGCACACACACACATGCACACACACACACACACACATGTGTGTATGTATATGTGGGTATATATATATATGTGTGTGTGTGTATATATATATATATAATATACACAACGTACTCAATTGAATCACCGCATCATGTGGAATTCTACTCGAAACCTCAGGACTTACAGTATCATGTAAGTTACAGGTTCTGAACACCTGTCAAAGCCGCTCTCACACTTTTGGGGCAATAAACACTTCTCCTTTTTCTAGCTGCATCCTTTCCCATCTCTGCCCTGGACCACGAGTAAGCCAGGGCCCCCTGAAGAGTCTTGAATGGAACCACTTCCCACTGGGAGTGTGTTGGAGTCTAGACAGCTTTGACTGTAGCCAGAGATTGAACAGGACACCCTACAGGGGACTTGTTTTTTTTTTTCCTTCCCCAAAATGGATATCACAAAACTGGCTTACGTTGTATAAAACGTTGGGTAAGGACAGGAGGTTAGCCTTTCAGTTGGACGAGAGGCACCCTGTTGAGGCATATGGCTATAGTGGAGGCCAAGAAGGTAAAGCTCTGTATATGGCTTTGCTTCTTGGGGTGAAGGGTTTTCTGTCTCCAGGGCCCAGAGCCTAGAAGGATAAGCTTTCCTAGTCTGTGGACTTGTTAAAAAAAAAATGCAGTGCAGCCAGAGCTGGAGAATGGGGTGGGGGAACCTTTTCTGTAGGTGCCTTTTAGCCTAGGATGGATTTCAGTCATCACATAGTCCCTGAATGGGACCTCTGGGCACATCCTTGATGTAGGTCTGGATTTTCACACATGGCCTGTCCTTTGGATGAGCCCACAAATGGATTTTTTTTAGTTGTGGTTGGACAAAATACCTTTTAATTTTTATGTGGTGGTGAGGATCGAGAACCCAGGGCCCTGCATGTGCTAGGCGAGCGATCTGCCACTGAGCCACAACCCCAGCCCCACAAATGGATTTTAAAACCATCTTTACCATAATCAACTTGTCTTCCTATACCCTCCTGTTCTCCCTGAATCAGACCTTTTCCTTGTTGTGCAATTACATTAGCAATCACTGAGATTTCCTGAGCAAGCAAAGAATGCTGGCCAGGAGCTCGTCCATCCATTGAAATTCTACTTACTTTTAATGCATAAATGTGGATTTTCAATCCTGGGGAAAGAGCCTGGAAATGCTTGCTATTCTGATGATTTTTATTTTTTTGTAAGTTTAGTGATGTGAACACTATATCTTTGAGAAATCCTATATTCAAAGATCACATCCCACTAAATGGATGAAGGCAAAGATAAAATTGCAGATAAGAGCTGGGTACAGTGGCCCACGCCTGTATTCCCAGCAGCTCAGGAGGCTGAGGCAGGAGGATCACAAGTTCAAAGCCAGCCTCAGTAACTTAGGGAGACCCTAAGCCACTCAGTGAGACCCTGTCTCTAAATACAATATAAAAAAGAAAAAAGCTGGGGATGTGGCTCAGTGGTTAAGCACCCATGGGATCAATCCTCTGTATCCAAAAAAAAAAAAAAAAAAAAAAAGGTAGATGAGAATACTGTGCTGCGTCTAGGTGATGAGTTCTTCATTTCTTCATTTCTTCAATCAAGACATTTTTCTTGGAAAATTTCCTCTGTGAGCCTTTGCCAGGTGCAGTGCCTAGACAATAAATCAGACAGTGATTTCCTTGCCTGCATGAAGCTTGTGTTCAAGTGAGGGAGATGATAAGCAAACAAACATGATGTTTTCTGAATGTAATAAGAGTCAGAAATGGAAAAAAAAAATAAAGGATATTATCCAGAGGGCTGTGGGGAGGCCCCACAGAAACATAGCCAATGTAAGATACTGGGTTAAGAAAGGGATTGTTGTATTTGAGATTAAGAAAGGAAAAGACAACTAGTGAAGGAGGGTCAAAGAGGTGGCAGGGGCCAGGTTCTAGAAAGCTTGGATTCTTCCCAGTGGCTCAGGAGGCTGAGGCAGGAGGATCACAAATTTAAAGCCAGCCTCAGAAACTTAGTGAGGTCCTAAGCAACTCAGTGAAACCCTGTCTCTAAATAAAATACAAAAAAGGGCTGGGGATGTTGCTCAGTGGTTAAATACCCCTGAGTTCAATCCCTGGTACCCCCCAAAAATGTAGAAAGCTTGGACGTTGTGGACAAACAGGCATTTGGGTTTTATTCTGCGGATAGTAGGAAACCATTGGAAAGTTTGAAGTGGAAAAATGAGCAGCTCTGGCTGACACTTTTTAGTGAGGCTCTAAGGTGTGGAGGACAAATAAGAATAAGTGTGGAAGCCAGGAGAAGGACCAGGAGGCTGTTAGCAAAGTCTGGCAGGCACACCAGGGGCTCTGCCCAGGTGGTGGTAGAGAAGCAAGAACAGAGACAAGTGGAGGGACAGAGGGATCGTTTTTGAGGTATAATAAAGATAGATAATGTATCTGGCAAAAAATTATCGGCATGGAATAAGGACTCAAGAGAAGTTTGATCTGAAGTGAGCTAAATTTGGATTTTATGCTCAAGGTTAACCTTTGCCCTTTGTGTACCCGTGGGCGAATCCTGTCCATCCCTCCATGCAGGTTGGAGGGGATGGCAGATATGCAAGGCCTTTCTTGGTCTGTGGCCGACCACCCACCTGGGGTCACGATGAGGATGGATGTTTCTGGAAGTGTCAGTGCCCATATTGATTTTACCAAGGATTCTCAGTATTTGCTGAGTGGGGCTTGGCTGCAGGTGACCCAGAAACCTTTATGTTTTATCTCTACCTCTACCTTCATTTTGAACTTAACTCCCTGTGGGCTGTTCTAAGGGCCGAAAGGAGGGTAACTCTCTTTGACTTTCCGTGATTGACTTTCGATAAGTGTGTCCAGAAACTTGTCAATTCAGATGCTCATTTGACCGGTGGACACAAGACACGTGGGGACGAGGCTGCTCTCCCAGATAGCAGGAAAATCAAAGAGCAGTCCGAGGGCTTTGGGGGCTTATTCATCATGGAGATCATTTGGGTATGTGGCTAATTATATGCTTTATTACAGATGCTAATTTGTGCTAGAAACTGGAACCGTGCGTGTTAGCATCTAGCTGTAGTTAATGAAGTCGGGTTACGCATTCAATATATCACTGAGTTCACAAATTCTCCTCCTGGCTAGAAACACCATGGTGGGAAACTGATGGTGTTGGGGAGAGAATGCTGTCGCCAAGTGAGTTTCTTCCCTGCAACTCTGGGGTGTCTCAGTGCTGCCGTGAGCTTCACCATCTTACTGCAAGATCATTTCAGTGAGCTAAAACCCTGGGCGTGTGTCAAGACAGAAATATTGTTGAGATCACTAATTAGCATAATCACAAAGAGCCCCTGTGTGTCCTCCAGGGAGACCAACTGGAGCCCTGTGGTTTCTTTCTTTCTTTCTTTTTTTTTCCTTCTCTCAAGACAGACTTCATATTTTAAGAAGAAGAAAAGGAAGTTGGTATAGAAAATGCATTCAGTCTGTCTCTCCCGGCTCCCTACCTGAGTTTAATCATTGCTGATAACATTGAAATGCAGAGGATAAACAAACTTATGTTTGACCTTTGCAATAAAGAAAATCATCTCTTTGCTCCATTCCCATTGGTGTTAGGAGAATCTCTACATGTAAATTCATAACATGTCAATGAGATAATAGAGTCCTGCGTGAGCCATTTTATTTTATTCTTTTTAAAACCACCTTTTACATTAGATTGAAACAGGGGAGAGAACACAACTGTCCTCAGGAAAGATCTTGATTCTTGGGCATTCTTCTCTACAGTCCAACCCCAGAGACTGGGTACCTGCAAGGGTCTGGCTGGGAAGGGGTTGAGCTGCCCACATGGAACCAGTCACCAGAGCCACAGGCCTTGCATGAAGGCTGGTGCGATGGCTCAACAGAGTTCAGCCAAGCCTTCAGTTGTGCCCACCTCTCCTCTAATGAGAGTGAGCAGAGCTTCTGCTGCTCTGGGCTGCTTTATAGTCTTTCTCTCTCTTTTTTTTTTTTTAATTTTTTTTAAGATAGACACAATATCTTTTTTTTTTTTTTTTATTGGGGTGCTCAGGATTGAACCCAGTGCCTCATGCGAGCTCCGTGAACACTCTACCACTGAGCCACAACCCCAGCCCTGTTTTATAGTCTCGATGGGACAAGTTGGAGGCTCCCTTTCCTTGAGAAGGTCCTGGGAGGCACCCACAAGACTAGATGCTTGAATGCAGTGTTTGATTCCATTCTTACAACCTTGCTAAGGCCTGGTTCCTAGGATCCCCGTGTCTCAGATGAGAAAATGGAGGGCACACAGATAGGACGGCTTTTAATTCAGACTGACCCCCTAGCTTAATGATCTGACCAAAGGGTTGGCAATCCTTTTTCTTTGCAGGAAAGCCATTCCATCTTTGTGGCAGCAAGTCACCCCTCTTGTTGTAGGGGAAAAGAAGCTAGAGACAAAATGTAAAGGACAAGCAACACCACGATCTGTTTAAAAAAAAAAAAAAAAGTTGGGTAGTTGAGAAGTGGACAGTGGGCCATGGCCTGTTGTCCTCTGTTCCTAAATACTTGCCTCCTCTTGCTTCCCAAGTTCTTGGTAAAGAGCTCAGGCTTCACAGTCTCATAGAGCAGGGCTCACATCCAGTCTCTGCCACTCTCTCGCTGTGCTTTGTTGGAGAAATTATTTGACTCTGGGGGCCTTGGCTTTCCCCATCTGTGAAAAGGGGCAGAAATCCAACCTAAGATGGAGTCACAAGAGTCTAACAGAGAACAGATGTGGAGTAGGCAACACGGGGCTTGGCGATGGCATAACTGTTGGTCTTGGGAGGTGGTCTCCCAGCTGTGCTCCAGTCTCTGGGGAGAAAGCATCAACGGAAGCCTGTACCATATACAGTGGCCCTAGACTAGGCCGGGAATGTTCTGGACCCTGACAGCTTCCAATCCTTGTTTCTGCCTCCAGTGAAACACGTAGGCATCAGGAAGCCAACCTCCAGAGTTTACAAAGGGATTCAGGGGATTGGGGTCCAATATTAAAGCACAAAGGAAACCAAGACATTCTTTTTAAAAGCCTTTTAGAGATGTTGGGAGGCAAAAAGTGCCTCACTGTTTGGCACTTGTAAAGAGAACCCCGCTGGATTCCCTGTTCTGATCTGCAGTAAAATGCTACAGGGCTACCAGGCATCTGCTTCCATGGACAACTCCCGTTGTCCCCGTAGCCTCTGGCATAAAGTCACAAACCAGAGAGACACTTCGGCACCTGCTTCAGCAGGGCTTCTCCTGTCAATCAGCTGCTGCTACTAGGAACACAAAGATGGTGACAAGATGTGATTTTTGTTAATACCTTTGCTTCTGGTGTGATCATCCCAGAGGAACAGCAGTCATCAGCTTCTTACCGGGACGCCCCGAGGGACAGGACACTGGGCACTTACACTACAGAATGAGGTTGAAATTATGCTCATGGTGGCAATCACAGGGCAAAGGACCAGGGAGGCTGGGGTCTTCCTCACACAGACAGGATAGGGTTTGGGAGTGGGCCAGGTAGTTTAAAAGTCGTATTACGCAGCATTTATCTATTGTCCTTGCCTTGATTTATTCCTTTCTTTCCTATCCCTGAAATGGGTTTATTTTGACTTTAATCTATTATTAGCTCACATAATAAAAAGCCCAGAGGTCAGTTGGCCTCAGGTATAGCTGGATCCAAGAGCTCAAATAATATCATTAGAACTTTGTTTCTCCATTTTCTTTTCCTTACTCCAAGCCCATCACTCTCTCACAGAATAGATGGGAAAACAGAGAAGGCTCTCAGGAAACATAAGTGACCTATAGAGTTAGGTGGTATGGTCAAAGAAAATGTTCTGAAGAGAAGAGCGTTGTGGTTGGGATAAACCAGGGCAAGGTTTAAAGCTGTCTCTTCTTGAATTTTAGTCTCTGAACACCTCCAAAAGAGTCTCTTGGGACTGGTTGTCATAAGGCTGCTTCCTAGGCTCTAGGTCAGGCTTACAGAATGAGATTCCCAGGGGAAGGCCCTGGGGCTGTGCATTTCTTCAGCAGGTTCCTCGGAATCTTGGACTCATTTAAACAGTGTTGGGACAGCAGCCTCTCCTTCCGCACAATCAAGCAAGAAAATGTCATTTGAGGATGCACAGGGCAGCTGAACTAAGAAACAGAAAACACACAGGGCAGACACTTAAAGAATTTCTAGAATACAAGCTCTAGGAGGCAGTTGGATCCTCCTACCCTCCAAGCTTCTTGAGTGACAGGCACAGCCAACCTTGACGTTCAGGTAAATTGTGCTGGAGGCAGAGTCTCTCTCCCTGGCACCTAAGGAGATGGTGTCTCCTTTTTTCATGGCCTTGATGCAATAAGCATGGAAATTGTCTGAAGAATCATCTCTAACTGGCCTTTGCTCTGGATGCTTTACCTAGAGTTTTTCTAGGCCTGGGAGATATAGTCCTCAGAATATTTCCACATTTGTCTTTTGCCTGTCGATGCAACTTTGGAAAGAAAAAGTGCAACGTGCGTAATCTGTGCACTTCCCGCTACACCAGATCCTAACGTGGGCTCCGCAATCTGCAGAGATGCCTGGGTCACCTTCTTGCTCTGCTCCTTACAAGCTGATAAGCTGAGAGACCTTGAGCAAGTGATTTAACCTCTTTGAATCGTAGTTTTCGACCACCACAAGGTGGTCGATGAGAATGAAGAGGGAGAATGCTTAGGAGATGCTCAGCATACGTCTGGCACCTAATAAATGTACAGCAAATATCAGCTGCTGGGATTTGATTGTTTTCATTACAACTTGATCTGCAATATGCACAGAGAGAAGAAAAAAGATTTAATATAAGAAAGCCATCAGGCTCTTACCTCTTTTGCAAACTCACGTGGGGAGCCTTAGGGTTTGGGTGCTTTTAGTTCCTCTGTTGGCCTTGATTGTGGAAAATTAATTACAGGCAATTTTAAAAGAACAATAATGAATAGTTAGTTCATTTCCATCAGACACTCACCAGAGGGTGGTGGTTAATACCATGACCTTTGGTGCAACCCAAACCCGGGTGTGAGCCTGGCTCTGTTGCTTACTCGTTCTGTGATATTTTGCAATTTATGTATGTATGTATGTATGTATTTAGGCAAGTCACCAAATCTCTCTAGCCTCAGGTCCCTAATCTATAAAATGGGAAGACTAATATGATCCATCTCACCTGGTTCAATGATTGTTCAGGTAAAGCATCTGGCATAGCTGGACTCTAGAAGGCTCCATGGAGAGTTCTCTCACCCAGAACCGCCTTGTCATCTACATAGACCTTTGTCTGTGGAGGTGTTTGTGTGCTTCTTGCATTTTATGGAAAGGTAGTTTTCATAAAATGGAATATTACTCAGCCATAAAGACAAATTAAATTACGGCATTTGCTGGTGAATGGATGGATCTGGAATATCAATCCCCCCAAAACCAAAGGCCGAATGTTCTCTCTGATATGTGGATACTGACTCAAAATAAGGGCAGGGGGATGGGGGATAGAAGTTTGCTGGATTAGACAAAGGGGAATGAAAGGAAGGGAGGGGGATGGGAATGGGAAAGACATTGGAATGAATGGGACAGAACTTTCCTGTGTTCATATGTGAACACACGACCAGGGAAACTGTGCATCATGTCCAACCACAAGAATGGGATCCTGATTAGAATAAGTTACACTCTGTGTATGTAGAATATGACGAAGTACACTCCACTGTCATGTATAACTAAAAAGAATAAATTTTTTAAAAAAGGCCATGCCATAAGTTACAACACTTAAGACTTGGGTTAGAAGAACAGGAGGAGCCCGTGAATGTTCTAGCTTCTGGAGTTGTGAGTGGTGAGTGGATACAAACGCCCCTGGCTGGATCTCTCTCCTCTTTTGGAGTGTCCCCTTCCCCTTCCTTTCTTCAGATAGACAGGGATGTAAATGTGCAGGTGGATTTGGAGAGATGCATTTTCCCCCCTTGAAACTGGACCAGCCCCTCTTTTCCTATGGCAGATGCTGGCACAACACAGACGTGCCCGCTCGTTTCTCCGGCTGCTTCTGTCTGGCAGCAGGATGAGGGGGTGGGAGGCAGGCGCTATCAAAGGCAATCCTGTTCAAAGGCAGAACTCAGTGATCGCCGTTCCTGTTGGAGGTTCCCTCTGCTGCTTTGACCGTGTAATCAGTTTTCTCTCCTTGATTTCTGTCTGTTTCCCTGAGGCGCCTGAACTGGAGATCCTTTTTCACTTTTTCAAGATGCGCCTGTTGCCTGGGAAGGAGTAGAGGCGGCTCAGTGTGGCTCCAGGGCGTAGAGGGGGGGGCACAGCGGGGCCACACACAGCTGGGCTTGTGTTTTGGGAAAGCACAGGGAGGATTTCAGGGTCCCGTGGAGGAAGCATCCAAAAACCCATCGGATCACAAGCTGAGAGGTTATTCCCTGTCTGCCTCTCTTTGTCCTCAAGGACCAGGCCTCTGCCTAGGATTTTAACACCTCTCTCACACTTCTTAATGTCCCTTTATAATAAAGTGAGAAGACAGGCCTCTGAGCAGGGCTTTCGGCAGGCGACAGTATCTAGCTAGGACTTAATGACTTTTTTTTCTTTTTTTTTTTTCATGGTATTCATCCTTACCATCAGCTTCTATTTATGGCAACAGCTACTGGTTTTCCATTTTGCTGCAATAATTGTACATTTGCTTTTCATTGCTCAAGTAAAAATTAGAATTGAGTAAAAGAAAAAAAATAATCAGTAAATAACAGGTATTAGGGAGAGATGGCAAAAATGTTGAAGGTTGGACTAGCTGAAAAGGACTGAAATCTCTCTTTTTTAATTGTTTCTTTTTAGTTATATAGGGCAGTACTGAAATTTTGATGCAATGACAGGTCTCTTGCTTTGGGGCTCACGTCCATAGGACACTCGCCTTCCCTTGAAGCCTGGTGGCTGGATGCATGGGTGTGAGAGTTTCTATGAAAACCCAGAGCCAAGCTCTCCAAAAGAATAAAGATGGTGCCGGGGAACAATTTGGCTTTAGCCTCACTGTGTGGTGAAGGGACCCTCCAGGTCCGTTTCCCAGAGGCTCAGGGTAGCTGGGAGATGACAGGTTGGACTAGATGACCACAAGCAAGTCTCCCATTCTTTGGGCTAGAATTTTCCTGTCTGTAAAATGGGCAGATAGGGTTGATGGTGAAGACTGGATGAGTCAATGATACAATCGAGGATGGAGGGAAAAAAATGACCTCAGTCTCATGGTAAATGCTTTGTAAATATTAAGTGCTGTTGTTACTGTCGAGGCAACAGCATCATCACCCCTTTGGGGACAGTCTCTGAGTCTGATTTCCTTTGGCTCTAAAATCAGGCTAGTCCTGCCTGCCTCAAAAGGTCTTTGGCACATGGTTGATGAACCATAAATGCCAGTTCCCTACCACTCTCTTCCCCAGATAACAGGAGGCTCGTGAGCTCACACGAACTTGCAAAGCTGTGGGTTTGTGCCTTTTGTAGCTTATTTCACTTAGAATGCAAGCTCTGCTACAATGTGGGTTTGTTAGTTTGTTTTGGTACCAGGGATTGAACTCAGGGGCACTTAACCACTGAGCCACATCCCCATCCCTGTTTTGTATTTTATTTAGAGACAGGGTCTCACTGAGTTGCTAAGTGCCTTGCCATTGCTGAGGCTGGCTTTGAACTTACAATCCTCCTGTCTCAGCCTCCCAAGCCATTGGGATTACAGGCGTTCCACACTGAACCCAGCATCAACGTGGGTTTTGAGCACAGATGTCCATACCCAAACCTGAAGTCACTGGAGATGCTTGGCCTCCACAGCTGTGGGGAGCAGGGCAGATGCCAGTTGGGCAGAATGGGCCCTTGCCTGATGGTGTGGTTCTTTGACTAACCACGCCCAGCAAGGCAGCCCATGTCTAAGATTCCCTTGGAATAGCCATTTTCCGGCAATGGCTAGTTGAACTCCTTTCCACACCGTAGTTGTCAAGAGCTAAGCCCAATTTTAAACCCATGCTCCTCTCTTAACTGAAGCCTCCACCATTTTATTAAGTTGGTGGTGAGCTAGAGCTGCCCCGTCTTCCTTTTGTTCATCCACTATCGATCTCAACTAATCACTTAATTAGCCCCAACAAGAAGACTTCTCTGCTGTTAAATAACTCTAAACACCTACCGGAGAGCTGCTTCAGTGGCCTGATTGGATTTAACTTGCAGTTCATTACTTCTAGACTAAGATATGTTAAATGCAGAGCCCGAGAAACAATCTCAGTTCTGCACTGAGAACACATTCCGCTTGTTTGGAAAATGAATCCATTTACACCGGTAGTGTTCAACGTGTGGCCCTGACCCTCCTGCATCAGCGTCAGCGGGAAGACTGCCCCTCTCTACCCCACTCCCCGACTCCAGGGAATTGAAACTTTCCAGTAGGCTCTTGCAAGCAGTTTTGACAACCTGTCCTGGTTGAGGACGGGTAGAGGCCTGTGGGTGAGAACCACTGTTTTAGACTGTCTTTCAAGCTCAGGGGCTTGTTTTTGTGGACCTAGATTTGGACAAAGAGAAACAATAACAATAATAACAAAAAAAGAAAAAGAAAAGAAAATCAGAAAAGTGAAGGAACAAGACCTGAGTGGCCTGGTGGGAAGTCCATTTACTTAGTGTTCTTGGGAGCAGCAGTGTGGGGCTCTTTTGGAATTTGGGAGCACTGTTTCAGAGCCAGGTATGGGATATGGAGATACTCATCCAAAGCTAGGTAACTAGACGATATTCAAGGGTGCTGAAAATGCTCCTGTACTGTCAGAAAGGGGAAAGACAGTGGGGCCCTTCCAGGGTGAAATAGGGTCCAGGAAGAATCCCAAGAGTTCTGAGAGGGATCCCCCAGGATGGACACGCCAGGGGTACTTAGTAAATGCTCATTAAACTGATGGAGCTTGAGCCTTAGTGGACTAAATTGTGTCCAGTTAATTTTGATCTAAGAAAGTAGATATGTTTATTGGCTCTGGTCAGTAGGGAGAAATCAAAGAGTTCTCCCATCTGGCATCTAACTGTAGTGTCCTCTCTTCCTGCCTATGACAAGTAGCCTAGAGGAAAGAATCAGGCTTTCCTATATGGACATGCATTCTTATCAATGTGTGACCTTAAGCAAGCCCCACAACTCTTTGAACTTCAGTTTCCTTATCTGTAGGAGGAGGATACTAGTTACAGATGTTTTTCCTCAGCGCTTGTATACTAGCACCTAGTATAAACAGTGTTTGGTATATAATAGATGTTGAATTAATAGTTGTTGAATAAAGAAAAGGGAACAGCTTGGGGCAGTGGCACACATCTGTAATCTCTGAGGCTCAGGAGGCTGAGGCAGGAGGATCAAGAGTTCAAAGCCAGCCTCAGCAGTTTAGCAAGGTCTTCAGCAACTCAGTGAGACCCTGTCTCTAAATAAAATATCAAAAAGGGCTGGGGATGTGGCTCAGAGATTAAGTTCCCTTGGGTTCAATCCCCAGTACCAAAAAATAAAATTAAATTAAAAAGGCAAGGGAGAAGGAAAATAAATTGCTTTTTTGTGAGGCTTATATGAAATAATGCTTTGAAGATTACTAGCTTAACTCCTGATAGTCTGTAAGTAGTATTTATCATCATGATGATGAGAAAATTACAATGTTTGACAAAGAAGAATAGATTGGGAAAAAAAGGTTCTAAATGCCTATAACAAGACCTATATTCTTATTGAACTAAGCCTGTGCTTCTCAGTCCCCTTCTCTTTGCTATCCACAGTAAATCTCAGTCCATTGGTGCTGCTGTAACAAAACAGTGTGAATTGGGTAGCTTTAAACAGAAAACAGAAATTTATTTCTTACAGTCTGGGAACAGCGATGTCCAAAATCAAGTTGCCCTCAGATTCCACGTTGATTCATAGATGGAACCTTCTCTCTGGGTCCTCACATGGTGGAAAGCGGACAGGCAGCTCTCTGGGACTTTTTATCATATATTCAGTCATTCAGTAGCCTATTGGTACTTGGGATCAAACCCAGGGGCACTTCACTGCGCTGCATGTGCCCGCACTTCTTGTTTTTATTTTGTGACAGGGTCTCTCCAAGTTGCCCCAGGTGGCCAGGAACTTGCTTTGCAATCCTCCTGCCTCAGCCCTGAGTGTGGCTGAGATTGCAGGCATGTGCCAACACACCCAGCTCTGGGGCTTTTTTTTTTTTTTTAATAAGAGGTGCTGCCCTCATGATGGTCTACTGTCACTTTGGGGATTAGGTTTCCACATAAGAATGTCAAGGGAACACTTACATTCAGACCTTAGCGTGTAACCTCCAGCAGTCGCTTTGGGGCCACCTGAGTTTTGGCCACTGAGTCCATAGCTTTCGATTTCAGTGTATACAGGGGCTCAGGGTATTTTCAGAACTGGATATGAAATGAATGACACGGACATGACCATGACTGAGTGTTGTTAGGGGGTAATGTTTCATAGAAGTGACCCATTTTCAATCCATATAACTAATTACATGCTAATTTTTATGTTCTAGTTCCTAGGATAAGTAATCATCCAGCCTTTGGCTAACACATTTGCCTCAGGGTAGAAGTAAAGCATTTTTAGAAACATTCCACCCTCTCTTATATGTTATTGAGTTATGGAAATGCCACTAGTTGTTTTTCATTTCCATGACTAAAGGATTGCTTTTACCTTAAAAATATTAGACAGTTCCCTTCCTTTCCTTTTGAATATCAGTAGTATCAGTATAAAGGAGAATCCTACTGACTTCATGGACAGTTAAGGAGAGAAATTGGGAATGGTATTTATTAAATTTGTGGGAGTCCTTGATTATCAATTCTCCATAGAACAAAGGTTCCATTTTCCAATCTCAAATCCACCTGTTACCAACTTTGAAACCCTGAACAAGTTACAAATAAATCCTTTCTGAGCTTAAATATCTACATACATTGTACAGGATGTCTACAATAAATATACACTTGCATGTTGAGCAGATATACTCAAAAGAAGTTTGGATACTTCTCTCCATCTGAAAGAATTGGTGAACTTGAGAAATTGTTCTATACTTTTGGATCAGCTGTGGAGGAGGCAGACATGGAGAAAGAAAGATTCCTTAGACTGTCCTTTTTTCCCGCCATCTTGGATTTTGATGGCAGGCATGACAATAAAGATAGGAATGAGCCTAGAGTCTGAAAATCAAGGACACAGAGATAAAGAAAGAAACCCTCTTCTGAAATGTTGTTAACATGGGGAGGAGCTGCCATGCTGTTTTTGTCTTGCTAGTACAATGGAAACACACACACACACACACACACTCACACTCTCTCTCTCTGTCTCTCTCTCTCTCTCTCGGCCCGGGTTCGATCCTTAGCACCACATACCAACAAAGACGTTGTGTCCGCCGAAAAACTAAAAAATAAATAAAAATTCTCTCTCTCTTTCTCTCTCTCTCTCTCTCTCTCTCTCTCTTAAAAAAAAACTGAGAAGGGATCTGTGTTTGACCTCTAGGGTATAAGAATTCCTCCTCTTAGGGCTCTTCTCTGGACCCCCCATCAGCACCCCTGGACAGGGGGAAGGTGACCAGTACTTACCATCTTCTTGGGCATTTTGTCTGAGCACATCATGTTCAGATAACAGAGCTGGTTTACTTTTAGGTAAGAGAGAAGTTGTATTAGACCGAACTTGGGAACCAGAGGGCTTCCCAATCTCCAGGAGGCAGCAGCAGTCAGTGCCCATAAATAGGGCTTTGGCAAAGACATAGAATGAGATTTTAAAGAGAAGCCATTGAGTCATACTTGGACAGCTGGCTCCTACCAGATCAGAAATAGTCCAGTCCCTAATGCTCTAAGTAGCAGGTTGAATGGTGACCCCTAAAAGAGATGTCAGCTCCCTGGAATCTGCAAATGTGAACTTTGAAAAAAGGGACTTTGTGGATAGAATTGTTGAAGATAATGAGACCTTTGGGAGATAATCCTGAATTACTCAGGATTAAGGCCCCAAATCCAATGACAAGTGTTCTTACAAGAGACACATAACCCAATCAATAAATGGGCAACAGAACTAAACAGACATTTCTCAAAAGAAGAAATATGAATAATCAACAAACATAAAAAAATATGTTCAACATCTCTAGCAATTAGAGAAATTCAAATTAAAAATGCATTGAGACTTCGTCTCACTCCTGTTAGAATGGCAATTACCAAAAATATAAGCAATAATTAATATTAATATTAATAATATTATCAATAATATTAATATTAATATTGGCAAGGATGTGGGGAAGAGGGTACACTCTGCAAATTAGTGTGACCTCTCTGGAAAGCAGAATGATGATCCCTCAAAAAAACTAGGAATTGATCCACCATTTGACCTAGTTATCCCACTCTTTGGTATATAGTCAAAGGGTTTAAAATCAGCATACTACAGTGACACAGTCACATCAATATTTATAGAAACGCAATCCACAATAGCTAAGCTATGGAATCAACCTAGGTGCCCCTCAACAGATGAATGGATAAAGAAATTGTGGCATATATACCCAGTGGAATATTACTGAGCCATAAAGAAGAATGACTTTGATATTTGCTGATGAATTTGAGGATCTGGAGACTGTCATGCTGAGTGAAATAAGCCAATCCCCCAAACCAAAGGTGGAATGTTTTCTCTGATATGTAGAAGCTAACCCATGATAAGGGTTGGGGTGGGAAGAATAGAAATTTAGAGCATTAGTGAAAGGAGAAGGTAGGGGTTGGGTGGGATAGGAATAGGAAAGATAGTAGAAAGAATCTGACATAACTTTCCTGTGGACATTTATGAGTACACCACATTGGGACCCTGATTAAGATGTATTTCATGCATGTATAATTTTATCAAAATGGACTCTCCTCTGTCCTATATAACTGAACCAATTAAAAAATCTTCTGCTCCCTCCCCCAAAAAAAGATACCCAGGAGAGATGGGGGGGGGGGAGATAGAGAGCGAAGAGGAGGAATGTGATGACAGGGACAGGGACTGACAGGATTCTAGGAAACACCAAGGATGCCAGTCATGGGCGGCAGCTAGGAGAGGCGTAGGATGGGTTCTCCCCCAGAGCCTCTGGGGCAGCGTGACCCTGATGGATTCTGTTTTTTGTTTTTTTTTTTCCTGACCTCCAGAACTGTTGAAAGATTAAGGTGTTGTTGTAAGCCCCCCAGTTTCTGGTAACTTGTTCAGGAATGACAGGAAACTAATGTGACTTATATTGGTCATGGGGTTGGCCCATAAGCCTAAGGAGATTCTCAAAGACATTTTTAGAAAAATCCTGCTTACAGTAATTTGTAGCTATGCTGTCCATGTGTTTTATCTTTCTATAGAAACTCTAATCCCTTTTTATAAATATGCCAGAGGAAAGAAAAAGCCTACTTCCATCCTATTTCCCTAAAAATTGAAAAATTATGGGCAAGGGGCATGCCGCCTCAACACATATCAGCAGCTTTCTCTGCTCCCTTAACTTTCCTATCACCCAACAGCTCAGCTCAATGTAGAACGTGTGCATTTGTATCCTGAACCTAATTTTGCCATCTGAAGCTCTCCGGACCTTGCTTCTCTGCACTGAGGGCAAGAGGAAAGCATAACCCAGGAAAAGTTGTCCATTTCTTGTTCTATTATCTGTAATACCAAAATGGAAACACTCTGAATCTTATCTCCGCCATAACAAACTCTTGGTTCACAGGAAGCCAACTAGCTCCAAGAGATCACCTTCCTCAGTGGGGCCTCTCAGAGGCCCCGAAATACCAATTCTTAAGTCAGCCGGCACATGAGATAAATATTTTAAGGACCATTTTATTTTCACCCAGGCTAAGGGACAATTTAGAAACGTTCTATTCTAAGTACATAGCGTGAAGAGAAACGCGTGGCAAGGTTGTGGATGCCATTGTTTTGAAGCCAGCCTGTCAGTCATCATGATTGAAACATAACCCCAGTGGCTTCCACAAGTGCAATAAAATGCTTCGCAAAAGGTTGCAGAATCGTAGGATGTAATAAAGTCTGCTTAGCTTCATTTCCAATGCCGCGGAGTCCTAGAGAACGAGGCCCATTTCCTTATGCCTTGGGATTTGTTTGACTTACTTTCATGCCTGGAAATGACAGAACATAAAAACAGACATTTAGTTAGAACCAGTAGCATTTTTTTTTTGAGTCATGGCAATAAACAAAATATAAGTTTGTTTACTGCTAATCTGTTGGATTGCCGTTAACATTTTATGAGAGGTCATATTTATGTGGCACATTCCATGAAATAGATAGATTCCAGCCCTGCTGATGCCTATACTGGCTGGGTCCCCACGTTTTCTGCGTCCTCTGCCCACAGTCTATGCCGTCAAGGTCAGCGGCATGGTGCTTGAAGAATCTGTGTTGTTGATAACAAAGCTTATATACAAATGAAACCAATCCAGACCTATATTCGTTATTAGGTAAGAATGGGTTCCCCAGCAGCCATTGTCAGAATTACTTGCTGAGCTTGTTAAAAACAGAACTCTGTGCCCCACATCCTGACTTAGAAGTTCTGGGGAGAGGCCCAGAAATCTGTTTTGTTTCCTTTTTTTGGTACTAGGGGTGAAACCCAAGGACTCTCGACCACTGAGACACATCCCCAGCCATTTTTCATATTTTATTGAGACAGAGCCTCACTAAATTGCTGAGTCTGGCTTTGAACTTGCTATCCTCCTGCCTCAGCCTCCCAAGCCACTGGGATTATAGGTGTGCACCACTGCACCCAGCAGGAATCTGTGTTTTTAAACAATCTCTTCAGGGGAGTCTGAGGAGCTTAGCCCAGGGGCTTGGGAATTACAGAACCTCCACATTGCAAGCAGAATCAGCTCTGCTTCAAGGCCAAGCAGTGTATCTTATGCATATAGGTCAGGCCTACGATAATTTCTACTCACAAAGTTAAAAAGTGAGGGTGAGGTCCTTTCATTTTGCAAGAAAATCAGACGATTCCTTGGTGGTATGATGGTGTAGTGGCCCACACCATTTCAAAGCTCCAAACCCACCTCTCTGTTGCAGCCTTAACTTCTAGGCCTCTATTACTGGGATCACTTAATTAGGCACCGTAAGTTCCTGTCCCTCCTAGCCTCCTACCTCACAGTGGAGTAATTATAAGAAAGAAAATAAAGTAGGAGTGGGGAGAAAGATGAAGACATTATGGGTTATATTTCATAAAATTGGGGGAAGATTGAAAGAAAAGGCACTAGGAGAATTTTGGAGCATCCACCATGTGTGTGACAAATGAAGAGATTTTGAGAAATATTGTTGAGAAGCACAAATAGATTTCCTCTTCAGAGTTTTCAAGGGCTTTCAGAAAATATTTAAATGGCTTTTCACATATCGTCTGCCATTTGTGGCCTGGCGTGTGGCACTACAGCCACGGATCTGAGAAGCTGTGGTGTGAAGACCCTGCTTGCTTCAAGGGTATAGCTCACAGACATCCTCAACCTGGGCCCGCTCAGATCCACCTTGGGGAGGACATGCACCTCTAGTACATGAGAAAGATCCCAGTGAGCCCAGCATTATGCTTTTCCTACAATGTAGTAACAGTGAAGAGCAGGCCATCTCTTTGAATTGCACCTAGTCCATTTGGGAATCTAGAACATAGAGGCTGGGTCATGTCTGCTTCTGAACCACACTAGGAAGGTCTTGTCTGAGCTCAGGATGTCCTCCCTTGAGGCCGGCTGGTGGCCGTAGTGAGAAGTGGACCGTGCACTATATGTAGCAGCCAGTTTGCCCCTCTGGGAGGTAGGGACCTATCTTACTTGACAGTAGGATCATCCCCTATTGTGCCCAGTGCCACCCATCTTGCCTGGAGATACAGGTCATCTTCCGATCATTCATCATTGCCCTTGTCCTTGAACAATATTGACTTTGAGTCAGAGGTGCCTGTACAGGACTGAAAATGGATGTGCTCTTTCTGTCCTCTGCCTGCCTGTCTACAGCAGATTTATGTCTTAGGAGAAGTTTCTATTTTTGGTCTCCTGAAGGTTGTGACCCTGCACTAGTTCCCTGTAATTTCTAAATCCAGGTGAATGCCTCTATCCATACCTGAGGAGGCTCTCTGCCAGTCTTCTCACAACGCTTCTGTGACTCATCCCTCAACACAGCTTCCCACGTCCAAATGTCTGCCTAGCTCCTCGGAGCTCTATCTGGGCATTTCTGTTTGCCCATCTGGCCTGGAGGCTCATGGGAAACAGAGTCTTCCTTTCATGCCAGAGCACAGCGGAAGAACGCGTTGTGCTTCAGGGAAGAAGGTGAGAGTGTTTAGTCCAGGCGCCTCACTTCCTAGCTGGGCCTCCCTAGGCAGGGTGAATGCATCTCGCAGGTGCTTTAGAAAGATGGAATTCAGCGACACAAGCGCTCACAGCCATGCCTGGGGCATGATAATGTCCCTGTGTGTTGGCCTCTCTGGTTGTCATTATCATTATTTCTTCCAGTGTCATAGCAAGAGAAGACTTGGGACTCGGTTACACAGGGAATGATTCTGCAGCAGGGCCATGTGCTCGCCTACTAGTTTGATTTCAAACGCAACGTGCCCTTCTAAATAGCTGTAGTTTCCTTCAATATCAGCATTAGAATTGAAGGTGGTGCTATTGAAGGACATCTGGGCATCATCCATGAAAGGATTTACTGAGATGCAAATAAGGTTCCCTGGAAAGTCTGAGTAGGTGAAGGAATGGTTCTGTCCTGGGGTGCTTCCAATCCCCATCACACATAGTGCATGGGCCAGACAGTAGACCACCAGGCCAGGTGAGCAGGCGGGCCAGAACATGTGGGCCTTTCACTGTGAATGCCCAGCGTTTGATCCCTATGAACAAACATGCTTGAGAATTTTCTATTTCCAAGTTCTGAATGGACATAGTGCAGATTAACTGCCTTCCTTCCCCATCTGCCATCACCAGCAATATGCTGGGAGAATAATAGGTAACATCTTTAGATTTAGAAGAAAAAAATACAATGTCTGATGAAGGAACTTCTGGCTATTTATTTTCTTTTTTTATTAATCTGCCACTATGTCTATTTCTTTTTTATTTAATTATTAAGATATATTTGTACAAATTCATGGGATTCACTGTGATATTTCCATACTTGCATCCATGGGGTCCACCCTTCTTCCACACTTATCTGCCAGTCCCTCTTCTAGTTTTAGATCCTTTTCTTTTTAGTTTCCACATATGTGCAAGAGAACCTGATATACCTGTGTTGGTGTCTACCTTGTTTCCCTTAACATGGTGTCCTTGGTACCACCATTCATTTTGCTGGAAATGGCGGAGTTTTATTCTTTGTGGCTGGGTAACACTCCATTATTACCATATTCTTTCACTTGTTGATGGGCATTGGCTCCATATCCTAGCTATTGTGAATGGTAAATACAGTAAACATGGGCATCAGGTATCTCTTTTGTAGGCTGATTCCATTTCCTTTGGATATATATACCCAGGAGTGGGATAGTTGGATCATATGGTCATTCTTTTTAAGGTTTTTGAAAATCCTCCATACTGTTAACTATAGTGACTGTGCTACTTTATTTTCCCACCAGGAGTGTACATGGGCTCTTTTTTCTCCACATCCTCTCCAGAATTTTTTATATATTTTTTGCGATAGCCATTCCAATTGGTGTGAGGTGGAACCTCATGATTTAGATTTTGATGTCCCTGATGGCTAATGATTTTGAAATTTTTTTCCATATATTTATGAGCCAGTTGTATTTCTTTTGAGAAGTGTTTATTCAGTTTATTTGCCCGTTTTGAATCATTTTTTGTTGTTATGTGTTTTGAGTTCTTTCTGGCTATTAATCCACTGTTAGGTGGCAAGTGTTTACTGCCATTCTCAATTCTTGCTTTTTTTTCTTGTGTTTTTGGGACTCTAACCAGAAAATACTTGCTTCTACCAGTATCTTAAAAGTGTTCCCCACTATGTTTTCCTCTAGTAGTTTCAGGTCTTACATTAAGGTCTTTGATCTATTTTGAGTTGATTGTTGTTTTATAGGGTGAGATGGGGGTCAAGTTTGGATCTTCTGCATGTGGATATCCAATTTCTCCAGCATCATTTGGTGAAGAGGCTGTCATTTCTTTAAGGCATGTTTTTGGCTCTTTTAGTGGGAATCAGTTGACTGTAGACAGTGGGCTTATTTCTGGATTCTGGATTCTGTTCCATTGGTCTACGTGTCTTTATGCCAATACCATGCTGTTTTTACTATTCTGGCTCTATGGTGTGTCTTAGAATCAGGTCTTATGATGCCCCAGCTTTGCTCTTTTTTTTCAAAATCGCTTTGCCTATGTGAGATTTTTAGCACTTCCATACAAATTTTGGGATTTTTTTTTCCTGTGAAGAAGGTCATTGGTGTCTTGATGGGGATTGCTTGACTCTGTAGATCATTTTGAGTAGAATGGAAATTTTAACGACATCAAAACAATGTTCTATGAACATAGGAGGTCTTTCCACCTTTCAGTGTCTCCTTGCATTTCTTTCTTCAGTGTTTTGTAATTTTCATGTTGGAGATCTCTTACATCCGTAGGATCATTTCTACATTTTTTTTTTAAGTGTGAATGGCTATTCCAAAAGGAATTGCTTTCTTTCTCAGCAAAGTCATTATTGGCATGTAGAAAAGCTACCGGTTTTTGTGTGTGGATACTGTATCCTGTTACTTTATTGAATTCATTTATCAATATTTAGAAGTCTTTTGGTGAAGTTTTTAGACTTTTCTATGTATAAATTCATATCATCTGCAAACAGGGATAATTTTACTTCCTCTGTTCCTATGTGTGTGCCTTTTATTTCTTTCTCTTGCCTAATTACTCTGGCTAAAATTTCTAGTACTCTATTGGATAAGAGTGGTGAGAATAGATAACGCTTGTCTTGTTCCCAGTCTTGGAAGAAATGCTTTCAGCTTTTCCCCCTTCACTGTGAGGATGGCTGTGCGTCTGTCATATATAGCCTTTATTATGTTGAGGTGTGATCCTTCTATACCTAATTTATTCTGGGCTTTTATCATGAAGCCATGTTGGATTTTTTTTCAAATGCTTTTTTGCATCTATTGAGATGATTGTCTGATTTTTATCTTTCATTCTATTTATGTGATGTAAATAAGTCTTGAGTAAGGACCATAACCTCTTCATTCATCTCTCTTTGAAAGCTACAGGAAAGTCTTTGAAGTTGTTTTGTGTTTTCTTGTATTATTTAATGGCTACAGAGTAAAATCAAAGGGGCCAGTCCCAGCTGGGGTCCATATGAATGAACCCTGCTGACTTTTCCTTGAACTTGCAAGGGTCACTGTGCTAGTCAGCTTTCCATTGTTGAAACAAATGCCTGAGAAAATCAAATTGTAAAGAGGCAAGATTTATTTTGGCTCATAGTTTAGAGGTTCTAGTCCCTGATCAGTTGGCCCCACTGCTTTGGGCCAGTGTTGGCATATCACAGTGAGAGTGTGAGGCAGAGCAAAGACAGTTGCCTCATGGCTGGGAAGTGAAAATGAGGATGTGAACAGGGTCCCATAATTCACTTCAAGCCTACTCCCGGCCCAGAGACCAAAAAACCTCCCTCTAGGCCCCATTTCTTAAATGGCCCACTACCTCCCAGACAGCCCAGGCTGGGGACCAAGTTTTAGCACATGGGCTTTTAAAAAAATACTCCAGCTCCAAACCACAGCCGGCACCAAGCTCCATAAAGTCCTTCTCCACAAGATTGGTTTGCATGCCAGACAAAGCCTTCTTACTTCAGTTTCCCCAGCATCATTTGGTGAAGAGGCTGTCATTTCTTTAAGGCACGTTTTTGCCCCTTTTCGTGGGAATCAGTTGACTGTAGACAGTGGGCTTACTTCTGGATTCTGGACTCTGTTCCATTGGTCTACATGTCTTTATGCCAATACCATGCTGTTTTTACTACTCTGGCTCTATGGTGTGTCTTAGCATCAGGGCTTATGATGCCTCCAGCTTTGCTTTTTTGGTTCAAAATTGCTTTGCAGTTTGCAAATGAGGGAGGCTGCTACTTCAAACTACCAGAGCTGCAGCAAAAGAGGGCCTTTTTGAAGCTGAGAAAATAGAACAGTGTCTCCCTTATTCTGTAGGTGAACTTGGATGGGCATTTCTCTCAGGCGATAGGACTTGGTTGAATGCGGAAGGAAGGCTTGGGACCATAACAACTCATCTGGCCTTCTTTCTTTAAGGTTGTGTTTCTACACTTGGCTGCTTATTGAAATCAAGTAGGGGCATTATAAGAAAAAAAAAAAAGTGCTATGCTGCCATCTCACCCCTAGAGATTCTGATCAACTGGTGCTGAGTGTGCCTGGACCTCTGGTGAACAATCGCTGAACTTGGCAGTGATGCATCACAGGCCTGCATCCCTCTTGATCCCCTTCCAAAGTAAATCTCCAATGCAGTGCTCCAAATGCTCAGAAACCATCCTGATGCGACAGTCAGATTTCAGTTGTAGATACTCAACTTCTAGTAAGGTTGTCCTCACTCTTAGTGGAACTACATGAAGGGGACCATTGTTATCTTTCAAAGGTAGTGCCCCTTGCCCATGAGGATTAAGGTGACCTTTTTTTGTTTCCGTACCAGCGATGACACAGAAATAATCTTAAAATGAAGGAACCACACTCACCAATAACACAAAGCCGAGGGACTAACATGAAACTTCTCTTTGACAACTCTCTCCACTTAAAAGTAACTCGACTTAGTTCCTAGGAGGCTAGGGAGATGGGCAGAGCAGCCACGAAAGTCATTCTGATCCCATGAAAAACAAGGTGAGCAATTTTCTAAGGGCAGGCACCCCTGACCTCTGCTTTTCAGCTTTTTCTTAATAAACTGGTCTCAGAAATTGGACCACAAAAGCCGCAGGTGGCAATGTCTTTCAGTAAGTGGGTAATGGAAGAAGGTGAGGGAGAAATGGCAAGGATCAGAGAACCACTCTGATTATATCTCTGAGGCAATGCAATTATTCCATCTAGAGAGAGGAAGGGGATACCCCCAAGTATAGCAGCCAGAAACCTAGAGGGACTCCAGATAGCAGGGCAACTCTCCCCCATTTTTCTAACTCAAACGTATTCCCCTGTGGCAAGCCGCACATGCTGATAACATTTTCTTACTTCCTGCAGTGAGAAAGTGTTAATTAACTTCCTGTTAAACAGGGTCCACGTCCCCAATCCACTGTGTTGCTCTGGATATCCCATGGCCAGTCCCCTGGGCTCAGGGTATAGACATCTGATTTCCAACAAGATTAGGGCTCACCCCTAGCTTGGCCTTTAGAGTGACCACAAATTTAGCTTTGTCAGTTTTCTCCTGGAAGAGACAAATTGAATTCTAAGGATTGCAAGCACACAAGAAAAGACGATTCTCCAAGTTTGTCACTGTGAGTCATTTTTCCTGGCCCCATTGGACTTGGCCCCTCTGCAAAGGAAACTGCAGACACTTTGAACTTGATTACAGAATGAGGAGGCAGAACAGGGCCAACCCATAGCTAGAAAACATATGCTGTTACTTGGGTATTTTCCTGAGACCCACTTTAATCCAATAAGGCTCTTTGTTCTGTTTGCTATTTACATCCCCCTTTCTCTCTGTGCCCAGGCCCAGCAAGGACTCTCTCCCATGGGACTTGTGAGAGCACACTTTATTTGTCTCCAAATCTTCAGCTGATATTACTCTGATCTGCAACACAGTCAAAATGAAAAAAGGATTACTTTGTATTTACTTGCATCTTTCATGAGAGAAACTAATTTTGAGAAAGTCCCTACAATAGAAAACACTTTTCCTTCCTTCAGACCCTGCAGATGGGCAAAGGAAAAAGCTAAAAGACATGCACGCTCTGTCATTTGCTTTCTCTGACAGCGTCGTCTTATCATGCTTTTGAGGGTGACCTTCCTCCAGCACATTCCTAAGCTCTAGCCTACACTCTTCTCTTATAATAGAATTTAGAGCTGAGCACGGAGCAGGCTACCTTTGATAATTAATGGCTCTGAGAGTTTGCTGAGTGTGTTATTTAATTAATGGCACTTGTGTCTGGAGTGTGTACAACTCTGTAGTTGAATAGAAGGCGTATTTGCTGAAGGATTATAGACGCATACTCAAAGATCATTACATTGCAAATTTGTTGGGGTTCAGCACTTTTTAACAGCCTAATGGAGTTATTATATGTATTTTTTTCTTCTTCACCATTTAAAAGTTACTGATGTTGGTGTCATTATATTCTTTCTGCTTGTTACATGAGTCCAGATTACAATCCAAAAATATCTTTGAGCTCATGGATAAAAGTCTATTACCTGGAATATGACCTTCCATCAAAAAATCGAAAGAAGAAATCTTAAATGTTGTATATTGAGTGTGAAATGGATGGTCAGATAAGCTATGATCAACTTTAGTTCCTCACAAAAAGACCAACCTGAATTTTGATCAAATTATATTTGGGACCAAAATCTCAAGGGTTAGAAAGTGGCAAGAAAACACAGTTGTAGGCTACCAGCAGAGAGAGCACTTCACGCCAGCATGCTTATCTTGAGATGCTGTTCCCTAGAATGAAATGCAAATAGGACATAGTAGGCCATAGACAGAAGCCTTCTAGACACCTCATCTCATCTAGAAGCCTCCTCACAGGAATCTCCACAGCCTTGTCTCTTTTATGTTCAGAAAGAGACAACAAACATAAAATGCCTGGATATAAGCTGTGCTGTTACTCTGAGTATCTGGGCCAGATATGTCTCCTCTCTGGACCACAGTGAGATAGTTTTGTCCTTTGTAAAACACTAACTTGTATTATATGGTCTTTGAACTCTGCTCTCATCCAAAGATGCTCAGGGTCTAATTTTTCTCAGGAGAAACACCAAAATTGACAACACCACTGTCAGGAGAGATAGTTGATCACTTGCTTTTGAGGCCTGAGGGTTATGTTGTCCCATAACAGACCCCCCAGAATACGGAGGAGGCTAGAGAGCCATCCCATTCTCTAAAGCCCATCCAGGTCACCCAGGAGATGGAGTAGGGCCAGCGGCCTGGTGCTACTTTAGATTGGGCACTTGGGGAAGGCCTTTCTGAGCAGGTGACATTTGAGTTAAAATATGAATGGAGGAAAGGAGAGAGGAACATTCTAGGCAGAAGGGGACATGAAGTCCTGTAAGAGGTGTGAGATGGGGACATTGTTTGATGTGATCCAGTCACAGAAAGCAGGAAGGTTAGAGCTTGTTCCCTTACTGTGGCCTTCAGAGCCTCGTGGGATCAGGGCCTAGCTGACTCTGCAAAGTGCACTGGAGGGACAAGACCTGGCTTTCCATTTAAAGGATCGTAATCTTTACACATTTTCTCTTTCACTGCGTTCATCATCTTGAGTGACCTTGGGTGAATTTGAGGATATAGATATGTATTTGAAGAGTCATAGTCAACAGTTTATGTATTATGTTCTCTATATAGAAGTTATATTTTTAATTGCAGTATTATGCATTGTTAGAATGAGGAGAGTTCTTAGATTCAATTGAAAGCACTTTTAAATTTTTGTACTTTTTATTTCCACAGAGTCTCATTCTTTGAAAAGTTTAAATTAAAGCTAACCTTACAAAAAATTTTCCATCCTAAAAGAAAAAAAAAAGTGCTTTGTTGGCAATGGATCCTTAAGAGTAAGGAAGCAAGACTTTGATAGGGATATCAAAGATAAAGGCTGATTTACTGTTAGGCATACTCTTTTATTATAAACGGATAATTCCAGGATCTTCAGGAATCACCAGAGAGATGGGATAAGAAGGGTAAGAGTCCTACCAGCAACCCAGAGCTCCACAGAGCCAAGACTGGCCCACTGCCTGTTCGAAGGCTCCCCTTTCTTGTAACTGTGACTCTGGTTTATCATTTCTAATCAAAAAGTGATTTGAGCAACATCACGGGCTTTCATTTCTTCACGGTAATACCCCGGCCGTCAATTTTCAGCTCAGAATGGCAGCAGTTCTAAATTTTTGCAGGCCTCAGTGGATCAAGATGTGGAGCTTTAGCAGAGGAAAATTGGTAAGAACATCTAATTAAATTCAAAGTCATTTTTGTCTGCCTTAAAGGAATGAAAATGATCTGCCAGTTTTTATGGACCTTCTTGACCTAAAGATATCTGCTGGCGGGAAGAGAATCCTCAATTGGGTTCTTTTAATGCTTTAATTATTGCACGATCTATCATCTTAGGCACTGACTTGCACTCTTTGAAAAATCTCTTAAATACCCATTAAAATCGATTGGCTAATCCTGGACCATGAGGTGGCTCTTGGAGGGCATGTAATTGTGTGTGTGGGCACGGGGCAAGGGTTAGACATGACTGACACAAAGTCAACTATTTTATGGTAGGATAAGGGAACGAAATCATTTTGGTCACAGATATGGGTGGCATTGCACTGCCAACTTGCCCAGGACTCAGTTCCATACCTGCTTGCTCTTACACTGGACTCACTCCTTCAGACTGACCATTAGCTCCTACAGGACACAGGTGACTTTACCTACCATGCCTAAGATGGTATTTGGCTCCAAATGAGAAGATCACAAAACATTGTTAGTTGAATTCTAGAACATCAAGGTTCACATCTTCTATAGGAAGGCCAACAATCTATGCCCCTGTTGTAGCCAAGGCTCATTTGCTAACAAGTAAGGGAACCCCTTATGAAATTCACCTCTGGATAAAAAGTGACTTACTACTCTATTAATTGTGAAGAATTGATGGACATTGGAATTCAGACGGATGCCTCTTCCCCTCTCTACTCTTGTCTCCTTTTACTCTACAGAATGTCTCTGCCTCTGGCTTCTCCCAGTGATAAGCAGGATGATTTCTAACCTCCAGTTCTCATCACCCCACTATGTTCACATACCCAGCAGTAGTGAAGGATTCTGATTGGCCAGGCTGGGGTCACATGCCCAGAACCATGGTCTTTGGCTGGGATTGATTTGACAGTTCCAAATTCAAATATCAACAACATCCCCTGGTTATGTTGACTGGATCAAATGACCAACACCAAGACCCCAAGGATGGGGATCACCAAATGCTGGCTTTGTTTCTGAAGTTAGTTCAGAAGCGCAAGTACGCTGTAATATCGAACTTCCTTGACTAATTCTTGCCTTCCATTAGCTAGAGTTGACACAGGGGAGGATGTTTCTAAACAGAGATCTGCCAGTTTTAGTGCAAAGGTAAATTGGGCTCCAAAGTCAGGCTGCTTGGACTTGAACATCTCTACATGTAATATGAGAGTCCATGGGCAAGTCACATAGCTGCCTTCAACCTCAGTTTCTGCTTCTGAAAAACTAGGTGACACTAGAGAGATGTTGTGGGGTTTAATTGATATGAAATCTAGAAAGTGACTGGCATAAGTTGCCTGTGGCAGGCTCTCCTTAAGTGGCATCATTAAGAATTATTGTTAATGAAATGCCCTCTCTGCAGTGGTCTCCGTTATTCCCTTCCTGAAATAAAGATCTGGTTGGCGGCTAGTGTGGCCTCTGAAAGTCAGGGAGGCTGGCCAGGAGGAGGGGAATTAACTCTGATGTGCAAGCAGTGTGTCTGTAAAGATTACTGGCAGCAATTATTCTTTTTGTGTTTAAGTCTATTGTGGAATAATTGAATATCCAGCCAGCAATTAGATCGCACGTTAAAGTCAGTCCCTTTCTTCCCTGTTATTTTTTCCTTAATTTAAGAATTTTCATTTCTTATTTTTTTGTCCTCTTTATGGTAAAATATAACACACAAACAGATAGAAAAATGAAGATGATATATTTACAGTTTGCAGGATCAATATAAAGTCAACACACATATCACCTTCCATGGCCAGGAACAGAACAATGTCAGTCCCCTTCCAATTTTGTACCCCAGTGCAAGTTCCTCTCCAAAATCATAACCCTGTTCCTGCCTCCCCACCAAAGGTGACCATTGGCCGGACTTTTATGCCAATTTGCTTCCTTGCTTTCCCTTATAATTTTGCCATCGACATAAATATATTTCTCAGCACTATAATTTAATTTTGCCTGTTTTTTGAACTTTATGTGAGGGCAATTACACAGTATGTATTCTATTATGTGTTTCTGTTGTTCCACGTTCTTGCAAACACTTGATACAGTCAGTTCTTTCAAACTCTGACTATAGTGGTGGGCGGATTTGGTGCTTTAAGTTACATTTCCCGGTTGGCTAAAGATTATCTGCCATTTCAATACCTATTTTTTTTGTGTGAAGTGCCCAAACAAGTTCTTTTGTATTTTCTGTTGGGTTGTTGGCTTTTCTTTAGTGATTTTTAAAGTGTTTTTGTTATTGTTATTGTCACAGTTTTAAAATTATCTTCTGGACACTGCTCTTTTGTTGGCTATATAGGGTGGCAAATAGTTTCTTTAGTTTGGGACTTTTTTTTTTTCTCTCTCTCTTTTTTAAACTGGTTGTTTTTAGTTATATAGGACAGTAGAATCTATTTTGATATTTTTTTATACAAGAATGAACTATATCTTATTCTAATTAGGATCCCAGTCTGTGGAGGTACAAGATGGTGAGATTCACTGTGGTGTATTCATATATGGACATAGGAAAATTGTGTCCGATTCATTCCACTATCTTTTCTATTCCTTTCCCACCTCCTTTCCTTTCATTCTCCTTTGTTTACTCCACTGAACTTCTATTCTTTCCCCCACCTACCTTACAGTGGTTTAGCTTCCACATATTGGAGAAAACATTTGACCTTTGTGTTTTTTTGGGATTGGCTTATTTCACTTAGCATGATAGTCTCCAGCCCCATCTTTTACCAGTGAATGACATAAAGTCATTCTTTATGGCTGAATCATATTCTGTTGTGTACATATATCACAATTTCTTTATCCATTCACCCATTGATGAGCATCTAGGTTGTTTCCATAGCTTAACTATTGTGAATTGTGCTGCTATAACCACTTTTCTCTTTCTTCATGGTGGTTTTTTTTTGTTTGTTTGTTTGTTTGTTTGTTTTGTTATGTTTGTTTCTTTTGGTACTGGGGATTTAACCCAGGGGTGCTTTACCACTGCGACATCCCCAGTCCTTTTTATTTTGAGACAGGGTCTTGCTATGTTGCTTAGGTTAGGGTCTCATTAAGTTGCCTATGCTGGTCTCAAACTTGGAGTTCTCCTGCCTCAGCTTCCCAAATTGCTGGGATTATAGGCATGTACCATGGCACCCAGCTTCATGGTGTTTTTTGATGAACAGAAGTTCTTATTTTGAATGCAATCTAATCAATGAATCTTTTTATCATAGTAGTGTTTCTTATGTCCTGGTTTAAAAGTCTTTCCCTATTGCAGTATCATGAAGATACTCAGCTAGACTGTCTTCAAAGCTTTATTGTTTAATACTTCACATTTTGAATTATAATCCACCTGGAGCCAATCTGTGCCTATGATGTGAGGTAGGAGTTCATTTTATTAGTTTTCCATATCGAAATGATTTTTTTTGAGGGGGCATACCAGTGATTGAACTCAGGGGCACTCACCCACTGAGCCACATCCCCAACCCTATTTTGTATTTAGAGACAGGATCTCACTGAGTTTCTTAGCACCTTGCTTTTGCTGAGACTGGCTTTGAACTCACGATCCTCCTGCCTCAGCCTCCAGAGCCACTGGGATTACGGGCATGCACCATCGTGCCTGGCTTCCCAGAAATATTTATTGAAAAGACTCATCTTTCCCCAGAGCTCTCTGATGTCATTTTTATCTTAAAGTATTCATATATGTCTGGATCTGTTCCTGGGTATTTTATTTTGTTTCCATCAGTCTACTTATTCTGAACCAGTATGTCTTACTCTGAAGCCTAGTAGAAGAAGCCCTTCAATGCTTCTAATCTTGTTCTTTGAAGAACCTCTGACTACATTTCCATAAGCATTTTAGAATCAACTTGTCAGTTTTCACAAAAATCAAACGTAGAAGGAATTTAAATCTGAATTGCACTGAATTTATAGGTCAATTTGAGGAAAACTGAGTTTTTATGAAATCAAGTCATTTATCATTTCTTTTAATTTCTCTTTAATGCCTCTTAAAAACACTGTATAGTTTCTGCTAGAAGATTACATATCTTTAATTATTCCTAGGCATCCGATTTCTGATGTTTCTATAAATGGTGACTTTAAAATTTCTCACCTTCTAGCTGTTGTGACTGATACAGGGAAATTAAAAAACTTATATTTAGAGACCTTCACACATTTACTGATTAATAATCTAATTGCTTCTCATAGCTTCTTTTGGATTTTCTGTATACATCATCATATTGTCCACAAATCATAACAGTTTTATTCCTTCCTTTCTAATCCTTCTATCTCTTATTTATTGTTTCTGCATTGGCTGCAATCCTGAGAATGTTGTGAAATTGACATGTTACCTGTGACTATTCTGATCTCATTTACAATCTCAGATGAACAGTGCTCAACATTTCACCCTTAAGTATTAAATTCCTCTCTAATTTCCTAAGAACTTTTATATTTATTGTTTGATGTTTAATGAGATCAATAATTTTATCTGTGATTACTGAGATGTCCCTATCATTTTCTCCTTGACTTATCTGGGGAAAGATATGATTTGACAGTCTGAAGTGAGAAGTTGTATTGTTCGTTGTAGATGGTTCTTTTCATAAATGATGTGTGTGTGTCCAACAGCAATATTTTAGGACTTTGGCCTCTGTTTACACATGTAGTCATTCTGTAGATTTCTGTATTGTTGGTTTCTTTATTTTGGTACTGAAATTGAATCCAGGAATGCTATGCTACTGACCTACATCCCTAACCCTTTCTATTTTTTGAGACAGGGTCTTCCTAAGTTGCCTAGGCCATTTTATTACGTTCATTTGCGAGGTAACTCATAAAACAAATTGCGCAGTGAAAGAGTTTTATTCCTTTCTGCTTTCCCATTCCGTCGGAATTTGAGTAAAATTCTTACTTATTTCTCCATTGTGTGGTGGAATTCACCAGTAAGCCTGTCTAGACCTGATGATTTATTTGTTGCAATGATTTTAATGAAAGTTCAATTTCTTTGTTATCAAATTATTCATATTTTTTTTCACTTTAGTCAGTTTAGGTAAATTACTATTTTCTAGAAAATTGTCTATTTGATCCAAATTTTTAAATGTATTGCTCTAAAGTTATTCATCATATGCTCTGATTTTTAGTGACTGAAATATCTGTATAGAAGTTTGTTTCTTTGTTTTTGACATTGGTTTGCTGTGGTTTTTCTTTTTGAAGACATATTTTATTTCATCAATCCTTTCAATTACACCTGTGTTTTCTATTTTACTACTTTTTTATCTTTAACATCTCTATTTAATTTTGATCACTCTAACTTTTCTATAATAATGTTTAGTAGATTAACTCTTAGCTATTATTTTCTTCAATAAATACATCTCAGTCATAATTAAAAGTTAATTGCCATTACAAAATTATGGAATCAGCCCAGATGCCCATCAATAGATGAATGGGTTTAGAAATTGTGATATGTATATACAATGGAGTTCCACTCAGCCATTAAAAAAGAATGAAGTTTTGGCATTTGCTGGTAAATTAATAGAAATATAGAAATTGTGCTAAATTAAATACGTCAAACTCAAAGGTTGAATGTTCTCTTACATGCAGAAGCTAGAGTACAATAAAGGAAAGGGGGAGGGAAGGATAGGATAACATAAAGAACCAATCAGATACAATTGAATACATGAGTGAAAGGAAGTCGTGTTAAGTAGGAGAGGGAGGACAGAAAAGGGGGGATCATGAACTGAAATCGATTTCCATGCCTGTGTGAGTTTGTTGGGATGAAACCAACTACTATAAAGCATCACTTATTATAAAGCTCTAATTTTAAAAAGTGGATAAATTTTTAAAAAATTAATTATCCTTGAAACACACCTTTATCTACAAGTTTTAGTTTTCTTTATTAGATTCAAAAAATTTTCTAATTCCTTTTGGATCTTTTTTTTTTTTTTTTTCTTGAGAATTCCCCTTATATGAATTGGTTGGTAACAAATTCTCCCAGCTTTGTCAGAAAATGTTTGTCACGTACATGCATTGTTAGCTTTCCAATGCTATAACGAATACCTGAGATAATGAACTTTTATTTTGGCTCACAGTTACAGTCCAAGATAAATTGGCCCAGGTGCTTTGGGGCCTGTGGGGAAAGCAAGGCGACTTTCCTTATGGCAGGGAAATGAAAGAGGAAGAGGAAGAGACCAGGGTCCCCCAGTCCCCTGCAGGGTCACACACTCAGTGATCTAAAACTAGGACCCCCATTCCAGTTGTGCCAAAGTGGGGACTAAGCCCTTAAAGCATGGGTTTTTTAAAAATCTTTTTATTTATTTATTTTTGCATTGCAATTCTGCTTTTAGAGGATATTTCATACCCAAAGTATGGCACTCATGAAAAATCTGTTAGCTGCTTATGAATATCTAGGTTGGTAGTTATTTTCTTTTGATTCTTCAGAGACATCAGTCTGTGGTCTTCTGATTTTCACTATTGTTGTTTTTGTAGTTAACTTTTGGTCTATTTTTCTATTGAAATTTAATGCCCCCCCACACACTCTAAAATCAAATATTTATCTCTTTGCCTTTGAGGTGCTCCAGTTTTATCATGATATGTGTGAATGAGGATCTTCATTAACCTGTTCTGGTCTTGATGTGCTCTTGAATTTCTGAAGTAGCAGATTTGGCCAGTTTTGAAAATAGTCTCAGGTATTATTTCTCTCCTTTTTCTTTTTCATGGTTCGTTCATGTTCATCTTTGAGTTGACCTTTTTGGTTATGAAAAATGTGCTGCTAAATTCATTCATTGGGTGAATGTATTTTAATTTTTTTTTGGTACTGGGGATTGAACCCAGGGACACTTAACACTGAGCCACATCCCCCGCCCTTTTTTATATTTTATTTATTTAGTGACAGGATCTTGCTAAGTTGCTGAGCCTGGCTTTGAACTTGAGATCCTCCTGCCTTAGCCTCCCCGGCCACTAGGATTATAGGCATGTGCCACTGCACCTAGCTAGAGTTGATGTATGTTTAGTTCTCAGATTTGTTTGGTTCTTTTTCTTATCTTTTGTGCCTTATAAAAAACAATAGATTATGGATAAAAGACACAAGAATTCAGCAGAAATCTTTAATCTTGTGTCTTTTATCCATAAACAAATTTAAACATAGTTATTTTAACATCTAATTTCAATTTCTAGATAAAACCCTGTGAATCACATCATATTTGTAAACAACTGAAATTTATTTCTCATTGTTCTGGGGGCTGGGAAGTCCAATATCAAGTCACAGTAACACTGATTCATTTTGAGACTTCTTCTTTGGGCTTGTAGGTGGCCACCATATTGCTGTGCCATCACATGACCCTTCTTCGAGCACACAGGGAAATCTGATGTCCCTTCTCATAAGGGCACTGACTCCATCAAGGAGGTGCCATGCTTTTGATGTGGTCTTAACCTACTCACATCCCAGAGGCCCTGCCTCCTAACACCATCACATGGGGGTTGGGGCTTCAACATATGAATTCTGGGGGTGGGACACATTCAGGACATCAAAACTTGGTCCCGTGTGTGTGTGTGTGTATGTGCCTAGGCATTAGCACACACACATACTGGGCATTCTGCTCGGAAACAAATTGCAGAAATAATTTAAGATCTTGAGTTGGTATTATTTTCTTCCATAGAGAATTTTTCTTCTGCCAAGAGTCTAATGGACTAGCAATTAGGGATTACCTTAATTCAATTTCCAGGACTAAGTCTTTATCTTTTTTTTATTCTGTCTACATGTTATGAAGTTGGGCAGCAGTTGGTGTGAAGGCTGGCTTACATCTGGCTCACTCTTTTTTATTTTTGATCCAATATGTTTATTATAGCATTATTTATTATTATAATAAGTGAAAATAATAAAAAATGTCCAACAACAAAGGACTGCTTTTATACGTTAAGGCATCTGGCTCACTCTTATTTCAAGGGTGTAACTCTCCTAGATTTTGAACTCTCACCCAGGTGTGGAGGTTTCACAAGTACTCTATTGTTGGCCGAATCTCTCTGCTTCTCTAAGACTGACAGGTGCCCTCAGTGGAAAAGTGGCCCCAAATGTTGGGCTCACCTCTCTAATCTGAACTGAATTTCCCTGTGTCTTGGTCCTATAGTTTTTTGTTTTTGGTACCAGGGATTGAACTCAGGAGCACTTGCCCACTGAGCACATCCCTATTTTGTACTTTATTTAGAGACAGGGTCTCTCTGAGTTGCTTAGTGCCCAGCTTTTGCTGAGGCTGGCTTTGAAATCCAGATCCTCCTGCCTCAGCCTCCCAAACCTCTGGGATTACAGGAGTGTGCCACTGTATGTTTTTGCTATTTGTTACTTCTAACCTTTTTTACTTCTAACCTTTTCACCTTTTTTAAGATTATTATTATTATGTGAAGTTTTTCTAGTTGAACACAGTAGGAGGTTTGAGTCAAATTTTTGGCCTGTCGTACTTTTCTCATGATCTTTACAAAACTCATTTTATCAGTTTCTTCTCTTTTAAGCAAATTCTAGAAAGCTCTGTGTAAAGCACAAGACAAGCCTTTGCCCCAGAGGAGGCTATTCCTACCACTAGAAGTTTTCCTTTTGGTTCTAGAATAGAAGTAAGTCCAGGCCTGTGTTAGAGGTACAGATGGTAATACTGAACCAAAATGGCCAGGTCAGTACAATAGGGTTTGGAGAAGGAAAGAAGAGGTGGTAGGTATTCATGCCTTAAGGAGTTTGGGCCTAAGAAAGTGCAGATTTATTTCTAGATTGGCATCTACAGCACTCTTCTCTGGTCTTTATGTGGCTCTTATCCTCTTTAGACAGCATGCTCTGAAGGAGATAGATGGAAGAGAGGACACTTAATGTGGACCTGGACTGGGGTCTGATTTTACTAATCATCCTCCTGGAACAGTTGGTGACAGTTTAATTCTCAAGATGTTCTTTTCTTAGCCCTTCCCTCTCTTTTCCTCATTTTTTTTCAGACTATATTTTAATAAATAAGATACAGTCTCAGTTGCCCTTCACTCATGAATTAGAAGTAGGAGAGCATATTAAACTCTTTGAGAATCATTGGTGAAGTATTAAAACCATCCTGCACTAATACTCCAGGTTGTGTGCATGAGCACTTGAATGACCCCCCAGCATGTCAAAATAATGGAGCACTTCCTATGTAAGAGATGGCTGAGGGGCACACTAGGCATAGGATCAAGTGAGGTGCTGATGTTATACATTAGCTATTGCTAAGCGATGGGGACAAAGAGTATTCGTGTGAATTTTCGTAGCCTTTTCTTCATAGTAACCTCCTGTGGTCTCTAGAAGAGCCCTTCTTCCTACTTTCCTTTGTGTCAGAGATGAAGACAAATCAGTTCACTGGAAGGAGAAGACTGTATAGAAAAGAGTGGAGAAAACTGAGAAAGAAAAAAAAATCTTGAGTGAAAAATTTTAGTGTAGAAGGTTTTTATCATAAAAGGATCTAGAGGAATGTGAGATAAGGATGATAATAATAGGCTTTTTGCAAGAGGCAAGTAAATAACTCCCAAATTCGAGTTATTTTTGGCTACGAGGGTTACATTTTTCTGAAAAGAACTCTGTGATGGATGGGCTGTGTCATTCTAAGATTCGTAAGGGTTAAAATTAACTTGGAGACACCAATAATTTCTAGGACCAGTAGAAGAGTTCTCTGGATTCTCTAGCTATCAAGGGCCTATGGAGATCTTTTGCCTAAACTATTAGGTCCATGTTAGAGAAAACTGAATCTTAGCCAAACATTTTAAAAATGATCCAACTAAACTAAATTCTCATTTTGAACTTTGAGATAGATTAGCTCATAAAATAGATATAAAGGGAAGTTGGTTTTTACAGTATAGCTGGAGTTGTAAAATAAATCATTTTGTGGGACACTAGAATTGATACTTTCTAAAGTTTCATTATTCTCTACTTAAGCCATAGGGACCTGGTTTATACTTATGTCAGTCAAGTAACAGAATCTTTAATTCCTTGCTATTGAGAACAAGTTTTAGAAATGTATTCCTAACAGAATGAGGAGAGGCACAGCACAATCCAATAGAAACAGGGACCACAGGGCTCCCTGGGTCTTCCTCATCAGCACTGAGAAGTTTAGATTATTTCTCAAGCTGATAGGTGGATTTCAGAGGTACACAATTTACAGACCAAAGCATGTCTGCTATCCTTTCTCATCCATCTTGACTGTCCATGATTACCAGAGGCTAAAATTATGGTGGTTTAAAAAAAAAAAATCCAGTGTCCAAATTTTCCTCAACAGTACATCTATAAGGACTAATAACGTTGTTTTGGGCTGACTCAGTTGCTTTGAAATTGCTCTGCTCTGTTACGAGCAAATGAGAGGCAACCAATTATCTGTAAAATAACCACACACATTGAGGAGAGTTTGATGAATTACAAATGAACTCTGCTGACACAACAGGGTGTAGAAACCTGTCCTGCTCTGATTTCCCATCAGAGGTGGGTGATGCTTGCATATTTGATGACATATCCCTCTCAATTCCATTTGGAACAAAGGAGAGGACTTTCCCCACGGGTACACACACTGCTGCTTTAAAACTAAGCAGGAAACCTACCTACTGCCAGTGTGTCAAAGGCAGACCATCCGAGTGTGACATGCCTGCATAAAGAGTTACCGTCCTCCAGGAAGGAGGCAAGGTTAGGTAAGAAATGGAGATCCAGTGTCATCTAATGTGATTTAGAAAGAGCCATCGCAAAACCCCTCTCCCGGAAGTCAGCCCAGTGTGGGGAGCCAATGCATTAATTCACCTAGGCAGAGAGTAGATGCTGGTTCCTGGAAGCACACGCTTGGCAATCTCGTCAGGGATCTGTCAGGTGGGCAGGGAGGAGGCAGATGCAGCTTCATTTAGCAACTAGTGGCCCTCTCTGGGCACAGCAAAGGCCGTGTCCGTTTTTCACTACTGCTGAATCAGAAACTGATTCAAAGTCATTTTGTGCTAGCCCAGGGATAATAGAAGGTGGCTAAGACACCAAGACCTCTGGCCAGGTTATATGGGAAGGCAGAGCGAATTCTCCTAACTGTTGTGCATGCCGTGTTGGCTTCAAGAGGCTAAGGAGAGAGCTTATAGTTCTGGGATGTTTCTCTTTATGGTCCTAATGGCACTCAAGTCATCCTGAGGATTAGTCTGGGTTCAGACATAAAGAAGATACAGAGCCAGGCGTGGTGGTCTGCGGCTGGGAAGGCTGAGGCAGGAGGATTGCGAGTTCAAAGCCAACCACAGAGAGGGACTGAGCAAATCGGTGAGACCCTGTCTCTAAAGAAAATCCAAAATAAGGCTAGTGATGTGGCTCAGGGTTGAGTGCCCTTGAGTTCAATCTGTGGTACTATCACCACCCCCCCAAAAAAAATATAGATCCAGAACAGGGGTTTTTACTTATCAGAGTTGCTAGGTATGGCCCAAATGACTCTTTGCCTCTTGTAGTTCTCTTTCCGATGTAGGGATTCTTCTCTGCAGTGCTGTGGTTTATAAGGTAGACTCTGGGCAAGCCAAGTGTTAAAAGCAAACCCTAGAAGATGCTCAGCCTGGAGACTGAGTGTGCCCCCAGGATTGGGGGAGGCAGTGAGCTGTGGTGTACACTTCATGCCTGGTGACAAAATGGTGACCCAGTATCCCTAGGGAGGTTGACTCTTTGGTTTCCCCCATGCACCCTGTATTCTCAGCATGTCTAATTGAAGGAAGGAAGGACTGGCTCAGTGGTTGGAATAGTCTAGAGTTCTCTCGCTCCGGGTTTCACTTCCAGCCTCCATTACTGTTTCTCCAAAGATGGGAATCATATGCCTGTTTAATTTTAGGTGACCTACACTGATCTCTGTATAGGTCATTCTCTTTTTATCCTTCTGAATAGGTCAAGTGGAGAGTCTCAGGTTTGTGCTGAAATTAAATGCCTCTCTGAGAGTGGCCCACCTCACTTTCTAACAAAGAGAAAATAACTTCAGTCCTGATGACTACCAGCAAGCTGGAATTTTACCAGCAAATTTTATTTTTATTATTACTATATTTTCATGCTTAACTTCTAATTACAAGTAGTTCTTTTTTCATCAAGGCTAAGATACACAGTTTAAGACTAATGTACCCAAACTTAAAAAGTGAATCAAGTAAATGATGCCCTTGGTCATCTTCTATGACAAAATGCATGCAATTTGGGAACCCCTGAACCTGCCCAAGGTGGCATTTCTTGACCGTGAGTTCAGATGGTAGAGAACAGAGGGAGGAGGGCAGCCTGGTTGGAATCAGTAAAGTCAATGTTGGGGGAATCTAGGGCCATTTTGATTCCTGGTACCTGGATACAGCGTGAAGGGAGGCAGGGGTCACAGAGGCGACCTTACAGGGAAGCCAGAGAGATCAGCAGATAAGATAAAAGCCAAAAAAAAAAAATGTTTGAGGGGTCCTAGGAAAGGGAGAAGGGACTGGCTGGAAGAGGGAGCTCTTTAAGCAGTACAAAGATTAAGAAAAGGCCTTTGGGTTAGACAGCCTGGGCCCACCATGTACCTTAGAATAACACTTAACATCACAGAGCCTTGGTTTTCTCTTCACTAGCAACAGTGGATTATCATAGAATCTGTCAGTAAGAATTGGCTTTAGTCATCCACGCTGGGCTGTGCCCCATCCTGTCAGCTCCTATGTGTGGAGAATCACCTGTTCTTGCAGAGCAAGCGCCAAGTCTGTGAACTTGCTCTGCCTAAGACTGACTTGCTCCTGAGGGTACGATCAGGATAGCTGGGAAAGGCCAAGTTGATCTGAATTTCAGATAAATAATGGATTTTTTAAAAAATTTATTGCTCTATTTAGTTAAAAAAAAAATCAGTAGTTCCATGAACCATTTAACACTGTATAAAAATTCAGTGTGTAGAAGCATTTTGAAAAGGGAAATTAGGTGGGTGTAAAAGAAGATGAGGAATAACCAAGGACCAAGTTTCTGTCCCCCTTTGTCTCTAGAGGGAAGTATATTCAGTCCCATTATTGCAGGTAAAGGTGATGTTCTTGGTAAAATTGAAGGACCCTAAGTGTAAATCCCTGGTCTCTAAGGTGCTAACTAAATTCCCACAGCTCAGGAGGTCATTAGTTTGGTCTATAAACAACACCCTTAAAGAGAGATACAAATATCTGTTAATTTAAAAGCACACAGGCAGGCTTGACAGTAGCTTGTAGGATATTTCTTAGGGTGAATGTCTATCTGGCAAGACTCATAAGACAAATGGATTTACCTGGAAGATAGGAGATGTCAGGCCTCAAGGCAAGACAGAAGCAAAATCAGGTTGTAAGTTTAAATCTTCTTAAAACATCTAGAAAATGCATTCAAATATAGACCCTTAGAGTTCAGCAAGCCCCAGGAAAAACCTAGAGCTTTCTTGGCTCTGCCTGAAAATACCCATTATATAGGTAACTCAGAAAACAATCTCAGCCTAGGAAGTCAAGCCTGAACATCTGTGACCCCCATTTGAACAGGGCACTCCAAAATGACATGTTCTCTTTCGGAGGAGGCATTCTGAGAGGAGAATAGAAAGAGGTTTGTAGTCATGCCCATAGACCAAAGTTCATTTTATCGGTCCTTTTTTTTTTTTTTTTGGAAAGAAGATGAACAGTGGAAAAGGTTAAAAATAATATATGAAAGACAGCTTTTGCTACACCATGCTCTGTGCCTTCAGGCAACTAAGTGCAGAGCTGACACACAGATGACAGGGAGAATGAAATGAGCTTTCTAGATGCAAGTGCCTGAGCCTTCACCACAATTGCACAGTACTGGGAGGGGAGGAACTCTGGGGTCTCTAAGTAATTAAAGTACTTTGAGAAGGGGATTGGGGAGAGAAAGGACAAGAAATGCACATAGATTTTAAATTATCTAAGAAAACTTCCATTTTGAAGCGAAAACAGAGATTCCCTCTTACATGCAAGGGTTATTTTACAGTATCTGCCCCCAAGTGGATGTCTAAAGCCTGAGATAGTATCAAACTCCATATATACTAAGTTTTTCCTCTGTATATGTACCTAGGATAGTTTAATGTATAAACCAGATACATTAAGGCATTAACAAAAATGAATAAAACAATTATAAAAATACAGTATATTAAAAGTTATGTGAGGGCTGGGGTTGTGGCTCAGTGGTAGGACACTTGCCTAGCTAGTGTGAGGCACTGGGTTAGATCCTCAGCACCACATAAAAATAAAGGTATTGTGTCTGCCTACAACTAAAAATTTTTTTTTAAAAAGTTAGGTGAATATGAACTCTCAAAATACCTTATTGTACTAGACTTGTGATGCTACTTAAAGGAAGCACTCTGCAGCATTCCTCTAGCATAACCAAATTTCCAGCATTGCTACTCTTATACTATGGAGCCATTATTAAAGAGCCACTTAAAAATAAACATTGGGAAGTTTATCTGACAACTCTGATGTGACTAACAGGAGGGTAGTGTATACTGTGTGGATAAGTTAGAAATGTTTCTCGTCTTGGGGGAGATGAAGCAGGAGGGCATGCACTGTAAAATTTATGAGTAGCTTATTTCTGCAATTTTCCATCTAATATTTTTGCACTGCAGTTGAGGAAGGGTAACTAAAACTAGGGAAAGCAAAACCCTGGGTAAGGTGCAATGTATTGTTTTCCAGCCAAAATCATGACTACTAAGTGGTTGGCAAAACTTTATACAATTCAATTGCTACCAGTATTTGCTCATTAATTTTGTTTTAAATTAGTATCTGCTCTAGCAACTTATAAACAGGCTAAAGGAAAAAGAATTATTTAAAGGATGTTTATCTGAGGTCCGTTAAAGTGTACGACAACCAGTTGTGGTTGTGCATACCTGCAATCCCAGCAACTCAAGAAGCTGAGGCAGGAGAATCACTAGAGGCTAGCCTAGGCCACTTAATCTCAAAATAAAAGGGGTAGGTATGTTGTTTAATGGTAAAGCAACCCTGAGTTTAATCCAGTACCAAAATTAAATAAAATGCAGGACAGCCAGTTTACATTTGAATTTCAAATAAACAATAATTTTCCAGTCTGCTCCCAGTATTGCATGGCAATCCTACTCACGAAGAACGTCAGAGATCAATGTATAATATCCATTGTAAAAAATTTTAGTCTAAGCATGAATTCTAAAAAAGGAGATTGTAGCTTTCTACCACAATCTTATTCTAGCAACAGTTAAACATCATTAATGCAAAATCTTAACAAGTCCTAACTTCTCCCTGTAGCCTGAGCTTCCTAGCACCTAAAGGAAAAGAGAAACATAACCAGTAATTTACCAAATAGCAGCAACAGAGAAAGGAGTCGACCTGGGTGAGGCTGAGGGCACTGCCACACCTTTAGAGGGTTTGGACATTTCAAACAACCAGGTTTGTTTTACCCACCATCTGCTGTGTGGCTGTTGGAATGGAGGGAAACAGCCCTGGAGGAGAGACAGGGAGAGCAGGTCTGAGCGGAAGGGAGCTGGGAATCAATTTCTTAAGGAGCATAGTTTTCTCCACTTCAACTGTTGTGACTTTTGCAACCACCAGCTGAAGATATTGGTTAAGCTGCTTATCTTTGTCCCCTTCCCAGCCTGAGGACCCTTTCCTGAGGGCCAGTGGAGTGTTTTGGTGATGACAAAGTGCACAGTCTTTACCTGTCATTGAAAGTAGACCCTCAGAGCTGCAGCTTCCGCCGCCATTTCCTCCTCTGATCTCCAGGAGGCTGGGGAGTCCACTCCCTCTTTGTCATGTTTCTGGAGCTTTGGAGAGAAAATGGGATTGGCTCATTAATGGGATCTCATTGAATAGATGTTGGGAGGAATGCAGATTAGCTGCTGGTAAGTGTGTGTTTCTTAATTAGGTTAATTGCCAAAATTTGAAAATAAGGAGACTACACAAATGAATCCACATTTCCAGCTTCTCTAACAAAACCAGATTAGGTTACATGGCCTTCTGCTGCCTGGCAGTTGTCTGCTGGGGACAAAGTGAGGTGGCTAGTTGTTGGGGTGGCCTTCTGCCATTCACAATCCCCCTACTCTTTAGCTTTCTTAGGTGTGGCAGGCATCATTCATTCATTTTACTTCCCAAAGTCTAAAAGTATGAATTTGCCACCTACCAGTCGCCATTTCCCCCAGGCTGGCCTGTGGTCTCCTGCCACAGTCTTCTGCTTAGCCTCTCACATGAGCTCTGAGTACCTGTTCTGTGAAACAAAACTGTCCAAGCAAATTTATAATAGCAATACAGGGACGATGGCTACCCAGTAAGAAAGGAGCATTTCCAGCAAGAGAGGCCTTAAGCCGGCAAACAAGTTAATGAGAAAACCATTTAACACTTGGTCTTCGTCAATTATTTTGAAATCCTCCTCAGATACTCATATTTTTTACACATCTTGTGTAGGTCTCATGATTACATATAGAGTGAATAAAACTGCTATCAGAGGTTTTTCAGAATTCTTATTTCTTAGAAAAGCTCAATCCCCTCTCCCTTAATTTTCTTACGTAAGTCTGTTATTCCTCCATGTGGTTCTATACATTCTAACGTGCTGAAGGTGTACATTCCCCATGATATAGTATTTTGTGTTAAGTCCATTTAGATGAATGATGTAAAGAGCAGTTTCTTTACTGTGCATTATTTCATTTAATCTTTAAAATAACCCATTAGACAGTTTTTACTTTTTTACTAAGACCCGTGTAAGTAATATTCACCTGTGAAAAGTCACCCAAGCAGTAATGGTAGGCATGAGGGTTGTCCCTAAAACCTTCACCTGTGGATCCTGGAGGGTCCACTTTCACATGGATTAAACATTCAGATTTGTTATTTTTTTTTTCGGGGATCGAATCTGTAACTAAAAGCTTGGTGGTCCCTGTCCCCAATGCCAATTTAATAACTAGGAGAAGGTTTATTCCTTTGCTAGCAAAGGAGGGACTCAGGTCCCAAAGGCTGTGACTCCCCCCATCAGGAGGGAGAGGGGCGATTTAAAGGAACTTCAAGGGTGATATTCCAGGTATACTCTGGTAGGGGGTCTGTGATGGTTGTTAGGATTCACTTCCCAGATCCATCAACTACAGGAAGAAAAGAAAACTTTTTTTTCTTTAAAAAAAAATAAATAAACCTTAGAGCAATGAGGGCTATATTCAGAAGGTGAAGGGACCACTGAGCTATATCCCAGACCTTTTTATTTTGAAAAAAGTTCTCCCTAAATTGCTAAGGGTGACCTCAAATTTGTGATACTCCTGCCTCTACCTCCCAAATTGCTGGGATTATGGGTTTGGCTGAAAGTCCATAATTAAAGTTCACTTTCACATATTTTGATCACAAACAGCACCGTTGCATCAATTTATCAGAACTTACTCGCAAGTCCATAAATAACTTCTTTCTTGGCCTGAACCTAAAATAGGTCTGAGAACGCCTTTGCTCAACAAGTAGATATTTTTGTGATTTATATTTTTAGGACCTGATTACAAGGTAATGTATAGATGAAGTAATCAAACCTTCAGTGTCACCCCATGAATACAAAGCAGAATGACAAAACCCCCTGACAGAAGATATTAGAGATCTTTCATTAAAAACAAAGAAGGAAAATGACCCCTAGTCACCAACACAAAGGAGAACCAATGACACCCTCTTAGATCATGTCTATGCTATAAATCTTAAGCATAAAAACACGCGTACCTAATGGGTAGCTAGCATGTTCCTCTTCAACACCTGCACTCTGTCTTTTTCTCTGAAATCAAGTGAGTCATAACTCACTCTGACCCATTATTAAATCCTGATCAAGGACCCTCACAGCCTGAATGGAGGTTAACCTCCCTTTTGACCTCTGTTCTGGTGATGATACTGTCCCACACATATTCATACCAAAATCGGAGCCTTTGCAAATAATCTTGTCAACTTAGCAAAAAAGACTATCAACTAAAATAATGGAGCTGGTATCTCAGGCCCCAAACACTCTAAAACTAATCCAGAGACCTCAGCCTGAGAGCTCCTGGGAGGTGGAGAAGTTTCCCCCTCCATTTCGGGGCAAACTTTGCTACAGAAGGCAAAACAGTGAGAGAAAGACAGCCTTGCTCTCCAGCTGAGCTCTATTTCCACACTAAGTCAGAGCCTAAATGACGCTCATTAGCATATAACTGGGCCACAAATATGTTTATGAGGGTCATGGATCTTCCTTTCAGAATTTGGCTGCCAGCATACTGGTTTTACATTTTTGCCACATAGATTTAATTCTCCTTAGTGGAAGAAAACCACATTAAGAAGTCATTTCCTTCCTCGCAGAGGCAGTGATGACGAGATGACGTGGTTGCTACAGGCAAAGCGAGTGGGATTGCTATTCCACTCAGGAACTAATTTTCATTTCGATACTACCTTTAGGTCTGCTATAAATCCATCTTGTAACAACTCAATGGAATGACAGAGAACAATGCAAAGCCTAGAAAATACGGTCTTCCCACTTGTGCTCCTGCCATGGGAAGATATAGAAATCAAGCATTAAGGGGCTTCAAGCGACTCGAATCACACCAGATGAATCCAAATAATTTAGAGTCTGCGACCACTAATGCCTTTCTGGTTATGGGGCAACCGTCTGTTATCGTCATATGCCTTACAGATGGCACCATTGTGCCCACCCTTGGAAGTTGTTTACAGGAACTAGGAAATAAAACAAAAACTAATCATATTGGAAAACTCTGTTTTTACATGGTTTTTAAAGCATAGGCTATTTCCCTCCTAAAGGCTCCCAAATGGAAGCATGTGGTTTTCTTTAGAACAGCCCAACCCTGGGTGCCCATTGGAATCAACTAGGAAACTTGAAAATACAAAACTCACCCCAGGGATTCTGATTTAATGGGTTTGGAGATTTTAAAAAGTTATATATGTGTGTGTGTATATATATTGCCTGAGAACTATATATTTTACATATGTATAAAACATATGGATCTCAGGCAATTCCAATGGTGCACTCACCATTCATAAGCACTGCAGAAGGAGATGCATTTCTCTGCGTGGACAGAACTCACACACCTATAGAAATATGGTTGTCACCCTGTGTCCATGGTTCCAGACCTTCTTGTAGGATACCAAAATCTGCACATTCTCAAGTCCCTTGTATAAAATAGCAGAGTGTTTACATGTAGCCTATGTCCATCCTCCAGTATACATCAAATCATCTCTAGATTACTAATAATATCTAATATTACAAGGTTAAAAAAAAAGTTGTACTGGTTGTCTAGGGACTACGGACAAAGAAATTGTCTATTGTACATGTTCAGTACAGATTTTTTTTTTTTTTAATCTGCATGTTTTCCATCCATGGGGTTGAATCCCGAGAAGGGGAATCATGGATATGAAGAACTCACTGTAATACATTTATTCTTGTCTATTGATTCCAACTGTATCAAATCTGTCCTTTGCAAACCAAGCTGCAGAACTACTTTTCTTCTGTTTACCTTAGGTCAAAGTGAGGACTGAGCTAGAGGCTTTTGATGCTTAAGATGTTGATCAGGAGCCCTGCACAATAGCTCAAACCTATAACCCTGGAGGTTGAGGCAGGAGGATAGCAAGTTCAAAGCCAGCCTCAGCTAGTTAGCTAGGCCTTAAACAACTCAGAGAGACCCTGTCACTAAATAAAATATAACAAAGGGCTGGGGATGTGGCTCAATGGTTAAGTGCTCCTGGGTTCAAACCCTGGTACCAAAACAAGCAAGAAAAAAAAAAATTATTGACTGATCAGGAACCCCTGAATGAGTATGTCTCTGTAGGAATGGGGAGGACCCTGCTGATTGGTAAGACTTGTGTCCTAGACAATCCACTCAAGTGACTTGGAAATTAAACCTGCTGCAATTGAGAATAAAATTCTACTTCCTGTAAGCAAACTAAGAACCTGGAAGCCCTAAGGATTTGAAACTGTATCTTATCCAGAAGGTATTGTTTGCCTAGGGTGAGTTTTCACAGCGGAGTGTGGTTTTAGATGAACCTGCCACAAGACTTTAGGTTGCCCTAAGGAAAAGGTGGAGTCTAGTTATTAACATACCATTTATTTAATCTGCTCCTTCTGGGGCAGACAGCAAGTGGTTGATTTTTAGTGAGATGGGATTAGCAAACGGGAATGGTACTGGGTGGGGCTCACCTGCCTAGAAAGGTTTTAGACAGTCAGCTTTCTCTCACCAAGAAACTTGTGAAAGTGTGGGGAGGGAAGGGGCTCATCTCAGGAGTAGCCAACTTCTTGGGTATCCCCTAAGAAGATGAGGTATAGTCCGCACTTGAACAATGAGAAGAGCAAGTACCTTAACCTCCTTGTGTCTCAGTTTCCTTTCTCTGCCCAATGGAAGCAGTAAGAGTTGTGAGCAGTTATGTTCCTGATACACAATAAGTGAGCTCAGTGTTCCCTCGTTCTGCTGGCTCCTACCATTGTTATTATGAGTAGTAGTATTTTGGGGAATAGATACACTGTCCCCATCACAGGGACCACAGACCACCCCGGAGAACTTGCTTTTAGTTAGTGAAAGTACTTTCATGGTTCTATTGATATGTGTATCTTTGGGACCTGAATACCCTCTGGAAGGATGAAACATTCAGATCTGTAACGATTAATTGAAATAACCATCCAAGTCTGAGAAGGAAATTTTGCTAAAATGATGATCCCTAACTCTCAGGGTTGTCCTGAGAAGTGAAGAAAGTATTAATGGAAGCTTCTCCCAGGGGAATGTTAAGGTCCTACAGTAAAAGTATGTGGTAAAGGTCAGAAGCAATCAAAATTACCCTGGGAGCATGGTTGCTCAGTTTAGCAAATAAGAATACAAGACACTCAGTTTTTCTTAAATGTGTACGTACGTCTCTGTCTCATACATCATTTGGGACATACTTACACTAAAAAAGTTTTGTTGTTCATCTGAAGTTCAATTTTAATTGGGCTTCCTGAATTTTATTGGATGACTAGAACTAGGAAACACTCTTAGAAATCAGCCACAGGAAGTACTTGCCTGCATTTGATAGCTGTGTTGTTTCCAAACCTGCCTACCTGTGAATACTGTATTAAAAAAAAGGGACAGGGTCCAAAAGGGATCAAGTTTAATGCTAGCATTTTGTGTCCTCTAGGACTTATTGTGATTACTACTGTATGGAATGCAGCACAGGTCACCAGGATTATTTTAATTCCAGTTCTAAGATACATACTTTTTCCTATTTTTACATCTCTGAAATGACAACATATTCTAGAACCAACACTGTGCCATAACGTGATTGGCAGCATTTTTCTTTCTTAATAATACATAAAATAACAGCACTCCTGTTGGCTGACAGTGTCTGGGATTCAATGCACTAGAGTTCTCCATTTCTCCTCCCTGCATCAAGTCATAAAGTTAAATGTGAGTCAGCTCACTGGGAAAATGCTTAGTACCAAGGGACACACTATGTAATACATACTTGTTTCCTTCCTCCTGATGCAGAGTTGAAACTGTTCTCACAGATGGTTTGTTCTTTTAAGGAAAGGGCACACTGATGTGACCAAGTCTGCCAACACTTGGACCAAAGTCTCATTCAATAGACTGAAGTCTGTGATGGCACCTCCAAGTGAATTCTATTTCTATGCAGTTTTTAAAAATGCATCTGTAGTCATCCTCCCTTATCTATTTGAAATGATTTTTGGAGAAGGTAGTGTTAACAGGATTTCTGATTGAAGTAGTGATATGTGCCAATTTGCCTCTGTCTTTCCTTCCTCCTGTGCACCCACTGTGTTAGCACAAGGTATATGGGGTAATGATTAATTCCCAAGCAGCCTTGGCCATTGATGTTTTTATTGCTCTGTAATGGAATACAGGAGGAGGAATGATTCACAATAATTTAAATGCTTCGCAGAATTTGGAAGTAACCTATAGTAAATGTCAAAATGCCTTCAAAAGGGGGAAAACCAATTTAATATCTTCTTTAAAAAGTGAACAGCTTTATATACACTTGGGTGTTGTTATAAAATGTTTGTTATCAGTTTTATAAAACAATATATAGAACAGAGCTTATAGGTGGATGGTTCTGTTTCTCGAAAGGAAAATAATTTCATTGAATAGCGAAGTAAATCCTTAATTTTTAAAGATCAGATTCGCTGTTACTAACTTTGAACTCAACAAACATTTATGGAGCACATGATATATTCCAGGCTCTGTTCTAGGTCTTAAAGGAGAGATTTTGATAAAGAAGCCAAAAATCTTTGTCTTCTGCGGTTTTACCTCTCTTAAGGCAGGCAGGCAGATTCATTCATACATAATTTAATGAGTCAGACTGGCATAGAGTATTGGACTGGAAATTCCATCAAAGTGTTCCCGGAATATCTGGGAGAGAGGGGAAATAATTCTTTCCGGAATGAGGGTCTGGGGTTGACATACAAGTCAGAGATGTGGACTGAGCTTAAAAGATGGTGGTGAGATATTGAGAAAAGGCCTGTTGAGTAATAGCAGTAGCTTCACCAACTAATCTCAGCACTTTTTCCTGGCAAAGCCTGATATTGAGTGTAGCTACGAACCATGCAACAGGGTTGTCAAGAGAGCGGAACTTTAGTGTTGATCAGGTCTCTCAAAATGGCAACTACCTATTCAAAGCTGCAACCAGCTCTGAAACTTGAGGGAAAGTATTCCTCTTCAGTTGTCTTTCAGGTTTTCTGAGGGATCAAGAACAAAGTCTCAGTGGGTCCTTAAGGAGGCACTGACATGACTTCTAATGGAAGACGTTGCTAGATTCTGAAGGGATCATGTTATATAGATCACATTTATCTTACGGCAGGTCATCTCAAGTCTCCTTTATTTAACACAGTTTTCAAACTGAGTCAGTTTGAAAACTGTGTTAAATAAAACAATGTGGGAAATGCCCTGGAGGGAGAACAGAGGTAGGAGAAGGTGGCTGAAGCTTGGACCTCTTTTAGCACTCAAGGGTGGCGGCTTCTACTGGACTACACTACAGAAGTCTTCAGAATGTTTATTTGATTTTCAAGCATTGGTTAAAAAAAAAAGAGTTCACAATCACTCTGAGGAAAAACAGTATAATGATTTGCAGAGATGGTAGAAGAGGTTTTAATGGACAGCCTCTTTGCTGAGAAGACACTGGAAGTGTCAATAATGAGGAGTCAGTTAAATGATGCCAGGAGGGAGAGTATTTCCAGCAAAAGGAACAGAAAGTAGAGCACTTCAAGGAAACTTGGTGGTTGAGCAACTGGGTGGGATGGCAGGTGTCCTGTAGCATGTAGATGTGACTAAGGAGCCTAGGTTTGAGTTTTAATACCATGAAAAGATATGAGAGAGTTAAGAGCAGGAAAGTCAAAGGGCTGTAGTAATTTCATAAAGAATGTTATGACTGAAAAATGAATTAAATGGGGAGATGCTACTGCAGCCATGAGACAAGAAATGATGGGAGCTCAGCTGCCCCATTCACTAGTGTAGTGGCTGGTTAGTGAGAAGGGCCTGGTTCTTCCCTGTGGATGGGGCTGATCTGAACTAGTGCAAACATCAGAAGCTGTTTAGGACCATTCTAATGGGCTCTGAGTTCTAGTTCATGGTTTCAGTGCTTTTTCACTTCACTTTCACTTTTTTCACTCTTTCCCTCCCCCGCTTCACTTCCATGTTTTGCCAGACACTGAGCATCCTATTTCTATGTGCTAGACAGAGCTGTCCATATAAACACCCACTTTGAACTTTTTTGTTGGGGGGGGAGGGAGGATTGAATCCAGGGTCTCAACCACTGAACCACATTACCAGCTCTTTCTTGTATTTTATTTAGAGACAGGGTCTCACTAAGTTGCTGAGGCTGGTTTTGAACTTGCAACCCTCTTGCCTAAGTCCCCCGAGCTGCTGGGATGACAGGTGTGCACCACCATGCCCAACTTGCACTTTTCTGATCAAATCACCTCTCACTTTAAATCTGAGCCAGAAAATGGTCTTGCTACCAAACCTCCAGCTGTCACTTCTTAGAATTCTTGGGTTCTTAGAGGTGTTCATTGCCTTCCTCATTATATTTCATGTGAGAGATCTTATGAGCTAGAGCCTTGGATTAAACACTGAGTCCTCTAGATGCAAACAGGTTACCTCTGGGTCTCTGCACTGTGAAAGTTCCAGTGCCCAGTTATTTGCACATTTTATAGAAAAATTCAGATAATCAACAGAGTATTCATCATGTTATTAGTTGCCAAAGCTTTGACTTAAGTATAACTTGCTGCCTACGGGGCCAAAATGCTGAAATAAGCTTTTATATTAATTAGTAGCATCCCACTTTCAAGGAGTATAGAGTGTTGATGTTTAAGAATTTGTAACCCCCCCAAAGTATTTATCAATGAGAAAATCACAGCACTGGAAAATAAATATTCCAAACCGCAATACTATAACAGACCCCAATTGCTTCTCCAATTAAACATTAAACTATCACATTGTCAAGCTGATCACAAAGCAGCAAATGAGACTCTGCCAGCCTCACAATTTGGACCAGAAAGCACTGAACTGTGAATGACCTCAGAGCATCCCACACACCCCTTAAACGTGTGCAAACCAGAATGGGCATCTCAAGTTTGCTGGAGTATACACCTGACATAAAAAAAAATCACTTTAATTGATTGAACATTAAAGTTCATCGTTTTCTACAGCAAGCTTGTTAGAAGCAGTTCAGCAAAGAGCAACTATAGCCCCTGGTTCTGAGCAGAGTTGATTTCAATTAAAAAATACCAAAGGAGTCACTTCCTCTCAGGGAAGCAATCAGTGAGACTATCTCAAAAAATCACCCCAGACAGAGCCTCCTAGACCTGCCATATTGCTTCCTGGCTAGCCACCAATCAGAACGTTCTTATAACAAGGCATCAGTTGAGGAACCAGATTCCAGGCCTGGAGTACACAAGTCAATATGGGATCCATGGCATCTGAGAATCATCAATATGGACTGACTGAAGTGTAGACTTATTCTCAGGATGCCCATTGCTAAAATTTTCAGCTTACCCTACTAGTGAGCCTCATGTTTGTAAAGGATGTAACTAATCTTGCCTAACAGATGGACTTGGCATTTCCAATGAAAATTATAGCAATAGCCTGACTACTTACCCAGCAGATTTTTGCTCTTCAAGTAATAACAAGCCCTCAAAATCTCTAATTTGGTAAAAGTCTTCCTATCTAGCTCCCATATTTATGATAGAAATGACTAAACCCCAGTAACATTCATCTTTGTGTCCTCATGGCTTACCAGGTCTGACCCTATTGGGTTTTACAGAAGCATTTGTTGAACATGTTGCAAAATTGCTTTTTTCCTTACCACCGGACTTGCTCTTCAAGTTTGTTCCCCATTTCCTAGAACTCCAATCACTCACCCAATATCACGTGGCTAATTTGGAGCAGCGTTTGTTTCTATTAAACATAGTGTGCCGTCTTTTCGTGCACCCCTGGATCTACTCCCTCCATGCTTGGGAACTTTGGATGAACGTTTTTTAAGACATAGGTGGTGAAGTAACCTAGAAAAGCAAAGTTGCAAAAGGAAATTGACCCCTCAGCTGGGGTACCTTATTTGCAGGAAAAATTGCATTTTAGGACAGGTCTAAGTAAATAATTGGTGATCACCAGCACTCCGCCACAGGCTCCATCATATCTGAGCTCTACTGGTTTTTCAGTGGGTGGGAAATTGGTGAAGCCACAGAGACTAGAAATTTTTACCATTTTGATGTCCTCAGGCCTCCTGTTTCTAAGAACATGCTCACCGAGAAATGAAATGAAACTCCTTCTGAAAGCGAGGTTTGTGATGGAGCAAACTTCAGAGAAGGAAGCATTTATTCAAAAAGCAATTTCCTTGGCCAGTCATGTTCAGTAAGCCTTTTCCCCCTGTGTTTCAGATATTGGTGTTTGAGCAAGAGTGTTCTCCTTTAATCCCAGAGTGATGTCAACCTGCAGTACTAGGAATGGGGAAGAGGCATAGGGCCAATTTCTGCTTTCCTTTGAATGTCCTGAACATTTTGTTTCATATTGGCTTCTGCTACACATGGCTTCTCTTTTCAAAGAAGAGCCTCTGAAAGCACACTCCAAACAAGATAACTCTCCACTACATTTCAGGAAGCTAAGCAAACGTACAGCCAAGCACACAACTCATAATGCACGACTTCAGAATCCTTCTTAACACAATAGTCCAGGCAGCATCAAGTAGATTCTCAAAATGAGACCCCCTTGGAAAAGTTGACCTAGCTGGGAGCTTTGCACATTCCAGGTCCCCAAGCAGTTGAGGCTCTTTTGTCTACAGAACTGACTTAATTATTCAATAATTATCTCTATGCCTAGCACATTGTAGTCCACAGTGCAGTGATAAGCAGGCTGGACAACACTTAGTGCCCTTGAGAGTCATACTTTCTAGGAGAGAAGGCAGGCAATTTCCAAGTACAGTTTTCCCTTGGCACGTGAGGAGGATTGGTTCCAGGATACCAAAATGCACACAGATGCTCAAGTTTCTTATGTAAGATGGTGTAGTATATGTACATAATCTATGCATACTTTCTATATACTTTAAATAATCCCTAGATTATTTATAATAACAACGTAGTGTTTAGGGAATAATCTGTTGCATGCTGTATTTTCCAGTCCATGGTTGGTTGGATGTGGAAACTAGAGATACCAGAGGCAAGACAGTATGGTCTGGGAAGACTGCTCTCAGGAGCCAACACATGCAAATACCTGAAGAAGGATGGCGGCATTGCATCTTTTATGCACAGGATAAAAGTGAGGACTTAGGACATTCCCAGAGAGAGGTGGAAGAAGAGGCAGAGAAATGGGCAAATCTCTCCCACTTCAGCACAAGAGGCTTAAGTGATAGCAGAGAAGGCTGAATGATTTATTCAGTCACATCCCTCTTATTAAGTACCTCCTTTGTGCTGGGCTCAGTAGGAGTCATCAGGTAAGGATGTCACAGTCCAGGACTCAGTATCACCTATAAACATTGCGTGGCTATGTTTTCTTACTGGACCTCTCACTCGCCGTAACATCAGGTCTTGCTAATAAAAAACTCTACACAGAAATGTTGGTGGCCTACAAGCTTTTTGCACAAGTGGTGGCCAACTGCAGGGAAGATGGAGCGGACCTGGCCAACATCTTCCTGCATGTTCTCCATATGTCAGACAGAGGTAAAAAAAAGTTCTGCTGGCAAATGAAAAATGACTAAATGGAAATCCATATTCCAAGGGTACTCACCACGCTGCTGGCCTGCTCATGATTCCTTCTTCCTACAAGAACATCGTTCTGCCTCTGGTTACAAAACCCTCTGGAGCTGCTTCTCACCTACTGGGAGTGGCATAGCCTCTGCTGCCTACAAATTGAATAATTTCTCATGGAGCTATTCCAATGCCCTTCACAGAACCTGGCACGGACAAATTAGGAAAACTTTCCCAAATGCCTCACCCTGGTCCATTTTAAAACCTTCCTTAAAGAAAACATGAGAACCTTTGAATGCAGCTGAAACACTAAACTTATCATCCATGACAACGGACCTTTGTCACAGAGGATTTCAAATGTTGTTTCCCTCCCCCCCCCCCACATCAGAATACTTGAAAGGGACTGAGTTCTCCTTGTTATGGGTTCAACTATTCATAATTGTTCATAATCCTGAAATGAGCATAGGCAACAGAGCAAACTGCACACAAAAACACAACTTTTCTACTGTGAAAAATTAAAATGCAATGCCAGAGTTATTTTGAAGTATCAGGCTAGGAAAGAGAGACCCTCACCTTTCTCAGTTTCCTACTGTGCATCTCTACTACAGAGATACTCAACAGACACTGGAAAAGGAGCCAAGTCTAGGAGATAAATAGATATAGCTTTATTTTAAAAAGTTACAATTTTTGCTATTCCCAATAAGCTTAAAATATTGTTGTGAGTGACAACTTCATGAATGAAAAACATAAAATCTTTTAAGAGTCCTAATCTTTTAATTAATCTTGCCTTAGATCTGCTCAAATGCTTAAAGGAGTTTGGTTAACTGGTTTCTAAGAGAAAAAAAACATAAAAATGCTTTGTAATAACTTTTTTTTCACAATTTCAGGGCCCAGAAACAAGTATTTGAAGAATGTTAGTCCTAGAATCAGAGTCTGACACAGATCTTGAAGTTCTCCAGTCCAAACAGCCATGTGACATTTATATCCTCCCCCAACTTCTACCCATAAGTCCTAGCTCCAACCCTTATTTTTACATGAACTTACTCTTGTGCTATGTGACACTATCACTTTTAGCTGGTGGTAAATTTGAGGTCTATCTAGCAATATTGTAGGCTAGAGAAAACAGGGGCCCTCAAGATTGCTTGGGCATTACTGGTAGGAGGTTACAATTGGAGCAATTTCTTTGAAAAATAGTTTGGCATCACACCCTAAAGTCGATATTTATAATATCCCATGATCCATCAATAGAACTTTCAGGTAGGTACCTGAAAGAAGTTCTTGCACATGTACAAGAAGATATGTAGAAAATGCTCCATTCAGTTCTCATTACAAGAGAGAGAACCTAGAAATCATCACCATCCTAACAAAGTAAACTGTGACATATTCACACAATGAAATGTATATAGCAAGTAAAACAAATATATGGTAGTGACACATGGCCCATGATACTGCTATTTAACAACCTATACTACTTCCCAAAGACAAGAGGCAGCATGGTATTTTTTTTTATAATATTAAAGAACAACTCAAAAATATATTTACAGAGGTGCCTAAAATTATACAAAACAGAGAAAAGCAGTGGTGAACACAGGCTACACTTCATGGAGAGAGGCAGAAAAGGGATTGATTGTGGGGGGCTATCACGTACTTTGTTGTAGGACATAACCACACTCATAGCTTTGATTTTTGGTGAGGGTTTTGCAGATACTTACTAACAAAACTACTGAAAAGCAGATTATGAAGGGGAACAGAATTGACCACCTTTTGGTCCACATCTCAGATTTACAAAGTAGGGTCATTGCAATTTCCCTTGTGAGGGAAATCCCGAATTACAGCAGAGTAGCACTCACTACGTAAAAGTGCTAAGTTATTAATTGGGTTCCAGATGTCTAAAACTGATGTATCCCCTCACTGAATCCCCCCCTAGGATCTATTTTGGATATAACACTTCACACAGAATGCTGTTCTTAATTAAAACTGCTCTGCTTTAAAAGCTGTATGCCTGTGAGATAGTCATCCACCCGTTCTCCTTTACATAAATTTGCTCTTATGTCTTATTTCCAAAGCAGAGTAATACTTGCCTAGATTTTAATAAATATGCCTGCACTGGTAATGTAAATTTCACATGCTTTCCACAATTCACAATCTCATTGAGTCCTTTTGTTGATGTTGATTCCCACACCAAGAATGACTTTGGAGGGTTAGTCAGCTCTGTTTCTACTACCTACCATCAGGGCAACGAACAGGGCACTGATTGCTATTTACATATAATATTGGAAAAACTAATTAAAGAGGGAAAGGAGCAAGATAGCTTGAACATTAATTTCTAATTCTGGCCATCACTGACTCCATTTCATTGACATTAGGCTGAAGCCTCGTGGCCAACTTATTTGTCCAAAATCTGCAAGTGTTCCTCATTGGTTATCAGACTGTATCTACCAGATGCCAAAATTTAAAATTTTTTAAATTGGGCAAACTGATTTTTTGGCATCCCAGAGGCAAAATAACCCACTGATTGATGGTACTTCCACTTTGCAAATGGTTATTTGGGCCTTGGGTGGGGAGACAACTCGTCTACTTATAAAGGGAGTCAGACTCAGGATTTAATCCTTCAGCCAAAAGGCAGCTCAATCACAAGGAATAATATTGCTCTATGAAAAATGGCTGCTGTCCCTGGCTGAAGGAGAGAGATCCTCAGTTCAGTGCTTGGTACTGTTCTGCTCTCAGAAAGTGGCTATGGAAGGATGGGAGCCACACATAGTGATGGCATGATTGTGTTGTCCCTGAATTACTCCAGTTGTTATGAATGGAGCTCCGTGGCGTGCTTGCTTTCTGTCTGGTACTATGCTAAGTACCAAGGTACAAAGCACTGGTAAAAGATGATCTCATTTCATCCTTAACATACCCCATGGTGCTGTCATCGTTTCCAGGTGAGGAACTCAAGGCTCAGAGATATGATCTTATACCCAGTTTGTGACAGGGACCCCACTTCTGAATATTTGCTAAGGAATAAAGGGGTGAATCAAGGTATCTAAATCAAAGCACTTTTGCATATAGAATCTCCAAAACCAACTTTAGAGTAGGCAGAACATTGTTATACAGAAGAGGAAATAAAGGGAGAGTTAGTGAACTGCCTGAGGCTTCTGCAGTTTTGCACTAAAAGCATCGATATGTTTTTCTACTCAAAAGGACCCTCAATTAAATATAATAGGGGTGGCCTGCATCTACTTTCTGAATTGAAGTATCCAAACTGAAAAAGGATATATTGGGGTTCTCTTATTTAAAAGGCAGAAATTGAATTTCAGGAGGTAGACCAGGGCAGTTTCAAATCAGGCTCCTAATCCTTAATATCTAAATGCTCTCGTCCCGAGTTATTGTCCTTGACATACTTTCTTAATACAATAGACCCCTCAACCCATCTCCATTTCAGTAGGAACAGTTCTTTTAAAAGCCCACCTTGCCTTTTACCACACAGTTCTCTCATGGAACACATTTCTTCCTCTGATCCACAGGGTAATGGTGGGGAGGGGGCCCTTCTAGGTGGTTCCATTTCAGGACCTTTATTGTTAGATGAATTAGAAAGCACTATCTTCCTCACTGAATTCCAGTTGCCACATGGGGGGGCAAAACCATGTGTAATGGTGATAGTCTTTCTTTGACCTTCAAAGCATCAATGCCATATGGTTTGATGGAATTCCTCAACAATGACCTTATAAAACCAGATCTAGGCACACAGGGAGTGCTTATTTAAAAATGGTTGACTCATTTCTTACCCAAGTGAACCAACCGTAATAAATATTCAGAAGGATGATATTGTTCTATCATCCTCAGTCCTGCAATAAGGTTTTCCAAACTGTGTGCTTTAATTGGAAGACTATAACAGAGACTTACACTGTCAAAGAAATAGTAAGATTTCTGTGTCCCTCTCATGAATTTTGAAATTTTAATGATGCCTGTGTAATCAAACTTTTATGGTACAATAAAGTTCTGAAGAATCTGAGAGCCAAACCTTGAGAACCCCCAGTCCTTGGATCCCCAAAAGCAATAGACTTCCCTCTTTTAAGGATAGATGAAGAGAAAATCGCACAGCAAGCAGAGTATGTTTGTGCTTGCTAATTAATGAAAATTTAGTTGTTTTGGAAACTGGAAAATCAGCAAAGGAAGTGACCTCTAGTTGTTCCACAGCTATTCATTGTTTGAGGGGAAGGCTCGATAGAAAATAGGGTTTGCTGTGTGCTTCAGGTGTTCTGTCACTTATCAGTCAGGGAGAACCCATGGCCAATCCCCACTCTGAGCTGGCCCTGCAGTGACACCACATGCCTTCCACTGGGTAAGGTGGGCATCTGTACCCTACCCCAGACTTGGCATGACACCCACTGGCTCCTCCAAGTTTCCTCTCATTGTGTGCAATCTTGTATTGGGTTCTTAATTGTACATGTGCACAGGCTGTGTCAAATGGAGTTCCCTTCGCCTCTGCTCACTGTGTATTACATTTTTTAATCAGTATATATAATTACTTACCACAAGCTGCCAGGCCAGATTTTCTAAGCATTAGTCTAATTAACTTAAGCTAGATAATTATGTTTCAGATACCATAGCAGTACACATGGAATGTGCAGATTTTGCCGAAAGCTTAGTTGATTCCAATAACATGTTTCTTTCAGACAGTGGGTTAGTTTTGATGTTTTTTTTAAATATGGCCATCAGATAATCATTTTATTTATAAAATTGTCCCTGAAATAAAATCATTCTGCTATTTAAAATAGCTTCTCAAATGATTAACACACATTGGACTGAAATAGTAGGTTGCTATGTTATTTTTACATATATAAGCAACACCTCAAACTAGAGGAGAAATCAATGCATAGAAGACATCCAAAGGACACAATCTTCCTTGTTTTGATGGTCTTTACCCTGATGAAAAATGAGAGAGAGACAAATGGAAAGAACTCAAAAGAAAGATCAGTTCCTGGTTGAACTGAGCCCTGAGAAATTCTCACAGTAACTAACTTACCCAGGGCTTACTGTGTGTCCAGCACCATGTTAACTCTTGTTTGTAGGACATTTCATCTAATCATCCTACCAGCCCTATGTGCAGGTTTGTATTATGGGATGAACTGAGCCCTCCCAAAATCTATGTTGAAGCTCTAATAATCCCTGGCACCTCAGAGTATAACCTTTCTTAGATACATGATCTTTACAAGGGTCATCATTGTGGGTTCTAATCTAATAACACCAGTATCCTCAAATAAAGGGCCAATTTGCTCACCAGTGGAAAATGAAGGCAGGGATTGGGATGATGGATCTATAAGCTAAGCAACACCAAAGACTGCCTGAAAACCACCAACAGCAAGGTGAGAGACACAGAATAAATTCTCCCTAAGAACCAATATCACCGCCATCTTGATCTCAGAGGCCTACCTTCCAGAACTGAGAGACAATGAATGTACTTTGTTTCAGCTCCCCGAAACTTGATTACAGTATGGTTAACCCTGTTCTCCATTTCATATATTCCTCAGAACAATACAGCTATGCAATTGTTTCCAAGGTCATTCAGCTGTTGGATGTGGCAGGACTGGAGTCCACAACCAAGACTTTTTGAGTCCCAATCTTATGCCCCTGACTTCACCCACACTCAGCACAAGAAGGCTGAAAAAATCAATATAAAAAAGACAAACCTAAGGAATAGCCAAAACTCCATAGTCCTTTAGTGATTCTAAGAGTCAGACTTGGCAGTGCCCGTTTCCATATTTTCATGAAACTTCTGGAAATAGCTGCTGCTTAGATCTTGAGGGCGACATGGACTTTACCTTTGGGAATGTGAGGGCAGCAGTGTTATCTTCCTACCTTGGACATAAGGGAATACTGAGCCAAAATGTCACTGGCCAGTTTAAAAAAGCCAGAGGGGGTAGTAATAAACAACAGATCAAGACTCAATGGATAAAACTGCAGAAGAAAGAACTGCCAGGTTTGCCCAAGATGTGGGAAGAGAGAAAACCTTGGCCCAGGAGAAGCATGTGAATGATAAGAAAAAAAAAAAAAAATTCTCCAAGAACATCTAGTGGCATGGATCTAGTAAGAAGCTTAATACCAATACAAGGGAGGAAACTCACATTCCTGCCCATCTACTACATCTGGGATGTGTCTGACAGTAAAAATGTTGGGGCGGGGGGACATGAAGTTAAGAGAATGATTCCATAAAGTAGGCTCACTGTGCTGATTTCCACATGCTTTCCTTTTCCCAGAAGCAATTTACCTGCAACCCTGCCTGGCCTAAGTGGACAAGATATGTAACATTCCTCAGCAGGAGAAATGCAAGCCTGAGTTGATGGGAGGAATCCAGAAGACTTTAGTGACCAGATCCTAAAACTCAAGGATAATTCTTCCTAACAATAAAAGCTATAAAAATGCATGATTAAGATTCCAAGATGTCGGAATAGAGGAGATCCTGTTTCTGGCTGCTCTGTGCCTTGAACCCAAGAGAGCAGATAGGCAGCTACTCCACAAGTCTCTCTTAGACAGACTACAACATCTCAGAGAGTGTGAGAAGACCCCTATACAGCAGATTTCTGCAGAAATCACAACCTCTGCATCCAAGTAAGACTCGGAACCCAAAGCCCACAGAGTTCTAGCTCACCCACAGCTCAGCAGAATCAGCACTTCTGCAGAACTCCAGACTGCCCTCCCCTCCCATGCAGCTCAGTCGGCCATCACCACTCACACCCTGGTGCGGAAGCAGTCCTACTCCATCTTGGAAAACCTTTCTTGCCATCTTTTTGGTGGGCATGGCTATCAGATCTCCATTTGAGCAAGTACCTGGTTTCCAACTCCCCCTGCCCCAACACAAAAACAGCTCTCAGTTGGACAGGAGTGCAGTGTGAGCCTGTGGGTGAGAGGTCCTGCAGTTGGAATCTGATAAGTAAGAGAGGGGAGGGGTCTAAAGTTTGGAGCATAACAGAGAGACCAGGATCTGGGAAATCTCCAGGCAAGAGTGGGAGACAATACGGGGCTCAAGTCAGGCGAGTGGTCACAAAATAAAAGATCCATGTGGTGCAACTTCCCTGCTAGGACTGGTGGGCGGCATTCCCTGCTTCCAGGCACTCCACACCAGGTCCAGTCTTCTCACCTTGGTTACCTACACCAGCTGAAAACAGACAAACCCACCTACTGGATGAGAAGAGAAACAGATCTCTAAGAGTATTTTTCTTTTCTTCTTCTTCCCCCCTTCTATCCTCTGGCCCTCACATCCCCAACATATGTGAAAACAAGAACTTTGCATGAAATAGGACTTTGTGGACTAAGTCACCTGAATAATATGGAGGAATTGTATAAGCCCCTTTCTTTCCCCCCTCTAAATTTTACATCCTGTATTTTTCATGTGTGTGTGTGTTTTATGTATTATACTGTCTTCCCACGAACTGGTCTACACCTCTGCAACTAACCCTCTTCATTAGATTTCTCCTTCACATTTCCTAAGATATATTAACCCTATACCCTCAGCATATGGTCCTGACTCCCAGTTCATCATCCACCACCAGAAACTGCAAACCTTTTTATGAAACTATATTTTAAATAATAAGTGAATCCAACATTTCTGGACATTGAAACTAAACTGTAAATGTCTTAATAATAACAATTTGCTCATAAGTGATATATTGTTGACATTTGGATCTGTTAACATTGTCCTTCCCCACAAAGGAGAGATCTTGGTGGCATGGCTATCAGATCGGATAGGGTAAAAACAATAACACACCAGATCCACAGAGCTGGGGAAGAAGGTACCACGAACAAATACAGGCAGTGAAAGATCACTTCGACAGTGAGCTACATAAACAATCCAAGAAGCAAAAGATCACCTCAGAAGAGAGAGAGAGTTTCAAAAAACAATAAATCAAATTAAAAACTCAAATGAAAGTATCAGCAACAGAGTAGATCACACAGTGAAAATGATAAAAAAAAAAAAAAAAAACATGGGCAGAACATTCAAGAAATATGGGATAGAGGAAGGCATAGAGGTCCAAACCAAAGGAATGAACAATCTACTCAATGAAATAATATCAGAAAACTTTCCAAATTCAAGAAGCCTACAGGACACCGAACGTATAAAATCACAACAGATCCACACCAAGGCTTGTTATAATGTAAATGCCCAACATACAGAATAAGGAGAGGATTTTAAAAGCCACCAGAGAAAGGAATCCGATTACATATAGGGGAAAAACAATTAGGATAACGACAGATTTTTTTAACACAGACCCTGAAACAACATATATCAAGCTCTGAAGATAATGAGTATCAACCAAGAATCTTGTATCCAGCAAAATTAAACTTTACATTTGAACATGAAATAAAAACTTTCCACAATAAACAAAAGTTAAAAGAATTTATAGCACTACAAACATCCTTGGCAAAATATTTCATAAAGAGGAAATGAAAATCGGCAGAGGGAGGTAGTACACTAAAGGGAAAACTAATTCAAGTAAAATAAACAAATATGGCTGGAAATACAAACCATGTCTCATTAGTAACCCTAAATGTTAATGGCTTAAACTCACAAATCAAAAGACCCAACAATATGCTGCCTCCAGGAGACACATCGGATAGGAAAAGACATACAACAGACTGAAGGTGAAAGGTTGGGGAAAAATAATACCACTCACATGGACTGTGGAAGCAAGCAGGGGTTTCCATACTCATATCAAATAGGGATAAAGATGAACATCACATACTGTTCAAGGGAACTATATACCAACAAGATGTAACAATCATAAATACATATGCCTCAAACAAACTCTTCTCAAGTTCAAGAGTCAATTGATCACAACCCAATAATCTTGGGTGAAAACACCTCTCTGACCACTGTATAGATCTTCCAAACAAAAGTTTATAGAACTCAATAACTTAGACTTAACTGACATATATAGAATATTTGAACCTGCATCAAGTGGATACACTTTCTTCTCAGCGGAACATGGATCCTTCTTTAAAACAGACCATATAGTATGCCACAAAGCAACTCTTAGCAAATACATGGTAGCATCTCTACTTTTTTGTATTTTATGAGATCATAATGGAATGAAATTGGGAAATAAACAACAAAAAAAATTTTCTCCATCACCTGGAGACTAAACAATACACTACTAAATGAATAATGGGTCACAGAAGACATCAAGGAGGATATTTAAAAATTCCTAGCAGTAAATGAGAACATGGACACTATAAAAGCAGTACTAAGAGAAAAATTCATTGCACAGAGTTCATTCCTTAAAACAAGAAAAAGTCAACAAATAAATGACCTCACACTACATATCAAAGCCCTAGAAAAAGAGCAACAAACCAGCAGCAAACGCCAAGAAATAATTAAAATTCGAGCTGAAATCAATGAAATCGAAACAAAAGAAACAATTGACATACCCTATGCTAATGAAGAGAAGGAGAGAGAGAACTCAAAATTACCAGCATTCATAATGAAAAAGGTAATATCACAACAGACCCTACAGAAATACAGAGTATAATTAGAAGTTATTTTGAAATCTTATACTCGAATAAAATAGAAGACATTGAAGGCATCAACGAATTTCTTAAGTCTTATGATTTGCCCAGATTGAGTCAGGAAGATATACACAATTTAAACAGACAAATATCAAGTGAGGAAATAGAAGCCATCAAAAGCTTACCAACCAAGAAAAGCCCAGGACCAGATGGATATACAACCGAGTTCTACAAGATCTTTAAAGAAGGACTAATACCAATACTCTTCAATTTATTTCAGGAAATAGAAAAAGAGGCAATAATTCCAAACTCATTCTGAGGCCAGTATTACCCTGATCCCCAAACTAGGCAAAGACTCATTGAAGAAAGAGAACTTTAGACAAATATCTCTAATGAACATAGATGCAAAAATTCTCAATAAAATTCTGGCAAATTGAATACAAAAATGTATCAAAGAGATTGTGCACCATGGTCAAGTGGGATTCATTCCGGGGATGAAAGGTTGGTTCAACATACGGGAATCAATAAATGTAATTCATCAATCAATAGACTTAAAGATGAGAATTTGATCATCTCAATAGACACAGAAAAAGATTTGACAAAATACAGCACCCATTTATGTTCAAAACACTAGGAAAACTAGGGGTAACAGGAACATATCTCAACATCATAAAGGCTATCTACGTGAAGCCTCAGGCCAACATCATTCTAAACGGAGAAAAAAATGAAGCATTCTCTCTAAATCTGGCACAAGACAGGATTGCCCTCGTTTACCACTTCTATTCAACATAGTTCTTGAAACACTGGCCAGAGCAATTAGACAAAAGAAATCAAAGGGATATGTATAGGAAAAGAAGAACTTAAATTAGCACTATTTGCTGATGATATGATTCTGTACCTAGAAGAAAAAAACTTCATCAGAAAACTTCTAGAACTAGTAAATAAATTGAGCAAAGTAGCAGGATATAAAATCAACACTCATAAATCAAAGGCATTTTTGTATATCAGTGACAAATCCTCTGAGAAGGAAGTGAGGAAAACTACCCCATTCACAATAACCTCCAAAAAAAAAAAAAAGATACTTGGGAATCAACGGAAGAGATGAAATATCTATCCAGTGAAAATTACAGAACTCTAAAGAGAGAAATAAAGAAGACCTTAGAAGATGGAAAGATCTACCTTGCTCTTGGATAGGCAAGATTAATATTATCAAAATGAACATACTACCAAAAGCACTATACAGATTTAATACAATTTTGATCAAAATCCCAATGGCATTCCTCATAGAAACAGAAAAAAACAGTCATGAAATTCATTTGGAAAAATAAGAGACCCAGAATAGCTAAATCAATCCTTAGCAAGAAGAGTGAAGCAGGTGGCATTATTATACCAGACCTTAAACTATACTACAGAGCAAAGTAACAAAAACAGCATGATATTGGCACCCAAATAGACTGGTATACCAATGGTACAGAATAGAGGACACAGAGACTAACCCACAAAATTACAATTATCTTGTATTACACAAAGGAACCAAAAACACGTGCTGGGAAAACTGGAAATCCATATGTAACAAAATGAAATTAACCCTTTATCTCTCACTATGCACAAAACTTAACTCAAAATGGATCAAGGACCTAGGAATTAAACCAGAGATTCTGTGTCTAATAGAAGAAAAAGTAGGCCCTAATCTTCATCATGTGGGATTAGGCCCCAACTTCCTTAATAAGATTCCTATAGTACAAGAATTAAAACCATAAGTCAATAAATGGGATGGAATCAAACTAAAAAGTTTCTTCTCAGCAAAAGAAATAATCTGTGAGGTGAACAGAGAGCCCAAATCCTGGGAGCAAATTTTACCCCCCACAGATAGAGCACTAATCTGTAGGGTATATAAAGAACTCAAAAAGCTAATCACCAAAACACAAATAACCCAATCAACAAATGGGGCAAGGACCTGAACAGACACTTGTCAGAAGAGGATATACAATCAATCAACAAATATATGAAAAAATGCTCATCAACTCTAGCAATCAGAAAATGCAAATCAAAACTAGTCTAAGATATCATCTCACTCCAGTCAGAATGGCAGCTAACAAGAAGACAACAATAAGTGTTGGCGAGGATGTGGGGGAAAAAGGTATACTCATACATTGCTGGTGGGACTGCAAATTGGTACAGCCAATATGGAAAGCAGTATAGAGATTCCTTGGAAATCTGGAAATGGAACCACCATTTGACCCAGCTATCCCTCTCCTTTGACTATACCCAAAGGACTTAAAAACAGCATACTACAGGGACACAGCCACATCCATGTTTATAGCAGCATAATTCATAATAACTAAACTGGAGTCAACCTAGATGCCCTTCAGTGGATAAAAAAAAATGTGGCATGTATACACAATGGAATTTTACTCAGAGAATAAAATCATGGCATTTGCAGGTAAATAGATGGAGTTAGAGAAGATAATGCTAAGTCAAGTTAGCCAATCCCCAAAAAACAAATATTGAATGTTTTCTCTGAGATAAGGAGGCTTACTCATAGTGGGGTAGGAAGGGGGAGCATGGGAGGATTAGGTGAATTCTAGATAGGAAAGAGAAGGGGCAGGGGATTAGCAAGGACAGTGGAATGTGATGGACATCATTATCCAAAGTACATGTCTGAAGACTCGAATTGGGTGTCAACATACTTTTTATACAAACAGAGATATGAAAAATTGTGGTATATATGTGTAATAAGAATTGTAATGCAAAAAAGTACATGTATAAAGGCATGAATTGGCATGAACACACTCTGTATACAAAGATATGAAAAATTGTGCTTCATATGTGTAATGTATTCTGCTGTCGTGAATTTAAAAAAAAATCAATTAAAAAAGAATCCAATTAGAACCAACCAGTCAGCATGGGCCAACATGACCTAGAATCACCATGACAGTCTGATGTCACTCTGCTGTCAGTCAAGAGGTGGACCTGGGCAGGACTCTCTGGGATTCCCTATAAAACTAGAGTATAGGAGAGGCACAGGATCCCTTCTCTTCCCTGAGAGTGTCCCCTTTTCCTATCCCTTCAATAAACCCATTCCTGTTACTCCCAAGGACATATCTGCAATCTTTCTAACTTGATTGCAAGAATCAGGGTTTGAAGGGTGGGTCTTTGCTCTGCCTCAGTTTCTTGGAAGGTTCCAGCCCTGTAACAAAACCACCCAACCTCCTCAAGGGTTTGGTGAAGTACAAACCAACATCTTGATGCTTTACAGATGAGGAAATGGGGTTCTGAGCTGTAATCTAAAGGTCCACTGCTTGCTTGGTCCCACAAATCACTACTAATGCCTACACAGAAGGACAGTTCAAAGAGCAGAACCAAGGACAACAACAAGAAATTTTAAAACCTTTCTGTAGTGTCCATGTGTCTATAGGTATATGCACTAGACCACTTGTAAAACACGGATTTCACGTCATTGACAATTTTTTTTCTAATTATTTCCAAGTCCCCTAATAGCAGGTTTGTCCTTTTAGGCATGCCAGCACCTTTGAGAATCTCTTGAAAGGTATGACTCCTTTCTCTAGAAAAAATGTGTGTACACACACTTTACATGAAGTTCCTGGAAGGTTCTAGAAACTTCATCCAGAGGGTCCTCAGGTTCCCCTGGGTCACAGCTTTAAAACTGTGACCTTTAAAACCTACAAAGAATATATTTGTCTCCAAGGAACCCTGCAATTTCATGATACTACTGGAACACACTGCACAGCTGTGATCAGGACTGTCCCTCCTCCAGTCACAGGAGGAATCTTGTCTCTTGTTCACATATCTGTCCCATTGCTGTGGGTGGTTCGACTCACCTTGCTCATCAATATTGACCTCATGCATCAGTGCCCTGCATGGAGTCTGTGTAAAGTAAATATTTAGAGGACTTGGAGTCAGGACCTGGACTCGAGGTCTAGCATTCGCTGTGGGACACTCTGCTTCCCCTTCCTGAATCTCAATTTTATCACCTGTACTATTGCACTGACGTCATTCCATGGCTCTCCCCACTTTTTCTGGAGGGCTGTTGGAAGAAACTCACGCAAATAGAAGCCATTTACCTTAGTAACAGTGAAGACTGTGTGCACACAGTTTTAAACACTTGTATACATTACCTCATGTTCACAGCCATGTTGCCAGGGTGGCACTGTTTGTTTGCTTATTTAGCACAAGAAGAAGCTGAACACAGAGACCCCTGGGAGCCTGCCCAAGTAGGCACAGGACTGGGATGCAAAGACAGCCAGCTGGTGTGTGCCCATACTGGCTCTCCTGACCACTGTGTCTCTCTCTAGGCAATGCCACACAAATGACACCATTATAGCAAGAAGGCAAAAGAACCCCAGAGTCCCTCTTATCATCGGTAGAGATGGAGGATGAAAGATGCAGAAGGTTCTGGAGACAGATCATCTCAGAAGAGCTCATTATCATAACTTCAGCTGCCTCATGCCATGAGCCACCGTACCCCGGGTCTTGGTGCACTGAATGTCTGGCCCTTTGGTCTCATGCTCCCAGAAATCTTAATTTCAAATTCAATCTTTGCAGTGGCCAGAAGATTACAAAAAGGGAAGCAGCACCTTTTGCAGAGAGATGAGGGCAAGACATCCTCCAAAAGCTCATCTACCTGTGTTCAGACTTTGCTCGCTTAAAGAAACACGTGTGAGGGTTCTTCCCTTGTGGCTCACCTGCCTGTCACTGCTAAGCTCATAAGATACCACATAGTTTCCTTCTTCTTCCAACAATGCCCCTTTCTCCTGCTCTAATTTTTTGAGAGTTCCCACCTGTGAAGTTTTTAAGGGGTCCACAATTCAGCTATGTCTTGGGTGAAATTCCATATATTCTGTAAGGCCCTGTATTCATTCTCAACAAGTCAAAGTACAGACATATGCACTGGAACAGAGCAGTGCTCAGGCTGCCCAGCCCACCCAGAGGGCACAGCCCCAGTGGGTGACCCAGAAAATGAAAAAAGTGCTTATGAGAAGGAAATATGGCAAGTGACCTCTGGTGGAGGGTGTGTATAATCCCACCTGGGGGGACACAGGATACCAGAGTGTCCCAAACAGCTATATCTTCTCTACTTTGCCACAAAAATCCAAGAGACCATACAAGTTCAATGTTAAGTGCTCGCATGCTTTACCTCACTCACCACGAACATGTATGCATCCCTCTTAAAGCATTGGTCCCTTCTCATAGCCAGCCAGATCCTTCACATCCTCTAGGCCTCAACTGGAATGCAACTCCATCCTTTCAAGAAACTTCCCAGACCCTCTACATTGCCTGCCCCCTCCAGGATCATCCCACGGTATTCCTTTCCCTGGAAGCCTGCTGCCTGAAGCACTCCATCTCCAACTGCAGCCCAGAGACCACACCCACCGGGCAGCTTGTTAGGAATGGAGAGTTATAGGTCCCACCCCAGGTGATTCCTAAGCCCCTTAAAGATGTCTTGTCCAATACATTAGCCATCACCACTGGCAGACAGCCCTTAGGCACCTGAAACATTGCTAGCCCCAACTGAGAGGTATTATGTAAAACACATGACAGATTTAGAAGACAGCACAAAGAGTGTAAACTACCTCAATAATTATTTTATACTGATTAGCTGTTGAAATGATAAGGTTAGGAGTTAAATTTCATAGCACCCATCTTAAGAAAAATAAAATGTTAATGATAGATTTTATTCATGTGTCTGGGTAATACTATATTTATATCGGGTACGGCTGCTTCAAAATGCTAGTCTAATGATCAAGAATGGGAATTGGTAAACTATAGCCAATGGGTCCTATCTGGCCTTACTGCCTATTTGGGTTTTAACAAAAAAAAAAAAAATTACTGGAACAAGGTCATGGTCATTCACATGCACATGTGGCTACCTCCATGCTATAACAACAGAATCAATAGCTGCGACAGCAACTGAATGGCCTGCAGAGCCTAAAATATTTACCATCTGGTCTCATAGAAAAAGGTTTACTGATCCATAGTCCTAGGACTGGACCACTTGGCTTAAAAGGTCACATCTGTACTATTTTTCACTGTGGGAGGTTGCATAAAGCCCTGACCTGCCCCTTAATATGTGTATCTAAAAACAGAGAAGGAGAGAACTTCGCTTTCAGGGTGTTAGTTTACAAAAGCCCAAGTGAGAGGTGAAATTCTTTAAATAATGCTCTGCACATAAGAGATTCTCAAAAAATATTAGCCACCACCAGTCCGACTGCTAGCAATAATCACACATCATAATTGCACGTTTTTGCTCTGTGGTCTTTTCTCCTGATCGTCTCCCCGTCAGACTAGAAACCCTGGGAGAACAGGAACTTTTCCCATCTGTTCTAGCTGTTTAACTGAGCACAGTTTCTGGCCCACTGTTGAGATTCAGTAAATACCTGCCAATTGAATAACGTGAAGAGAAAGGAAGTCATCTGCCTAAGGCTACAAGGTTAGTAAGTAGCCAGGACTTGAATTTGGTCCAGTCTGTTCCCCAAACTCATGACCTCTCATGTCACACACCAAGTGTGTCTGGAGACCAGTAGCATAAACATCACCCAGGAGCTTGTTAGAAATGCCAGATCTTAGGCTCCATTCCACAGCTATTTTAACAAGGTCTCCAAGATATCCACAGGCATGTTGAAGTTTGGGAAGCTCTGTTCTGAGCTAACACCAACATTCTTATACACTCCATAGGTGGCATCAGTATTGCCAGTGAGCATTCTGTGTGTACCCCCTGATTCCAGAGTGATGATTTCTGTTCATCCAGATGAAGGCCCAGACCCTATTTTGAGGGTCTGTAGTAAATAGCATTGTTCTGTGTCAGATGCACCCCTTCTCCTATCGGGTTCAGACCCCTGCAGTGCCAGAGTGACCTCCCTGCCTGGAAATCGGCTCCACATTCCATAGCAGCCTGTAGTGACCAGGCCACAGGCACCAGGGAAAGGGGGACTGAAAATCCATTCATCAGTCATTTCCCACTGGGAGCCTACCCCGCCTCAACGGATTCTCCTGTGAATTTTCCACAACATTGTCCCTTTTGTGGCACTTCAGAGGATGAGGGTGTTTAAAATTAGCACAAAAATCTTAGGATGGTTTCCCATTTGTCACAGCCAGAAGTTTCAAATTGTGGTCATCAGATGAACACTTGAAATTAGAAAAAGACTGATTAGCATAATTCTTAAAGGTCTGAACTCTAAACTCACAGATGGCCTCTAAGAGGATTGATGGTGCATAAAGGAGATTAGGATAAATCTAATTAGTTAGGGGGTGTTCTCGTTTCTCAAGTCAAGTGGTGAGCGATAGAGAAGAAGTGATGGATAGACAGATGGATATAATGAAGCCCCATTAAAGTCTTTCTGATTCTCATTCTCTGTGATGGACCACATTACCCCATTAATGTTTCGGTGAGCTAACGCAGCCAAAGTTTGGTGCTGTGACCTCGAAAATGAATTTGAATTGCCTGCCCAGCTCTTTGCACATATCCGCAGGATTTAAATGAGCCTGAGAACTCTGCCTGCCTACTGAGGAGCCATCCCTGTGGCATGGGCTGGGATTCTCCCTCCCCCCAGGATACTGGGCCTTCCTCCTGGCTGATTTCTGGCAGAGTCCCACAGCTTTTCTGCTCCCACTGAGCAACAACTTGAACTTCCCATGGATTGTGCTGTGGTCTGCCCATATCCCAGGGTGCTGCGGTACACTGCTGCTGTCCTTTTCATTTGTGGTGATTGCCAGCCATAGATAAGCATCATCATGCCCTGACTAGGGGGCGTGGGAAGACAGGCCCGTGACTCATAGAGGTGTGACACATGATACAGGACATTGCACCAGCTGGATGCATAAGAACCATTAAAAAGAAATGTATAAGTGTGTTATTTATCTTAAATTCTCTCTGAAGCTTCTTAGACCTGGAGCTGTAGATCTGAGGGTCCTGTTGGTCTTTTGTATTAATCTTTCTCACTGATGAACTAGCTTTTGTAAGAAATCTCATACTTAGCCAGGTGTGGTGGTGCAGGCCTGTAGTCCCAGTGGCTTGGGAGGCTGAGGCAGGAGGATGGAAGATTTAAAGCCAGCCTCAGCAATCTGGCAAGGCCCTAAGAAACTCAGGGAGTCCCTGTCTCTAAATAAAATTCAAAAAAGGGCTGGGGATGTGGCTCAGCAGTTAAGCACCTCGAGTTCAATTCCTAGTACCAAAAAAAAAAAAAAAAAAAGGAGGAGGAGGAAGAAGAAATAATTTCATAATTTCTTGGAGCAGAATATATTGACAAAAAATAAAATAAAATAAAAATAAACCAACCCTTGAAAAGTTCCAAATGGCTAATCCATATACCAGATGGTGGACCTGCCCTTATTCTGCTGTTAAAAAGGAAGAGAATGGGGACCATTGATGAGTTATCCTGATTCCAGGTTATGTTATTTCAGCTTCCACCAGGGAAGAAAGCCACATCCAAGTTTGTAGACCTCCGTGAAACATGTGCCATTTAGTTGTTGGCGCATTTAGCTTGGCCATAAGAAAGCATTTCTAGAAAGAAGATGACATCATTGTGTACTAATCTGGGGTGATTTGGAAAACAACCACTCTGATCAGAAAAGTAAATACTGTAAAGGGAAGAGGGATGGTTGCTCTGGACAGGCCAGGTTCCAGAAAGCTGAAGCCAACAGAATCAAACCTTCATATGCATAATCCATTCCTGGGCTTTCTCCATGGCTTGCCTGTGTGTTGTTTGCCTGGTTTCCAGGGGGCCTTCAATTAGACTATTGAGCTGAGATGATTTATCCTATGTGCTACATTAGCTCCATTACCATTAACATAAATAAGTCTTTCATTATGTGACGCAGACGGAGAGGGTATGTATGACTTCCCTTCATGAAAATGTAAGCTTTTCAACACACCAGTGTCTTCTGTATATAGACTGAGTTAGACTACCCCAGTAGGCAGTAGTCACTGATACAGAACCTAAGGCCTAGATACACAGATCTGAGCATACTGGGTTACATTTGCTTATCAAGAAATCTTCAAGTCAGTGGCTGTCCCCACAGGACCTCCTTTACCTCCACTTCATGTTGACCTGAAGTGGACAACAGGGCTTGGGATCACCAGCTCAGCAAGCACAGAACACACCTGCATTCTTTAATAACTGCATAAGAAATAAGTGGTGAGTAAACTCTCATCCATGGGAGGAGAAGGATTCTGAAGTGCACAGCCACAGGGACACCTTTGTAGTGGCCATGGCAGGAGGAGCAGGAATGACCTCTGTGAAACTACTGCTGGGTGGCAGGCAGGTGACAGCCGTGAGAGCCACCTGCCTGGCAGCAGTAGCTCCTTCCCAGTCAATTCACTCCTGCCACAGAGATGGACACTCCTTACGTGTGTTCATTGCTGTCACCTGCCACCAATGAACTGTCTCATCATCCCTGAAAAGTCAGTCATTTTAATTAGTATTTTGCAAACTCTCCTATGTCCTCCAGTAGAGACATCACTACGTGTGCTGAGATCTACGGTGAGCATTCACCAAGACATCCTGTAGGTGAGTGACTTACTCAGCATGGAGCTTGACATGTAAAAGGGTCCAGTGAATGACAGTGATTGGGTATCAGTATTTCTTTGTTCTTTTTTTGGGGGGGAAGGTAGTGGAGATTGAACACAGGGGTACTCAATGACCGAGCCACTCCCCAGCCCTATTTTGGATTTTATTTAGAGACAGGGTCTGCTGACTTGCTTAACGCCTCACTAAATTGCTGAGGCTGGCTTTGAATTCAAGATCCTCCTGCCTCAGCCTCCTGAACCACTAGGATTATAGGCATACACCACCACAACCTGGCCATTTCTTTGTTTTTACGTCAGGCAAAGAAATAAAACTCCATGGGTTACAGTGACCAGGCCAAGCTACAAAATGTGTAACAATTGGAATGTGCCTCCAGTGTCTCTCATTCCTTCTCTACCTACAGTCAGGAATGAGAACAGAACCCGGGGCTCTATCTTCCTCTTTTCTGCCCTTTCTCTGGGGCTTCAGGAGTTCCAGAGGGCTATGGACTGAAGGTGTCACCTCCAAGCCCAAAGGTTAAAAACCCTAATCCTCAAATACGGTGGGGTTGCCTTTAGGAGGAATTAGGATTAGATTAGGTGGCGAGGATGCAGCCCCCATTGGGATTAGTGCTTATAAGAAGATGAAGAGATCAGACTTTCTCTCCCCGCTGTATGAGGATAGGGCATGGCCACCAGTGAACCAGGACCAGGGCCCTCACTAGACCCTGACCGTGTTGACACCCTGATCTTGGGCTTCCAGCCTCCAGAACCATGAGAAATAAATGGTTGTTGTTTGAAGCTGCCCAGTCTATGATATTCTATTATAACAGCCCAACCAAAGATGCAGAGAGACCTCAAGATGGCTATCAGTTTCTCTCTATGCACTTCAGAGAGGATGAGAACATAGGTTAAATACCTAATTTATTTTCTATGTTGGGCTTATGATATAATAATATAATTATTTGTATAATGGACTAAAATCCCTCTCTTCAGAGAAAGTCCTTGCTACACTAAACAGAGGCTGAGGTTGGTGAGGTCAAGTTTCCTCTTCCCAGGTAAAGACACTTAGGATCTGACAGGCCTTGGTGGACTCCATTCTTTGCGCTATGAGCAAGGCATGACTTGGAACATCGCTATAATGTCACTCCTGCATGGGTCCCAAGCACACAGCCAAAGGCCTTCAAAATGTATAGGCATCCATGGCAAATGAGAGCACTGCTAGGTGCATGACTAATGAGCCATAAAGGCTGTGGCACCTGACGGGAGGGATGAGGCCTCTCAGAAAGGTAAGTCCAGGGCGATTCTGAGCTGAACGTAACCCTCGGCCTGCTTAGCTGTGCTACTTGGTTCATAAACCGGGGATTAAGTCAATTTTCATCTCAGCTTTTTATTTCACCTTTAAGCAACCCCTAAAGGTTTCCAGAAGAATTTTGTTTGACCTTTAGCTAAAGTTCAACCTCCACCAAGTTGCGAATTTTAGATGTTCCCTGGGTGATCACTTAAGACAGATTTCACTATGATTCAAGGGAAGGATAATCCCTGACCCAAGAGTTCACAAAGGAAGGATTCTCAGAGATGGAAAAAGTTATTGATTTTATCCCGCTAATGAATTACAGTGATATTTTCATTGTGTAACATTGATTACTGAAGTCACCATGAAAGTATATGCTAGAGATTGAACCCACAGAATTCTTTCCCTCCACCTGGTCACAGATGAGGATTATCTCAGTGTTCTCTTTATTTTACGTCTCAGTAAAAAAGATGCAGTTACAAAATGGAAGTTATTTACTTCCAAGTTTAAGACAGTAATGTTCAACCCATTGCCATGACTCTGGTGCAATGTCAAAACCTGGTCCAAATCAAGTAGGATCTCTTTACTACACACACATATGCTCTAAATCTGCATTTATCCCACATCTAGGCTTTAGAACAAAGGGAAAAATGGAGAACAATGGCTAGTGAGGCATGGGTCCTTGGAGGTGTTGACTTCTTATATGATCTGACTTATTATTGTATAGGAAAATATCTTAATATATGTTTAACCAGAGGTATTTTTTTCTTCTCTCATTTTTTGATTATGTAGTTAGCTACTGGGTTGTGCTTATACCCCGAAAACAGTTGCTCCTAGCCACAAAAGTGAAAACAGATATCTCAGTTCTCATGCAAGTCAATTTTTTTTTCTATCCGTGGACACTACATCCATTAAATAAAGAGAAACTCAGTGCCCCCTCACCTGTGATTTGGAACAGGATGTCTGCACATGCCATCTCCCCAGCTTCCCAAATGCTGCAGGAACACAGCCCTTCTTTCAGTTAGAGAGTGATATGGCTCTTTCAAGGTAAAGGTCTATGAGCCTCCTCATTCAGAAAGCATGTCTGAATACCTACTATGTTATCATTCAGTCACATTCGTTTATCAAGTTACCTGGATTTTTCTTCTGGCCCTACAGCCATTCTAGTTTTTGCTGCTATTTTCTCTTACCTCTTAGAAACCTTCCTGCAGCTGCCTCCTGGTCTTGCTTTTTATCAGCCATTCACACCTCAGTGGATTGGAAGCATATTTGTTGGAAAAAAATTCTTTTTTTGGTACTAGAAATTGAACCCAGTGGGGGCTTAACTCCTTAGCTACATCCCCAGCTCTTTTTATTTTCAATTTTGAGACAGACACAGCCTCGCTAAATTGCTGAGGTTGGCTTTGAACTCGCAATCCTCCTGCCTAAGCCTCCCAAATTGCTGGGATTACAGGCATGCGCCACTGTGCCTTGCTAGAAGCATGTTCATTTTAGAGGGAGGGTTCTTTGCTTTCTGCAGATAGTTCAATTCAATACCATGATGAATAAAATTCAGCTTCTATTCTTTTTCTTATTGATCGGCATTCCTCAGGCTATTAGGTTTATTAATTAAATGATAATTTGGGGTGGGGCGAGTGTACAAGGAGATAAATGTCTCACAAATAGACTCCCAACTTGCAGGAGGCATGCAGTGATTTATAAAGTGTTTATCTTTTGGGCATTTCTCCTGTCTTCTGGAAACAGAGATGCTTGTTTTCTGGGCGGACTTGGAAACAAGCCAAGCAGTGTGAAAATTGCTGGAATTTCCAGTCACCTGCTGTTGAACCATGGACAAAGCCACCTGCTTATGTAAAGCCTCCTCTATCGACATGGAGCTTCCAATGTGTGCCCCAGGTGCCTGAGGTTAGGGGCTACTCTTGGGCTGCTGCATCTTCCGACCCTCTAACTCTATCCCAGAATACCCAGAGGAACTCTCCATTTCCAAATGATATCACTAATTATTAAAAGCAAATAACGTGTCTTGAATAGCAGTGCCTGCCTCATCTTAGCCTTTCTTCTTTAATACTTTCTGACACTCCCAACCATCCCGACCAGGGGATCTCTCAACCTCAGGCTTTATTGACATTTGGGTCAGATCTCAGTGGAAGATAGCTGTCTAGTGCATTATAGGACCCTGGTGGCCACCCAATTGATGTGACTTATATACCCCTCCCCCTCCACCATGACATTTAGAAACATTTCCAGTTATTGCCAAGGTCCCCTGGATAAAATTGCCCCTAATTAAAAATGAAGCCTTAAGATAAGCAGAAAATGATGGGAGACACTGAGACCTCACTGGCCCGATCGTGAACCAAAGGGGACTTTGTCATGACTGTGTCTCAAATCTTGCTTGCAATACTCTGAATCTGAGGCCTCAAATAGGAAAGTCAGAAAGTTAGTGGGGGCGCTCGGAGGAAGGATTTAGTTGAGGGACACTATGCTGAATTTGTTTATACTTTGCAATTGAGGATTCAGGATTCTTGACCAAAATGTGAAATAAGGAACCAGTCCCCAAAAAACCAAAGGCCAAATGCTCGCTCCAATATGTGGATGCTAACACACAACAAGGGGCCGGGGGGAGAATTGAAGTTCATTGGATTAGAAGAAGGGGAATGAAGGGAAGGGAGGGGGATAGGAAGAGGAAAGACAGTGGAATGAATAGAACAAAACTTTCCTATGCTCATATATGAATACACCACAGTAAAACTTCACATCATGCACTACCACAAGAATGGGATCCTAATAAAAACAAGCTATACTCCATGTATGCAGAAGATGTCAAAATACACTGTACTCTCATGTACGTCGAAAAACAACAACAAAAAGACAAAATATGATATAAGAACAGAGTGATCTGGCCCTTTCAAGGTGAAGGTCTGTGAGCCTTCTCATTCAGAAAACATGCTTGAGTACCTTCTGTGTCCTCATCCAGTCCCAGCCCATTAACAGATTACATGGATTTTTCCTCTGGCCCTATGGCCACTATCTTCTCTATTAGAAACCTTCCTTCAGCAAGCTGGGCGTGGTAGTTATCACCTGTAATCCTAGCAGCTTGGGAGGCTGGAGGACCATAAGTTCAAAGCCAGTTTCAGCAATTTAGCAAGACCCTGAGCAACTCAGTGAGACCCTGTCTCTAAATGAAATACAAAATAGGTCTGAGGATGTGGCTCAGTGGTTAAAGCCCTTGAATTCAATCCCCAGGAAGGAAGGAGGAAAGGAAGGAGGAAAGGAAAGGAGAAAGAGAAAGAGAAAAAGAAAGCTCCTTTTATCTGCCTTCCGGTCTTGCTTTGTGTTAGCCATTCATACCTCTGCAGGGGAGTGGTCTTTCTGAAATGCAGAGCAGAGCACCCTAGCCAGCCACCTTTCCTGGCTTTCCATTCTTCTAGGATAAAATCCAAATTGCTTAAGAAGGTCTGCAAAGCCACCCGTATTACCTTGGTCACCTTATTTCTTACAGCTTTATGTTCCAACTCCATTGTAATGTTTTTGGTTCCTCCTGAGTGTGGGACACATATCTCTGTAAGCATTTAGACCTACACTCAGGACCTCAAAGCATGTTGCACCACACAGTGGTTATTATTTCTCTGCCTTGTGTTCTGTCCAGGAGGCCATTCGATTTGATGCTTCTTTGTCCTCACTCTAAGGCTTATGATCCCCCTTTTTGTGCTAGAAAAGAACAGGGTGTCAGGCTCCCACAATAGAATCCAGATGAAATCTAATCCCACTGTTGTATTTTCACTGTATTTACTTTCACAGACACCTCCTTCTCACGACACGTTTCATTGGTTTTCGATTACAACCATGATGCCATCTCTTCTATTCTGATGAATATTTTCAGGTAGAAAAAGGAAGTTGATTTCAAGAAACATAGATAGTAGCACAAGTGGTTTCTGGATCTGGCAAGGCAAGAACTGTGATTAATGTTATGTACTGGGGAAACAAGAAGTTCATTGAATTTTCACCAGGCTTTCATATTCCGGACTTATCCATCCTTCAGCTAAGCTAAGAAGATGGAGGTCGTGGGAATCTTTCAGGTATCTGTAATCTTTCAGGTATCTTCTGGAATGTGAAGTAGATATCACGCCACCAAAATCTGAGTCAGAGCCCTAGCTATATGTTCCCCTGTCCCCAAGCATCTTAAATACCCTCATCTTAAGCTCTGTCATGGTGCCTGTCAGCTCTGGGATCATGTCAGCCATTGTTCATGGTTGTTCCCACAGTGTCTGATTCAAAGCCTGGCAGAGACAGGACCTCAGGAAAATATATGTTGATTGGATGGATGAAGTGGGGAGAAATCATCCTTGTTAGCCTGGTTTGGTGGACACACCAAAAGAGAAAGGCAGAACAAGATGACCAGATAGGCTGAGTCACTACAGATGCCAGGAGGGGGCAGATACAGAAAATTGACAGTGTGAATTCCTTAAGATATGGCTTCCACTTCCCTCTCTGCTCAGAGAATCAGAATTTGACCCCCATTGGCCAGTGAAATTCTCTAGCAGCTTGGCCCAGCTGGGTCCTCGGCCCAACCAGAGAACACAGCAAAAGAAGCTGACAAAACACAGGCTTGCTTGTCCCTCCTCTTCCTTCCTTCCTGAAGCTTTACCTTTACAAATTTGGAACACTTGAAGGTATGCTTCCCCAGCCATTTCGGGACTGTAACAGTTCCTTTCTTCCTACTGACAAAAATCTGAAACTTAGCCCGAAGCACTCTCTTGCCAGGCAGAGAACAGTGTCAGACATGTGATGCGTGATAAAATACTACAGTAATGTGGAATAATGCTTTGAAATGCTGCCAAGGCGAGCGTGCATGCAGAATGATTGAAATCGCCTCCAAATACAAATGGTAGCTCTGTGGCTCATCTGTAACTTCAATGTAGGAAAACGGAGATATTCTTTTCCCTCCTTTGCAATTTGCACAGCCCTCTTGTTGGAAACTATGGAGATTACACCACTAAAAGTAACTGCCATGTTTACTCCACGCACAATTTTTACTTATACAATCTCCCCACACAGACATCTGTCTTGTGAGGTTCCCCTGATACTCTAGCTGTTGCTACGGCTGCTGCTGCTGCTCACTGAAGAAATCAAGGTGCCAAACCCAAGTGCCTTAAGAGAGGGTGTGCAGAGTAGTTTTTGCACTGCTGACAATAATACCCACCCATGTCCACCTTAGAAATAAAGGCTGTACAATGGACCGGACCTCATCCCTCATCCTATCCCACTTCTCGCTTTTTTTTTTTTTTGTATAGGGGATTGAAACCAGAGGTACTCTTCCACTAAGCTATTGGCCATTTTTGTTTTCTAATTTGAGACAGGGGTCTCACTAAGTTGCTGAGGGTTTTGCTAAGTTGTTGAGGCTGGCCTCAAACTTGTGATCCTCCTGCTTCAGCCTTCCAGGTTGCTGGGTTTAATGGTGAGAGCCCCTGCATCAAGTCCCCACCCCATTTTCAATGGTTACTTCAAAGGGAATCCTCAGAACATGGCCCATATAACTGGAAGAGCCCAACCTGCTGGATGTTGACTGTGTGTTAGACATTTTTCCCCACTTTATGTAGGTCTCATAACATGCTATACAATAAACATAATATCCTCATTTTACTGTTGAGAAAACTGACAGTTTCGCTAATTAATTAGTTTAAGTTCTTACAAATCATAAATAAATAGCTGAGTTAGATTTTAGTACCAGCTCTATGTAACCCTAAAGCTTAAATTTTTTTTCATGACCACAGAAGGTCAAACTAAAGCCAGCATCTTGCTCTTTGAGTTAGGCTGAAACTTTCATTATCCATAGCCTTTCAACATTATTAGTTGTTTTCATGTGCCCCAAATTTAACAGGAGATAGGAATCAATGGGAAGTTATTTATTCACAAAGAGCCAGTTTCCCTGAACATCAGAAGACCAAGGGGTGAAAAAAATACATATTTCAAATGTATTTACTTCTTTCTAAAAAGTGAAACCCCATATTCTTTTTCTACAAATAAAACAAGAAAATTTATTTATGAGTATATTGATTAGTTCTATTGTTCTACAATGTTAATGGTTATATGGACTGGGTGCTTACTACATATCAACAATCATGTCAAGTGATGCATATAAAGACATCAATGATGCAGTGCCTACATCCATTGGATGGATGTAGAAACTGAGACTCAGAGCTTATGTATCTTGCCATCATCCATTAGCTCAGCTTTGATTCAACTCTAGGCCTCTCTGGCTTTCAAGCCATGGTTTTAACCCATTGCCTTACCTTGTTTCCTGCAAATCCTTCCGAGCCACCATGTATGTGTGCGATTAAAAAAAAAATGTTTTTTTCCTAGGGAAATGACAGAGATTTATAAGGAACTCTCATTTAAGAACAAGGTCAGCTGGTTACTCTCTGCCAATCAAAAGAATAACACCAGCCCCTCGTAGGTTCACCTTCCTTGTGTGCAAACTGATGGTAGCAAAGAACACAGTCTAGCACAACCTTCCAGCTGTAAGATTCCAGAATTTTCTGAAACACCTTCTCCCCTCTTGCACTAGTCCGCCTGGATTTTGACCTTTGCTCTCTCATGGCAGATGCAAGTCCGATACATCAAAGTTGGGGTTGCCCTCCTCCATGGCACTGTGATCATCCACACCCTGCCTGGATGGAACTATGCTGTCAGCCAGCCCTATGTCCGGCTGGTCGACTCCCCAGGGCTGCTTGGACATGTGATCCCGCACCCAGAGCTGAGGGTGCTTTCCCTCTCACCTCCTCTCTGCTCTGGGCTTAAGCCTCCCTAGCCCCCCTTCAGGTCTTCACACTGGCTCCCTGTGACTCCAGAGCCCAGCACATACCATCCTCCTTCCTGGAATATGCTTCTTTCCCCTCCTCCTGGGGTTGGCTGCCGTTCCGAGTTCAGAGGCATTCAACTCCAGGGCCACTTGTTCAGGGAAGATTTGCCTGATCCCTAGCTTATAAGCCTCCTTCATTACAGGTTTTTGTCTCTTCCAGAGTTCTGTTCTTTCCTTTGGGTCAGTCGGATCAGTATTTGGGTCTTTTGCTATGTTTACTCTTGTGTGCTCAGTACCCAGCCCAGGGCCTGGCTTGGAGAATCCTCTCAAAACCTACCGGTGGAAAAACTGTACAGTCACCTGCTACCCAGATCTGCTTTCCATTCCTGAAGAGGTCCAGGATAGGAGGATGGCAAGGGAGGTTCCAGGGTTAGGTGTCCTCTCAGCCCACCATGCAACGTCTCAAAACCATGTTCTGTGCTGAGTTCAATCTTATGTATTTTCCCTCACTTCCATGAAGCAAGTAACTTGCAGATCAATGCCTGAGACCAATGAGACTTATGAATGTTAAGAAGATTATGCACATAAATGTACCAACTATGACAGCCACGCCAGGAAGAATAGTAATACTGTGCTGAGCGCTAGTTTATCAACCTTTGCCACTTACAAAATTCACAGCCAATTTAATTAAAAATATAACAGCTCTGAAAGCTGCTAAAATGACTACGACAACAATCAATCATTTTGTAATAGTGTTGAAGATCCATTAGGGACATTGCAATGGATGCCAACGTTTTTTAAGCTCAGATACTAGGGGCATTTCATTCCATACAATTAATGTCACTGCATTTAAAATATTGACTATCTATAAAGAAGAAAATACCAAACATCTTTATAACCCACATTTTTTATGGTCAAAACTTGCTTAGAAAGGTGCTTTGGATTTATTTGTTATAAGCTGCACATTTCACATTCAGAAAATTAAAATGGTTTCCACTGACTAACTCATTTAATCATTTAGTTGATTTAATGAAAAACACTATGCATTTTTCTCTTCTTGGTTGCTAAGATTAATACTTTCTGTTCATTAGCAATCAAATATCGCAGGAAGGTTTACATCTTACTCTCAGTTAACTCATTGCCTTTGTATTTATAAAAAAATCTAATAGAATTTAAATGGTATCCTTTAAATCACTTAGGAATTTTTCTCTTAGTAACTCACTTTGTCTTAAGGAAGACATGTCGCTAGCCTGTGACATAGAGATATTTATCCCTGACTTCCTTTTCTAATTTTTTTTAGAGGGGGAATTACATGTATATATGGAGGAAAACCAGTGGAGACCTTGGGAAAAATTATGAATGTAGTGTTCAGGGCTCCTATTCAGTAATACATCAGCAACATCATAGCATCCTTTGAAATTCTGTTAAGAAGGGGCCTTTGATTTATTAATGGGATGTTATGAGCTACCTAGGAATGTGAACCCATTAAAAATGTTAACTGTAAGCATCTGGCTTCCATTTAATAAAGAACCGAAGGCACCATGTGAAAGTGAGTCTGCACAGACTGGACACTCCTCTCCCATCACCCACTGGGCTTCCTGCCTCTACAGCACTTGATCATAGCCAGGCCATTTGCAGTGGTCTAGCATCTCTGTTCTCTGCTGCCGTCTCCAGGAGTCTAGAAATGACCAGGCATGTTACTCTCCCCAGAAATGCCTGTGTGGGCAGAACCCACAATGGAACCTTATTATGACCAGATTGGTTACCAAATAGGATAATTAATTTAAATTATTAAATACTAGAATCAGTAGTTGAAGAGCAGAATCTCCAGACATTCCTTGCTACTAAAAAGCAACTTTTGATCCCTAGATCCTTCACTGGAGGGTATTAATAAAAGGCAGACTATAGCATTGTGTACTGCACGTTGATGTGGATGGTGGACTAAAGACACTGGGCATGAAAACCAAAGATGGGGGCTGGGACTGGGACTGGGGCTCAGCGGTAGAGCACTCACCTAGCATGTGTGAGGAACTGGGTTCAATCCTCAGCACCACATAAAAATAAAAAAAAAAATAAAGGTATCATATTCAACTACAATCAAAAAATATTTTTAAAAAAGTACTGAATCAGGGGCATTAAGAGGGCAAGAAGAAATTGACCATTTGGGCAATAAGTAAATGATGCATACTCAAAAAAATCAGCCATCTAAGTACAGAAACACATGTTTCTCTATTTCGGGGTCTCCATCGATTTTCTCTCTCATGGGAGTGTATGACAGTGTGTGCATCAGCGTGAGTGTGTGCATGTAAATGAATTCATCCATTTTCTCAATTTCTTTACTGACTGGTTAAAGGACTGAGAAACAAGAAACTTATTTTCCATTTTATGATTAGGAAAATCAATACTCAAAGCATTGGTGGGCTGTGGCCCTTGTTTAGTGAACTGCCCCTTTTAAGCACTTATAAAAGGGATAATTATTTTATTACTTATACAGTTATTTCTTTGTCTCCTCCCTACATTGTAATATCTGTGACAGCCAAAACAGCCTTCATTTCATTACAAAGGTCCCAGCACTGACATAGTCCCTGCCTCAGGGTTGATAAAGGCTAAGTAAACCTTTCTGAATAAATGAATATTATTTTCTTCTTCTTTTTTTGGGGGCGGGGGTGCTTTACCATGGAGCTACATCCCCAGTCCTTTTTCTTTTTTATTTTCGGACAGGGTCTCACAAAGTTGGTTAGATGAATATTATTAGAACATATTATTCCTATTGGAGCATTGCCAAAGCAGGACTAATATCCAGGCCCCCCTCAGGGACCATTGGGAATTTCTATGTATCCTTCAGGACTCTGCTAAAAAGTTAACTGCTTTAGGAAGCTCTCTGAATTATTTCCTCCTTTGTCTAGGTTCCATTAATGTCTTGAACCTGTCCCTCTGCTATTTACCCAGTTTTCCTCTTTTCATAGAGCCTCTCTTTTGCGTGGGGTATTTTCTTGATCCTTAGACTTTGGAGGAGGTTGGTCCCATTTTTAACTGGCCTCGGGGGTGGGTTCATGATCCAGATCAGACCTCTTGGATAGCCCAACCTCCAGCCATGGTTTATTTGCTCAGAAGTGGGTCAGTGAGTTTTGTTTTTATAAGTTTGATTTTTATAAGCATCACTGGGAAAAGCAATATGCCCACTATAAGCTAGTGAGTCATGAGCCTCAAATTGCTGGTGTTCACATTTCCTTCCTAGAGGCAAGGATGCTTGAAAGAAGTAAAGTTCTGGATGATACTGCCCGTGTCCCTGATTTAGCCAAGCCTGAATCCACCCTATTAGACCTTTTTGGTTACAGAAGCTAGTAAACTCCTCCCTCTTCCTCTAAGGCAGTTAGAGTTGGGTTTCTGTCACTTGCAAAGAATCCCCTAATTTCCTTATATCACACGGTTTATTGAGCATAGGCTTCTCGACAGCAGGGGTGATTCATTTCTGTACTCCTATTGCTAATCACAGGTCCTGACCGCAGTAAAAGTTTGTTGACTGAATAAAGCCAGTATAGTTATAGGGAGAGGACAGTGACTTAGGGATAACACTAGCAGCAGGAGCTCTTTAGGGGACTGTGCATCTTCTAGATGAAGCTCTCACAGAAGAAGGATGGTCATACACTCAGGAAGTGGAGGGGCCAAGGTCAACTGGAAGAGAGAAATGGGAACTCAGCCAGCCAAGGAGGATCTCAAGGTATGCCGCCTGGAGTTGGACAGTGTGAGCTGTGTAGCCACAAAATGGATTTCACGTTTTGGCCTTCTTTATAGCAACTAGGCCTTAATAATTATGGCAGGATTTCTGCTGCAAATGGCATTAACAGTCCCACATGCTTTGGAAATATTAAATTGTTAATAAGCCCCTTAGAGCTTTGCTGCTTCTTTGAACTCAATGAGTGGCTTCTGGCCACAGAGCAGGTGTATTAAACCATTTCAGGTTGAGCACGTAATTGAAGGCCGCACAAAGCCTGCCTGGAAGAAAATGGCCAACTTTTGACTTTGAATCTAAGGTTTAGTAAGATCAGGCAAAACAATTCAGAAAACATAACTTCCCAACCTAATGGGTAGTTGAGAGTTCCAGGTACAGGCTCTCTGTGGTCCAAAACCATGAAACCCTACTCTAGTCCTAAGCTTAGAAATCACCAAAACCTGAGTTTAAATCCCTGAATTGCAATTTGTTCTTCACTTGAAATCCTTGAACAGATAAATGTCTACAAGCCTTGGTGTTTTAATGGGTAAAACAAGACCATACCAACTCTTTGCAGAAATCTCATAAAGATAAAAGGAAATTACTGATCTTCAATGCTTAGCAAAACCCTGGTACATAGTAAAAATTCAGTGTACATTAGCTTTTATTATAGTGAAAAGACTTGGAAATTTCAAGTCTTTTCAATTGCATTGCTAAAAGCCTTCTTAATTATAAATCAAATATCAAATACATTTGTGAATCTGTTCTCATTTCTCCGTGTGTCAGTCACCCTACTATAATGTCATATTCTCTCTCTCTCTCTCTCTCTCTCTCTCTTTAGTTGAGGTTCTTGTATTTTGAGGGCATCGTAAAAATCAAATGCAGTCTGGGTGAGGAGTGCCTCTCTTGAGCTCCACCTGATCCTCAGAGCCTCTGACTGACTTGTGATTGCCCATGTTCACATTTCTTCAGACTTCCTGTTTAAATGGAGGCTTTGCGGGGTCAGGGACTCTGTCTCTAGATTGCCATTTTTTTTCCCTTGCTTATTAGTTTAGTACCTGGCAAAGATTGGGATTTCGGTATTCATGGAATGGATAACTAAAAAAAAAATCACAAAGCCTTCTGCTGGCCTCTTAAACATTTACCTAGACTCAATATTTTCTTTTTCTTTTTTCCTTCTTATTTGATTCAAGGCTTTATGTCAAATCTCAGGGTATGTCTGGAGACTCCAGGTAAGAACCTCTATTTTAGGTGGTCATTAAAAATGCAGTAGGGAAATTTTCAGGCTAAATAATGAAGCAGCCTTACTACAGGCCAAAAAGATGGTGTAGATGGGAGTAGAAGTCTCAAGAGGAGGGACAAAATGGTGCCAACATGGTATTAGTGGTGGAGGGTATCTGTGTGTCCAGGTCCCTCACCTTAGTGAAGATGACAAGGAGAGCCATACCTTGTCCAAGATCATGTGGTAGTGGTGAAGAGAAAGAACTGAACTCACCAAACTTGACCCTTCCCCATCCCCTCCCCCACACTGCCTTCCCAAGTTCAGCCCTTGCAAAAATTCAGTGACACTTTCTGGCCTAGAGGTATGGCACAGCGGTAAAGTGCTTGCCTAACATGCTTGAAACCCTTAGATCCCCGCCACACACACCAAGAAGATTGCCTTCTGAGTGTCACCAGAGAACAACTTCAAGAAATGTAGAATTTAAATGACTTGGGTCAAATTTGAAAAGAGGTCTGTATAAGGAGTTGATTTAAATCTGTGCAACAAACAGATTTAAAAGATAAAATCATCTTGTCTTTATTTTCCATGAATGGAAATTTGACTGCAAGAGAGAAAGACCCGATGCTTGAGAACCAGCCCGAGCTGTCTTTTTTCTGCTCTCTGAGGTTGGCTGATGTTAGGCCAGGCTTGGGCCCTAAAGCACCCCCCCCAAGACTGGCACAGGACAGCCTGAAGCACCTTCCTAACCACTTCTCACATTGACAGGAACATTTGGGAGCTCTCTCCCATGCGGCACTGCTTGAGACCACATTAGCCACATGGTCATGTAAGCAGGATGTTTTGCCTGAGCTTGGCCAGAGATTTGGGTTTTTTAATGATGAAAAAAGAACCCTGCCCTCCCATCATGCCAGATGCTGTATCAGATAAACACTGCACACGGTTTTTACCCATATATGACATGATCTGCAAACATCTGCAATGCTCTTGAACATACTGCTGTCAAAACTTGACTTAAACTAAATAATAGATATCAGACTTCCCTTCAAAGGCTTTGCACGAATGGTTCCTTCAGAAAAAGGCATCAGGCTGAGTTGAAAACTGCACCAGCCCGTTCACATCACCACAACTCCATTTCCCATACACTTACGTTATCCATAATGGGGCTTATTCCTATTTCAGAGATGAAAATCAAAGAGGAAGTCAGAACAGGTTTTTCCTCATGGCTCCTCTGCTTTTCTACAGATTTCACAAAGATAGCACTTATTTTTAGAAGAGCTACCACCTTGCAAAACCCTGGCTACTATGTAGGCTCTTAACAAGTACGACCCCCTGTGAGATAGCTACTACTGTCTTCCATGTTGTTGGTCTGGGCACTGAGCCCTAGTCTCCAAGGGACGTGGTTTGCAGAGCACTTGCTCTCTGCTAGGCCTGTCTTACACGTGTTATTTACAAATTCTCATCTAACTAAACCTTTTGAGACCAATGCCATCCTCACTCCCGAATGACAGTTGAAGAAACAGATCGGCCTCAGACCCAGGCCTAGTTCACTCCCAAATTCATTTACACTTGTACCATTAGACAGTATGGTTATTAGTAGGAACCTCCTAGACTCTACCTGTGCTGACTGTATGGTCCTAGTAAGGACTAGTTAAGCTTCCCATCACTTAATTTCCTCTTGTGTAAAGTGACAAAATAATGGTACCTAACTCAGAGGTTGCAAGAAGGAAAAGTGCTTAGCACCGTATCCCACAGATCTAGGTGCTCCCCAAATGGGTAATACAAATGGTGAAAACACAGCACCTATTATGATTATTTTCAAATGAAATAAGGCTACATTCTATTAAAGATCTTGGGACTTGAAATAATCCCAAACTCAGTTGAGTTTACCTCTACGTTAAGGATTAAGTAAGAGTTGCCCCTCTGCAGCAGAGAGTCACATCTGATTAGCACGCGTGCCTAGAGGGATGCCTCCTCCTATCGGCTCAGACGGGCTTATGTCTAGCTCCCATTGGGAAGTCCTGTGCTTAGCATCACACACAACAAGCTTTTCTTCGTTTTCATCTCTGCCAGAATCTCTATTTGGTGCCCTGCCTCAGGTTTTAACTCTGTTTCTGGTATAGAGTCTGTGGATAGAGGGATGAGGTGGAGACAGGGAACATAGGATAAAAGCGTGCTCCTGCAGCAGGACATCATTCACTCTTATTTGCACTCAAGTCAAAATTACGTCTAGTGATTGGACAGATGCTGTGGAGGATGCAGGGTGGGATGCCTCCACCCCTGTTGGGTTAGGTCATTCCTTCAGTGGACAGTTCTCTCTGATATATGAATGCTAACACACAACAAGGGGTGGGGAGAGAAGGATAGAAGTTCATTGGATTAGACAAAGGGGAATGAAGGGAAGGAAGGGGATAGGAACAAGAAAGACAGGGGAATGAATGGGACATAACTTTCCTATGTTCATATATGAATACACCACAGTGAAACTTCACATCATGGACAACCACAAGAATGGGATCTTAGTTAGAATAAGTTACACTCCATGTATGTAGCATATGTCAAAATACACTCTCATATATATCTAAAAGTAACAAATAAACATCATTCCTTAACATCCTCTGATGGATGAACAATAAGATGAAAGTGAAATGTATACCCTCACCCTGCTCCTGCTTGCTCTCCTTCCTCCCAGACCCATTAACGGGTCTTAGAACTGTGGCCTTCTTTCTGTCCCTTGATCATATGGTCCTCCTTCCATCTTTAAACCTGCTTCTACTTTACCTGTGACATTCTGTTATCAGGGTTTTCACAGCAGCTCCTTTTTCTGTTGAGTCTCAGTTATAATGTCAGTTGTCAAAGAGATCTTCCTAGTGCCCTGCAAAACCACCACCGCTCACTCTATCCAATTCTTTTCTTCATAGGATGCATTGCTAGCTGAAATATTTTTTTTTGTAAGTTTGTTATCTGCTCCTGCTCCAGATTGGAAGCTATCTAAGGAACAGAGTGTGCCTGTCCTGCTCAATGTTGTGCCTAATATACATCAAAAATGCTCCATCATCAGGGCTGGGGCTGGGGCTTAGTGCTGGAGCACTTGCCCAGCACCTGTGAGGCACTGGGTTCCATCCTCAGCACCACATAAAAATAAATAAATAAAACAAAGGCCTTATGTCTATTTACAACTCAAAAATATTAAAAAGAAAACCCCCCAAATAAAGTTATTGTATCCATCTACAACTAAAATATTTTATAAAATGCTCAATCAATATTTGTGAAATTAATGAAAAACCTACAGAAAGAATGCTAGAGGAGGGATCAGGAGCTGTGTCTTCTCATTCTAATTCACTTCCTACCTCTTTGATGCCCTCATTTAGTCACTTCTTTACTCTAGGTCTTGCAATTTTCCCTCCTAAAATAGAACAGATAAGCCTCATCTCCCCCCTCTGCTATAGTTTGGATCTAGAATGTTCCCCAAAGGTCCACATGTTAAAGGCTTGTCCCCAGCCTTGCAGTATTGGGAGGTAGTAGAAACTAAAAGTTAGAGCCTAGTGGGAGGGTATCCATTAGGTCATTGGAGGCATACCCTCGAAGGAGCTTGGAAGCTCTGGTCTCTTCCTCTTTCTTTTATGTCCCAGACAAAAGGTAAGGGACTTAGCCTTGCCACATGCTCCCACCATGATGTGCTATCACAGACCGAAAGCAACTAGACCAAACAGTCATGGGCTGAAATAAACATTTTCTCCATATAAGTTGATTTATTTGCAGCTATTTGTGATAGTAACAGACCTTGTGTCATGGCATTTCTGTATCCTCCTCCCTTCTGCTTGTGATGTTTGTTCAGCTAAAATTTGAGGGCCAACAGAAGCGAAGCAAAGAACCTCACCCCCCCACTGGCACCAAGGCCAAATTTGGGGGCCAACAGAGGTGAGGCAAAGAATCTCACCCCCCCCCCCACCAGTGCAAAGGCCTATCCACAAGTATGGCTGTATGCTGAACCAGTAGTCAATAACGGGTATGATCCAATTGCAGTGGTACCAACCTAACACAGGAGGCTAACGCCTTGAGGTCAGCTCATCTGATGACAGGTAAGGATCATATGTAGAATTGAATAACCTAAGAAAGGCACTGTCCCTTAACCACATGCTTGGTGTTTAATTAAACAGAAGGGGGGGAGATGCTGAGAGCCATAGCCAAGTGGGAATGACGCATGGCATTTTTGCCAGAACGGAGTGGTTGAGAGGTGATGCCAGCAAGCCATTGAGATGATGATGGTTATGTTAAGCTGTGTATTCAATTGTATATTAGACCTCTGCTGTCCACCTCAGGCATTGGCTACTTTGGAGTTCTCTTGGGGATTCCTGGGGAGTTCGCATTGGTTGGGGAAGTGCCAGGGGAGGGATTTCTGGTTGGTGTGTGGTGTGTCCCAGGAGAAGGCCGTGTGTGTGGCGTTTGCGGGAGGTCAGAAATAAAGTTTGTTCTAATGCCATCCATTTCCATGCTCATTCCTTTGGTTTGGACCTCTATACCTTCCTGTATCCCAATGACTCTTAAGTAACTAAGAACAGAGTAGGGACGAAGAGCACGAGAAGAAGATTAACATTAAACAGGGATGAGAGGTGGGAGGGAAAGGGAGAGAGAAGGGAAATTGCATGGAAATGGAAGGAGACCCTCAGGGGTATACAAAATTACATACAAGAGGAAGTGAGGGGAAAGGGGGAAAAATATAAGGGGGAGAAATGAATTACAGTAGAGGGGGTAGAGAGAGAAGAGGGGAGGGGAGAAGGGGAGGGGGGACAGTAGAGGATAGGAAAGGCAGCAGAATACAACAGACACTAGGATGGCAATATGTAAATCAATGGATGTGCAACTGATGTGATTCTGCAATCTGTATACGGGGTAAAAATGGGAGTTCATATCCCACTTGAATCAAAGTGTGAAATATGATATATCAAGAACTATGTAATGTTTTGAACAACCAACAATAAAAATTAATTTAAAAAATATTGCAACATTGAAAAAAAAAAGAAATAAAGTTTGTTCCTGCTTGAGTGGCTCGTGATTTGTGCCCAGCCAGACTGCAGCATCTTCTCACAGAATTTTGGATGAACAAATTTGAGATTTGAGTGTCTATAATACTATATGAATATATAATAATATTATGAACTATAGTAGTTCATAATGGTGAATCATCACCAGGAATGCAAAATAGATTTCAATTCCTGTGTCAATTGATATTGGAAGAGTTTGTCTGAAGCACAGTCCTGAGATGAATCTGAAAGCTCCACTGTTCTCAGTGAAGTACACAGCAATCCCCTTAGAGACCTCTAACTTCGAATGGGAGAGGGGATTAGAGACACAGGTGTCATTTATTTGCTATCTGTGCCAAATAAATGTCAAATATTATTAGGGGACAAAAATCAATAATTTTCAAGTAGTTTCCTTAAGCTTTTAACCATGGTACTTCTAGAAAGTGGGATTTGAGACTTTCTTCCTTCCTCTGCACTGTTTAAATTTATTTCACTGGTCATATTACTTTTATATTAAAAACTAATTATAAAAGCTTCTACATAAATTTCATCATATATTTAATACATGGCTAAAGTTCTAACCCTATTTTTGGAAATCATCAAAAGAGAAAAGCACAGGAGATAAAGTAAGCAGAGAAAGTTTCCATGTATAATAAAACTCGCTCACTACCAAGGATTATTTTGCTATTATAAATTTCATAAATAAAATGAAAGGCAAATACATTGAATAAAATTAAAGTATTATTTGTATTTCCCTTTTGGACAAAGCAAATATCTGTAAGGGAAGATTGGTTCTGGGTCTCTCCTGTCTTTCCCTAGGGTAACCAACCATGGATTCTCATGTTGATGCTGCTATTACATAATTTTCAAGGCACTGAGACAGATTTTAATTCATTTAATAATTAGGTCAATAAAAGCCATTATAGCTGCGAGTGCCATTAAAAGTCCATAATGTTACCTTAATGGGGGAAAAACTAATATAGTTCTGTTGGAATTTTTCCATGAAATTAATATTATAGAATTTCAGTGGGTGTCTTAAATAGCTTAAATAGACATTTTTATTAACAGAACTAATCATGGAATTAAAACAAATGAAAATCATTACATTTGCAATGATGAAGTGCCCACATTCACAGGATTTTATCATCCCCGTTCCTGTGAAGAACCTGAACATTTACTATCATAAGAACAGTACATTAAATAGCCTGGATCACTCCCACAGTCCCCTAAGAGCTGCCAGTGTGTGTTCTGGTGACTTCTCCTTGAACATAGTGGCCCTGAGAAACAGAAACCACTCTACCAGAAACCCTTCCAGAACTACAGTCTCCGGAACGTTCGTCCTCCTTTCAAGTGCCCTTTTTGGTTGCTGGGGTTAAATCCCAACGTTAAAATGCTAAAACATCTTTTGCAGCTCAGAAAGACTCAAGACACAAAAGGGAATGTGTCCATACTGCCCAGAAGTGTTTCATCACCTCTCATTAGCTTCATCTCTCAAGGAAGAAATTCCGATGAATCAAAGTACAGTTTTGAGAAGAACTGGACAGCGACAGGGAAAACTTACCTATGGGATCCCTTTCACATACTTGAATCCTATGATTCTGTGACTTAATGAAATGAAAGAGATGCTGTGTACAGAGGCGTCATTGCTACCTGGGTACTGGCAACTCTTATCACTATATGATTCCAGGAGTGATCAGTGTTGACTAAAGGCCATCAGCAAACAAACAAACAAAAAGCTAATGGTAGAACACACTTAAATCTAGTGTTATTTAAAGTCTCTGATCTCTAGAAGACTCACAGATGGAAATAATCTGCAGGGGTTTTGGTTCAGGAAAGGAAGAGAAAGAAAGAAAGCGGAAATAGCAACATGTTTGGAGACAAACTGGGATACTGGACCCTGAAGCCAATAAACTAAAGAAATTAGAGTTTCAAATTCCTACACAATCAAATCGTAAAATCACCCAATGAACTTCAGCTTGGAGGGGGATGTTGGAGAGAAGAAACACTTTCTGCAATATATTTCACTTGGTTGGTGAACTTTTTGGATATTACCTTGGGATTCACTATTCCTGTGGTGAGTACTTACTTTTGTTAAATTCCCAAATATATTCTGGGACAGAGAATCTTATCAGAAAATTGATCTCTAATACATTACATCTTGCAAGGAAACAAAATCCTTTGGATGATTTTTTTAAAGTGGTTTACTGCAGGTGTTTCACAATCTCATGGAAATTAAAAGATTGCTCAGATATCGTTTCTATGCGAAGAGGAAAAATGGAACAAAAAGAGACACAATACTTGTGACTTGAGAGGCTACTACCATTTTCTAGTTTATTTAAGAAGGACAGCAGAAAATAATAATGAGGAAGTGAAAAACAGGAATACAAAATTATTTTTTTTAAAAAAACCAGTCTGGGCATTGCAGTTTTTGCTATTACTCTGCCAATCGCCAAGAAGTGTAACTGTGCTCGCTCAGTATTATTTAAATTAAATTATCAAATGCAAATGCAAAATATGAACTTCTCAGCAAAGCACTGGATTATAAACACCACGTCTGCTATTCAGCGTAAAAGCTGATTACTGGTTCTGGAGCTATAAACATGTCAGAAAATAATTTAATTGCTCTGCAGGTAGGGGAGTCTGCAGCATTCTTGTTCTCATTCTGGAACTCAACGTGTCTCTTTAATACAACATAATGATCATAAACACACACACAGTCTTCACTTGACACCTGCTTTATGGTAAAAGGCCATTGCCAATTTTTGCAAACCTCAAGGATCTGGGCAGTGCCAGATTTTTCAATTGTTCAGCAAAAGGGCTTCTCACCAAGTGGCCCAAGCTTTTACTCCTGGTTGGGAGAGTTCAAAAAGATGCCATTTTCAAAATGGATTTTAAACTACAATGAATTTCAAGTGCACAGGACCACCTTCTAATAGCTAATTTGCTCCCTGCCTTCAGTGAGGCTTTTAACCAGAGATAGCTGACAGGTGCAGCCCTTTTGGGGGCCACTAGTGAAGACAGTTGTCACAGTCAATATTCAACTTTGGAATCAGTGTGTGGATTCCTCAGGAAGAGAAGGAAGGTGGATAATAAAACCAGGAGGACTCACTAAGCACTTTCTGGGCTTCCAGTTGCTGAGTGTCAGACCCAAGCAGGAAAGATGCAAAGGAAGGGGAGGAGAAGAAGTTAGGGTGGAGAGGAGGGGAGAAGAAAGACTTCTTCTGTCTCTGGATATCTTCATGCATCACCTGGTCATCTCCCCATTCCCAGCTCACTTCAAAGACATGTGGAATGTTTCAGTGTCAAGCGGGGAGGGAAAGGAGTCCTGAGAATCTGGGGTCCAATTTAAATGTACACATCTTACTAACTACTGCCAAGAAATTCCTCTGTATAGAATGACAGGATTGCACCTGCTCTTTGGTAGGCCACTGCTGACTACAATGACCCATCATTTATTGAGCTCTGTGTGCCAGGTACCGTGCTATCCTTATGCTTTATTTTCAGCATCTTAGTTAACTCTTATAGTAACCCCACACTCTACAGATTATAGATCAAAGGATAAGCTTTTATCTATAATGCACATAAATCATTCAGGCACAATACATGATTTGTACCTAATATGATAATATTCCAGCTTGAGTATTTTATTTTCAGAGTTTTATTACTTTTTTTTAGTTTATTGCTTTTTAATATTGGATGTATTATTTGTATGAAATCAAGAATTTCTTAAAAAATCTTAAAAGACTGAATACAAATGCAAACTTGCTAGAATGTTACCTGTGGGTAATTCTGGATGGTGAGAACACAGGTAAATTATTATTTTCTACTTTGTATGTTTCCGAAAGTTTTATTTCCGAAAGTGGAAACATAATCTTTAAGGCTAAAGTGAATTTAAAGAAGCAACAGCCCTTTTACCAGGGCCATGATGTGAGCAGAACAAAGATCGAGCTTTTTATTAAATGATAGGAAGAGCCCTTGCTTATTAAATGTTCTGTCCACATGGAAGACACAGTGCTGAGCACTCCCTACACATGATTCCATGTGCTGGGAGGTAGATGTCACTTCCCTCATTGTGAAGCTGAGTCAGAGGAAGATTCAAACGGGTAAGTGACCTGCCTTCACCTACCTCTCTGGCTAGAGGTCCCGAGGCGTACCCGACTCCTGTTCATATCCAGGTCTTCACCTGCCAGAGTCCAGTCCTTTCTGACCACAATCACAAGGGACCCCATGTTCACACCACTGCTCTACTTGCAAAGTCCTTTTCCTTTTTGTGCCCATTCTTCAAACCCGTATGAGATACTCTCCCTTCTATAAAGTTTCCCTGACATTCTTGGCCACAAATCACTTCTTCCTTCATATATTCTCTGTAATATGTGCCACTGGCTGTCAGGTTCCAGGAAAGCTCAGGCCCAGTGAATGCTTTATATGGCTTAACCCATTGTATGGTTTGGATTTTAAATGTCTCCCAGGGGGCCATGTGTTAGAGACTCGGCTGTCAATCGATGGTACTATTGGAAAGTGCTGGAACCTTTAGGAGATGGGCTTAGTGGGAGTGATAGGTAACAGACCGATGTGAGTGGTGGGAGCATGAGGTTAAGGCAATAATTCTATAAAATGGGCCTACTACGTTAACTCCCACATGCTTTCTTTTAAAAATAAATTCACTTTCAGCCTTGCTTGGCTTAAGTCAATGGAATATGCTACATTCCTCAGCAAACAACTTGTTACCTTCAAAAGAAATGCACACCTGAAGAATGTCTGCCCATGCCAATACAATGAACACAAGCTACCCCCAAGAGGAAGACTTTTGTGAACTTTACATGGATCAGATTCCAGAACTTAGGGAGCTATGATAATTAGAACCAGTAAGTGTGGGCCAGAGTGACCCAGAGTTGCCTTGGATCTTTACTAAGCACAGTGGGGCTTGGAAGTCTGATGCAACCCTGCTGTCAGCCAAAAGTCAAGAGGTGGACCTTGGTATGATTCTCTGGAAACTTCCTTGGGACCCCTAATTAAAACAAGAGAGCAGGAGGGGTATGCTACATCTCTCCACTCATACAGGACCTTTTTCCCTTTTCTGATCTCTTCTAATAACCTCTGTCACTCTAAGAAACACATCTGAAATCTTTCTGGTGTGATCACAACCAGTAATCTAGGACTGTAGTAGCTGCTTCAGCTCTGTGGAGGGTCCTTGCTTTGTGATAGGAGGAAGTTAGGAAACTGGGGACATGCACTTGAAGGGGATATTGAACTACATACAGCGCCTCACTTCCTCTCTTTGGCCTTCCTTCATGAGGTGAATGGCCTCCTCTGCCACACACTTCCATCATGATGTGTTATGCGGCCATAGTCCCAAAGCAATGGGACCAATAGGCCTTGGACTGAAAGCTCCAAAACTCTGAGTCAAAATAAAACTTCTCTGCTCACAAGTTGATATCTCAGGTATTTTGTCATAGTAACAGAAAACTGAATAATACACCTAGTGTTCAAAAGATTTAATAAATAAGCATTACTCATGAATTGAAAGATTTCACCCAAAAGTTCTGAATGTCTAGAAACCCAGTCCCCTATCCCTGCTTGGCAATCAGTAATCATAACTAAGTAGCCTCCTGTACCCTGTTTAGACAGGAAACCTATACTCAGTTCTCAATAGTCTCCTAGTAACTCAGCTTCTTTTTCCTTGGCTCATTTCTCTCCACTTACTGTTACTGCCCGGCACCCGTGGAAAGGTATATTTGAGGCCTTGGATCAGTTTGCTTTGGGGTTTTTTTTTTTAGAGGTACTTTACCTCTGCCCCTCTACGCAGAATACAAATTCATTATATGTCTGGTGTTCCCTCTCTTCCATTGCCTGGCACACAGTAGGTGCCCAGTGAGGACCAGAACACAGTCAAGTATGCACTGCTATAATCCCAGGGAGAGAAAAGGGGGATCTAATTAGAAACAGCAAGAGTGGGGGTGGGGGAGGGGAAGAGAGATTCAACATAAATTATACTCTTTATTCATTTCTTCCTAGCACTTTATATCTTGAATTCTAAAGATATGGATATATAACTTATCTCTTCTACTTGACTGCACCCTCCTAAAGCCTGTGTCAGGAGCCACACCTGCCTGGCGATGTCCCTAGTGCAGCAGATGGCTCATAACAGCTAGGCACAGGATGAATGTTACCCAATAATCCTAAACTGTAATCCAGTAACCCAGCATTCATGTTTCTGCTACCTATGAGAACTGACAAAACACACGTCCTTCCCTCCCACTCAATACATTAATTATATGAATTAGAGTCAGGAGACTAGGATACACCCCCTCCCCCAATTTATAGACAAGGATAGATTTTTCTCCCAAGTCATGGGACCAGAAAGGAGACTCCAGAATGTGGACTCAAAGGTCAACACTGGACCAATCAAAATTTCTGTTTTAATGCCATTTCCCTGTGCTCATTAGTGCTGTTGCTCTTCATCTGGGCAGTCATGTCCATAGAGGGCAGACCTGCGCGGGCTCCTGCTGCATTCAGAGTCTCTGGATGTGACTTGGCAGAAGCTGGGTCTCATTAGAGTACCAGGATGTGTGAAAGCACGGGCCTCCCTTTAGAACACATTTTGCATGTGAACAAAGGTGGAAGGACTGGAGGTTTTTAATGGGAATCTGCATCTGGCTCCTCACTTAGCAGTCATCTAGAGACCCTGCTAAGTAAAGAAGTTCTTGACACTTTCAAGCTATTAAGGGTGACCCAACCAAAGCAAAGTGGCTATGTAACCCAAATTTTCTTTCTATCGGTTGCCTTGGACAACCAAGCCTGAACAAAAGAGCCTTGGGGAGACAGCCACATAAATAACAACTTCCTGTTTGCTTCAGCGAGGAACATGGATTTAAAGAAAGGAATATTGAAATGAAAGGAGGAACTAAAAAACTGTGGACCTGGGCCACCCAGATTCTGGGTAGTGATGAATGTACAGAGTGGGATTTTCAGGACTTGGACTTGAAGCATTTTAAGCAGAAGCCTGGCCTCAGGCAAGATGTGCATATTCTTTCTTCACTGATGTGGGTTGTTTTTTTTCCATGAAATATTCCCTTGAGAAGAGAAGGACCTTGAGGACACCTTGCAGAGTGATCATCTGATCCAGTCGTGTCTCTGGTTCTTTTGGGGAGACCAGGAAGTCACAGAACCCATGAGCTCCTCCTCACAAACCCAAGAAGGGACGGCGGATCAACTTAGAAGAGATTTAATGGCTGTAGATGTTTTACCACTAACTGTTTCTAATCCCACTTGGCTGGGTTTTCTTTTGAGAAGAAACTCTGGCCACCTTGGTGTCCTTGCACTGCTTTTCACTGACTCTGTCTTCCAGGAGCTGGAGAGGCAGGTGACCCCTGGGGCTTCCTATTCCAGAAAGACCAGTGTGAAGGGCCACATTCTGTGCTGCTCTGGGGGTTTGGGAGCCCAGTCTGCCTGTCTCCTAGGTTGCTGAGCTCTCTGGAGCCCCCTATTCACTTGCAGTCGGAGTGATCTAACCGTAGAATCTGCGGGAAGCTTGCAGGCAGGGATAGGGGAGCCATTTGGTGGGCTTTGTTTCAAGGTTTGGGGTCTACCTGCAGTGGAAGGAACAGGCCTCTTCCTTCTAACTTAGAACAGTGGGAGCCTACCTGGGGCATGGAATCAAAGACTCCGTGTCCCTCTGCGGGTTTTCCTGCCCTGTGAACATTTAAGTTTTCAAAACTTGTGAAGAGAGATGACCGTCCGTCAAGCACTACACAAGATGTGTGAGTAATTCCTATGCCCCAATTTTCTATTTCCAATAAGAATATTAATGGCAGTTTAATGGGGAGTCCTAATGTTATAAACCAAAGAGATGGGGTTTTGCCCATCCTAAAATATGGCACCGTGGCATACTGGATGTTTCCAGTAAAAGTGACAGAACAGGAAAGACAGTTTGCCTCCCTCCCTTTTCCCTGAACACCCTGATTGGAAAGTGGTCCTTCCTGCACCCAGAGGAAAGGAACATTCTTCTTTGAAGATAAAGGGTCAGAGAGAAGAATCTCACTAAACTGGTGAATGGTTCCCCCAACTTCATCATTAGGCCAAACCCCTTTTGTCCTACCATGTTTCTCTGAGACTTTCTACTCTTTCTCAAACCAAACATTAAAAATTCATAGATCTACCCATTCCTTCAGGTCCTTATTTCCTTATGAAGGTCCACATGTCACATGTAGTGCACAGACTCGTATGTGTTATCTTGTTAATCTGTCTTGTGTTTGGATTGTAAGGGCCTCAGCTACTCAGAAAAATGAGAAATTATATCCCATCTGATTCAAATGTATGATATGTCAAGGTCATTGTACTATTGTGTGTAACTAATTAAAACAAATTTAAAAAAATGAAATAATATATTTTTCTCTCCTTCAAAAACACGGAGACCCAGAGTGAAAAGACCTGCCCGAGGCCATAGAATCTACGGATATCCTCAACTTCCCCAGCCTGCCAGATCTGGACTCCAGCCTGCTCTTTGCTCTTTTTCCCAAGTCACTATATGTAAATTCTCTAGGATTCCTGCTTATGGGGAAAAAAATGGTTTTGCTTTCCAAGAAGGTCAGACAAGGACTAGAAGCCTAAAAATTGACCCTTCCAATTATGCTTCTTGCCAAATGACACTTTTTATGCCTTAGGCTTTATAGCATTCATTTTCCTGTAGGTTACTTCTTATGGTCCTTAAAATCCTTTAGAGAAGAGAGGGAAGGGAAATAATACCTAAAAAGTACCATACTCAGTCCATTCTCAGGACACAGCTGCATTTAAACCTCACCATTGTCCCCATTTTACACAGATGATAACTGAGAAACCATAAAAACTTGACTATGGCCACAAAGCTGGCAAGTGGAGGAAAATGCATCCAGTTCTTGAACCTCCGAGTTGTATGCTCTTCCCAAAACTCCTTCCTGCTTCTGTAGTTGACCTGGGGATGTCTACCTTAACGACTTTCAGTATGGCACTTTGGGATCTACAGTGGCATTTCCAGCCACTGTGACATTTTGTCTACTTGCCTGTCTCCCTGCATCCATAGTTACTATTTACTCACATGAGTCATTACAGACGAAGAGATCACATGCATCCCCAAAGTATGGGGTGGAACACAGCTGCAGATCGTGGTGGTGGTGTGTCCTAGTGACTGGATCCAAAGCACCACCGGAGAGATGGCAGCAATAACAGCAACAACAAAATCAAGTGCAAACCAGCAAAACAGAAGTGCACTCCCATTCCAAGACAGAGAGAAGGGGATTAGAAAGTCACAGGGCTTCGCTTCTTTACTAACCATCTATTTGCTCAGTTCAGACAGTTCTACAAGCAGAACAGTCATATAGACATTGTTATCATCCTGTGGGAACAGGGAAAAACACCAGAAGGGCGGTCTTTAGTGGTCATGGGGCTCTGGCTGTGACCACATCCCTCATTCAATACTCTAGGGAGGGACTTGCATGAGGACACTCACAGGTTCTGTATCATAGCAAAATAGGAAGGACAGGAAAAGGTTAGATACTGTAATGAAGATCTAAAATGACATTTTGGAATGTTGTACTACATCTAATTGAATGGGATTTCATCGGGATCCCAGTGAAGTCTTTCATTTGGACTCTCAGATCCACTGTCATGTGTTTAGAGTGGGGTTGGGGAAGATCTACCTTAACCCTGGTGAGAAAGATGCGGTGTCTTAATTAACTTTCAGCCCAGTGGGAATTAGCAGCAGAGCAGGGAAGTTAAACAGGAAGAATACGTTCTGAGGTGACATCAATGGGAATCAGGTCCTGGGCAAGGCAACAGGATGTAAAGTTTTAGAAAAGACTTTGGAGATCCTCTTAACTTTAATTTTACAGGTGAAGAAACTCAAGCTCAAAGAGGCTGAAAAGGTTGGTTAAAGTTGTACAGTGAATTGGAGCCAGGAGCCAGGACTCCTAAATCCCAAATCAGAGCAAATGCTCATCCCATAATTAGTGCTGGTCATGTTCCACAGCAGGATCTACTCTACTAACACCGTAGTTTCAGAAATGTAGTGGGAAAGGGGGAGATACCTGGTGGAACCTACCCTGGATACAAAACTTCCAAGTTGGACAACTGAGGGGCCCCGGGATTGATTAGTCTAGACAAGCGGAGATAAGGTGGGAGGAGGCGTGGCAGTGACCAGACACAGGAGAGACATGAAGGATGTGGTTCACAGAAGAGGGATTAGACTTCAGTTTAGTTTCACGGGACAGGTAGAGAACTAGTAGGATCAGAAAGAAGACGACTTTGTTTTTTATTGTGGTGAAATACACATGGAAAAAATTTCACCATTTATCTATTTTAAAGAATGTAATTTGGTGGCATTTAGCACATTCACAATGTGGTGCAACGATCGCCCACACATACCTAGTTACAGGCCAACTTCATTACCCTGAAAGGAAACTCTGCACCCATTTAGTAGTAGCTTCTCTTTTCTCCCTCATGGCCACCACTCTGCTTTCTGACTCTGTTGATTTGCCTGTTATGGGTATTTGATATGAATGGAATTAGACGAGATGTGGCCTCTGTGTCTGGGGAAGCAGATGTTTTTAAAATATAACCGTAACTACAGTTTCTAGTCATAAAACGGGTTTGGTGTTGAGTCCTGGATACCTGAGTTTGGGTCAAGGCTGGAAGTCTGCCCAGTGGGGACCTGTGCAGAGGACACTGGCGTGAGAATTGGGCTGGGGAGGAGGATGGCTCCTCAGGGCTTTCCTCTCATAGAGACAGGCCATCTGTGACGAGCCCCCTGGGATGACCTCCTCCCACTGCCCCTGCTCTGCTGCTGGTAAAATTCAGGTGGAGCAAACTCCCCTCCTCCTGGTGGATTCCTCTGCTGCTGCTCTTCTCCCACCTCCTGTTCTGTGGACACTTATTTGCCTGTTTACCCGACACATAGCAGTCTTCTCGCTGGAGCATGTTTGACCTGAATGTACAGCTTGCTGCTGAGCTTCTGTGGAGCTGCTGTTGGCCCCTGGCGCAGCCAGGCATGTATTAAGAACCGGGATAAGCAAGGATCACTTGAGCTTTAACTACACTGACTTGGTCCAATAAACTCAGGGATAATCTATAAGGCCTGACAGTCAAGGCCAATAAAATGAACTACAAAGGGACCGCAGGGTAGAAACAGTATCATTTGGTGTTCTCCAATGCAGCACACACTCACACACAAAAACACTTAAAAAACACACAGGTGCAAGACTTAAAACAGTTTGAAGGAGAGGCGCTGTGCTTGAGAAACCAGATTTTTTTGCGGGGGTAGGTACTGGGGATTGAACTCAGGGGCACTCAACAATTGAGCCACATCCCCAGCCCTAGTTTTTGTATTTTATTTAGAGACAGGGTCTCACTAAGTTGCTTAGGGCCTCCCTAAGTTGCTGAGGCTGGCTTGGAACTCACCATCCTCCTGCATCAGCCTCCAAAGCCACTGGGATTACAGGCATGCAGCACTGTGCCAGGGAGAAACTAGATTTTAAAAAGCAGAAGGGAAACCTGAGGGGATTGGGAAAATATCATTTTCCAAGGGGTGATCATGGATTTCATCCTCTGACCAGAAATCGTGTTAGAATTAGAATATCAGACCTGCTTTGTGTTTAGGACTGGAAGTTGAAAAGTTCTTTATAAAACAAAAAGTAGTTGAGGACCGTGTGGATTATTGAATAGTGTCATACAGAATGTTCACCTGGAACCTCAGAATGCAATCTTATTTGGAAGTATGGTCTTGGAAGATGTAATTAAGATGAGATCATATTGGATTAGAGTAGGTGCTACATCCAGTGGCTGGTGTCCTTAAAAGGAGGGGGAGATTTGGAGACATACAGATATCCACAAAAGAGAAAAATGTCATGATATTGGAGAGATGCAGATGTAAGCCAAGGATTACTGCCAACCATCAGAGGCCACAAAGAGGAAAGGATGAATTCTTTCCACAGAACCTTCAGAGGGAGCATTTCCTAAGCTTATAATCATTTCATAACATCTAACCCTGCTGACACCTCAATTTCAGATTTCTAGCCTCTGGAACAGAGAGAGAATAAATTTCTAGTATTTTAAGTCATTCGTCAAACTAATGTACATGTTGATTCCCTCTTTTATACAGTTATAAAAACCTATTTTAAGACAGGAAAAGAATCTAGTTCTTACAATAAAATCTCTTTACATTTGGAGTTGAACTTCAGAAGACAGGTTCAGAAACACATAGGGTCTGTTCCCACTGAATATGAGGGACTTTTCCAATGGCTAGAGTCTGTTTTATTTATTTAGTCTGTTTGCCGAGGAAGAGGGGAAATTATCCTCAGACCTCTTGGTCTTCAGACCTCTTCTCCTCCCTCTTTGGGGACCCCTTCCTTGCAGTTATAGTGCTTGTTCCACACCGTTGTTCATTCTTTGTTCTTTGTGATCCTTAGCTCATGCTGGCTAAACAGTGACTCCTCATGCTGATTTTAATTTTTATCACATTATATGAGATCCCTCTGGTGGTTACTAGGGGATACGTCAGTTTGGAGAGACTAAAGCCAAACCAAAGAATCGTCCCATCTAGAGGATAAGTGGACTCAGCATTGTGAAGCTATAGCAAGCAACCAGACACAGGTCTGCTCTGGGTGCCTTTTACAGGCTGTGGAGACAGCTCCTGGGACCACACAGGGCTGGTGGGGGGGAGGCGGTCATCTGGGTATGAAATGCAGCACTGGTAATCTTTGAGAGCTGTCATCATTTGTGTTAGCGGGGATTTCAGATGTGCAGCTCTTTTGCCATTAAAAAAAAAAAAACCAGCACAGAGCATCCCAGCCACATCAAAGGAGTGTGCAGAGCTCCATGTCATAAGAAACACAGCATGGGGCATCCAGCCACATCAAAGGAGTGGTTTGAGCCACCGGCCATTGAGGCTCAGAGATATCAAAAAATAAAACAGGTGAGGGGTTGATGGGAGAGTATTAGTGGACCTTGGCATGCGACAGGTTTTTGAGCATCTCATCAAATATCTGCAAGGACAGCTTCTCCCGGTGACACTCTAACATCATTCTAAGCCAGCCTTTGTTTTATTTATGATTTACGTATAGAAGCATGCACCTGGCTGGACCCAGCCCATTACCTGGTTTATAATAGTGGCGGAACAAGAAATAATGTATAAAATGAGTAAACTGTCTTGACAGGCTGGGATACTTGGGGTTGACACTGGTAAGGGTCTATGGAAGTGCCTTTATGTCCTGATATGCACAGATGAATTCATTTATAGCATATTCATCAGAAGACCTAAATTAATTGCTCTCTGATGAATTTTATAACACCTCCTTTCTGCTTTTCCATCCCCCTCCTCCCCAAAGTACACTGAAAAGGTCAACAGGACTATCAAATGCAACACACTTAAACTTCCTTCCAAGCTTATAATTAAAGCTAATTAGTAGATTTGGTAATTAGCACATGTAAGCTTCTACTCTCTGAATTAATAAGACTTATTCAGTTTTTTTGAGCCAAGCAGACTTTTCGCTCACTGGTTTCTGATTCCTCAACTGTGTTTGGCTGGTTAATTTAAAATACGTCTGCTCAAAGTGGAACGCTGGAAAGAAACCATACTTATAATGGCCTGCTCTCAAGACAGAGTGCGATTTGAAGGCAGGCAAAAATGGAGCTATTGTCACCAAATAAAATCAGAACCCTGTGAGTTTCCAATAACTGACCCATTTCAGCCTCTCAATGAAAAAAATGGGCTGTGGACAGTCACCGCTTCACATAAACATAACAACTTTGAGGACACTCTTTTCCACTCATGCCGCCCATTGACAATACCTGTGTTGAGCACATCAAATCCTCTTTATTGCAATGAAGTGCAGAGGCACAGGTGATGGCTGCAAGGTGACAAGACAGAACTGCTCCTTTTGATTCAAAAGTCATTAGTCAAATCAGTTTCTGCTTTTGCGTAGACAAAGTGATTCTCCAAGTAATTTTATGCTTCTTTTTTTAGCCAGTGTGTGGGCATCCTGCATGCCCAGACAGATTTGATTTCTTGATTTTAAGAAATATACTTTTCATTCTGTGTTCTATTAAAATTTTGTTTTCAGACTTTAGAAATTTTTTTCCATGGGTGAACTCATTTGCTAACTCCCTCCCAGTACTATTATCAGAGAAAGAGGAGGAAGGAAGGGAATGGAAGAGAGGGAGAAGGGAAAAGATCCAGTGGTGGGGGTTGCTCACAGCACCACTAATTTTGATACATAAGAGGAAGGAAATAGTCATTTTTGCATTGAGAGGATTATAAGGCATTGCTGGGTCAACAGAGTAAACAGTTCTTATTTTAATGGTGCATTTACTGCCCTTGATGACCATAATTAGATATGGTCAGTTGATAACTATTAGGAGCAAGATGTAGTTGATCCTATGGAGACTGTGACTGAAGGTGACAAGAGATGATGGAGTCCCACAGGCCCAGGTGGGGGGGAAGTTTTGATCCCCGAGTGGATGAAGTCCAGTAAGTTCTACTGACACTCTGCCCGTGGGAGGCATTTGTCAATGTCTGCATAGTTTTGATGGAGTTGGGTGAATAGTAGGTCCTACTGGCATCTAATGAGAGACCAGGAACACTGCTGCATATACAACAATGCACAGGATGGCAAATAATTCCAACAAATAATTATGTGGTCCCAAAGGTCAGTAGTGCCAATGCTGAGGATCTCTGAAGCAGAGGACTAAATAGGATCTGAGGCACTTCTTATCTTTGAGTTAGAGCCAAATTTTACCTTTCCAAATTGACTCTGGACAGATCAAATGGAAGTGGAAGTTGACCCTCCGGGGCTCGATCTGAGTCCAGTACAAAAAGTCGGCCAACTCAGAGTAATTCCAGGGTAATTCTGCATGTTGGGTATTTTTACCTTGCAACTGAGGCAGACATATTGCATTATGGAAGAGTTCACACGCCATGGCAAAAAGTTTAAGAATGATGCTTATATTTAATAAATCCTAAATGGTTTATTACTGAGGGTCAAGTTTCTGCTTCCTGTGGGAGTTTGACATTTATGGAAATGCCTTTGCATTAATTATTCAGTGGAGACCTCCTTCCTATGGAAATCCACTTTCTTGATACACTTGACAGTTCTAGTTCAGTGTCTGCATGGGCTACTTTGTTGCTAATCCTCTAAGCATTAATTAAATAAAATTTACAACCAAGCCAGGATGCATCCAGCCTCAAATATTATGCAAAAACTCAGCTAACTGTTCTTTGATTTTTCCTGCTAGTAGCCAATCATTACCTATGGCTATTTACATTCTTTCTTTTGTTCTTTAAAGCATAAACCTGGTATCTCTTCCTACTGAGAAGAAAACTACGTTTTGTAATTAAATTACACCACATTAAACTTACTTAACTTAAGTTCACCAGCAGGGAAAATTCCATGCCCCCGGGTTTAACAATAACTCCTAATCACGCTTGCAAGCCCTATCTTTTCTGTGAGTTGTTATAATTTTCGTTCCTGGAATTCCATTAAAAATGGTAATGTCATTACTCCTGTTAATGCTCAAAACCAACAGCATAATCCTGCATTTTAATTAGTAATTATAATTAATCATTATTTCATTAATGAAATGTTTAGTTGGTAATTGTTTTTGAGCACCTTACTCCCCAGGCTTATAAGCATTTCATAACATCTAATTCGTTCCTGGTTTCCGATGAAGTGGCAGCATCAACCTTATTTTATTTTAACACTTTTATGTGGCTCTGCGTCTCAGGCCCCAGACACCAGCTGCATATTTACACGTTGGAAACGTGTGGCTTGTGACTCTGGCTGCGGTCTGCATGAAGACTTCCCCTCGCTGTCTTCCCTGCCAACCCTGGAAGGCGAGGCAGCGTGCTCCCACAGAGCACAAGGCACGGAGAGAAAAATAAGTCCTGGAACCCTTGATAATAGATATGGCTCCAAATTCATGGATTTTTGAGAGAGGCCAGAGCAAGGATTTGGAGGTGTTCTTTGGAGCAGGAAAGTTGATTTTAAAGCTTAAGGAATTAAGAATAAGCTGGGAGTGTTGTCAAGAATTTGACAGGAGGCAAGATGTTCCTTGATCCCTCTGCAATGCCATAGATAGTCTCATTTACTGAGATTTTTTTTTTGGGGGGGGGATGGGTAGTGGAGGGATGTAAACACTAAAAGGGCAGGAACTCACATTCACCTTGTGCAATTATATTCCTAGCTCCTGATGCAGCGTCTGGCAAATACAATATTCAACCCATAGCTGGATAAGGAGCCTTTCTGGTATAGTCTATGGTTAGGCTGCGGAGAAGATAACTTGAGGTATAAGAATTAAAAAATTAGCTGAGGCATAGGAGTGCTGAAATTAAATTGTGGCTTCATGATGGGAGAAGGGTATTAAATGCTGGGCGACACTAAATGAGTGGGCTGCTCTGCTCACAAATAGCCTAGCACCGTAGCTGTGTCTGACTGGGAATCCTGAAAGGAGCAGAGACTCATCTCATCGCCCTTCATGCAAAAGAAATTTATACAAATATATAAATCTGGGCTTTATGTGTGTAGACCCACATACATCCATATTTACCCACTGATACAGAGGCACACACAACCAACACTGTGCAGAGAGAATTGTTCAGGAAAGGGAAAGCTGGCGGTCCCTTTGAAAATCAAACAAAGGAGAGCGGGAGCCAAGAAAAAAGATGTGCTGTTGTTATTTCAAGGAAGGATTCACAGCTCCAAATTTAAAACTGAGCTAGAACAACATCAGGCTTGTTAGGGAATGTTGTATATTTCAGACAAGCTGATGAGAAACTTTCAAACATCTGGAAGAAATAAAGGATGGCCACTAGTTTGGTGGTGGCCCATGTGCCACAGCACAGGCAGATGGGATCTGGGAAGACCGAAGGACAGGCTTCTGAGGTCCAGACAGGTCTTTCCCACTGGCAATCTTTGAGACTGCTGGTATTTTACAAAGTGCAGGGGCGGGGGCGGGAGAGGAAGCTTATATTTTTATTGTATTTCATAAATGTCTACTTTAAATTAGTTAATCCTTGAGCACACACAATATATGACAATTTATACAGAAACAACATTGAAAGTAGAAATAGGAGACCATTTATAAATGGGGTGGGCCAAGTGGACTCCACCCCTTTCTCTCACGCGTGTCCTGTTTCTTTCCGAGGACACATGGACTCCCCAAAATATTTCTCCTATTTATCCATGAATATATAGAGAGTGCCTGACCTTGACCTATGCTGAGAGCCTGGAAACAGAATCCCCCCCTCACGGAACTCCCAGTCTAGAGGCAACTGCCCTTGGGACCTTCTTTTACTGGAACATACCCTTTTTCTTCTAGTTCCCTTTGCTGACCCTGTCCATCATCTAGTTCTCACAAAAGCTACCATGATGGTGGAGAAGAGATATGGAAAAAGCAAGGGCCTTCACAGTCAAGAGTTTACACTCTTGCTCAGGAGGTGAAAGCTACATGTCTCATTAAGATGGGGGATATTTATGGGACACTTGCCACGTGTGGGTGCTGTGCTTAGTGTATCACATGGGTAGCCTTGTTTAATTAGAGAAACTTTAAACTGGGCACTGCAAAAAATTGGGAGTTGATCCGTTCCCGACTGTGTCCAGGTTCATTATCTGGGAAGCTGACTGCCTGGGGATGAGGTCTTATTTGTCTCTGTTTTTTTTTTTTTTTAATTCCTTTCATTTTTGATTCTGTCAGGGGCTGCAGCCCAGCCTGCTATGGAGAAAAAGAGAAGGTGGCCTAATAAATACCAGCCAGAGCCAAGCAGAAAGAGTAAAGCAAGTAGACTACAAGAAAAAGTATGGAATCTTCTTTAAAGCCTAGAAGATATTTGGCCATTTGGGGCCTTCTCTGTCCATTTGGCCCTTATTTCTGAACAATTCTAAAGTTCTGCCCAGTTTATAGACCCTGGAGATATGGGGCTGTGCTTCATAGAGGCTGTTGGCAAAGACGTAGCCACAGATTTATTAACTGTGAGCTTGTGGGCATGTCAGCTTATCCTGCTGTGCCTCAGTTTCCTCAAAGGTGAAATGGGGATAGTGATCCTTAGCTCTTGGCTTTTCTGGGAAGATTGCACAGGATACTGTGTGTGAATGTGGAATTGTAACCCCTGGCCCAAAACACACCCTGGATTATCATTCCACACTACATCTTCAATAGGATTCACGCTGACTTGTGTCATCATTTTTTTCTTCATGACAAGTTTAAACCATGGTAGTGGCAGCTACAATGAGTTTGGTTTTCATACTGTGTGAAAACCTTCCTTGGCATGATTTGAAATGGAGGAAGGAACATTGTACTTGATGCTTGGAGGTCCTGGGAAAGAGACGATGGGGGAATCCCTGTTCGTGTTCACCTATTATTACCAGTGGGAACAGTAAGGGCCACCTGGGATGAGCTACATACATATTTTTTCCAAGGAATAATAAGAGCTAAGGGACCAGAAAACCAGAACAGGAAACCACATTAGAACTTAGGAGCAAAGATAATAAAGTATTGTACTAACTTCTAAAGTCAGATGTGTGTGTATATTCCCTAAAGAATCCACAGTCTCTGTACTCATCTTATTATGTCAACTTTGTTCTCTTTGAACTTTCTTATCCCCTCTCTTGAACTGTACCTGTCTAAAGAGCATGATTGTACTCATAGCCACATTTATATCCCCTGCAGGGACAGGCAAATTGTCATACTCAGGCAGTGTTTGCTGAATGAATGCTCTGAGGATCTTTAGAAAATCAGCAATACCCCAAGTGAGGCAACAGAGATTTAAGTAAGAGAACTAGAGGGCGACATAGGGTCTCTTTAATAATCCTTTGTTCAAGAACTGGTAAGCACTCACAGACACTGGACACAAGGGGACCTTGGTTCGGTGAGGGAGATGTCTGGGGATCAGGCAGAAGCAGATGGAGCTTGTTTTAGATATAGTCTCTCTCTCCATAGACCCCAGTGCTTTCCTAGATCTGAGGTTTAGCAGATGGTGTTTTTGCATTGATTTTCTAAATTGCCATGCATAAGATCCTGTTTTCTAAAAACTAGTTGCCTTAAGGCTTTAAGATTTTAATTTAAGTGTTTGTGTACCTATTTTGCAGGTTTACCATCCCATAGGGGCTGTGCATTGAGATCTAAAGAAAATCAACTGGCAACAGGACCTGGCCTGCAAGAACTGCAGTCTCCAAACAGGTGTGCAGAATCCACCCTGAGCATTGCATGGACAGTAGCATTAGGTGTCAGAAGGAAAACAAATCCAGGAGCTATAACGGGAGCAATCCTGGAAATTGTACCCCAGCCTTTTGAAGGTATTAAAATGCTTTGTTTCATATTCATGGCAGCTTCCAAGCCACTGCTGAAGCCAACGCCACTGGTTTTATTCATGACAGTTTTCTGTCCAATCTGGATCTGCTTTTTAAAAGAAGAGAAGGAGAGCGGCAGAGGGGGGGAACCAATATTCCCTGTTTTACTAGCAATAAATGAAGCTGCAAACTGCAGAACTCATTCCGACAGCCAATACTTATTTTCTGTAAGCTGAGGCTACCAGCTTCTGGGAGACTCCAAAGCTTCAGAAACAGGACAGAAAGGAAGGAGGAAAGGGAGAGAGAAGAGAGAGAGAAAGAAGAGAGAAATCAGTCTAGATAGCTGAGATTGGCGAGAAGGGATATGCAATAGAAGGAGAAAAAAAAAAAGAACACATTGAGAGGAGGGCACTGTATTAAGAGCTTATATGAATTCTGGAAAGAAGGAGGGGAAAAAAGAGGCTTTAATCCACTCCAAAGAGGGAGACAGAAAACTTCAAAGCAGAGTAACAATCTCGCGCACTTTGCCCTGCTTTAAGAACGCAGAGCATTCATTATGAATCAGCCTGCCTTCCTCTAGCCCCACGAGTGACTGCTGCAGCCTGGAGTCTCAATCCAGAACCCACGGTTTGTTTGGCCTCCCCAAGAACACTGCACACATAGAGTCTGAGAATAGAAGTTCCCAAGGCTGGCCACTCCTAAGTGAGGTTAATTCACTGATGTGGAAAGAATCTCCACCCTGGGATGATCCTGCTAAATACCAGCTTCCCATGTGAGCTTCAGAGGAAGGAGTGGCATCTGTTTTTTCTGTCTCTTTGATCCTACCAGAGCCATTCACAGTAAGAAATATCTCAATAATAGCCCCCAGGAGGTAGAAATGTGACTGACTCAGTCTTTCGGTCTCAAAAGTAGGCTTCAGTAAAGGTGATCTGTTTACTACTGTGCATGTTTTTGATTAAAAGACAGCAGATCTGCTTTCTCTGAGCACTGGAAATATAACTGGAATTTGTTCGTACTATTTGTGATGAGGTCACTTTCACTCACCTACCCTGTCCTTAAAGAGATCTGGTCATCTGCCCAGAGTTCTCAGGTGACAAGCCATTCCTATGGCAAGGACACTGGGAGGCTCTCCTGCCCAGCTGCTCCGGATTGAGAGAAACCAGACTCCTCATCAGCATGGATGTGACATCAGCCCTGGGCTTCTTGTCTTCTGTAATGACTAGTTTGTGACAGTACAAATGGCAATGCAGAGAACAGAGAGAAAAAGGAAGAAAACATCCTGGAGATTTCTCCTGGTTATTTTTAAAATATTGTCTCTGTTGACTTGAAGTGGTGTAGAAACACTTCCATATGCTGTGTTTCTTTTTTCCCTGTTGCATTTTATAGCTTAAACATAGATCTTTTATCGGATACAACTTCTGTTGACAATATGGCTCACTGGGTTAGCAAAGGAGCCGCTCTTCCCTCCCAGGCTCTGGATTTGGGAAGATTGCTGGCAGACTTGGGCTCACATTTAATTGTGGGAAGCATGATGCTCTGGGGTTCTTTGCCAAACCTTTTCTGTAACACAAACCCAAATTACATACTGAATTTCTTTAGGTTCTTGCCCGGTTTGGACTGAATTAAGCCCCAGAAATTCCTGCTCTTAGCAACCATGTCTCTCAGCTATTTTACATGCAACAATATGTGTGTCTGTGTTTCCTATTGCTTTGTGGAGACCATTACTAGTGCAACTTCACTAAATTTCTTGCATCCTAGAAAATGATTTTAATGGGCACACATGAGTTAATTTGTATATTGGTATGGAAAGCTATAAATTAAAGACAACATTATAAACTTCTTTTGGTCACCCTGCCCCATCCTGGCTCCCTCCTTGGAGGAGCTAAAAGTATTACCAGATTGGATTACTTGATTTCAGCATTTTTCTGTATGTGTGCACACATCTAAGAACACAGACGCCTCATTTTGTTGCTCCTGACATTATGTAAATGGAATTACACCACAAAACGGATGCTTCATGATTATTTGTGTATCCCTGTCTCAATGTATGCTATGGTCTAAATGCATCTCTCCATAATTCTTGGGATCTAAGATCCAATGTGTCAGCATTAAGATGTGAAGTCTTCTGGACTCTGTCCCCACTAATGGGATTGGTGACCCAGTGCCCTGGTCCCTTTTCCATTCCTCCATGTGAGGACGTGACAAGAAGATATGAGCTTAGAAGGAGAGCACAAGTTCTGAGCAGATATTGAATCTGCTAGTGCCTTGAACTTGGCCTCTCAGCCCCAAGATCTGTGAGAAGTACATTTTTTATAAATTATCTAGTCTATGGCATATAGCAGCAAAGATTGACTAAGATAAGTCATACATACTTTCCCTCTTAATTTGCTCAACACCAAGGTCCATTTTCAAGTTTTACTAATTTAACCAGCCTAAAGTAATAGAAAATTTTGGGTTTTTGTCCAATTCTACCACTAATGTTTTAGGCAAGTAAGTCATTGTCCTCTTTGGGCTAATATCTCCTGGAGAGGCAGGTATATACTGTGAACAATTTATTCAGGCCACAACACCCCCCCTACCTGGATACTAAGGTCAGGCTTCCAACACAGCAGTATAAGGTGTCTTCATTCAATAGACATAAATTAATGCCGCATTTGTGGCAGTAGTCCCTGTTATCCCAATGTCTCTGCACTTAAGAATTATGCAGTTTTCATAGAACCATTGAAAATAATACCAGACTGTCACTCAAAGGACTACGTGGTATAAAGATACATTTTTCTCTGATTTATGCAGAGGTTTTTCCTTGTTGAATTTTTACCAGTATTTTTTAATCATGAGATTTTTTAATCAGAAAATTTCATGAAAAAATGTAATCTGACTTTTCTTGGAAGAAAACATCAATGTTTATAGCAGATCAATTTACAATAGCTAACCTATAGAATTAACCTAGGTGACCTTCAACAGATGAATAGATAAAGAAAATGTGGTATATATACATAAAAGAGTATTACTGAGCAATAAAAAAAAAATGGCTCTGTGACTTTGGGCAGTAAAACAATGGGTCTGGAGACTATCATGCTAAGTGACATAAGTCAGTCCCCCAAAACAAAAGGTTGAATGATCTCTCTGATATGTGGATGGTAACATATAACAAGATTGGGTGAGGGAAGAATAGAAGTTCAGTGGATTAGACAAAGGGGAATGGAGGGGAAGTGGGAATAGGAAAGACAGTAGAATGAATCAGACCTAAGTTTCCTCTGCTCATATATGAATACATGACCAGTGAAACTCCACATCATGTATAACCACAAAACTGGGATCCTAATTAAAATAGGCTAATTTACTCCATTATGTATAACATGTCAATATGCATTCTACTGTCATGTATAACTTTAAGAACAAATTTTAAAAATCTAAAAAAGAAAACTGCATTTGGTGATATTAGGTCTGTGTATATATACCACATTTTCTTTATCTATTTTATTTTTATTATTTTTTTAATATCTGATGTGTAGAAATACTTTCATTCTTTAGTAGGATCCTGGTGGTGGCCTGACAATAGGGGGAGAAGGAAAACGCTAGAAGAGGAACTAGTGTGTTGAGGGAGAATGAACCAGGGCAGTTCCAGGGAATTTCCCCCACTTACTTTCCTAGACCTTCTCTAGCATTCCCAATTCCTTTCTCCTACTTCATTTTCCCCCTGTCATCTCCACAGGCCACTTGATATGCCAAATCTTTTACTTATTTACTTAATTTATTGTCTGTCTTGCTCATTCCAATATTAACTTTAAGGGAACAAAGATTTATATCTATTTTATTTTTCCATTCCAAAATTAAGACTGTCTGGTGTACAGTAGTCATTCATATTGAATTGATGGGGATAAAAATGCAAGGAAGGAAGCAACCAAGCAAATAGCTAGAGTTTAGTACCAGGTGCTATCTTTAGATGGGACATTTGCCCACTTGGACCCAGATCTGCTGAACAGAACTCGCACACAGATGGCCACAACCTGGACATTGTTTCTTTCCTACTTGGGGCAGTTAACCTGCTAGGTGTAGTTGTATGGAGATGGTTCCATCCTTAAAGAGAATTATAGTCTAGTGTAGGAAATACCATGGATACAACCACTATGAATGCATTACTAAGGCAGAAGAGAGGAGAAAGAAATTTAGGCAGAGAATGTGAGGCAAGATTCTTGAAAGAATCCATATAAGAATAAGGCAAAAGACTTCAAATGAGTAGAATTCTTGCAGCTAAAGAGGAAGGAAGGACAATGCAAACACTGAAGCTACATGTGCCAAGGTACATGGGCACAGCCAGCATGGTGGCTCAGAAAATGGTAGACACAATCTAGAGGACAGAAAATGTGCACTACATGGGATGCCAAAGGGCTAGAGATATGGCTGAACAGGTAGGTTAGGACCAGCTGAAGAGGAACGCTGTTAGCTCCCCTAATGTATTTTAATTTGATGTTGTTGGCATTATTCAGGGTATGATCCTCAGACAGCCTTCTCAGAATTCTCCAGCATGGCTGTGAAAGGGTTGATTCCTAGGTGTTTTTTAGAGACTGTTGAATTCCCAAGAGTGTAACTCTGGAATTCATTTTTAAAAATGTATTCTCCAGGATATATTCATGTCTCCTGGGGATACCACTCATGTCTAAGAAGAAGTTTTAAAGGATATTTGTTCTCAAACATGTCTGCACACCTGAATCACCTGTGGACCTTTCCAAATATAAATATGCCAAGGCCCCAGTACACTAGAGTGATTCTGATCAAGAGCCAGAACTAAGATCGGCCACCCTACATAAAGAAGAGTTATGGGCAGACGTAAAAGGGACCTCTCTTGCTTGAGAAGATGACATCCCATGGACTGAATCAGGACCACCAGTTCTGACTGTAAATAAAGTTTTATTGGAACACAGTATTGTTCATTTGTTCACATACCATCTATGGCTGCCACAAGGGAGGATGTGAGTAGTTGGCTCAAAGACCTCATGATCCACAAGGTCCTTTACAAATGTCTGCAGACATCTACTCTAGAAACATCCTGGTGATGATCCAGAGAACAGAGGAAGGAGGGCAGTTTAGAGTGGTGGTGGTTGGGGAAGGGAGTCTCTGAATCAGGATAAGGGAGAAGAAACAGACCACTGGAGGGACACAGCATAAACCCCATGGGCTAACAGATAATATGAATTAAGAGATAGAGGGGTTGTCTGTTCATATTTACAACTTGGCTCCTTGGATGAATGTCATTAATGGAGATGAGCATCATGAAAGCAAAGAAGATGTTCATGCAAAAGAGAGTGAAACCCAACTTTGACTCTCTGAATTCAGTGTGCCGACAAAGATGTATAGGAATCCATTGGAAATGTGAAGCTAAACTTCAGGAGAGAGGCAAGAGCTAAAGATAAAGACTTGAGGTTATCATCTAACAGCTGAGAGCAGATTTTGTGGGGGCAGACCAGTTCCATGAGGAGGAAAACTTAGAGGCAAGTGGGTTGAAGAAAAATGTCCAAGAAACCCCAAGAATTGAATGGTTGGCAAAAGAACAGACCTGAGAAGGAGTAGTCAGAGGGCAGAAGAAAATGAACACGAATAATCTGTGTGGAAGAAGAAGGGGAACGGGTGTTGGCTTTTGGAAGTGGCCTTTTCTGGGCTCTGGGGGGATGAAGAATTCTCTGGAGATAGGGTGCTTCCTGCCAGCTTCCTGTGGAGGCTTCCATAGAAAATATCCCACACCCATCATCTGCAGGAAGACAGATGCAGTTTTGCCTCTTTGTGTGGTTTCTGCACACCCACCCCCTGGGAAGTGCCAGATGACTTCCCCACAGAGCAGATGGGATACTAGCTGGAGCCGCCCCTGCTTCACAGAGGGCTCCCTCCGTTCAGCTCCCATGGTGACTGCTAGTGCAAACAAGTCTGGCTCACCAGGGCCTGGCACCCAGCAGCCACTCAGCCAGTTCCACCACGCCCTGCCATGTACCAACCACCAAGGCATCTAGTGCCAAGACGAGAACTCTTTTCTTTTGCTCTTGATTCTTACAGTTTCTTTCTTCCTATATTTAGAAAGAGAGAGGAAAAAAAGGAACAAAAGAAGGGGGAGGAGAAGAGAGAGAATGGATGAAAATATGGAGGGAGTTAGAGAAGGGGGAAAGAAAGAACAGAATGGAAGAACTCCAGTGTGGTGTAGAAATGAATTCAAAGAGAAGCCAGGGACCTTCTGCTGGAGATCTGACATGCACTGGCCTGACAGCCTACAGAGTTGATACACAGGTATCAACGTAGGTATATTTATATGTATATAAATATTGAAAGCAACAGAATACACTAAGTATCTAGCACAATACCAACACATACTAAGCACTCAATATGTGTCTATTCCTGTAATCCAGAAAAAGTGGACCAGACTATGAATTGGTAGATCCTCTGATAATTTTCATACAGCTACACAGCAAAATTCTTCCTGAATAAATTGGGGGAATTCTATATTACGTTATACGAGTCCCTTCTATCCTGCTGGGTGGGGGATACAACTCAAGACCTCCAGCACATGCCTGTGATAATAAATGAAAGTGTCATTAACACCCACCCAGGCCCAAAGGAAGTTGTTCTGCCAAAGGAAACATCCATTAAAATAAACACATTCAAGGAAAAAACGACAAGATTTGAAATTAAAGATACCACAGGTAGTACCAAACCCTACGTATTTTACGGTTTCTTCCTATAAACACACATCTGTAATACAGTTTAATTTATATACTAGGCACAGTGATAATATTTGTCCTTGTTGTAATCTTACCAACTTCAGGATACTGTTTTTTTTTTTTTCTTATTAAGGTGAGAACTTCCATCTTTTTCACTTAAAGGGAGCATTTTATGGCATATCCAGATTGCTATTCTTGATGACTACTCGTGCCTTGGGACTATTATTAGGTCAAACAAGGGTTCCTTGAATATAAACGCCTGATTAACCTAGATAACCAGGAAGTGACTAATAGGTGGGCAGAGTACACAGCATGGGTATGCTGGGAAAAGTGGTGATTCACGCCCCAGGGGTCGGGGTACGGGAGGTGGGTGGAGGAAAGGGTGAAGAAGGGCTGTGAGATTCCATCTTGCTGCTCAGAATGGTTTGCAATTTAAAACTTACCAACTGTTCATTTCTGGAATTTTCCATTTAATATGTTCAGACTGCAGTTGACTGCAAATAATAAACTGTGGGGAAACACGATGATACATAAGCAGAGGCTACTGCACATTCCTTTTGTGGCAAGAGTATTTAGCCTGTGTCAACTTAATACTTCCAAAGCCACCGTTGGCTAAAGGGAGAAGTGGGCGGGCCGGTCCAGTCTTCTTAGGGACATGTGGCTAGTACAGCAATACTAGAAAGATTCAGTGTGTTAAATCAATATGTCAAAAGTAGTTTAAATATCTAATTCTGATTTCCAGCTTTGAACTTCTCTCTGCCCTCTCTCCCTGTTTTTTTCCCCCATCCACTCCTCCTTAATCCTTCTACCCACTCATCTCCTCCTCTCCACTGTGGAGGAGTGCTTTCTTTTGGATATCTTCCCCAGTCTTTGCCTACTTTCCCTATTGGGAAGCTTTGCTGTTAGCATCTTCCAGCTAGTTCTGCAAAGGGGCTTTCAAAGAACTTTTGAAATCTGCAGCACTGTGTATGTGTTGGTAAAACAAAGCAAAGGTTTTGTTTATTTGGTTGGGTTTTCTGTTTGAAGTGTTGCACTCTCCCTCTGGGCCTTCCTGCTGGCTTCTGACTAGTACCTTGAGAACATCCCTTCCCGCTGCCTTGTGAAGGTTTGATTCTTTTTCGATAGTGCATATGCTGTGGTATTACTGCCTGTTTGCTTTAGTTCATATTTCTTCTCTGGATGGATTTTCTATGAAGATCATCCCTACTTGTTTGATCTTTAATTTCAGATCTTGTCGTTTTCTTCTTGAGTGTGCTTTTTTAAAATGGATGTTTCCTTTGGCAGAACAACTTCCTTTGGGCCTGGGTGGGTGTTAATGACACTTTCATTTATTATCACAGACAACTTCAATTTCTAGGGGGATGGTTGAGTTCTATTGTGATTCAGAGGCAAAATAAATCCTCTTGCAACTGTGGCCATTTTATTTCACCCCTCAGGCCTCAGAGGTAGAAAGAGAAGCTGAGAACCCTGGCCACATCTATCCATGAAGATTTCTCCATTATCAATTTTTGCTCCCCAGCCTGGTGTATTGAATCCTCAGAAAAATTCTCGGCGTTGCTCATCGACTTTACTGTTTCTGAAGAAGAATAAAACTATGTCCAAGGCACAGTTACTTTAAGGATCATGGTCTGAAAGGGCCTGTTTATCTTACACAACAATAAGGCTCATTCCAGAGACGACTGATGCTTCCCACCAGGGACATGCCTTGGAAAGGGATTCAAGTCAATGTGCTGAAACTTATGGAACCTAGGAATCATTTTTCCAATCAGTCCTGGGTCATGCTTTGAAAGAATTCTCTACTAGGACTGGCAATATGAATTTTCAGAGTGATTAAATCCTAGCAATAGATATGTTTATGTTCTCATTGATTGTTCTTGGGCATTTTCATGATCATTTTATATCTGTCCATCCATCTTTCCATGTGTATATCTATCTATCTATTCATTCATTTATTCATTCATTAGAAATAATATCCCTAGGGCTGATTTCTTGTTTAAACCAAGGAATCTTGAAGGTTAAAATTCATTTCACTAGCCTCCTGGTTTTGAACATGCTCCCCAAACTTGAATCCTTTGTCTATCTTCAGCTTAACCCCCACTACCTTTCCATATCAAAATATGGAAAGGTAGTGGGGGTTAAAATAAACAAGGCTTTTTTCCACATCTTGCTCAATTCTGATCTTCAACCCTGATCACCCTACTGTAAAAACTGTAACATACATTCACTCTTAGCAATTCTTGTTCCCCTTAACCTTCTCCTTGTTTTTCCATTGTATTTGTGGCCTCCTAGCTGTCTGTTTGAAAAACCTAAGTTCCATGAGGGTAGGGACCTTTGTGGACTCACCAATGTATCTTATGCATGTGACATGGTGGGTATTTGTTATCCTGTGTTTTACTAAATCTTATGCTCAAAGAGGAAATGCCCCTTCAGTGCCTCTATTCAACACTTAGAGCATTTCTCAACCCCATACTGGTGTGGCAGAAGAGAAAGTTCTTCAAGGTGTGAATCCCATACATGCTGCAAGACATCTGGTATGGCTGGCCCCAGCCCACCAATTACCAAAAGTGTCCCTTTCATCAACAGGAACAATTAAACACACGCCTACACAATTACAGATTTCTCTTATGGCTCCAATAAAAGTTTGCTTGAAAGGTACTTTAAGTCTTAGAACAAAACTAAAGTTCTACTTTGCAAATATTTTGTTCACCACCTATAGCACCCTAGGGCACTTTTAGAGAAGATATGCTTTCTTTCCTATTTGCCTCACTCAACTCATTTCAAAGACCTTTCACACAATTAAAGACACCAAATATTTTTATGGTATGATTCAACTGTCAAGTATGCCTTCTACCTCTGTCATTTACAAGCCCATAAACCAACATTTACTAAGTGCTTTTGAGCCTGACTCCATGGTATACAAGGTACATTTTTAAGCACCCAAAGCCAAAGAAGGCTGTGCGTATGTGGGGCTACTCGAGTTCAGCAACTGTACAAACCCTTCTCCACATTTTAAGCAAAACCTAAGTACTGCAGTTGGAGAACAAGTCTGACTGATTTCTTTCTACTATACTGGTCAGTTATTCAGCCGTGATGGACAAACTGATGAGTTAAATTGGAACAACACAGTTCAAGAGAATGACATCTCAAGTCAGAAATGGCAAAAAATAATAGACATTTCTATGACAGAATGTCAACAAATCATTCCTGATGGTCTACTGGATACAAAGTACTAAGCTACCAAAAGATAGGGTTAATATAGCATCAACAGTCACCTGCGAGGTGACCATGAAATATATATACCAATAATAATATTCAGATAAATGTCTACTGAGAGAAGCTAGAGGAAGTGCTTTAAAGGCATTATCTCATTTAATCACTGACATGGGTATGACAGACAGCCCTATTTTACAGATGAGGAACCAATGCTCAGAGTGGTAAAGAGACCAGCTTACTCGGTCAGCAATTTGTGAGGCCAGTGCTTAAGCACAGTTTGGTGCCAAATGATCTTAGTAACTATAAGATAAATAAATTAACATTTCTCAATTGTCTGGACTTTTCAGTTTTCATCTACTTTGGTTGTTTGGGCGTAACAATGAGTTACACAGATAGAATTTATTTTTAAAATTTCTTTAGAGTCACGCAAGTTAGATTGCTCTCGGCCAACTAGTTCCTCTAAACTTTTATAGTTCAAATCCTTCAGCCTCTGCAGATTTGACATCTGATCACAAATTGCTCATTCTGGAATGAGCTGAACCACCCCACATTAAAGACACACTTAGAAATCCATCTCTATTCCATTTTAAGAGACTTATACAAGAATCATTTTTGATCTTTCCTAAAGTTAAAATGACAAGCCATACTCTGGCACCATCATGAAATAACACAAATGTACGATTCTGTTAAAAACACAGAAACACCACTGATTGTTTGGTATTTAAGGGAAACACATAGTGGTTTCATTTGATTTTTTCATTTTGAATCCTGCTACTTTCAGACTCTGAGTCTTTTTTCTATCCTCATAGTTTCTTTCTTTTTAATGATCATCAAAAGCAAGAAACAAAGAAAAAGAAAGAAACTACATTTTGTTTCCAGGATTGAAGACATTTTCCCTTTGGCATGTTCCCTAATAAGTAGGAAAAATACAGAATGAATGTTACTGTGCTGCTTCAGTAACTTCTAAGAAATCAATATAATTTTGGTTTTCTGCTACAACTCTGAAAGTACATTTGATATATCTCTTAGTCATTGACAACTGTTTTTTTTACACTCTGAAGCAAAGTTATCCCAGTTGAGAATATGTGCCTGCAGATGATAAAGCATGGTTACTTGAACTTGCATCTTCTTAAAAAGAGATGCCAAGTTCCCAGATGGATGCTAGAAAGGACCTGTTCACAGAAACCTCACCAAGCCCATGGCTGGTTTCTTGGGCCAAATAGTGTTAAGCCAAATAAATGAACTTGCTGCTCACTGAAAACAGTATTTCAACCCTGTCATGCCCTTGGTTAAGGCAGATTTATGGGAATCTCTCTTTCTAATATTGTATATGATTCTTTAAAAGTAAGCAGTTTGTTGAGTTTTGTACCTTTTTTTAAAGAAGGCTTTCTAAAGTTTAAACAATAACTGTGTATTTACAGGTTGCATACATACAATCAAATTGCCTAGTTAATAAGCAAGATAAGTTTACTCAAGGAATTCACTGTGTTATGTAAACTTTCCATGAAAGAAAGAAAATCTTAAGTGTTGCAAAGGTCTTCTAGTTTAATCGCAATGCCTGTAAAGAAACAATTATAAAAGGAATAAAAGATAAAAAGTGGCAGAATTATGTTGATTTTACATGTATATAGTAACCAGTGAATGCTACAAAGAAAGTGATGATCAATTACAATAGTCTCTCCAGGTGGGCAAAATATGGAACTAACGGCAAGAATTTCAACTGTGGTCAGGCATAATGAGTGATCTTTGCACAATTAATTTTTTCCTAGTGCTTTGGCCTCTGAAAATTTCTCCATTCTATAGGGACCTATGTGCATCTGCCTAAAGGATTCATATTTGCAGCTTAAGATCTCAGTCAAGGGAGGCGAAACATGGGATTTCCTTAGAGTTCCTCAGCGTTCACAAGCATCTCCATTCCCATATCTCTGCACTGCTAGTATGAGGATGAAACACTAGGGAGCCCTTGAACTTCAAAACTAGATCTTAGGAGAAAACATGTGCCAGTCAGCAGAGTCGAACCCTCCTTTTCCTCCTCTGCTGCCTCAGCTACAGCACTTAGAGTGTGCATCCTCTGATCACCTTCACTGTCAGTGCAAAGTGGAATTGATTCAACAGCATGGAAGAGATATTCACTGATCTAGGAACAAACATCATGTGCTGTACTCCATTTCCAGTTGCCCTGCACACAGATGAGCCGACTTTGACCAGCTCTGGCCAAGGATCTCTGAGCAAAGATGCTACACAAAGCGCCAAAGCATATAAGAGTTAGCACATGACAGACTCTCCAGCTCTCTTTTCTCTGTCTCAGTGTCTTGGAAGATGAATGTCCAGGTGGTCAAAATCATATACCATGGAGGACTGTATCCCTTGGAGGGGAGATTGGAAGGCTACTGACCCTGAAAAGCCACTTGTCCCTTGATAATTTATGAGTAGGGAATAAACTTTGTGTTATGCTACTAAATGGAGAGAGGGTATTACCCAGAATAACCCAGTTGACTGTGATGATGTACATTAACTGCTGAGATAATCAGAAGCTAGACTAGGATGCACAGGCTAAACTACAAATATTTATTTTGATACCCACTGCACTGGAAGAACTCTAGAAAGTCATTTAGGTAATCCACATTCCAAGGGAAAAAGAAGGAAGTTTTTCATCCGGGGGTTAAAAGCTGGGAATAAATATATGACTTCCATTGGGATGCTTTTAGGCACTCCAAGATACATCCTTAATGCTAAGTAGATGCATAATTGGTTCTGTGTTTAGGGACTCTGAAATGTTCCCGTGTCAAAACTGTTTGCTGAAAATGTTACATTTCGATTCAAAAAGCAATCAGAGGTTGTTGAAAAAATCTCTAGGATTTTGCAGTGTGCAGTTTTCCCCAACAGGCCCGAAATTAATCATTACAGGAAAATGATTCCAACTCAGCCATTCTTCCATAGTCTAAACACTAAATGCGACATCATAATTCTGCAGACATAAATTCCCTCATTATCTGTGGACCAGGTCAACCACAGCTCAGACAGCCACCCCAGCAGGCCTCTGAGCAGGGCCTTTTGCAAAGAAAAAGCATGGTCCTCAAACAGACTCACAGTTAGGGGCTCCAGCAGGCTCCCATCATGCACAGCAGCCAACCTTTATAATTGGGTCATTTGTTCCCTGGGTGATTTACACAGAATGTAGACTTGAGGCTACTACTCTCAGAACAATGTGCCTGCTTTCCCCAGCTGTACCAACAAAGCAGGACAGAGGTGATGGCATTTAAAACCCTTCCGGGCATTCTGATCCCCTCATACACTGATTTGAGCTACTAGGTAATTCTGTGTTATCACAAGAAGCAATAGTGTCTAATGATAAGAAATGGTCTCTGGAGCCAACCTGTCTGGGAGGAAAGACCTCCCCCACCTCTTCCTGAGGATGTGACCTTGGCGAACTAGTATTCATTATGAACTTTAATCACTTCATCCCAAAAGGGGCGGCCTAGCTACTACTTAGGGTTCTTGTGGAGACTGTGCCTGGCACAGAAGAGACATTTGATAAATTTTATCCATTACATTATAAAGTATGTTGATCTGAAGTATCAGTGATATTTTATTTGACAGAATTATCATGATGGTGACGATGACTACAATGATAATCACTTATTGTGTGTGCCTGTCATGCTACTGAGTAGCTTATATGGGTTAGCTCATTCAATCCTCAAGGCAACTATTTAGACTCATATCTCCTTTGGATAGATGAAAACATTAAGTTTTAGAAAGTTTAAGCAGTTTGCCCAAATCAAAAAGGCAATGAATCCAGAGTTAAATCCAGGGAGCTGACCCCAGGGAACTGAGTGGGGTAGCTTGTACCCCAGTATTTACTCAAACAGAAGCACAGTCATTAGTTGTCCTTACACTGACTTGGGACCATACCGTGGGACTGTTTTTCCCACATGATACCACAGGTTGCTTGAGAAACCTCAGTGGCAGCTGTAAAAACCTGCCAGAGAACTGTACCTTCTGGGCACCCTAGCTGCTGAACAATCAAGAAAATGCAGAGAATAGAAGTTGGGGATTCTGCATGCTAGGAACTTCTATCCAGACGAGTTAATGTGGAAGTGGGTAGCTGTGCAAAACAGAAAACGATGTGAAACAAGAAGCAAAAACCTTCCAGATAGCAGAGGGGTTCAAGGAGAACATACAGGGCACTGTTCCCTTTTACACCTGGCCTGAGGTTCAGGCTGTGCCCAAAAGCTGAAGGGGTGTGTATTGCAGCCAGAGATGGCAGAGCAAATGGCAACCTTCAACCACCGATCCTACTGCCCATAAGTGATGGAGTAAATGAACCCGTTATCCCACCCTCTGAGCATAGTCTCCTCCTCTGTGCACCTGGGGAAATTCACTCATTCTCCCTTACTCAGAGACCTACAGACTCTCTGGATGTATACTGTTTGGGGAGTCTGTGCTGTTTGATTCGGAAATTCTAACTCACAAGGAGCAAAACCTTCTTCTGGCCTCTCTCCCTTCCTAGAGAAAGCCTATCACCTCTGCGCTTCCAAAGTGTCCTGGGCCAGCCTTTGTCACCTTGAATGTATCATTTCATTCCTGGCTTTTGAAAGAAGAGGGTGATTTGTGGGAACCATTTCATGCCACATCATCATTAAAATATTAAGCAGTGGGGCTGGGATTGTGGCTCAGCGGTAGAGTGCTCGCCTAGCATGGGCGGGACCCGGGTTAGATTCTCAGCACCACATAAAAATAAAGGCATTGTGTTGTGTCCATCTGCGCGCGCGCACACACACACACACACACACACACACACAGATACAGATTCTCTCTCTCTCTCTCTTTTTAAATATTAAGAGTGTCCCTTTGGTTTCAGGAGCTGTAGGGACAAATTTAGGAGCAAAAGGTGCTTCTGGATCTTCCCTGTCACTTCTCAACCACTGAGTCACAAAGGCTTTTCTTCTTTAATGTCGCCCTGCCTCATTGTGCTGGGCTGTGACTTTAATCCCTGGTTTTAAGAGGATCCAACATCTCTACCTTATCCTGACGTCCTGCCACACTGCCAGGCTTGTACATGTGACTTTCTTTGGTCCATGAAATATAAACATAAAATATTCACATCCAGAAAAAGCCTTCAGTGTGCTCCCAAGGCTCAAACAACCTTCATGTGTTTGTCCTCTGCAGTAAGAATAGCCTGGCCCAGAGGAGAGCTTCTCTATCAGCCTGCAATTTTGAATAGGAGACCCAGGCCACAGCCAAGCAGGACCACTGCCAATCACAGACTCCTCGGTGAGAAATCAATATTTGTTTATTTGGTTGTCTGTTGCTGCAGCCAAGGTTAATACACAAATTATGTAACAACCAAAGCTCAGCCACAACTTGTCATATGCTGCAGGGAAGCTAGGGATCCTAGAGGTTGGCTTTCCCTATGTGGAGTGAAAGCCTATTCACGTATGAAGTCACCAGACAAGGGCAGAATCAAGAAATGTCATGAGAGCAAGAACCCTGGTGCCTGGAGCCCCTGATCTGAGCTGTGCCTGAAGACTCAATGTGGACACAACGTTTTAGTGAGGTAAGACTTTCTGTTTTACTTGAGCTAGTTTGGCTTAGTGTTCTAATCTGATTTAAACAAGTATTGACTTGTATCAGGTCTCCTCACTCCTTTGCAGTGACATCTGATGACATCTGGAGCCCAGGCCTATATGGTACAGTAAGTAACAGCGATCACATGGAGGAAGTTACACTAGGGTATAAATCAATATAACTGAATAAGCCTATTATGGCCCAAATTGGATTCCTCCCTTACCACCAGCTCCAAAAAGAAATGTGAAGTCCTGGTTGCTACTATCACAGAATATGATCTTATTTGAAAATCTTCATTAGTATAAGATCATACTGGAGTAGGGCAGGCCCCAAAACTTATATGACCGATATGCATAAAAGACACCTATGTGAGATAGAGACACAGAACAATGTCATGTGATCGCAAAGACCAAGATTGGAATGTGGAGCTATAGCCAAGGTACATCAAGGATGTCTAGAAAACCATCAGAAACCAGCTACAGGCAAGGAAAGGTATCCCTATAGTTACAGAAGGATCCTGGCCCTACCAATACCCTCATTTCAGATTTCAAGACCCCAGAACTGTGCAGCAATAAATTCCTTGTTTCTTAAGATTCCTAGTTTGTGATACTTTGTTATGGTGGTACTAGCAAACTCATACAAAGTTCATCAGATGAATTTTCACCACCAGATCTCATGGCAAACTTCTAATGGAAATCACCATAGTACCCCATGAAGGTTATCTTGACATATCTGTCTCATGGCAAACTTCTAATGGAAATCACCATAGTACCCCATCATGAAGGTTATCTTGACATATCTGTGTTTATATAATGTCCAAAAAGATTTTTTTAAAAAAGTCTCTTTTTTTCCCTAACAGAATGATCATTGAATACTGGTTGTGAGATCAGGAAACTCTAAGCTTAAGTCCTAGTTTATCATTTTACTTTAGATGATTTCTGACAACAAAATCCACATTTATACCATTGAATATGGGTTATGGTGAAGGCCCTCCCTCTCCTTTGTTGAAGACTATTGATTTCATTGTATTTTTACATGGAAGGAACAAAGGGAGCTACCATTCTGATCTACTCTCATTAGAGCACTAATTCCATTCATGAAGCTCCATTCTCATGGTTTAATTTGCTCCCATAGGCCCCCACCTCCATATGCCTTCATCCTGAGAATTGGATTTCAACATAAATTTAGAAGGGGTGCAAAAATTTGATCTACTATATAGATAAATAGGTAAACCCAGATATGTCAGTGCATCAGTCTATAAAGATCTGTATTCTATATACCCATATAAAATTTAATTAAATAAACTATTGGAAATCAAATAGTGAATGCTCTCAACAAAGTTCCAGTTTTTAATTAATTAAACCATCGTGTTGTTGGTGATTTTTCTATTGTTTTCAAATTGAACTTGCTCAACCGATTTTATATAGAAATGCATAGATACCACCTACTCATGTACACTTGGTTCTTTAAATACTCCAATCTTCCATCTTTGCAAAGTCAATCTTTCCTTAAGAGTTACAATCTCCTCCCAACACATTGATTATGTGGATCAAAGGCCCCGTGACTTACATCAGGCTGGGCCAAAATAGTCATTACCATAGATTTTCCACTTTCCCTCTTTAATGGACTAAGCTTTTAGGATCTGGGTAATGGTTTGGATGTCAAACAGGACCTAAAAGCTTTTAAGGTACAGATAAAAGTAAGAATAATATTCCTTTCCTCTACCTTTTCCCACCTTTTGTGTCCAATTCTAAACACAAAATTCTATTCTTCATTCACCTTCATAATAAGGAGAATTTTTGTGTGCATCATTTCTTTCATACTTGCAAAGACATAAAGAGGAAGATGATCTGTACTAGAAGTTTTTGACATATTTATGAATATTACCATGAACTATCAAGAGCAAACCTAATTCTTGGGTAGATCTGTCCAAGGCAACGGCTGGAGTAGTCTAGAGTTCAATATACATTCATAATGTCTTCCCAGAGATCCAGCTCAAAACCCAATTTGCTGCTAGGAGAATTCTCTCTACATATCACAACACTCTATTGAGAGGACTCCCTTTTGAGATGCTTTAGTTCTTTGACATTGTAAAAAGAAATTCCAGGATGGAATATTGAATGACTCAATCTGGTCCCATGATACACATCACTAAAGGAATAGGAAGGAAGGAAGGAAGAGGAGCACAGGCAGCTTGAATGTAAGGCAAGGGGACACAAGTCATCTAGGAGAAGATGTTTCCAGATGTCCCCAGAGAGTACTATCTAGATGAGCATTTGATTCTTACCATTCTCTCTCACTCCCTAAAGCACATTAAATCAAGAATATCCATGGTAACCCACGAAGGCAGCACACTCTGGATGAAGTTCTCTCCCTGAGTTTAGGAAGTGGACAAGACTCTGTGGTCAAGAAGACTTGAAAGACTAAAAGGTACCACTCAGTCTTGCATGGGGGCAGGGGAGAAGGCTTCTTGCCAGATGCTGCAAGAGATTAGAGGAGCAGACATTCTGTGACTCTCTAGACATTTCATAGGTGGGGCTCCTTTGCATCACCCTTAGGGTTAGGCTGGGTCTTCTCATCCTTTGTGACTGCTGCACTGGAAGAAAGTGAGCCTCACTACGTCCCTTCAGAGACACTCAGGGCTGCTTTGATGCACCTTTACTGATTCGGCTAACTCAGTAGGTAGGTGGGGTTGGCAGCTGACTAGCAAAGATGTCAGTTACAGAGTCCCCAACAAACCCACCTGGGGTTCTTTCTTCTTTCTAGCTGACCCATGCACAGACCAGATGAGTTTTGCCCTAAGGTTTTCCTTCTCCATGACAATGTGGAGTGTCATTAGAAACCACATTATTATAAAATGAACAAGTTCAAGCACTACTGCTGCAGTGTGGCAGCTGAAGTCCAAATTTTTTTTAGAGTAATTGAGCACAGGCTGTTAACAGGTGCAGCCACTTCCGACTAAGGGGAAAGAACACCAGCCATGTGTGTTACACATGGACCCAGCAGGAAGTCGCCTATCAAGAGGAACGCAGACACAGGGCTGGAGGGGCCTGAGCAGCGATGCCAAGTCTGAGTGATGACTAAATGAGGCTCCTGAAAAGCCTGGAAGGACCTGGGCTCATAATTAAGACATGCTCTCACCTCCACATGGCACACTGGTACTTGCTCTGGTGCTATTTCTCGTCTTAAACATACTCCAGGTCAATGTAATGACTTCTGAAATTGTATTCTACATAATACTAGTGTTTGGTGAAACCCAAAGTGAATTTTCTGTGGGAAAGAAAAGAGTTCTATTTTTTTTTTTTCAAATTTGCTTAGGAAACACTGCTTTGTACAGGTTTGTTCTGGAAATTCTCAGGGCACATTATTCTATTTAAAAAAAAATGCCTCAATAGTCCTACCATACGAAGGCCTGATTCTTTTCAAGTTCCCTTGTCCTGAACCAATGCCTATTTTCATGAGATCTTTTATAAATGTCTCATGGAGTACTAGTTGAGAAGCTCTGGTTTGTAGAAGTAAACATGAAACTCAAGAGAAATGGTTTTCTCTATCAAAATTTGGCAAAGGTCTTCTCTTCTCCTGTCACTCTTTTGGTTCAGGTTTCTATGAAAGGTCATGTAGCAGAGTAGACAGCAGGGTGGGTTTGCCACCCGACTGCTTGGGCTGGGATATTGTCCCCAGCAGCCATTAGCTAAGGGATCTTGTCTGCATCCAGTCTTCTCATTAAAGGCAGCGGGAGAGGGGAGTGATAACCACAGAATCTGCTCCAGAGGGTTATGGAGACAGTAAGGCAAGCACAGCCCAGGTAAAGAGTTTAGAACTGTGCCTGGCACCTGTAGGCCTGGGGTAGGTGTTAGCTGTCTTCGTTATCACCGACACCAACATTATCCTGTCACCATCTCCCATCCATTGTCTCAGATGAAAAAATTGGGAAGTCCTTTCATCTCTGGCTTCACCACCCCAGCCCACTGCCATCACCTTGACAGGCGACTTCCTGCTGGGTCCATGTGTAACACACATGGCTGGTGTTCTTTCTCCTTAGCTGAAAGTGGCTGCACCTGTTAGCAGCCAGGGCTCAATCACTATAAAACAGAATTGGTTCCCCTCCTGCCTTTGGAAAGGCTTTGCATCTCCAGCTTTCTTAATCAGCACCCTTGTTCCAGGCTGAGATTTTCTTCTTTTCTTTTTTTGTACGGGGATTGAATGCAGGGGCCCAACCTATTTTTTTTTTTTTTTTAATTAATTTTTATTGTAGGTTGTTCAAAACATTACATAGTTCTTGATATATCATAATTCACACTTTGATTCAAGTGGGATATGAACTCCCATTTTTACCCCATATACAGATTGCAGAATCACATCAGTTGCACATTGATTTACATATTGCCATTCTGGAGTCTGTTGTATTCTGCTGCCTTTCCCATCCTCCACTATCCCCCCTCCCCCCTCCCCTCCCCTCTTCTCTCTCTACCCCCTCTACTGTAATTCATTTCTCCCCCTTATATTTTCCCTCCTTTCCCCTCACTTCCTCTTGTATGTAATTTTGTATACCCCTGAGGGTCTCCTTCCATTTACATGCAATTTCCCTTCTCTCTCCCTTTCCCTCCCACCTCTCATCCCTGTTTAATGTTAATCTTCTTCTCATGCTCTTCTTCCCTACTCTGTTCTTAGTAACTCTCCTTATATCAAAGAAGACATTTGGCATTTGTTTTTAAGGGATTGGCTAGCTTCACTTAGCATAATCTGCTCTAATGCCATCCATTTCCCTCCAAATTCTATGATTTTGTCATTTCTTAATGCAGAGTAATACTCCATTGTGTATAAATGCCACATTTTTTTTATCCATTCGTCTATTGAAGGGCATCTAGGTTGGTTCCACAGTCTTGCTATTGTGAATTGTGCTGCTATGAACATGGATGTAGCAGTGTCCCTATAGTGTGCTCTTTTTAGGTCTTTAGGGAATAGACCGAGTAGTGGAATAGCTGGATCAAATGGTGGTTCCATTCCGAGCTTTCCAAGAAATCTCCATACTGCTTTCCATGGTACTGGTACCAAAACAGGCAGGTGGACCAATGGTACAGAATAGAGGACACAGAAACCAATCCACAAAACTACAACTATCTTATATTTGATAAAGGGGCTAAAAGCATGAAATGGAAGAAGGATAGCATCTTCAACAAATGGTGTTGGGAAAACTGGAAATCCATATGCAACAAAATGAAATTGAATCCCTTTCTCTCGCCATGCACAAAAGTTAACTCAAAGTGGATCAAGGAACTTGATATCAAATCAGAGACATGGCGTCTGATAGAAGAAAAAGTTGGCTATGATCTACATACTGTGGGGTCGGGCTCCAAATTCCACAATAGGACACCCATAGCACAACAGTTAATAACTAGAATCAACAAATGGGACTTACTAAAACTAAAAAGTTTTTTCTCAGCAAAAGAAACAATAAGAGAGGTGAATAGGGAGCCTACGTCCTGGGAACAAATCTTTACTCCTCACACTTCAGACAGAGCCCTAATATCCAGAATATACAAAGAACTAAAAAAATTAGACAATGAGATAACGAATAACCCAATCAACAAATGGGCCAAGGACCTGAACAGAAATTTCTCAGAGGAGGACATACAACCAACCTATTTTTATGTTTCATTTAGAGACAGGGTCTCACTGAGTTGCTTAGGAACTTGCTGGGTTGCTGAACTCACGATCCTCCTGCCTCAGCCTCCTGAGACTTTGGGACCAGGCTGAGATTTTACAGCCTTCCTCTACTTGGGATCCCCAACTTCTCTCTCTCTCCACCCATATATCCTATTCCCGTTGTCAGACAGACCTGTCTAAAACCCTACTGTCCTCTTGGCCCCACCCTGTTTAAGAATCTGCAATGGTTCTGTCTTCACTGCCCAGATGGGAGAGTTCAAGGTGACTCTGGATTACAAACCTGTCACAAACCAACTCACACTTGCTTTTACAACCTCATTAAGCTCATTCCCAGACATTGCTCCTACTGTTCCTCCCATGTGGAAAGTCCTTCCAAGTTCCTACAGTGACTCAGATTTCTAGTATATTCCAGGACCCAGCTCACTTCTTCCTCCCAGGGCTTTCCCCAACCTCCTTCTCTGGAAGGAGAGCTATGGTCTGCTCTTCTGATTTCACATCCTAGCTCCACAACCAAGCAAACAGCACGGTCTTTATTCCAACTGTGTAACTCCTCCACGTTTTAGTCTGCTTTGGTGTAAAATGGAGATTAATAATCCTCTTTTTACAGGGTAATTACAAGGTTTAAATGAAAACACTGTGCACGCAGTCACATTCTTTCCCAGAGTTCTCTTGTATGTCTTTTGAAGAACCCTAGATAAGGGCTCCTCAAAGGATTACATAGGGAGGAGTAGGGCATAGAAGGGGTCCAGGTGGTCAGACCTCGACCTCTGCACCTCCACACTTCAACCAGAGCTGTACAACCTTGATATATTTCCTTTATAAGGTTGGGAGGTGGGCAACTTTTAATTAGAAAAAAAAGGGGGGGGGAGGGAAAAAATAACAACACTGTCCTTTGCTGTGCCTTCTGTTTAGTTCTTAACCTTTCAACCATCATTTCATTAATTCATGAAATATTTTCATGCCCCAAATATTTGGCATCTTCCTCTGGAGGGACCCGAGTCTTCCCCCACTCTATCAAAAACATTAGGCCCAGGAAGTAATTCTATAACTGTCAATGAGGAAGCGCTGACTTGCTCCCTCCAATCCTCCGGAACTCTCCTCTTATAAGGTTAAGCCCACCAGAGGTAACTTTTCCACTTGCCTGAGCACAGGCCACAACTTCCTCCTCTGCCCTCACCATCTTCTGGGAAGAGTTGCCCTCCACGAACTCTGCTCCACGATCTCTGTCTTCCAGCACCAAACACCAGCTAGAGAATAGCCTCTGAGGTCTACGTTTCCCTAGCAGGATTCAGGGGATCATAGATATTAGAGATGAAGGAGGAAAAAAATCTATCAGGACATCTTGTCCTCTCCTTGCGCAAAATGGTTTTAGCCTGAACATTTCCTAAATATTTGTCAGGCCTGGTACTAAAAGCTTGAAGTGACAAGGCCCCTCAGGGGAGAAGTCAGCATTAAACCTCGCTCTTAAAGATGATTTCTTTTACTGACTTTTCAGCCTCCTGTTTCACCACAGAATCTCACCTCTCACTCCTAGTTAAAGCCCTTTTCAGTACCCAGACGATAGGGAGTTGGGGCTACGGAAAGGCCACAGGAAGAGTGAGAAGAGGGCAGAGCTGTCACTCTGCAGGGTATGTTCCCCTTTGGCTCCTGGTAATTACAAAGATGGGCCAGGGGAAACCCTCACCTCTCACTTCATCTTCCCTCCTGAAGAAAAGGCACCTGCCGGATCTCACGGACCCCTCTCTTTCTCACCAGAGGGCCAAAATGTAACTTAGTAATTATAAAATAATGATAATGTCTTTGCTTTGTGTCCCAACTGGGCTTAATAACTCTAGACAGCTATAGGAGCTCTTAAAGAGCCAGTACCCCTGCAGACATCATCTCACAGGAGTGTGCACCCATGTTGCTAGATCACCTCGCCCCCTTTAAAAAGGGAAACCAGAAATCAAGATGGCAATGTGAATCTATTTTTTTAAATGTTGGCAACTATTTGAAATTATTTTTGATCAACTGTAACGGCCCAGCCAACACTCCTCCCCTTTCCTAGATAAGATTTCTACTCCCTCTAACATCCATTGCTTTTTCGTATATGCTAAAACTATGATGTCATGTATTTTTAATTTTGTGTGTGGACATCTTGCCTCTTATCTGGTACTGCTTCTTCCTAAATCCCTAATATGCACAGATGTCTGTTCTGTCTCTCTTCTGCATAGTTGTATCATTCAAAGGGAATGTCGCCAGTGCACATATTCAGAAAAATAGCCAGGACTCTGGGAATGGTATGGGCTAGACTACTTGGGTTTATACCACAACCTTATTATTTGATATTTATGTAACCTTGAGGAATTTCATGTGACATCAGTTTTCTCATCTATAAACCAGGGATGACAAAGACAGCCCTGAGCTCAAAGGGTAGTTGTGAGAGTTAAATAATAAGGCAAGGTGTAATTCATTCGGCACATACAGAAGGAGCTAAATAAATGTCATTTGGAAGCAGCTTTCAATTGCCATTAAATCAAAATACCCAGGAACCAATGGGGCCTCCACTTCCACTCTAGTCTCGTTGCCAAAGAGTCTCACTGATTTCCTTTTATTCACATTTTTGGGCTTCATTTTTACCTCTGAGGTCAAATTGGCTTGCTGCATTTTTGGCAGAATTCACAGCCCTCTTGTTGGTTCAAAATGATAAGTAATAAATAAATTCAATGATCTTGTCTGGGTTACCTGTCAGTCAGGAAGATCATAGCTATATACTAAACTAGCTCTGTGTATGTGAGTGTGTGTGTGTGGGGGGTGATCCAGAATGCCTTGCAAGGAAGAACTTGCTACTCAACTGTGAGGAAGGTGGTCAGCATGCATGGTTCGCCCATCAGCTACCTCAGAATGAGCTTCAGATCCAGAGTTGCCTCTCTGAAGGTCATACCTTTTCTGGGCAGCCCACATCTCCTAAGTAAGGCAGGTATGGAAAAAACACTGCCCTCACCATTCATTTCAGCACAAACTTGATGGGCAATATTGGACCCGAAACTCTCCACTGGCTTGGGCATGGTGTGGGAGAGTCTACCGTATAGTCCCAAGTCTCCTATGCCCAGTTCTACTTCTGCCCCTTCATTTTATAAGTGTTGAGACATAACAGACATTTTGTACTTCCGATTCCATGTCAGCTCTATTGGCCAAGAATTCAGCCCAGAACACATAGGCAGATGCACCCTCCCACACACCTAAAACCCCACAAGCCTTTGAAACACAGGAAGCAATCTTATATACTCATATGCTTATATGAAGACCCCTTTGGCATTGCAATCTATGGGATTTACAGTATCAAGGATTAGGTCGGGAAGGATTTATGTATTTTCTCTATATATTTTTCTCCAATTTTACAATTCAATTGTGATAAATTATATGCATCAATGTATCATTATATATTTTATCACAATTGAATTGTGATAAAATACATATGACATTTACTGTCTTAACTATTGTTAAGTATACAGCATGGTAGTAGTAAATACCGCCATGTTGCACAACTATCACCACCATCCATCTCCAAATTCTTTTCATTTGGCAAAACTACATTTTGTGCCCATTAAACAATAACTTTCCATACTCCACTCCCCCAATACCTGGCAGCCATCATTTTACTTTCTGTCTCTATGATTTCAACTACTTTAAGTAGCTCACAAAAGAAGAACTATATACAGTCATGTTCTACACCACAATATTTTGATCAATGAGGGACACACACAGTGGTAGCTTCATGAGATTATAATGAAGCTCAACACTTCCTGTCACCTAGTAAGGTTACAGCCATAATATTGGTGTGCAACTAATCACTTATAGGTTTGGGAAATGCCACTGTAGATAAATGAAGTCGTATAATAATATAGAACAGACAATTAGGTTGAGTTCATAATACTGATAATGTCATAAACAGCTGTGCTACTGGTTTATGTATTTACCGTATAATGTTTTTATCATTATCTTGGAATGCACTTCTACTTACTAAAAAAAAAAAAAAAAAAAAAAAGTCAACTGTAAAACAGCTGAGGCAAGTCCTTTTCCAGAAGAAGGACTTGTTATCCTAGGACATGATGGCTTCATGAGTGCAGCATCCCTGAAGACCTGTTGGTGGGAGAAGTCTGCAGGTGGAACATGGTGATATTGGTGACCCTAACTCCATTCAGCTAGGTTAACATGCACGTTCGTGTCTTAGTTTTTAGCAATAAAGTTTTAAAATGGGGAAAAAATAAGTTAGAAAAATAGTCTACAGAAATAAGGACATAAAGAAAATATTTCTGCACAGTTTAAGAATTTGTTATTACAAAAGACTCAAAAAGTCAGAGACTTTGTAAAGTTTATAAAGTAAAAATGTCACAGTAAGCTATGGTTAATTTGTTATTGATTAAAGAAAAAAATTTTATCAATTCAACGTAGCCTAAGCGTACAGTGTCTTTAAGGCTTAGGACAGTGTCCAGTAACATCTGGGCCTTCACCTTCACTCACCAAGAGAAACTTCCAGTCCTGTAAGCTCCATTCATGGGATGCCCTCATCAGGTGCACCACTGTTTATGTTTTATACTGTATTTTTACTTATATTTAAATATGTGGATCAAAACAAATACAGACCACTATTATTACAATTGCCTAAGGTATGCCGTACTAGAAGTTTCCAATTTCTCCACGCCAGAGGGGTTTGTAGCCTGAAAGCAACAGGCTGTACAATACCTGGTGGGTAGCAGGAGATACCAGTTAGGTTTTTACTGTGAAAGTTTGTTGACTTTTTTCAAATGCTTTTTCTGCATCAGTTGAGATGACAATGTGTTTTCTTCCCTCATGTTCTCTTAATAAGGTGTACTACACTGGTTTGTTTTCCCATTTTGAACCATCTATTCATTCTAGAAATGAATTCTACCTTGATCTCAATAATCCTTTTAAAATGTGTTGAGTTTTGTTTGCTAGTAATTTGTTGAGGATTTCTGCATCAATGTTCATAAGGTACAATGATTTGTAGTTTTCTTGTCATGTCTTTGGCATCAGGGTAATGCTAGAATCTGAGAATAAGTCTTTTTTGTTGTTTGTTTTGAAAAGTTTGAAAAGGATTGGTGTTAGCTAAATCTATAGTAGCACTCATTTTCTTTTTTTTTCTTTTCTTTTTCTTTTTTTTTTTTTTTACTTCACAGTAGTGTGGAAAAGTGATAAGCATGCAACAGAAACTGTAATTTGTATTTGAAATTTTGATCTATTCTGAGGCCAGCAGCCGTGGTACAATATGCTCTCATGATGCTGGCCAGTGGCAGTAAGTTACAGCTCCCTGTCAGTCACATGATTATGAAGATATAAACCATGTACAGTGTACTGTGATGCTAATCTCTGATGTTTAGTATGTTAGGTGGATAAAATGCACTCTGACTTATGATCAATGGGTTCATTGGGGCATAACCCTATCGTAAGTTGAGGACCCTCTGTTTTTACCTTTAAAACCATCAGGCCCAGGGTTATGAACTTTCCTCTTAAGGTTGCTTTTGCTGAACCCTGCAGGCTTTAATATGCTTTTATTTCCATTTTCATTTGTCTCAATTAAAAAAAATTTAAATTTCCCTTTTAATTTCTTTAAGGACACATTGATTGTTCAAGAGTATGTTGTTCACTTTCATTTATTTGTATATTTCCTATTGTTCTTGTTGATTTCTAATTTCCATCAAAAGCTGTTAAAACTTTTGTCTCAGGAGGCTGAGGCAGGAGGATCACAAATTCAAGGTCAACTTTAGCAACTTAACAAGGCCCTTTCTTAAGAAAAAGGGGCTGTGGATGTGGCTCAGTGGCTAAGCACTCCTGTTAAAACTTATACCCTAATTTAGTTATGTTGCAAGACCAAAAACAAGTGTATAAAATAATAGTATTTTTATGAACCAAAAAACAGAATTTATTGAAAAAGAAATCAAAAAAGCAATCCTATTCACCATAGCACCAAAAAAACCCAAAACAATACAAAAAATAATAAATAAATAGATAAAAACCCAATCCCCAAGAAGAAACTTAACTAAGGAAGTGTAATGTCTTTATATTGAAAAATTGTAAAACAGGAAAGAAATTCAAGAGGACACACAGAAAATGAAAAGACGCCCCATGCTTATGGACTGTAAGAATTTAATCACAATTGCTAAAATGATCATACAATCCAAAGCAATCTATAGACTCATGCCAATTACCATTAAAATAACAGGGTCAACCTTTACAGAAATAGAAGAAAAAAATCTTTCAATTCCTATGGCACCACGGATGACCCAGAATAGCTAAAGCGATCCTGAACAAATAGAGGATGCTCAACACATCCCAATACCTAATTTCAAAACATAATATCATGCTCCAGGAACCAAAACAGCATGGAGCTGTATAATAATTGTCACAGAGACCTACAGAACAGAATAGAGAATGGAGAAGTTATCCCATGTACGAACAATCAACTGAGTTTTGAAAAGGTGTCAAGAATGTACATATATTATAGAAAGGAAAGTCGTCAATAAATGGTGCTAGAAAAACTGGATATGAACATAAAGAAAGATGAAGCTGTATCACTACCTTTCCCCCCTAAACAAAACCAACTCAAAATGGATAAAGCCCTAAACATTAAGACCTGAAACGATGACAGTATTAGAAGAAAACCCAGGGAAACACTTCAAGACATGAGTGTAGATAAAGATTTTATGGATAAGATTGAAAGTGCAGGCAACAGAAATAAACAGATTGGATTGTGTCACACCCAAGACATTTCTGCAGAGCCAAGGAAATGACTGACACAGAGTGAAGTGAAATTGGAGAGAATATTTGCAAACTCTTCAACTGACCAGGGATTCATAGACAAAATATGTAAAGAACTCCAACAACTCGTGGCAAAATCCACAAGATAAATGATTAAAAAACAGGCAAATTATATGAGCAGATATTTCTCCAAAGAACAAACACAAATGGACAAACAAGTGTATGAAAAGATGCACAGTATCACCAATGAGGAAGGAAATACAAATCAGAACCACAAGGAGACACCATCTTTTCCCAGTTGGGTAGAATGGCTGTTAAAAAAAGATTAATCAATAAATATAACAATGCTGATGAGAGTCAGAGAAAGGAGAATTCTTACATGATTTTGGTGAGAATGTACATTAGTATGGCGCCATGGAAAACAGTACAGAGATTGCCCAAGAAACTAAAAAGAGATCTTCTACATGATCCAACAATCCCTCCCATGTTTACTGTAGCACTTCTAACAATAGTCAAGATATGGAACCAACCAAAGTCATCAATGTATAAATAAGATATAAAATTGTGGTGTATGTACAAAATGGAATATCATTCAGCCATTAAAAAAAGAATGAAATCCTGTCATTTGCATCAACACTGATGGAACTGGAGAACAGCATTATAAGTTAAATAAGCCAGGCCTAGAAAGACAAGTGCACAGATCCTGATATTTTCAGGGCAGAGTTCTTTTCACTCCCACAGTCTTCCATGAGCTGTATAAGATGCACCAGAGATCAAAAAATATATGAAAAAATGTTCAGCATCTCTAGCAATTAGAGAAATGCAAATCAAAACTACTATAAGATTTCATCTCACTCCAGTCAGAAAGGCAATTATCAAGAACACAAGCAACTAATGTTGGCAAGGAATTAGGGGAAAATGGGATACTTATACATTGCTGGTGGGACTTAAAATTAGTGCAACCATTATGGAAAGGGTGTCAAGATTCCTCAGAAAACCTGGAATGGAATCACCATTTGACCCAGCTATCCCACTCCTCAGTTTACACCCAAAGAACTTAAAATTAGTACATTACAGTGATGCAGCCACATCAATGTTTATAGCAGCTCAAGTCACAATAACTAAACTATGGAACCAACCTAAGTGCCCTTCAACAAATGAATGCATACAAAAAATGTGGTATATATACACAATGGAATATTACTCAATCTTAAAGAAGAATTAAATTATGGCATTTGCTGGTAAATGGATGGAAGTGGAGAATATCATGCTAAGTGAAATAAGCCAATCCCCCAAAACCAAAGGCACGATATTTCTTCTGATGTGTGGATGCTAATTCATAATGATGGATGGCTAGGGAAGAATAGAGGTACTTTGATAAGGCAGAGAGGAGTGAAGGAAGGGGAGGGGTATGGGGGGTAGGTAGACTGAATATGAAATTATTACTCTATGTACATATATGACTGCACAACTTGTGTGATTCTATATCAGGTACAATCAGAAGAATTAGAAATTATACTCCATTTATGTATGATGTGTCGAAATGCCCTCTACCATCATGTAGAACTAATTTGAACAAATTAAAAAATGCTTCAGAAACACATGCACAGTTAACTGTACTGGACTGAAAGGTGGAGGGTGGGTAGCTGCTACTCAACTAAAAGCTGATGTTGGCTGAAATGAACTGCAATGTCCAGTTTAAATCTTCCCCCTGAAAGTTGTAAGCCTTGGGCTGGGGATGTGGCTCAAGCGGTAGCACGCTCGCCTGGCATGTGCAAGGCGCTGGGTTCGATCCTCAGCACCACATACAAGTAAGATAAAGATGTTGTTTCCACGGAAAAATAAATATTAATAAAAAAGAAAGTTGTAAGCCTTCGGGAGACTCCAGAGTTCCAAAGGATTTATATCAGATCAATTCTGCCAATGCAGTCATTGTGTAGGTGGGATACAATTAGCTTCCTACTCTGCCATCTTCCCAGAATCTTCTCATCAATTACATTTCTCTAATTGCTAGAGATGCTGAACATTTTTTCATATATTTGTACATTTCAACATATGAGTATGTATAGAGAGGGGATGCCTGAAGGAACAAAAGATGACTTGTTAAACCTTTAAATGTGTTATGGATTCTTGAGCAATTTCAACAGTATTTGTGTCTTTTAAAATAACGTTGGAGCTGGGTACAGTAACACTTGTGATTCCAGCGACTTGGGAGTCTGAGGAAAGGGGGAATCACAAATTCAAAGCCAGCTTCAGGAATTTAGTAAGGCCCTAGGCAACTTAGTGAGACCCTATATTTTGAGTGAGTCTCAAAATAAAAATTTTTTAAAAGGCCTGGGGATGTCACTCAGTGGTGAAGCTTCCCTGGGTTCAACCCCTAGTACACACACTCCGTCCCCCAAATAAAACAAACAAAAAATAACCCTGGAGCTCTGGGAAATCATTTTTTAAAAATACAGAAATAAGAAAGAGTTGTTTGTATTAACAGAATACTTATCCTTCTGAAATCCCCAAAGTACACATGTTTAAGGTTATATTAGGACAATCAGGTAATGAGATGGAAAGGCTTCCAGCCTTGTTATCATGTGATAATGATGTCACACAACCGGCTGCACTCACCCTGGCTAAGGCACCTCTCCATACATGGTGTCACATAGATGCTATTGAAAAGTTCTACCAGAGCAGCAGCATTTCTAGGAAAACAGCTTACACGCCTGGCAATAATAAAACACTTGGGAATGAAGACTCCAGTTCAGAGTACCTCTCTCTCCTCCTTCACCCTGAATATGTAAGTAAATCTTTTTCAATCTTGGCTGAATTTTTTTTTTGTTCCTTCCAATATCACCTGATCTTAAGTGGAATAAATGCAGTTAATACAGAAATTCTACCTCGGACAGTGCTCTTATACTTGAAGGTCAGGTTCAAATCCCTTTATAGGCAACTCAAGCTAACATGGATAGTTATTTGTTAAGAGGCAAGAATCTCCCATTATTAAATGCATAGGAGAGAGAGGAATTGGGGGTGCAGGTCGTATGAGCTGTGTCCCAGCTTACACTCATGGAGACAAAATTATCAAGACTCCAATGTGATGGGAGGCCTGTAGACTACACCACACCTCCAACTCACAAGTATATTCAGACGTGGAAGGGAGCTGGAGCTGCCAGGAATTTGTTTCTTAAGCTTTCCAATAGCATGTACCCAAAGGACTTGTGTGGAAGGGATGGAACAAAGGGTGCATATTTCAGGAAGGAGCTATTTGTTTTCCAATCCAGAGAAAAATATCTGTAACTTTTTGGCTCTCTAAAAGAGAGATTGGCATTGTTTTCAAAAGTTTTTTTAAAAATGGATTATTCTGAAATGATCAGATATCTTATAGGAGTAGCACATAGAATGAGATGTGCATTATTTCTGTAGTAATAAAAATTCAATTTTTTGGCACAGCTCAGTATTATTCTTAGAAGACATGCTAAGCTACTGAAGCTACCTTTGACTTTAGTTCCTTAAAGTAAATCATACACGCATAACTATGTGTGCACAACCTTAACGCAAGTCATGCCGGGTTGTTTTAAATACAATTTTAACTAAGTATATGTTTTCCTCAATGTTTTTTAAATGATCTGTTAGGACCAAATGGTAGCATGAAATTCTTTGCCTGCTTGTAGTTGGTTCAATATTCAATACAAATTCGAAAGGTGAAGGCTTGATCCTTGGATGGGGAAGGTCTTATGGCAAAAACATTCATTATTTCCAGGTAAACTGCCAAAGCAAAAATACTGGATCTAACATCTAAGCAGGATGTAAGTGTTATCTTTCATTATTTGTGGATAAATATTTAATTTTGAAATTCCCTAGCAGATTTTGCATTGGCAATTCTACCTCTTTATCAGTGTCTGCCTTAATTTCTAGTTTGTTAATGCTTGTGTAGTACCTTGGGCCAGTGGCTTTGGGTGCCTCTCTTTGAGGTAATTGGATCCTACGTTGCTTTCTGGTATTGTCTCATTAAAATGATACTGAGACTCAGAGTAACCCTGAAAAACCTAAGCCCTCCAATAAAGAATCTGAAACGTTTCTCCTTTTAAATTACATAGCAGAGGGAAGGTTGCCTCATCACACACAGAGAAGAAGCTAAAGGGCAAACTATTAGAGTTAATGAACCAATGCAAGTTCAGATTCTCTAAACAGAGGGGTGAGGGGCAGAAGACATGGTCAGCACAAGGAACTTTATTTAATGTATCAATTAAAAGTGAAAGACCTCTCTGCTCAACTTCTGAACTAATCAGTGACACTGAGGACAGTGACAGAAGGACTCACACCTGTCTGAGAAAAGGCACCTTGCAGGTATGACTTCCCACAAGCAAGAGACTTTCTGCATTTGTAAATGAGGTGCCAAGACAACAAAAAGAATACTGTGCGGGGGGAGGGGGAGAGAGCGGGCTACCAGGGCACCTAATGGCCTGTCTGTTTTAATCCATCTGACCCCACCAATGCTCTTCCTTCAAGAGAATGACCTGGATTACTACCAATGCTGCCTTTGGTCTCACTGTTCACAAGCGAGTGGTAAACTGAAAATCAAGTTAAAAAAACAGGGTTTCCTCTATTCTGGATGTCAGCTCTGATGATGGACTAGGTTCTTTGTGGGTTCTGTGATAGGACCAGCCTCACTCCAGACAATCAGCTGGAGTGAGGTCTTCACATGTGGAATCAAAAGGTGATGGTGGTGGAAGTGGTATGATCCTCTCAGCCCAACAACTATTGGAGCTCATTAATCATCAATTAAACCTTTCATAGCTCATTAGCTACTAGTTAAATGTCAGTTCAAATGTAATCATTAATATAAAGCATTAAGATAATAAGTGGATATATGCAGACCTATGTGATGTATTTCATGAACATTATCATAGTTGGTCTTTACAATTTTCATGCAAGAGACCTATATTTAGCTTATATTTTACAGATAAGAAAGCCAAGCGTGAATAATTCAGTAACTCCTCTCTTCTCTGAAGTTAAATTATTATAGGGTGGTAGGCCTGGGTTTCGAGCCTAGAATCTGACCAACTCCAAGTCCATTCATTCCATACATACCCAACCTAAACAATACTGAGCTTGACGCTCAGTCCCTCCTACACTGGAGAGAAGCTCCTTACACCCATAAATCAGGCATATTCTTAATAGAAAACAGTGTGTTGCCCAAAAACATAAAAATATCATCATGAAAAGTCACCGTTCCCACCAGAATTTACTTTGACCCCCTGCCATGATACTATGCTTATTATTCTATTAGTTTCTTCATGGAGGTCTTATTTTTAAGGTACAAGACTAAAGCTCTTACATGCTCCTGAGAATATGAAAATCAGACAGTACTTTCAAATTCTTTTCTAAACAAACCAGTAGGACTTTGCCAATTAAGAGACAAAGAGTAGTCACACATACCTGTTGAAATGATTCTAATTTACACTTCAATCTTGTTTTAATACACACTGAAAGAATTCCAGCATAGACATAAGATTTACCCAGTAGGGAGATCTGAGTTCTAAGTATTTAATTAAAAAACTGTTATACTGAATAGCCTCAGAAAACCATTTAATGTGTTATAGAATCCTGGTCTCTAAAATAGCCTTCCAATCAGCCACGTTCTGGAAGTTTCCTTAAGAAAACTAGGTAAGGGCTTTCCTTGCAGCTTTTCATTTCCAAACTCTTGAATGGTGCTTTGTTCTGGGGATAGCAAGTAGATTAAGGAAACAAATTTTCAAATGGTAACACTGTCACCATCAACACTGGTTAACATTTATAGCACAAGTATTAGGTGACAAGAAACACAATCTCTTTGCATGAATACTTATTCTTAAAAAAAATAAAGACACTTTTAGAGAGGTTTCAGATTCATGAAAAACTTGAGAGGAAGATACAGAAATATCCCATGTAGACCCTGCCCACACATGGATACTCTCCTTCCCTATTACATCCCCCATCAGAGTGGTTATATTTGCTACAATGGATGAACCTACATCATTACAACCAAAAGTCCACAGTTTATATGGTTCACTCTTAGTGTTGTGCCTTCGATGGGGTTGGGCAAATGTATGACCTGTATTTAACATTACAGTTTAATACTGAGTAGTTACTGCCTTAAAATTCCTCTGTCCTTTGCATGATCATCCCCCTGTCAATCACTGATAACTTTTCATTGTCTCCAAAGTTTGCCTTTCCCTTAACTTCATATTTGAAATTATACAGCATGCAGCCTTGTTGGGTTGTCGTCCTTCACTTAGTGACATGGATTTAAACTTCTCCATGCCTTTTCACAACTTGATAGTTCATTTCTTAGTGTTATCCTATTGTCTAGATGTACCACAGTTGTTCTTCCATTCACCTACTGAAGGACATCTGAATACTTCCAAGTTTTGATAATTATGAATAAATCTGCTGTAAATATCAATGTGCAGATTTGTGAATGGACAATAAGCATTCAGCTCCTCTGAGTAAATATCCAGGAGTGTGGTCATATGGTGGGAGTATATTTAGTTTTACAAGAAACTGCCAAACTGTTTTCTAAAGTGGCTGGTGGCATTTCTGTATGCAATGATGGAGAGTCTCTATTGCTCTACATTCTCTCTAGCGTGCCATGTTGAACACTGGAGCTTTTTTTTTTTTTTTGGTACTGGGTATTGGCACTTTACTACTGAGCTACATTCCCAGTCTTTTTAATTTTTGAAAACAAGTCTCACTTGGCTGCTGAGGGTTCTCACTAAGTTGCTGAAGCTGGCATTCAACTTGTAATCCTCCTGCCTCAGCCTCTCAAGTTCTTGATATTCCAGCAGGCTCATAGCCATTCTAGTAATTGTATCTGGTGGCATCTTATTGCTGTTCAAACACTCATTTTTGAAGTATTCCCAGAATACTCTGCTCCTCATTTTACAGTTGAGGATCCTGAGATGCAAAGAATGTAGAATGTACCTACTTCAAACTAGTCAATGATAAGCTTCAGAGCTAAGATTCAAATGCAACTTGGGTGAATTTCATAGCCCATAATTCTAATCATAGCAGTATCCCTTGTTTTCTCAATTGTATTACATGCTTTGCAATTCCTAAAATGTTATGTTTCAATTATGCCATCATAAAATGAAGTGTAGGGGCTAGAGTTGTGGCTCAGTGATAGAGCACTTGCCTCACAAGTATGAGGCACTGGGTTCAATCCTAGCCACATAAAAGCAAATAAAGGCATTGAGTCCATACACTACTAAATATATATATATATTATATATATATATATATATATATATATATATATATATATATATATATATATATATTAAAAATAAATAAATAAAATGAAGTGTAATCTTTGGTCCATGAAATATTCTCTAAATATTTCTTAAAATGAAACTCAAAGTTTAAACTAAGTAATTAATTCTATCATGAGGGGATGATGTTTTAAGTTGGGGAGTGAAGAATTTACAGTTTCTAGTTTGAGAATAATTTCTGCAGACAAATATTTATTTTTTGTGTTTCGTGTGTGTGTGTGTGTGTGTGTGTGTGTGTGTGTGAGAGAGAGAGAGAGAGAGAGACAGAGAGAGAGTGAGAGAGAGAGAGAGAGAGACTCCTTCTCTCCACTTAGTCACTAAATGTCACATGACTCAGCAGGTGGAAGACACAGAAGTTGTGGAAGCTCAGTGTACCTTCCCTGCAATTCTGCACTCCAGCCACAATTTGAATCCCATCAACAGATAAAGTCATCAGGAGCTAATTAGTCCATGTGTAAAGGGAAGACAAAGAATAGACTCCTAAAAACAAATAAACAAACAATAACAACAACAACAAATCATTGGAACCCCTGGGTACTATGAGTACATGAAAATTGTGAAGTAAATTAATTAGCTTTCCATCGATTGGTATCGCAAGTCATTAGCCCTGCACTGCAAGGAAATCCCAAGAAGCCTGAGATGTGTGAAAGAAAAAGGGCTGGGAAGGAAATCAATCTCTGTTCTTCAGTGCTGATGCTTTAAAGGGTCCCTGCTGTATAATTGGCCCAGAGCATTCCAAGGGGAAGAACCCATGGATTTATATCTGCCACATGTGTCACTGAGCACAAATACGTCTAATAAATAATTGAGCCTCAGTGGAGGAGACTCCTCTTGTGTGTTCACATCATGTGTGCTGCAGAACAGGGAAGGGAGGACAGCAGGTCAGGCTTCCCCTCTGAATGTCCGCTGGGCACCCTGCTCATCACCAGCTCATTACTCTGTCTCAGGAAGTAATCTGAGCTCACTTCACAGTCTTAGGGAATCCAGGTGCTCCCATGGAATTCAGCAAATCTGGTTTTCTTGTCTCCCTCAGAGCACTTTCCCCCTCCACTCAGAGTGCATAGCATAATCCAGTTTTCAATTGACGACATTCTCCTGGTACTATGATTTTTACAGGTGATCTGAGGATGGGGATTGTTTATCACAGGTGCAAAGCTGGTCAATGGCAGAACTGGCATTTGAACTCAGCTCCAGGAAACTCTAGAGGCTTTATTATTGCCCTATCAGCCTCCCTCCCTAAATAACCTTTTGCATGAGGTGAGCAGGGAGACATAGCCTGTCCTGAGGCTATTTCTATTAGTAGAAAGGAGGCGAGAAGCAGTAGAGTCTCTTATCCAAGACCACTAGGAAGGAGCAAATGGCCTCTGCTGGGATCCTTCCATGGACAGCAAGCCTTCTACCTCACAGAACTGGAAGACTTGAATTTGCCTTTCCAGTGATCCCCTATCATGGCCTCTGAAGGATTTTGACTCATCACAGATTGAGCTCGGCAACTGGATCTATAATAACAACTCTAGTAGTAAATAATATCTTCAACCTTGGGGTTCCTGAGGACTCAATGAATGATACACTGGTGCATGGTAAGCATTTTTCCAATGTTATGAACATTTTCCTGATTTTATATCAGATGCTATATTTTAAAGTGAAGTTAGTAAGGTACCCATAAAAGGTACATACAAAACAAAAGCTATGACTGGCACTGACCTCCATCTCCCATCAAACTCTCTCCTACTTTATCTCCTTTCTCCACCTCAGGTAATCTTCCTGAGTCCTAGGTTCCTCCTTTATACAAGATTTTATTGCATATATAATCTAAATTACTTTTAATTTTATATATAGGAAACATCCCTATCCTCACAAGCATATTTTCCTCCATTTAGTATTTCATTTCAAAATACTTAAAAGTTAAAACTAAATAATTATGAAAATATTACATATTAAAATATAGTAACATTAGAAGATAGACTCAACATTTACTAAGCATCAAATTTAAGTATGTGAAAATAAAAAATAGTTGTATTTATAAAAGAAAAACAATCTAAAATTTAAATTATTTTTAGAAAAAAACATAAGAAATAAAAGCAGGAATCAAGGAGGTAGAAAATATATATATTTTCTAGAGAAGATAAAAAAACTTGAAAAAAAAAGAATCTCTGACAAAAATTATGAAACAGATAAATTTTGGCAAGACTGGTTTAAAAAAGGGAAAAAAGCCCTGCAATATTTTGAATAAAAAGCCTGATATGAATACAGCTAAAATAAGAAGATGAATGACCATTATCAATAACTTTATGCTAGTTTTTTGAAAACAAACTAGATTAAATGGATAAATGCCTAGAAAGTTATAATTTGCCAGAATGGACATAAGAAATAACAAAAATAACATGGTCCCATGGCTATTAAAGAGTTGGAGAAAGTTCTTAATACCATGCCAGATGGTTTTTAAAATTTTTTGTTTTAATTAGTTGTACATGATACTAGAATTCATTTATGCGCTTTGATATATCATACATAGATGATATAATTTCTCATTTTTCTGAGTCTACATGTTGCAGAACCTATTGGTCATGCAGTCACATATATACATACAATAATAATGACTGTTTCAGCCAGATGGTTTTATAGGCAAGTTTTTCCAAATGTTCAAAGGAAGAGACCATTCTAATTTTATGCAAATTTTCCCAGATGATAGAAAAATAGAAGTTACTCTCCATTGATTTCATAAAGTCAATATTATCCTGTTATCAATACCAGACAAAAACAATATAAAAAAAGAAAAGTAACTGCCCTCTTCAATCATGATATAGATGCATTCTATTCTGCTCAGTGGTGCTCCCTAGAATAAGCCAGGAGAAACTATTTCCAATGCCCAAGTCCCAGCGTATTTCAGGAAGATCATATAAACTTTGGAACATACCCGTTTTCTAGGTGTATGATGCAGAAATGTTATTTAAATCTCTAAGACTCAGTTTCCTTCTCTGCAAAACAGTTTTTGAAAATAATATCTAATTCTAAGCAAATTAAGGAAAACAAATAATATGAAGCCATTAGCTCTGTGTATTACAGAAAACGATAAGTAATACTGTGTTAATGGTCTCTGTTTACCAAGTACTTAGTTCCTTGACTGAGCAGTCTTTTTTTTTTTTTAAGAGAGAGAGAGAGAGAGAGGAGAGAGAGAGAAATTTTAATATTTTATTTTTTTTTTTTAGTTTTCGGTGGACACAACATCTTTGTTTGTATGTGGTATTGAGGATCGAACCCGGACCGCACGCATGCCACGCGAGCGCGCTACCACTTGAGCCACATCCCCAGCCCAACTGAGCATTCTTTAAAAAAAAAGGAACAACTCTCCTCTAATATGACCATTGAAGAGAAAGAGATTATTATCTGCAAATAAAGGGTGAACACACTGAGTCAAAAGGAATTTCAACAACTCATCAGAAGTCATGAAACTTCCCCAAAATTGCTAATGTACCAATCATGTGCAATCCCTGAATATGGGTATACAGTGGACCCTTCAAGTGCAGAGGCTGTGGGCATAAAACAGCGCTTCCTCTGAAAGCCCCTGGGTGCCTTCTGTGCGGCACAGGATATGGTCACCTTTTCAGGCAAGGTTGCTTTCAAGTTGGAGTCTGATTGTGACACATGAGATTAAACTGCAGCATTTCTAATGGAAAGGCTTCAGAGGGCAGGAGTGATAACACTCATTTCTCCACTCCTGCATGGGGGACTCTGAGCACTCATGAGGTCATATATGCCATGGCAGCTTTCTTTACTTTTGCCACAGATTCCAAGTCAGAGTTTTTTGGTTTTTGGTTTTTTTTTTTCTTTAAATTTTGGTCACTTCCCTGCCCACCTGGAAATTGCCACCAGGCTCCTGACATATAAGGTTTATAGTAATATACCTTAGGCAGGGCTTGTTGTGGCTTTATTCCATTAGAGTTACCAAGAATGTAGCCAATAATCCATGTGTGTGTGTGTGTGTGTGTGTGTGTGTGTGTGTGTGTGTACACGCATGCTTGCATGTTTGGCACTACTGCAAATTGAATCTAGGGCCTCTTGGATGTTAGGCAAATGTTCTACCATTGAGCTACATCCCCAGTCCTTTTAAAACCAAAATCTTATTTTGAGAGTGTCTTGCTAAGTTGCTGAGGCTGAACTTGCAATTCTACTGCCTCAGTCTCCTGAGTGGGTGGGATTATAGGCATGTGTCATTGTACCCACCTCATTTTATATATTCATAGGGTAAGATTATTTACACAAATAAGCTATCCAAAAAAAACAACATGAATGAGAGTTTTGCAGTTGGGAAAAAGGTGAGTGGCAGGAAACTTTATAAGGCTTAAGGATCTGCTGGTCTTAGGAATCAGTAGGGAAGACCCACTGACTCACTTTGTTTTTCTTTTTTCCTACGGAGGCTTGCCTATCAATTAGACCTGGAACTACCCAACATTCCATTCTACAGTAGTTCCCCTCTGAGTGTGGAAAACACCACTCCTGCTAAAGATCACACAGAGACATTTTCTACTAGGCTCTACAAGATGTTTTGAAAAAATATCTTAAGAGGATTTAATTTGTCTTCCTACTACTGGCATCTGGGAAGGAAAATAACAAGAATGTGTTTCTCACCACTTACATCTGTTGAGATATTGGGAGCTGTGACTGTCAACATTTTTGTAAAGAGCTGGATGGAGAAGCCAGTTGGTGGAAGAGGGTATTGAAGACTTTGAGCTGCACCCCTGAGCGCCACCTGCTGTCCCCCTGATGCCACTGCCTATATTAGCTGGCACCCCTAGTGTTCTAGGTCTGAACTTCCCATTCAGTTGGCTCAGCTGAGTATTATTAAATGATTTCTGTCTGCAGCTATGCTTAGACACAAGCTCAGGGAAAGGGAGGTAATTCAGAGGAGTGAAGGAAAATGAAAGGATTACAAAAAAATCATTCACTTAACATAGGGGCAAGTGTTATAAAAAGAGTATGGGGGTTCCCCAAATTCATCATATTCATTCATATTCAAAGGTATAAATGGTGATCTTCTCTCCCTTTCCCTTTCCCCTCCCTCCTGGATAGAGGGCATCTCAGGAGGCAGGTCTTGAGGAAGTGGGTGGTAAGGGCAGCGTGTCCCTCAGCTGAAGAGGCAGGCCATTATGGGCAGGGAGGTATCATGTGGAGGTGGGGACAGTGGTGTATCTATTATCTGAGGAAGCAGAGAGGGACGAGCTCAGAGGTGGGGACAGGGAAGGATGATATTGAGCAAATGAGTATATCTGCTGGGAAGAATGGCAGTCAAGCTTCTTACTTCCTGAGAAGGTATTTATAAATGTGGAAGAGGGAAAATGCTTGGATTTGAATTGAGAATATTGATACAAGTTCACACGAGGTGTGTAAACACCCTTACACACAGGGACATAGAAATAATAAATGTGCGTGTTTGTGTGGACATATGTGCTTGTATTTCCTGGCTCTGTGTGTTGAGTGGATCTAGAAATAATTACATCGTGGGAGCAGTGAGCACAACCAGCACTCAGATATTAGTTTCTACAACCATCCTCCCCTGAAACTGAGCTGTTTGGAGGAATGGCTGAATCCAAGGCTGGACAGGGAAAGTATAAGATGAGCTTGGACTATATTATTTTATATTAGAATGTAAAAAAATGCACAATGGATGATGGGAAACCTAGAAATCACCAACTTGACCAGGTGATTGGGTGGAGACGTGGTCAACATAGTTACCTTATGACATGATTCACTGAAAAGAGCTCAGAATCCTTTCTGTCAAATTATTGCAGAGAATGAATATAAGCAAACATGACAAATTATATCATGAAGAATTTCTGGAAGTTCCAGCTAGTGGGTCATTCTTCAGTATAAAGGACATTGTAAGACAGTATAGAGTATAAAAGACATTGCAAGATAATAAAGGACAGTATAAAACAGTCCAGGAAACATGAGGCAGGATCAAGACTGAGAAACTTTCCAGATCAAAAGAAAATAATGAAAAATGATTAAATGACATACATGACCAAGTGTGTACCTTTAGTCTCAGCAACTCAGAAAGCTGATGCAGGAAGACAGCTTGAGCCCAAGAATTTTTGGGCAGCCTGGGCAATACAACAAGACCTCATTTCATAAAAATAATTGTAATACACTTTCCTGAATAGGATCCGAGCCAGAAGACAAAAGGAGTCACTAGACAGACAGCTGGTAAAATGTGAATGGAGTCTGGGGATTGACTGGAAATGCTGTATCAGTGTGGATTCCTAGTTGGGGACATTTTTATAGTAGTACCTAGAAGAAGAAGATAGACTTTGAAAGAGGCAAACACCTTATGGATAAAGGGTATTGTACCAGAAAAGAATATCAATATCTGTATTTACTTTCTCCCTGCCAAAGATAAAGATAATACATGTATGAAAATTCAAAGTTGGAAAATCTGCATGAAATGGATACAACAGTTCTTGCCACTATTCTGTAGGCTTGAAACATCTCTAAAAACTTAAAAGTGCTGAACTTTGAAAAGAAAACAGCATAAGTTTCAGGAGAAAAAATATAACATACATGGTTAGAATACTTGTGTGCTTTCTGTGATGCCTGGATCCTAAATAAGACCTTTTGCTGTGAAGAAATTAAATCTTTTAATTTTGTTTTGTTTTGTTTTTGAGACAGGGTTCTTGTTAAGTTGCTTAGGGCCTTGGTTAGTTGCTGAGGCTGGCCTTGAACTTGCAATCCTCCTGCCTCAGCCTCCTGAGCTGTTGAAATTACAGGAGTGTGCCACCATACCTGGCAGGAAAAAGAACTTGTAAGGAAAAAAGGGTATTATAGAAAAGTTGAATAAAATTTGGAAGTTTTATGTATAACAAAACCCTTTCATTATTCTTAGACATCACCAATTCATTCATACTATTAGGACACACATATTTAGTTATTTTGTTTGCTAGACTGATTTAATGACAAATGTGGGAGTGATTTTTTGGACAGGTACAGGTGAGCAATAGGGCAGTCCATAGTGGAGAGGTGTATTTGAGTTTCAGATGAAATATGAGATAAAACTTACACGTATGTAAACAACTCAAATTCATGGTAGAAAAATAAGGAGACACAAGAGTGGTAGGTCCAGGGTGAAGGCATGTTGGAGGATGAAGGAAAGATAATATTCAAGTTTCCCAGCTCCCTCCCTGAACCAAGGAGGTGAGAATTAGGGACAGGGACAGGATTGGCAACGTGACCCAAAAGGTCATTTTTGTTCCACCACAGTCTACCCAGCCTTCTGCCTGGGGCTCTTTGGGGAAGGAGAGGGAGGGAACTGTTGACAGAGAAGGCTTCAAGAAGGAAGTTGGCACTAAGCAGGATCTTGAAGGAGGGTCTGTAAACAAGTCAAGATGGCTCCTGGCATTTTGCCAGAGGGAGTGGTTTGTGAAGTAACACCAAGGAGCCATTAAGTGTGGAGATTCCTTATTGGTTGACTGCTGTATCTAGTTTATGTTAATTAGATAAGCTGTGTGGAATGTATATATACCCCTCCTGTCCTACAATAAACGCTCCCACTCCTGCTGTATCAATCTACACAAGTTCCTCATCACCACCACACCCCCCCCCACCCCTGTTAGTTTGCCCAGCCAGCCAGGCTGCAGCAGGGTTTGATTGGCTGGCAGGATGAAAAGAATGGACTCTTGGCAGAAAGCAAATCAAACACAAGCACAGAGATGAGGAAGCACAGGTGGAGGAATGGGCAGTGCAACCTCTTTCAAAGGTGGCTGAAAATGCACAGTGATCCATTTTATAACAGTATGGAGGCCAAGGTCATGTTCAGATGGACCATCCATATACACATCCTTGGATTCAACCAATCACATATTCAACCAATCATGGGAAAAATTGCATTTACACTGACCATGAACAGTCTCTTTTTCCTTGACATTATTCCCTAAACAGTATGGTATAACACCTATTGACGTGTGCACTGTATTAGGTGCCTTAAGTATGAGGGGTTGGTGTGAAGTGTATAGGAAGATGTACAGAGGTCATATGCAAACACTGTGCTATCTTATATTAGGGATTTGAAATCTGTGGATTTGGGTATCTGTGCATGATGCTGTGGATACCAAGGGACAAATGGACAAGATAATGAGAGTGAGGAAGATTGAGCCATCCATGATACTGATTGGGATGCTGGGAACAGCTCTAGGAATGATTCTGCATCCAATTGCCACACCCTGAAGTTTGAGGCCAAGCCTAGCTGCTCAAACACCTGGAGAAACATGTATTTTCAGATTATTTGGAGAAGAGAATATCTCCCAAGGCTGGAGGGATCAGTGTACATTTTCAAGGTGCTATTTTTGAAACTGTAGAAACTTCCAGTTTGGATACATTTTCTTAAATTCTTTTTCCCATAATTATTAGCACTTCTGCCAAATTATCACTTCCCTAAAAATATTCCTTCTTTGATGATGCACGATGAGGTCTCTTTGCTGAGGAGGAGCAAGACAAGGAAGGTGACAAATTGCAAATCAATCATAATTTATGCAGATATTCTACTGAAAGTCACATTCATCACCTTTTCTAAATAGAGCCCTATGAATTTCCTTGAAGTACGAGAAGTCTGTTTTCATAAATTGGACCTTAATGTATTTCTCCAATCAATATATTTTTATGACAACAAGTCAAACAGTAAACAATGCAGTTGGAAAAGGAATTATGAACTAGAAGAACACGAAACACAGTATTCTGGGGAAAAAAATGATATTGCCAAATGTATTTTCTATGGTCTCCATTTTGTTTTGAAGTGCTCCCCACCCCAAGCACCATGTAATGAATTGGTCCTAGTCATGATGAGTAAGAATACAAAAACGCCAAATTATTACGAGATGCCTTTTGAAAAGAAAACTGCAATTGGTGCTACAGTGTACACGGCCAGCTGCAGATGTAGTGACTCAATGAACTAACAGCTATATTTTCAAAAGCATGATTACAGTAACAATCAGCCATCTAAGGACCGTTAGCGATCCAGTATGACTCACTTGCTATTTCTCTGAGTTATCTATGTCAAATGTCATACTTTTTCTTAGTATGTTCATTTTAGAGGAGCAGACAGAGAAAGATTCCACGGGGAAGTACTAGTTAGGTCTTTCTTAGGTGGGGCTCCTCTAAGGCAAGCCCTGAGGACAAGGCATTGAGAGCAAGTGGTTGATCTAGAAGGTGATTCCAGAAGTCACCAGTAGGGGAGTGGGGAAGTGAGACAGGAAGGGAAAGTCTTCAAAATGTGTGCTACTGTGGTAGAGCAAAATGGGAACTTCAGCAGTGTAAGAGGTGACAGGCTGTGGTTTTGCAAGTTCACACACAGCAGCTCTGCTGACTGAATTTAACCATAGAAGCTTACAGTGGCTAATGGCATCTTATGGATAAACACAGTAGCAGATACAGGAAACAAAGCAACAGGGACAGAACAATCCCCCTTGAGGCTTAGTGCCGTAAGAGTCCCTGAGCTGTATGAGCTCAGAGTCCTTAGGCTGTTACAAGCTTGTGCCCATGTAAGGAATGCAGAATGCACCCTCCAATAGATTGCACCAACTCCCTTGCCTTGATGTACCCAAAACTTGCTTATGTACAAAAGTAAAAGCCCTGCTATGATTGAAAATTATCCCTTGGAGCCATGGCACCACAAATAAAGTGTTACTTCCAGTTCAGTGTCCTGACCCCAAATTTCCCACTACACTATCAAGTAGGTTACTGCTGTGGGCAAGAGGCACTCAGTCTCACAGCGAAACAGCAGAGATATGTATGTTTCAGAGTTATTCCATCAAAGGGACGGGGAGCCTTGATAGTTATCCTTCTACCAAGGGAAGGTGGCATGGGAGGAAATTAAATTCCAAGCACTTTGTCAAGACTGAATTGTACATGGGCAGAGTCAACAGGGGTGGCTGGAGTGTACTAGTATTTATAGAAGGAAGCTAAGTGTCAAAGTGTAAAGGAATTGTCACAGTCCAGGGATTATGGGCAGTACACTGATAGCATCTGCTATCAGGGTCCTTCTAAGGTGTTTTTAAGCCTAGATCAGCATTTGCCTCCAAGCCAAAGCAGTGACCCATCTTCTCACACACACGATGCAGCATCAGATGGCCATTTCAGGACTGGCTTTGAGACACATAGTAGTCCTTAGACTGCTGTAGGGCTCAACAACGTCTTGAAGAACAAGTAGTCTAAATTATTTGTGACTGGCTCTAAAGATCTCCCTAAAGGTCTCAGAACTGCCCATTAGCACTCAAGATTTGACGTGAGAAGGAGGAAAAATGCCTGTGACCTTTGACTTGCTTGCTGTCATATGATCCCATCGCATCCTACACATTTCTTTCCACTAGCATTCTTCACATTTGCAATTATTTCTTTTCAATTGTCTTTCCTAAGAGGCCATAAACTCTATAAGGCAAGAGCATATACCAATGATTCCGAACTCTGCTTTCCATGTCTAGCACATCGTAGGGACTCAGTCTGTACTTTTGAGTGCAAAAACAATTGAAGGAATAGAGATTATTACCACATGCATCAGGCAAAATTAATTACATAGCTAAGGACCTGGACTGCTGCTACCCATAAGGTAACCTTTCTATAAATGAGGAAAAAATGTTTCTTTTTCTATACAGATAAAGACTTGAGGGAGGTCTCAGTGCTTACCCAGAGGACCGCAGCTGGAATTCAATCCCTGCTCACACACAGGCAGGGTGCCTGTGGTAGTCTTTGTAGGTACTAATATTCTAGTTTACCTTATTTCCATTAAATGAAATAATTATATTTCCTTGCTCCCCTGAAATGAGGGGTGACCACATGGCTTGCTGTGGCTAATGCATGAGAACAGAAATGAATCATGTCTAGGTGGAACATCTAAAAAGACTCAATGAACAGCCAGGTTCAATGGTGCATGCCTGTAATCCCAGCAACTCAGGAAGCTAAGGTGGGAAGATTACAAGTTTGAGGCCAGCCGCAATGACTTAGTGAGACCTGTGGCCACTTAGTGAGACCCTGCCTCAAGATTAAAAAATTTAAAAAGGCAGGGATGTAGTCCAGTGGTAAAGTACTCCTGAGTTCAACCCCCAGTACCAAAAAAGAACAAAACAAATCAACGCACACTTTACCTTATTCCTTTCTCCCCTAGAGAGTACAACACCAATCAACTTATATTCCTAAAGTGAGCATTGCAGAATGCTTATCTAACCCATAAGAAACTTGTGATGTAAGTTAGATATACACTTTTATCCTTTAAACACTGGGGCTGTTTGTTACTGCAGCACACCTGGCTCTCTCTGAACAGAGCACAAGTTGTAGCCCTGTATTCTGTGGCTATGGTAGATTAATATGACTTGCAAATTCTTTGTTCTCATGAATTTCTGAATAACACCTTCTTCCATGTGCTATCCTGTGCATGTGACATGACCCTGTAACAAGCAGTGCTTTTCTGTGTAGGGAGGAAGGATTTTATGTGCAGGGAAGGGCACAAGAGGCCCTTCTGAAATTGTACAAAGGAAAAAAAAATGTGTGTGCCATTCATTTAGAAGGGAGGCCTAACGCATCCACCTCCTGTAATCTGCAATTTCTCTACCATCAAGGCGGCCACTCCTCAGAGGGTCAGAGCTTCAGGCTCATAATTAGTTGTACTACTGCTGTCACTGTTAATTAATGGTCAATCGTCAGCTTAAATTGAAAACTGTCCATTTCTGACTCCTCCAGTCTAAGTCAAATAGACAGTTCCCCATTTCCAATCTGTGCACTTCATCTTAAGAGTATAATTTCAATTTCATTTAAAAGAGAAGAAAGAAAAACATTAAATCAAGGAATAAATGGCTTTCTCTAAACTAGTGAGTTGGGTTATCAAAATTAAAAGCATAAAAAATTAATAAGAAGGGATTCAGATCAGTATAGAAATGTATTCTCTCATATATTTAAATACCGTTCTTTTTAAACCACGGCTGTCACAGTAAAAGTGCTAATAGTATTTAAACATAAATCCATCTCCCCATGAAAGAAGAATCATTGTGCAGGCACGTTAGCTATTCTATTCACTTTGGAGATGCTGCCTGGCAGAACATTTTAGCGTAAGCCTTGTCAGTGTTAATCCCAATGTCTGATGCTGAGATGTGTGTTATATTACTTTATGGAACTGAAAAATGGGAAACCTTTATGTCAGATTACAGGCTGAAATAATGACCCCCTCTTGGAACTGGGACCTGAGGATATAACCAAGTATCAAATGGGATTTGAGGTCACAGCCTCTGCGGGACTTAAAAGGAGCCAGATCTTTTGTTAAGACCCATTCACTCACTAACAGAATGCTTTCGCCTGCTGCCATCAACTGTGTCTCCTCTACAAAGAAGAGCAAGCAAGAAAAAGAGTCTTGATTCACCAGGGGACTTGCCAGCCAAGCTCTGGACTTGGGTGGACAATGGCAGAAATGTATCCAGCCACTCCTTCACCGCCATAACCAACAGTCTAGGGCTGTGGTGTTCAAACTGTACTCTTCGAGCCCAGGGGACAGTGGGTGAGTGTGAGGCCTGGCAGGAACAAGGAGAGAAAGGCCAAGTGGGGTTCAGTGCTTCCTTTTTCTACTCACTTCATCCCCAGTGGCTCCCCCAATATCTGCTTTACATTTCAGGGTACTATAAAAGATGGCATATAAAATAGGGCTCTATGCTTAAAATAATTCATTAATTTCAGCAACTACCTACAAGGCATAGATAACTAATCCCTGAGTAAATAAGAAAATTTCAGAGAGCAATTGATGGTGTGGATCTAAGAGGGTATGATGGTGAGACAGAGAGACAGAGAATAAGAGTACTGTCCTACAGGGGACAGGGGAAGCCTGTGAGTGGCTGGATTCTGGCCTGAGACATGAGTGTGTAGGAAGAGCCAACCACATGAGATGGAAGGGAGAGATATTCTAAGCCCAGGAAGCAGCCACCCCAAGGCAGGAGCTGAGATTGGTGTTTCCAAGAACAGAAAGAGTGACACAGTGACTCACCGCACTGTGGTTTAGTGAGTCAAGACAGGTATGGAGAAGATGAGGGGCAGACAGAGCAGGGCCTCGTAGACTAGAGAAGTGGTTTCTGTGTCATGGCCACATGAGCTGAAGCCAAAGGCAGACTGACAGCAGGGGCATGTCAAGATCTCAATTTCTGCCACAGGAAGAGAAGGCTCTTGGAGGCGAGAGAAGAAGCAGGAGGATCGAAGACTAGAAGTGGGAAGACTGCAATATTTTTTTTTTCAGAAAAGAATATGAAGGCAGCAAGTGGGTTGGAAATAGAGTAGGAAAGATGGTGACAATTATTTGCACCTAGGGTCTGGGAGGTGTGGCTCCCGATTGGAAATCACTGGTCCCTGACTAGAGAAGGGGAGGTAGAATGTGTGTGTGGGAACAGGGGGAGGGAGAGGTGGGAAGAGTGATCAGAAAAAGAAAAATAATTGTCACTTCTGTAGTGAGCATCTGGCCAAAGGACCTACCAAGAATCGGTACAGTGTCTTTGGGCTGAGACTGAATGGTTGGTCACTGTCTCCTCAGCTACTACGTTCTTGCTTCCAGATCTGGTTTTAGATCATCACTGTGGGCTTTGTGAATGGATGGGTGGGTAGGTAGGTAGGTAGATAGACAGAGTTATTCTCTTATATTCAAAGGTAATCAAAAAGTAATCTCTAAGGTTTTTTTTTTATGACAAATAAGGGGTTTGTAAATTTCATTACTATGGGGTTTGCATTTCTTTTTCTCTTTATAACTATGCCATACAGATAGCATCTAATTAGTTAAATTATACCATCAGAGAAATGTATGGGAAAAATCTGAGGGCTCTAATTATCTTAATGATCAGCAGAACCATTCTCAACCTAATAAGAGAATGAGTGGTTTTAGTGGCAGTTTTTAAAAAGAGTACCCACCTTCTCTTTGTTATGCAGTTTGTCCTTCTTGGGTTAAAATTTAAACATACTTCCTACTTGAATCTAAAGAGGGTAATTTCTAAGAAGTTGCTGAAGCAATGTGAGATCAAAACATACATAATAACCACATTCATTCTCAATGAATGTTACAGGGAAGGAATTTACCACAGCACACGTAATTAAGTCATAAATGAAATCTCAAGGCAGAAATGCCTCCCTTTTATGATCCTCTATTGTCCACACACTCAGAAACGAGAAGAGGGATTTTCTCATTCTGATGCTACATCCATCACTGAAATGGTGACTTTACTTGGCCTTTTTTGCAGTGTGTTTTATTTGGTGATTACCTTATCTCACTCCTCCTCTCTTTCCACAGTGTGATCGTTTTAATCCTTCACCTTTTGGGTATGTTTCAACCAAAAAAAAAAAAAAAACTATTGTGTAATTCAGAACTGGTTTAGAATTCAGGTCCAAATATCACACAGTCACACACCATAGACTTTTAAGAGTTGCAGTCTAAATCTGTGGACAAAATCCTCCCTGTCCCTCTACCCTAAGATATGGCTACCATCCCGAGTCCTAAGATTAATCTATGGTGGCATACTGCAGGGTGGAGCAGGTTGAAGTGCATCTACTACAATGCTATTATAGGTAAAGAAAGTGAATCCAAAATAAATAATAAAAGGTGAGGGTCAAGTTCATACATAGAACTGCTGACAATCTTGAGGCTAAAACCTAACATGTTTCACACTTAGCTAATGCTCCTTTAGTCTCAATGAATGAACTGCTGCAGAAACATTTAATAAACAACTTACATCTCTTTTCACTGTGTTTTCACACTATAAAAACTGAATGTGTCCTACAAGAGAACTCATTTGAATATTTTAAAAATAAAATTTTCTCAAAGAATCAATATGCTCATTAAGTGACCCCATCTCTCTGTATTGCAGTACACCAAAATGCCAATCCTCCCCACAAACATGTCCTCTGAATTCTAAAGCAGGGAGATTAGTTGTTTTATTTCCTATTCACAGTATAATCAGCATTGAAAGAATAAGATTGGTATTGTGCCATTTCCACACAGTAAAAAAAAAAAATGTTTTCTCCATGCAACTATTTAGGTATGTGTTTCAAAATGGCAATGGGGAATGCATAATACAATGCGGAATTCCTTATCAATGAACTGTGAGAAGATAATTAGTTCTAGTATCCTTATATAGAAAGGCAATATGAAGTTCTAAAAAATGCTATCAATATTTCTTTGTTACAAGTCATCTTATGCCCCCCAAGTACCACATGGATCAGAGTGTATTTATGAGAGAACTTCAAATAGATATTACTATTGTCTCCAATACCAATCAATATTAAAGGTAAGCTCTGCTCCTCAACTCAGTGGCATTTAGAATCTCAAAATACAATCCCTTAGATGCTCTCTCTAGCACTTCTATCTGCTTCTCTATGGTTGTACAGCTAATTTCCTGCTCATTTTGAGGTTTTGGAAACTAGAAGAAGTAGTAAACCATTTTATCCATTTCCTGCCTTAAAATTATCCCAGTTCAGTGAGCCCAGATTGGAGGAGATGGGGGGAGGTGGAGGAAGTACAATTTTCTTTCCTACTTTTTGCCTATAAAATTCCAGGGAAATACGCTGATTGGTTCCTTTTGGATCACATGTTCACTCTTTAGCAAGTATACCTTGGCTAGACTGGTTGTTCAAACTGTCATCTTGTGGCTTGGAAAGTGACAATACTATGACATAGCTCCAAATCACAGGGAATGTAGGAGAAATGATATTCAGTGAAAATGGACAGTATTATCAGAAACGATTCAAAGATAATCCTGGTAAATAGGAGCATTAGGAGTTCACTGCCATTTCAAATAAGTTTATTATGAAATTAAAGACCCTCTTTTCTAAAGGACTTTGTTTCCAAGATTAGAAGTAAAAGGTTTTTCTCAAAGCAAGGAGCTCAACTAGTTCACTTCTTTCTACGAAATGAGCCAAGAAGAATGAAGAATGTGTAAGGGTCTTCCAGGTTACTCTCTCTGTACTGCCCAAAGTCCGTAGCTACAACCTTAATATTCAGTGGGTGATGGATTTACCAACACAGATATCATGTTTTAAATAAAAGTCTTTTGCTGAGTTGCATTCTATATTGAATGTCTCTATTTTCATGTACTAGTTATTATTCCAGATTTCTTCAAAGTATTTCCTTTTCTAACACTTTGATTTAAATTTACCAGATGAAACCTGCCCACTATAATTCTAAAGAGTTTCATCGTTAATTTTCTTCTTCAGAGTTGCCACCCAAATCTCAGTGATTTGGAGTCTTCTTCTGCATTAAAATTAATCATAATCAACAGCTGCCACTTTTTAGTTACTACTTATCAAGTACTGACTATATTTAACATCTCATATATTATCCTTGGTACTGATACCAGAGAACATCATCTCTGTTCTATAGTTGGAGACACTGGGGCTGATAGAGCTCAAGGAATCTGTGCAAGGTCATTCAGCCAAGGAGTGGCAAACCCTGGGATGAAATCCACCTCTGCTTCACTATAAAACCCTCTACTAACTCTACGCTCTAATCTGCTGTCTAATTACCATTCATTTAGTTTCTCCCTGGTTCATCTACAGCAGTAGCCATGCATGAAATGATTTAACTCTCATTTCTTGCTTGCAAGGTTAAGAATTCCCATTTTACAGGTGAGGAAACTGAAGCTTAAAGAAAGTCATCATTAGATGTAGTCCAGTTGCTGAAGCAGCTCAGAAAGTTTGCTATTTTAACCTCTTGTTACCCTTACTTGTGATTTATTTTCCTCAGTCTAGTTTTTTTTCTTTTGTTTCCACCATAGATTTTATTTCAATTTTTCCCCATATTTTTATTGGTGGATTGTAACTATTCATGGCAGTGAGATTCATTGTTTAGTTTTAATGAGTACTCAGGCTATAAGGCATCATCATAGCAATGAAAGCAAAATATATGCTAAAAAAATAGAATAAAGAGACAACAATGACTAAGTCATCAGACAGGAGCTGTTCCCATTCATACTTCTGATTTCAAAGTTCAGAAGTCAGAAAAACAGAAGCTGGCTCCTTTTGACAACCATGGCTGCTACCTCAATTACACTCAAGGTAGCCTGTCTTGCTTCTCAGATGTCTTAATAGTAGAGCATTATCTGTGAAAGCAGAAAACCATTTTAACAAGGAAGGAGGAACCTCCAGGGTGTAAATGACTAATTGCCTTTTGCCTGTCTGTTAAAGTACCATGCATATATATTAGGAATCCAAACCAGGGGGCCCAGCCTCTAGCATGATAAGATTCCCACTTTTAAAAGCTCTATTTACTATCTGATAGACCCTGCATTTACCCATTTTGTTGGAAATAGAGGCATGCATTCTCTATATGAACGCTTTGGGACCGTCTGCACTGAAGGGAGTTATGCGTGTGTTCAACCTCATTTCCTGGCAGTCTTACTCCTGACCGTACTATAGATGACTACTTTGCAGTTCAGACTATGTGCACATAGTGCGTGACACTCACTGGGCAAATTTACACTAGAACTTGTCTTGACCATTCAGCAGGACATATCTGCCAATCATGCACTGGAATGTCACAAGGTAAAAATGCTGTCAGGTTTCTGATCCCAGACTAGTATCATGTACTTCTTCAGGACTGGCACTGATCTACCCATAACATTTGAAATAGCTCTGCTCTATAATTTTAGACCAAAGGGTAGCGAATCCTATTCACTAGTGGCAAGGAAGTATGTGCAAAGATGTGACTACTGTAGACACCTGAATGATATTCACAAGGCTGGTTGGGCAAGGCCAGATATCACCAACCATATAAGTATTTTCCGATCTTATGGGGACTCACCTGCATTTTACTGGGCACACTACATGTAGGGTGTCTGGACACTTGTCAAAATACTTTCTTAAATGTTAATAATGTAGTATTACCATAGTGCTGAAACAGCTCCATTCCCTCTTTCAATTTTACACATGAGGAAAGTGAGGCTTGGCATATTTTGTGACCTGCTCAGGTTCATAGAGTAAGTCTTACAGCCTACCAGGGATGGTACCAAAATTCCATATTATTTACCAACTCCAAAGGATTGATAATAACTGCCAGGAAGATACTCAGAGGCCATGTCTGAGTTCAGTAGTAAAGAATGTCTGACAGATTAGCAATGTCTGCCAGGTTGGACTAGACACAGTGAACATCCTCAGAGAGATCCCAATCCAGGTAGCCCAATTTCAGTTTCCATGTGCTTCCCCTCTCCACAGAATTGATTTTCCCGAGGAGCCATATCTGAAAGAGGGAATCTACCAGAACAGTAACTAGATGATATTTTCAAGGCAAGTTTCCTTTCTTCTGAGAGATGAAGATGATAAGTGTCAGTTTGTGATATGTGTTAAGGAGGCAATGCACATCTAATCAGTGGTGATAAGCTCATGAAATTAGTACAGAATCTCAGAAAGAGCAAAGGTGATACACAAATTTCCAAAGACTAGGCATATCTCAAATTATACCCTCCAGTGATACTAGTTAATTATAAAAATGGCACTTACAGGAAGCAATCACTTAAGCCACCATTAACATTCTTGCCTCGACCATCTGATGCAGTCAGCATCCTTCTTGGGGGCTCTCCCACGGCTCAGCCAGGGAGAGGGAAATGGCAATAGAGAAAGAGATTAGGATCATCAGCTTCATTCTGGGAACTACTGTGCTCAAATGCAACCTTGCAAGAAGCAAATAAAAAAGTTGGCTTGTCCCCAGTGATCTATTATATCATATAATTAAACATTTATAATACTGATGAAGACACATGTGAATGTATATTCTAGCTCTATATAAACACACATTTGTATATTACAGATATATTTATTAAATGTGCCACTTCAGGAAAAAAGAAAAAAAAAAGAAAAGGTGGTTTGGGCTCAGGTGACTATAGGAAGAAGCAAATAACATTAAGAAGAATCAGCACCATGCAGAGCTTGGGGGAGAGTGGAAAGGTAGATGTGGGACCAGCTTTTCCCTTGGTGATTCAAAGGCATAGCAAGCATCACTTGTCAAAAGGCCAAGTGCCCGAGTTCATGTGAGGATGGAAGGAACTGAAGACTTGGGTGAAGGAGAAAACTCCACCGCATACCGGGATTCCCGAAGTCTCAGAGGGAATGGCCCGTTCTGAGAAGAACAATGTGTTATCAACAGAAAAGTTTCTGGCTTGAATGGGCAGTTTTCTACTAGGTCACAAAGCCAGAGTCACACTTAGAATGGATAAATAATGGCCAAACAAGCAAACAAACAAAACCCCTTCAGACTCCTGGATGTTTCTCAAAATGCTTCTTAGGATGGCAACTGATTTTGGATTCAGCAGATCACCCCACATCCAATACCGGATGTGACAGTGACATAGTAACCTTAGGATAAAGTGAAATCTGCATGAGGCTCCCACTGGCCTGACTTTCCTGGGCTTCCATTTCCAGCTGCCTGGGAATGGTTCCTATCTGGGGGTAGTTCCAGTTTACCCAGCCAGCCTACCAAGCCCACTAGGTACAAAGTTGAACATCCAGTTGCACCACTGGAAGAGATCTCATTTTGACAACACCCATGTCCTTAATTATTCAGATCCAAAACCAAGAAGCAGCCCTGACCACCTTCACCTCCTTCACACCCTGGACTCAGTCAAGTGTCAGATCCTCTAGCTAGATTAGGCAGCATTTTTGACCCAATCTCTTCCCACCTCTCTATCCTAAGTTTTCCCTTGTTCAAGCTTTCCCTCTGGGCCATTACAATGTCCCTTACTTATTTCCTCAACTCCAAAAACTATCTGAGCGACCTTTTAAACCCCTAACAACTTCCACGAAGCCCATCTCCATGTTCAGCACTCAGCACTTTGCCTGGCTTATCATGGGGGAGTGGTTGATATTTCCTAGACTGACGGATGGATATACAGATGGATAATATATTTACTGGACATTTACAATTGACCTGATATGAAGCTGGGGAGTACAGTCAAAGCTGAGAACAGAGAAGTTTCTAAGAAATTCCTTGCCTGCTCCCTAGCCTTTAGCCATTAATTAATATACATGGTTCATCCTGGCATCCCAACCCTTCCGTACCCTCCATCACACACTGCCTCACTTTAGGCACCGAGAATTGGAGCCTGCTGTCAATACACTCAGACCTCTGAAACTGTGAGCCCCCAAATAAACTTTTCCTTCTCTACAGTTGTTCTGATTGAGTCTTTTAGTCACAGCAGCAAAGAGGCTGACTAAAACGCCCTGGCACTTTGGTATTTTGGGACAGATACTTCTTTCCTGTGGATGACTGTCTTGTGTGTGATAGCATGTTAAGAAGCATCTCTGGCCTCTTCCCATTTGATGCTGTTGGCATACCCCAGTATGAGTGTCCCCACACAAGGCCAAATGTCCCCAGAGGGGGAGGGATGCCAGATCACCCAGTTGAGAATTGCTGATCTAGCATGTGGCCCAATTTTTACCTGTTGTGCCCTGGGAAATTATTAACAGCATCCCTGTTTCACTTTCAAAGATGCCCCAGTTTTGAAGACAAACTATACTGTCTTCCAATTTCTGTCTCCTGGGGCAGCCACCTTGCTCTGTTCTCATGGACACTCTGGAGCAAAGCAACAGCTTACTACAAAGCCCTGGGCCTCCAAGCAACACAATGTTCTGGTATACTGATCTTCTCTTTAAAGAGTATAATTCTCTCTTCTTCCTTCATTACACGTAGTACAGGGAGGTAAAACTGGCATCACTGTTATGCAGGAAAATATGAAGGTCCTAAGCTATCCTTACCTCTCAAAAAAGAACTGAATAGATATTTGCAGCTTTTCTTCCTAAATTCTATGCTCCATAGATTTCCTTCCATGTCATACTACCCTCAAATTTCTCAAAAAGAAGCTCAAGTCACTGTAATCCATTTACCAGGCCCTTTCACTCTTTCAGATTTTTTTTCTTGTTGTTATTTTTGCTAAAAAAAAAAAAAAAATTTCCACATGTAAGGGACTTCTGTTGTACTCACAAGATGCAAACACACCTTGTTAAGAGATTCAAAGAGAGCCAGGTGCTATCGTTCACACCTACAATCCCAGTGACTCAGAAGGCTGAGGCAGGAGGATCCCAAGTTTGAGGCCAGTCTCAGAAACTTAGGCTCTAAGCAATTTAGTGACAGTCTGTCTCAAAAGAAAAAAATAATAATTAAAAAGGGCTGGGGATGTAACTCAGTGGTAAAGCATCCCTGGGTTCAATCCTCAGTACCAAAAACAAAAAAATAAAATAAAAAAGAAATTCAAAGAATTTAAAATTTATGAGAGGTTTTTTGTTTGTTTGTTTGTTTGTTTGTTTTTTGTTTTGTTTTTGATAGGCACAGTGATTCTCATGTGTCACTGACTTTCAGTACCCTGGAGAACTTGCTGAGTCAAGTTTCTGATTCAGCAGGTGGGGGCCTGATAATGTGCATAGCTAAGATTCCAGGTCCTGCTGCTCATCTAGGATTTAGAAGCTGCCAGCGGCTGCCTGCTTACTCCCTCACAATTGAAGCATACCATATGTGTAGGGCAGGCTTGGGGAGGAAGGGAGGGAGACCAAGAGGCTAATCTTCTTGCTCAGATATCTGTGTTTCAGTTTGAATATAGTTACTCTCTAGCAGCCTGTGCCTGGTACCATGCTAGGGACCAGGGACTCAGCCAGAACAGGACTGATTCTCCCCCCCCAACACACACTTGCTGTTTTCCTTTTTAGAGATGAGAGCTCTTCTGTGGTCCCCAGTTCTATTCTTTCTAGCCCCTCCTGCTCCATTCATCAGCTGCTAATCAGCTCTTTCATTTTCCAATCCTCCCTAAGACAGGTCCCATTTGTCAAAAGAGAAACCACAGATGCCAGGATAACCAAACCAAATGGCAAACCAGATCTTAGAGCATGCCCTACTTTGGCAAGTGCTTCCTTATTTATTTATTTTTAAACTCTGATCATTTCTTTGCGAATCCTTAATGGCACTCCCCATCTCTGTCACATCTGATGGTCCCCTTTGGAGACAAAAGGTGCATCAACTTATTCCTTTTGTTTGTTTAGGTTTTGAGGAGACAAGCGCGTCTCTCCAACACCCATCAACAAGTATGAAGGGGTCTCGGAATTGCTTCCTGGGAACAATAACTCAGATTGTGATTTAGGAGGCTTCCTTCCTTCTGTCACTGTCACCAAGGCCTGAGGGAAAGCAATCTACATTCTCGTTGACCTCTGAGGAGCCTGCCGGAGGGGTCAGCTGCTTCCTCTTAACTACTCCTCACTTTTTAAGCTTCCATCTCCCCCTGGGAGGACACTGCAAGGCTTCCCTTTTGATCATCATTTGGGAAGCGAGAGGAGAGGCGGCCTGGGCTGCGGTATCCTCACTGCGGTCATCAAGACAGTTTTCTGACGCTGGGGCTCTTCCCAGGTCTATTATCTTTGTCCAGGGAATAGGAAAAATGTCCTGTGATTTGTAATCCTTCCCGTGCAGTGAAGGGGAAACCTTTAAAATAACTATATTTTGGGGATATTGGGAGCATCCACATGGGTTTGCTTACTTTCAATTTTTAGGGAAGGAAAATACACTTTTCTTCATAATAAAGAATGTATTCTCGAGACAGTTATTTATGGGCTAACTTAAAATTCCAGGGACCTAGCAATTGTTTAGCGAGAGATGGGGACCAGTTTTAAATGGTTATGGAAGGATGACTCTATTATGGAAAAAAGTGACATGGATTCATATGTCATCCATGGGTCATTTCAATCGGATTCATATCACATCCATGTCAGCCCTGAGTTACATCGTTTCTTAGGATAGCAGAGTTACTCCCGAGCACATATAGCCTTATGATCCCAAATAACTCTTCCACTTGGTGAACAATGTCTACAGTTCAAGAACTGTATAGATCCAAATTGCAGAGCTTCTCCATTCCAGTATGGAGAAACTGATACAAATGCAGATGGTCATCCAAACCCAGCTGGTCTCTCAGGTGGGGATCTATAGGTAGTATTATAATTAGTTCATATTCCTGTCCTTCCTCAGGGTATAAAGGGACCACTGAGTGATTCATCTTTGACTTTCTACAAACTCATAATATCAAGCCTTATTTTGTAGGCTCCCTCAACCAGAAGGACTCATGTTGAATCATAAAACATAAGTGCTGATATAGAATCTCATGTGGAAAAGTAAAATCAGCCAACTTAGGATGAGGAAAAAGAGGCAAGTGGTTTGGGGTCACTTTGAGGATGACCTCACTGACATTTGTGTTCACTAGGCCTGCAAACACCTACATAACACTATTTGGGGTGGCTATTTCCTAAATCCTCTTGGAGTCTGAATTTTGTTGGATGGTAGCTTTGGTTTTGTGAGGACAAGTTATTTTAAAAATTCCAGCAATTTCTTGTTGGAGGTAAAGTCTGGATTACAAAACAGGTGAAGCTGGAAAGAATATTTTGATTTGGGAGTAGGTGTGGATCTTATACAGTTGACTTCCTAGCAAATTCTCTAGATTTGATCCTGGGGAAGATGTATCTTTGCTCTGAAAGGGAATGTTTTAGAAAACCTTTTGGGGGTCACACAGATACAAAGCACTTGCTTCCCTACCAAAGATGGGCAAGTTCTCAGTTCTCAGCAAAGTATTCTCAGCACAGATGTTTCAGACTCTGATGATAAATAATTTGGTTAAGAATGCATATATGATTACATGACCAGTGTAACTCTACATCATGGACAACCAGAAGAATGAGAAATTATACTCCATTTATGTATAATGTGTCAAGATGCATTCAATGTCATGTATGGCTAACTAGAACAAAAAAATACATAAATTCAACACAAATATTCAATCACTGATCATTAGAGAAATGAAAATCAAAATCACAATGAGATATCATCTCATTCATTAAGATGGCTATTATGAAGAAAAAAGAAACAATGAAAAACCAAAAACCAGACTATGGTAAATGTTGTAGAAAGATTGGAACACTCGTGCATTATTGGTAGGCATGAAAAATGGTACCGTCACTGTGGAAAACAGGATTACAGATCCTCAAAAATTGAAAATAGAATTACCATGCGATCCAGCTATTCTACTTTTGGAAAAATACCCAATACAAGTGGAAGCAGGGGTCCATCAGCTACGTATGAAGCCATGTCCATCATAACAATATTAGTAATAGCCAAGAGGTGGGGGCAGACCAGTAGCCATCGTCAGATGAGTAGACAGAAAAAATATGGTACATACCCCAAATGGAATATTATTCAGTCATAAAAAGAAAAAAAGTCCTGATACATGAAATAACACAGATGAACTTGGAGGACATTATGTCAAGTAAAATAAGGCAGGTACTGAAAGACAAATATTGTATTATTCTACATACATGAGATATCTAAAATAGTTAAACCCATAAAGACAGAACATAGAAGAGTGATTTCCAGGAGCTGAGGGAAAATGAGCATTTGTTATTTAATGCATATGGAGTTTCAGTTGTATAAGATGAAAGGAGTTCTGGAGATGGACCGGTTACAGTACAAGATGTGGAATCACAAAACTGGACTTTCTATCCTTTAACTATATAGTATGAGGGTATTTAATGCTGCTAAACTATACACTTAAATAATTAATATAGTAAACTCTATTATCTGCATTTTACTAATTTTTAAACTTCAAATTATTTTTAAATTTGTGTCTGTGTCTGTATATGTGTGTGTATTAGTTTGATATCTAAACAAGGAACTATGTTGTTCAACAGATTGTTTTTCCTAAATAGCAACGTGAGGCTTAAAATCAACTAGTTTGGATTGTTTTGGTATCTGATAAGCAACGTCATTTGGAACGGGCAACTTGGAACTGGAAGTCTTCAAGTGAATGCTTCACCACTGGGGCTCAGAGAGGGCTGGGGAAGTGCAGAGCCCCGCCTGCCGCTGTGTGCAGGTCAAGATGGCACTTCCTTCAAAGCAAACACATGTTCACTGTCAGTTCACCTGGGGCACAAGAACAGGCTTCAAGAGCGCAGGGGTAGAGGGCATTCCTACCTGTGGTGGGTAAATGGGCCCCCGCTACATGGTAACAAAGGCGAAGGAAGTGAAGGAGAAAAACGACTGTAGGCAGCTCCTCATCCATCAAGCGTAGGAGCAGTGACATGTGAAATCAGCTCTCAGCCTTACTTTCCTGTGTTCATAGCACACCCGCATATGCCCACTCTCCACTCCTCCTCCTGGTCTTGCTAACAGAACTCCACAATTTTGTTAAGGTAGCTAGCCTTTTCCATCTGTCTTTCCTTCTTGGGAAGCTAATTCTACCCTTGCCCAAAGTGTTCGGAGGCACGGTTAGGAATAGGCAGACGATGTAATTTTGACCACAGACATCTCAACTAGCAAGGAGACATCTGTGAAAGAGTTTCTTTTCCATCAAAAGAGATACAGAGGAAGGAATGGAAATCATTCTTCTCCATCTGTGAGTCTAAATAGGATGGCGATACTACTGTACTTATAATAGGACCATGACACGTGCCAGCCCTGAGCAAGAAGCCAAAGAGGGAGAAGGCAGAGGACAGAGAAGGAATGAAATCATATTCTGGAGGCCAATGTTTGTGCAAATGAGATAATCAACCATGGAATCATGCTACCTTTGAACTTCTAGTGTTTGAGCATTTTGATTCAGGATTTTCCTAAAACATTCTACTTAACTGATTCAGAATTGTAATTCCTTAAACCAAAAAAAAAGGTAGGGAGAGTTTGTTAGAAATGATAATCTAGTGTTAGCTGTGCCTTTGGAGAGTTAGGAGGGGCTGCTGAGGATCACAGTGGGAGGAAGTGGCCTTGGGAAGAGCCTCAGAAATATGGAGATGTGGTTACACACAGTGAGAGGCGATGAGCAGGGACACCCAGAGCAGTGATCCATAGCATGAAGTGACAAGTGACAGCAGGGTAGACTTGTGGGACATGTAAACATGCCCTCAGGGTCTTGGGAACTATGAGTGGAGGGGAATTCATTTAAGACACTGACCTCATTCAGACATGCAGAATAGTGGTTTGGACTACGATCAAATAGTGAAGGGGAAAGTAAGGAGGAAGAGTTTGGAGCATTCAGATCCCAATAACCATAAGGAGTATCACAGCATCCCCTGCCAAGACGAGATGCCCACATGATTCCCTGCACCTCTCTATTTCCTGTAAGGATCCTACTCATCAAAATGACAAATTCAAATTGGTATATTTAGGCATATGGAAAGGAAGTCTCTCTCCCCACGCCTGAAATTAGTTGGGTGACTGGGCATGATGAGTCAGATGAGAACAGCATCACAAAAACCCTCATCAGATCTGGACGAAGTATGACAAGATAAAGCAGGATGGTCAAAACATCTTTTTTTTTTTTTTTTAACCCTGTTTATGTTCAACTCTCCATTGGAAAGTGTACATAAAGGCAAAATAAATAAGGAACAGAAGCTATATTTGGGGTTAACTGTTGCACTATTGTTGGAATAAATACAGCAATGAATATTTTCTACCTTTAAAAATACTGAAGTGAAAGAAATGACTGATTATCTTTGGTATGTTTATCCCTCTGCTTACATTCTCTTATAATTATAAAAACATAATGTAATTTTTCCAAAGGCCATGGCTAACTGACAGAAGACTTGAACACCAAATAAATCTGGACTTCCAGGCTCATGTGACAGTGACCTGTGTGACAGTTCAGAGGAGACGCTCATATTTGACATCTAGAGCTCATCTTTCTGCCTCAACTGGCTGCCCTGGTGAACTCATGCCAGTATTACCTGAGTTTCAGTGACATTTGTTTGTCAGAGGTCTTTATGAGCTCCAATTGACAGCTGTCCATTGTACCAAGAACCAGCGCTTTCACAGGAAAGCCCATTTTATGAATCTCAAATACATTCACCAGCTAAGCACCAGCCAGAGCTCGGAGCTTTCTAAAGTTCGACAAGTTTAAAGGTTTCATAGCATAAGGAACCCCGCCTGGGAGAAAAACAATACAAAGGTGATATCAAGTGTGCGATCACATACTCCTGAGGCATCAAGATGGGTCACCTTGCAGTTATTGACAGGTGTTTGGAGAAGAACATACATTACTAGATATTGATGCTGACAAGAGAGCGTTTCAGAGCAAGTTTAAAATGCAGAAGGAGGAAACAGTCAAACCCTATCCCCATGGCTGCTAATTCCCTGCGCTTCAGAACTCTGCATGTTCTCATTTTTTCTATGTCTTGCTCACATATGATGCTGTGACTAAACCAAATCATCTAACTGTAAACCTTTTTGTTGTGCCTCACTATTTCTTTAGGCTTGGTGTGTTAATCAAACTGCCAGTAAATGCAAAAATAAAATAAAATAGAAAGGGCACATTCCATTCTAATGAAGAAAAATCTGAGCTTTCTTCAACAAACGCATTTTCCAGTGGATGAGCTTTTCACAGAGTAATTATTTCACTTCTCCCAAGAATTACTGATTACATCACACCGAAAAACCAAGAGCGGGCTGTTTTATCTTCCCCATCTATCTATGGTTCTTGTGCAAACTTATACTTGTTACCATGAAAAATGACAAATTTGCCATCTGATCAAAATGTTAACAAGGTAACTGTCAGTGAGATGGATCTCTGACTGTCACTGCAAGCCAGAACATGAGGATACATTGATATTTCTCAATACAGCCTCTGCTTCCCCAATGCTCACTAACAACATTTCCACGGTGAGGGTAATAAATCACCCGTAAATAACAAGCTATATAGGATCTCAGGGATATGATAGATTCATCTTAACAGCACTATCTGCAAGGTAGAAAACAATTGATAATGACCTAAAGAAAGCCCTAATAAACTGCCATTTGCCATAATGGGGAAGATGAGGCAAAGATATGAAATCTCCCCCACGTGACCCACGCTATGACAAAATTGAACCAACTGGGAAAAAAACAGAAGAAACAAAACATAAATGACTTAACGTTCTGTAGGATCCAATAAATGAAAAATAAAAGTTAATAACATCATCCAGATACAACAATTATATTAGATATTGACAATCATGGCCTTATCACAGCAACTGCTGCTTCATAAACAAAGAGTGGCGGGCTCTTCCTTTGAAACAGACTCTGGTCCAGTTCTTGGTTTAGTGGACTCTCCTTCACTAAGTTTATGCTCTGGAATATTCCTTGGGACACATAATTTCTGAGCTTTTAATTCAGGGGTCTAACTCATGAAATCATTTTCTTCTCCATAGTGTCATGGCCAAGAGTCACACCAAAGGAGACAACAGGAAGGAACAGCAGAAGCCAATGTGGAAATGAAAGGAAATGAGGACAAGAACACAAGGAAGTAAATCCCCCAAAGATGATCACGGTATCAGCTCACACAAGAAGTATGGCTTCCCCCGCCAAAGAGCTGCCTCCTGGCTCCACCCATCTACGTTTTAAGAAGCGACTCTCACATGGTCACCTTAGCTGCTGACTCTTTCTCCATAGCTCGCTACTTCTTGGGCATTCCTGCTTCTGTTGTTTCCAGAAAACTCCAAGCTCTTTTCCTCCCCAGGGTCTTTGTGCTTGCTCTTCTGTCAGAGATCTGTCATCCCTTTTTCCAGCTTAACTCTCTCCCTAGTATTCTTCCCTGTCCATATATATCCCTCCCCAAAAGTAGCACCCACTCTGGTTCCTTAGGTCTCTATCACAGGTGCTTCTTCCATAGGAGAAAGAACCATGTCTGTCTGGATCATTCTTGTTTCCAAGCTTTTGTACACATTCTCTATTCTATAGTAACAATTTGTTTCCAAATATGTGAATATTTCAATGACAGTGACACTGGTGCATTAAATAGGTTAAAAAATCATAATCTAGATCTTATATATTCTTCATATATATTTTCACATATAGGTGTGTATATATATCCAAATGCTCTAATATTTCACCTATTGTTATTTGGAATAATGTTAATTATTTCAAAGTCACCATGCGTGGTATATTTATTGCTCAACTTAAAGTTTTATGGGTGTTCCACATATGGGATGATGTTTCAAAGTTAGGTTAAGTACAGCTCTAATCCTGGGCTCTGGAATACTAGACTGCCTGACTTTGAACCCCAGTACTAGAATTTAGTAGATGTGGAACCCTACACAAGTACTTTTTTTTTTAATGTGCATCAGGCCATTCATTTGTGACAAGGAGAGAACAGCCATGGCTATGATGGACAGTGTTGTAAAGACTAAATGAGCTCATTCACTAAATGTGGATAGTATCAGGTACACAGGAAGCCATCAAAATTCACCAGCTGTTGCTGGTATAATAGCAAGAACAGAGGTAATTCTGACATTTAAGTGAATTAATTCATGATTATAAAGGTTAGATCAATGAGCCATCTTCATTATTGGTCTTTATATTATCATTAGCCAAAACAATATTGTGTTCATTCTAGTTCCATATTCTCAGATAAAAATGGAGAAAATGGGTTCTGGACATTAAGTCACTTTAAGCAATGCACCAAAATATGGTCATTTCCAATTTGAAGCAATTTGGAATAGCACTGCTGTTATTGGTTCAGACTTCCCAAAAGCACTTAAAAACAAAAGATGAGAAGAGAATCATGGATCTACTCCTTATAAAAAACAAACATGTTGGACGAACAAACAATTGTCATGAGTAGTGTATATCTTTGACTCCCACTTCTCAAAAAAATGTATCTCTTCATCCACCTTGCAATCACGAAGTTAAGTACTTCCTGGAGACCACAGAGCAGGGATAAGATGATAGTAAGATGGACTAGTTTACTATCAGACATTCAGATGCCTGTTTTTAAATGAGGATCCACATCCCAATCCTCTTCCAGCTGTTGATCAGATGTGTGATTCCTGCTGCATTGGCCAAGCGTCTGAATCTTTTTTAAAATTTTCAAAGTTGGTTACATTTCCTTCCACTGGTTAGGACTTGGGAACAAAAGTGTATTTTCAAAGATATAAAGGAAGGCTATGTGGGCAATAGTTCATTAATTAAAAATCACTGTAGAGGGAATTCAGAGTGGGAAGGGTGTAGTTCAATGGTAGAGAGCTTGCTGAGCAGACAAAGCCCTAGGTTTGATTCCCAGAACCTAAAAATCAACCAAAGTGGGCTCCATGGACTCTATAAGGCGGCAGTTCTTCAACTTTAGAGGATCACAAGCCCCTTTCTGATTCTGAGGAAAACTCTGGATCCCTGAGTTGCCTACTATTCAAATTAACTAGTGCATACACACAAATGTTCACATACGGTTTCAAGGAACTTCCCTAAGCCAATCTGTGAACCACACACCCCAGTGTAAAACAAACAAAACAACAACAACAAAAAAAAAACTAGCTCTCACCCACTTCCACAGTACACAACCATTTATTTTTTAGATAAATAAAAGGAAGTTAAATAAAATTAAATTTGAAAAAAGAATAGGCTAGTAAACCGGGATAGAATAACTATGGCTTGAAAGGTCTTTGCTTAGTTACAGTCTCATGTTAAGAATATTTGGTTAACATTCAATGCAACTTTTATTAATGAAATGAAAATAGAACAAGATAAATTTTGTCGCTGTGTCTTTTCTGGATAATGCCAATTTTTTCCCCAACAGGTTAGATGAGGCAAGCTGAAGAGTATGGTTCACACACTGACTATGGGAAGTTCTTTAACGCCTGGAAATAAGTAAAATGGGCTAAAGAAAAAAAAATAATCTAATAGCAAGTGCTTTGAATTATTCCCTTGGAGAACTATTATTTCCTACTTTCTTTGCTACTAAAACAGTACTTTTTCTCATTTTTCACCCAGTACCAAATATGAGGTGTTTTTCTTGCCTACTGTTCAAAATTAACTAGTGCATACTTGTAGGAGCAGAAATGCTCAAAATAGCTGTCTTTTAAGAGGCTAGCATTCAGTATAAAAAGCATTGCTGGTAGGGATATAAAATAGTAAAAAAAAAATGTCTTAAAAACCATTTATGTGTGGAAGGCAAAACATTTTAAACCTACTTACACTCTAGTTGTTCTTGGAAGTATAAAGTTCAGGTACTTTATGAAAGAATCTTTGTAAATCATATTATTAAAGTGTCCTCACTCACATCCTCAATTATATGGATAAAGAAGAAAATATTCACAATACTTAGTGAAGAAAAGCACACCATTTTCACTAACAAGCAGCACATCCAGTAACTGAGTTTTAAGAAATTTCTGAGGTGGTTCTCAGTACATAACACCAGAGTCTAGTTCTCCTTTAACCTGTCAGGTCCCATCATTGCTGAGGAACTCAAAAACTTACAGAGCAACAGGTGGATCACTTATGGCAACTTTGTTTTTAGAGTGCTATTCTTTTTTGGGGGAAAAATATTTCTAACCTTTTTAATGTACCTGTGTCAATTTTGTTGAAATGATCACAGAACTGAAAATTTGGAACTTAATGGGTTAATTATATTATCCCAACCAAGGAGATAACTTTCACATCTCCACAAAGCGAAATTTTTATAGAAAAGACTAGTAAAGAAAGTGGGCTGTAATGTTTTGAGAAACTAATAAAAAATTTTAAAAAAAGAAAGTGGGTTGAAATACTAAGACCCATTAAGAGCTTCAAGCAACTTTAGATTATCTAGAGGAACATGCAGCAAATATAAGCACACTATGAGGAGAAAGACAGATGCCCTGGAACTGGTGGTGGTCCATTGAAATAAGATATCTGACTCCTTGGTCCACTGCCCACCCAGCTTTCCTACATTATCCCTGGTTGTTTTTGTCACTGAAGAAACATGGCATAGCCCTTAGTGTTGAATTCATGATTGTAAAACTGGTCTAGAATTTTCCAAGCTAATGAAAGCAAAACCAAATTGACTTTGGTCATACTATCTTGTTCAGAGGAGGAAGATGATAGAATGTTCAGTATAAAATGATTTTCCTGGATACATCCTTACTAGGCAAGCAAACTTCCATTCTTTCCATATTTGGGGGATATTTTGCTGAATTTAGGATTCATATAAGTAGACATAGATATTGATGAGCTGGAGTGTTTAAGAGGGCTCTGATTTGTATGATTTTCAGAAACTCTGTAATCTGGTTGCTCCTTAAGCAACTGAAAAATTAAATCTATGAAACATAAATAACTTGAAATCAGGTGACCAAATACTCAGAACTCCTCACTTGTTAAATATTTCACTGCATGTTACCATTATCTGTGCTCTTGTTTATGTCTATTTTATCTGTATGGAGGAAATACTGTAAGATTGTATGCTAGCCCATCTCTTTCCAACTCTGTGGTGACATCAAGTGTGTAGCCTGAAGTCAGGTATCATGAATGAGAGTACTTACAGGACACAAGTGGCAAATACTACACATGTACTGTTTCCTTAGCTATTTAGGCTCAAATATTGGTATATATATATATATATATATATATATATATATATATATATATATATATATATATATATATTGTGTGTGTGTATGAATATGTAACAACAAATCCCATCAATATGTACAGCTATAAAGTATGAATAAAAAATGAGGAAAAAAAAGTGATGAAGAAAATAATAACACACTTTAAACATTTTTTGTTTGTTTGATGGTGCTGAAGATTGAACCCAGGGCCTTGTGCATGTGAGGCAAGAACTCTACCAACTGAGCTATATCCCTAGCCCACCAGACTTTCAACTTTAAAATATATTGTGGCTATAGTTGTTACACAGTGAATAGCACAAAAAAGAAAAATTCTTTACTATCCTAAAATAATGATCTGATTCAACAAAAACTTGCCCATATCTCAAACAAATAAGTTTTGACATGTTTAATCTTTTATATTGCCTGTAAACATAAAACTATCTACCAACACTCATGTCTCGAGTAAACCTGTTTGTCAATGACATAAGGAACCCTTAAGTGGATAATAACCAAACATTTAATTCTCATCTAAATTTCTCATATCATGGTTGAACTGTAACCAGAGGCTGACCACAAACACAGGAACTGAACACCAACAAAAGCATTCTGTGAGAATCAAATTGGCCATATAGAATTTACAATGAATATTAGTGTCGATTTATTCATAAATATTCATAAAGTGTGCACAACACATACTTCATATCATTAAAACATGACAAACTTCTATGTATGTATAGGTGTGTGTGTGGTGTACCTATAAACACACATACACATAAGAAGTGGTTGGTAATATTTATTAACACACCACTGGATATAAATATAACAACAACAACAAAAATACTTAGCAAAAGATGACCACCCAACTTTCTTAGAGACTACTTTGTTATGACTAGAAATTAGAGGCTTGGGAATTTATTGAGTCACTGTTCAAGTTCAGTGAAGCCATTTCACCTTTCTAAGGTTAGCTGTATGTGGCTATAATACTAAACTCCCCAGGTACTTCAAGAACCAAAGCTACCGTCAGAGATCTGAAATCTCTTTCTCTGTATTGAGGCTATTTCAGAGAGTCAAGCTCATGGACTGTAAGTAAGTTCACCCTTAACAGATAGGAGACGATGGGAGAAGTCAGCATAGATTGCTGAGGACACAGCTATTGGGTGTAACAGGAAGGTAGTAAATTGAAAGGTCATTAATGTGGAATCCTTTGGACAGTATACACTCGATATGTGTCACAATAATATTAAAAGATGCTGCTCAATGTTTGCTTGTATCCAAATAGTCTAGAAGTATAACCCAATTCAATTATTCCTGTGGTTTTACTTTTTAGAGAAAAACAAACTTCACCAAAACAAAAAAGAAGAGCAAAATAGCAACATAATATTAAAATATATTCATAATTTTTTTATGTTTCTAGGTAAAAAAATTTTAAGATCTTTCTTTTTATTTCTATCACTCTTGCATCCTGTAAGAAAGATCATCAATTGTCAATAAGGATCATTTGGAAGGACCCAAAGGGTATTTCCTCAAAATGTTTAGAAGAGGAAACAGGATGAGCACTGGGCTCAGCCCCTTCAGCTCACAGCTTCATGACAGTTCACACTCAACTTCAAACCCCAGAAATACCACCTAACAAGCATGGAACATTTGGGAAGAGGGAGACGGCCATGCGTCCGCTCTGCTCAAGAGATCTGTGACCTAAGAAAAATGTTCTCAGAAACAGTCCCAACAGCCCTCTAAAAACAATGTTTCCTGATTTTTAAAAAACCACTGACATCCCTGATTTGATTTGTTCCAAGCTGTTCTGAGCACTCCCTATAAAACGAGACCCCCCAGCAGCCACAGCCTATTAGATTTTGGTTTAGTAGAGTAACAGTGCTGTTTGAATATCCACTTTTCAAGATCAGGCTGAACATGTGAACCGTGTCTTCCCTGTAAAGCTTTGCCACTTTGAGTGTTTTCTTTCTTCCTTCCTTTCCTTTTCTTTCTTTCTTTCTTTTTTTTTTCTTCCTGAGTCCCTAAGATATATATGCTTAGGATGTCACTAACAGGTGGGTTTTTCTTTAACTTCCCTCCCTGGGAGCCTCAAGGCATCTATGAAGGACATGAGCCCTGCTTTCATTTTCCAAAAGAAATCAGCTTTGTACTGGGAATTGAAAGCATGGGATTCCCTGTGGGGATTCCTAAGAACCCACATACACTCAGGGTGAATAAAACCAGCCGGGAGACAGGCCTTAGGTAAAGAGCATATTTGCTAGTTTTCCTTGAAATTTTCAGATCTCTGAACCTAAGGGCAGCCAAGGCCGGGCATTTACTTTCCAGGATAGGAAGGTGATGGGATCAAAGCAAAAAGACCTACTTTGGGAAAACCCTTCCACTGGGCAAGGCCTGAGGTAGAGGATCTAAGGCAGCTCTGTCCACCTCTAAATCCAGAGCATTACAGTGGCCTACTGTAACTCTGTGGTTGCATAGAACATTTTCTACTGAATCAAGGTGGCAACAGAAGCAAGGGACTCCACATTCCTATCATATGTGACAGTCTGGAAAGCCACCCTCCCCCAAAGTAGTCATTTGGAAAAACAAAACGGGCACTGTCCATTCTCAGCCCCCCTACTATCCACTCTTTATTCCCACATAAGCCTGAGGCCACATTTTACCTGAGCATTTCAGCTCCCATGGTCAGAGGAAAAGAGGAACTTCACCCCAGTAACCAGCACCAACTATTTACAAAGTACTTTGCAAGTACTGCATTATTAATGAATTATTCCTACAGCCCATAGAGGAGGTATTTGGATGCCCGTCTTACAGATCCAAAAAGTAAATATATTTATTGAACACTAATCACCTGTCAGAAATTGTGCTGCAGGGTTTCCAGAGAATGAAACAGAGGTAGCCCTTGACCTGGGATGAAATTTACATCACAGCTGAGCTCAGAGAAGTGAGTGGGTAGGCCCTAAGCCAATAACCTGTTGGCAAATGTTGGAGGCTATGTGGGAAGGAGGTAAGGACGGAGGGAAAAAGATAGCATGGGAATAAAAGAAAAGATAGTAAAGGAAGAAAAGTAATTGCTCAAAGATGACCAGAAAGTAAGCTGAATATTCAGAATCTGAATTGCAGCCTAGTCACTTTACACCTCACAAAGTTTAACACAGACTGATAAATGCTCCATCTCTGTTGATCTCTGAGAATACCAAAGAACTAGAGAAAGAAGAGTAGCTGTGTAAACTTTTCCATAGCTCATACTGACGCCTGGAGCCTAGCATTGTCTTTGGGAGAGACCTTCCTTTCACTCTGTTGAGAAGAAAAGAAATTGAATTCCAGATCTGAGGAGAGGATGAGAGAGTTTCAGAAGAGACCCTTTCAGTTTTATCTGTTAATATTCTTCAAGCACATAAGTAATGAGAATTTGCAAAAGAGAGCCCCCCTCTGGGTGCCAGAGACCGAAATCTAAAAGAAAACCTGCATGTCATAGCCACCCTATTATGATAAAATATAAGGAGGCACAAACAGGGTACTAATTAGCAATCAAAAAACTCAAGGCTCCCCAAGATTGCTCATTTCCATATCTGGGCAGTGAACGTACCTCATAGGCAGGTAATATGGAAGAAAATACCAGGGGGTATGGTTGCTGAGGGTTGGCTGGCAGGAGCCAGGAGGGCAGCTGGATCCAGCAGTACAACCTATACTCTTCCAAGAATCCAAAGGCATTCAGGTGACTGCCCAAGAATTAAAAATCATCCAGCCCAGAGAGGGACAGCAGGAAACACTGCCAAGATCTGATTGATCATCTTCAAGTCCCTCTCCCTGAGATGTATTCCTGTCCATGGTCTCTCCCAAGATTTTATGCAGAAGGTTACTTCAGAGAAATGAGATGGTTTTATTAGCATGCAGGGGCCAAAGTTTAGCCTGAAGGAGAGATACCTTCATCAATAAAATCTTTTTTGATTAAATTCAGTCTTTCTTCTTGGGTCTGGCTCAGAGGCTGGAAAATAAGCTGGGTATGCTTTCTAACTTTTATCCCCAATTTGTTCCCTGAGGATTTCAAGGATTCTGTTTCCATCAGGGCAGTCTGTATGAAGAAAGAGAGGAGTGTTCTTTCCTTAACAAGTTGCCTCTTGATAAATTCACATCCAGTAATTCGGACTTGGAAATTCTCCAGACTCAAATATCTAGCTGGGTTAGCTGGCTGTGTATTCTAGGTTAAATAATTAATCTACATTTTTTTTTTAAAAAAGAGGCACCTTTTTTTTTTTAAAAAAAAGCATATATGCTTTTTTTTCTTAATAAGGAGGAAAAAGTTGTATCTACATTGCATGTAAAACAAAAGACGGGCAGATCCCGTTTAGCCATTCAGCTGACAGTAATTAGAAGTGCCAAACTGAAGGCAAAGCAGTGGTGTAAGTGAACTATAGGATAATTGCTATCATATTCATTTTATTTTTAACATTATAATGAGAGTTATATATTACTTAAAGATAGACATTCCATTCACTGTGCAGTGAAATATCTGGGGGAAAAAAATCAAGACCCTTTTTCAAACATTAGTTCCATATCAGAAGAGAGTCAGTCTATCTGTATTTGTTTGTTTTCCTTAAGGGATCTGGCCAAATACCACTGGGATGGAACCTGGTCCTAGTCTCCACACCACTGTGATTCGGCTTGCCAAGTATGATCCTTTGGAAGACTCAGTGTGCCTGTGTGTTTACCTTCTTGTTCTCTTGAACACCCTTTGTCTTTGTTTGTCCCCTTACACTGACTGGGCTGATACTCAATGATGCTCAACCATGCTTGGGAGCTGGCCAGCCAGGCATCGAGAGCCAGTCCAGCCTTCCTGTTACACACTGCCCACATAGTCATCCAGTCCCAGCTGTTTCAAAGGCTCTGATGATAATATGGGCCACACTCCAAGCATTTGCCTGGTTAACTGGATGCCTTAAAGGACAATTAATGAAACTCTAATGGTGATAATTCCAGCACACTCTCCATGGGCCATTAGGAACACTATTCTCAGACTGAATGAAACCTCCCCCACGCCCTCATCTTACACTATGAGAGTGAGGCCCTTAGCATGGTTCCTGATTTACTGACAACCATGACCAAGAAATCTCCATTCTCCAGAATAACCCGCGCTCCTCATAAAGGAGACTGCAGCCTTTGTCCTGCTCTCTCTCTTTCTCACACAGAGATGCTGGAAGGTTGAGTAAGAGAAGACACTGCAATGCACTTTGCATACTTCCAAAGAAACACACTCCCTAATCCCAGGCCATAATTGCTAATAAATGAATCCTCTTTTACATAGGGTTAAAGGATTTTTAATATACATATTCTCTGGTGCTCATTAAGAAGACACTAATTCTTCATGGGTTTATAAGCACATACATAACTGAGAATAATTTGCCGTGACTGTACAATAATGAATGTAAAATCCTAATGAGGGGATGCACATTGGCTGGGAACGTGTGTTGTTCTTTTCTTCTTTCCTTTCTTTTATCAAAGATATTGTACTGAATTTTCTTTAGAGGGTTTATTAGTGCCTGTTTAATATTATCCCTCTCTTTCATGTGAAAACTTTCATTAGAATCCTAGGCAAAGCTTTAGACTTTCAATGAGGAGGTTATTAAAAAATAATTAATATCTAAATGGTGCTCAAAATACCACATTACTGCTAATCGACAGCACGATAGTAGGGCACAGAGATGTGAATGATATTAAATACCAGAAAATCCAGCCTGATCTATCAGTAATTTCATTATTTCCAAGTATAAAATTAACTTCTGGGAGAGGGGCTACAGGGAATACAGGGCTCCTGGGGGCCTCATTTGGTCTGAGCAGATGATTTCCTCGTGGAGTCCTCCATGCAGAGAATTAGACATGAGTTCTCAGTGGTCCCCACAGCTGATTCTCTATTTTCTACATTTGTCATATTAGGATGGCCATAAATACTGTTTTGAGTAGCACATTGGGTCTCCAGACTGCCCAGAAGGCCAATCACTGCAACAGAAAAGGGCTGCCCTTGAACCTTCGGGTCTCATCTCACAGAAGAGCTTTAATGAAAGGGTGGGCTTAGGGTTCCCTGGACATCCAATGCTGCTTCAGATCATTTCCTGTTGCAGAAGTTCTGAAGTACACTTGTTTTCTAGGACAAAACAATTACATGAATCCATATACAAAATGGGAACTGATTCAATCATTACATTTTCTTACTCTGAAATCAGCCAAACAGGTTTATGCATCTTAGCAGTCTAAATCATAATTTCTCAAGTATGATCTTTTAAACACTCTTCCTGGTGATGTTTGGAAGGAAAGCAGGTGAAACAGAAAGAGAGGGGAAAAAAAGAGGAGATGGCAAAGGAGGAGAGAGGGAATAGTAATAAAGATGTCATAGTTCAAAGCATTTTGGGAATTCTTCTCTCGGGGGAGTATCATGCAGAATGTTAAGGTCTGAGAATTTCTGCAGTTAAGAACTGCATTTAATTTTGTCTAAGATTTTTCAACTTATTTGTCATATGATTTTCTTCATCTCTCTCCTCCCCCATCTCACTTGATTCCAGAGAAGTGTACACTTTGGGAAGCTGATTGGTCCCTGCTCCCTGCACTAGGTGACTACCATCAATTCTAATGTAATTACACTAGCATGTGCTCAGCATTTATCCAACAGAGGTCAGAATAAGGGTTACATACTCTTCAAGGGTAAGTTCCCAAATAAGTAGGACATGTGCCAGCCCCTCCAAGGACTTACACTTTCCCAAGGCCTAAAAATCCGTGCTAAAGACTGTTAATGCATCTTTCCTGATGTCCATTTGTGATCAAGAGCTGACTCTGGCAGGTGAAAGGTAGCAGTGAGATAAAAGATGAACCAAGTGTGGTCTCTCTACTCAGGAGGTTACCGTGACCAAATCACAGACAGTAAACCAGAATCAGAGGACACATGATATGGGGAAGGGGGATATCTGTTCTATCTGAGGGACAAAGGGTGACTGGTGGAGACGGTGGCTTTTAAGCTGAGCTCCAATCTGAACTTTCATTGCTGGATGGAATGGGATAGATGCATAAGCAAGATGAAAAGACTGCAAATTCATCCCTAATACTGGAGACAAACTCAGAGGGCAATAAATGAAGAACTCCACATTGCAGCTAATTCCTTCAAACCAGGCTGCCACTGTGCCCCGTAGCTGGATGGTAGGTGTGGAGTGAGCATCTGCATTCCCCTCAATCTCAGGGCCTCTCTGTGTCTCCAGCAGCAGACTTGACATACTAGACATTTCTCTGATGAACATCAGCACAGGGATATGCATTTGTACCCTTGCCTTATGAAACAAAATACTGGATATTTAGTGTTATAATTAAATTCATCTTATATGAACAGGAGGAACAATCCACTGGAAGGATCCTTCTGCAATAAAGCTGCTTTTAGGGGATTGCTGAGGTGATAGAAATGCTTAACTTTTAAAAATCTCATTGTCTCTGAACTAAAGAGAAAAAAGATACAAGGCTGAAGTCTACAGATGCTACTTGACAGTGATTTGATATGAAGTGGTAGTCCCATCCATAATTTGATTTAGCCAAATTCATATCTTCTGATATCCTTGAGTTACCTAGGGGCTCTAGAAATTTTCATGCATGAAAGTTAAGAACAATGAAAGAAAGAGAAACTAGCAGATTTTTACATCATCAGGAGAGACATAGCTGATCTACCAGGCAGTGATGCCTGGGCACAACGTGAACTTTGCACCTCCTAAGCACACTGACAAATTGCCCTCTGGAGTCCAATGCCCAGCATCAGCACCACTTTGCCATGATGGCTTGTCTCGTGTCTCTATCGCCTAATGGCTCCCCACACCAAGAAGGGCAGTCTGTGTGATTAAAATAACCATCAACAAAATAGTTCAGTAATTAAGCGTCTTGTTTTTAAAATATAATTGTCGTCAGCAAGATTGATAGACTCTTTTGGTCATTAACAATCTCGTTAACAACCGTAAATTTCAAGTCATCACTTTCCTGAGCCCTGGTGTTAAAAAGGTTAAGGGGGCATATTATACTCAGGCAGAGTTAAGAACTGGAAAATTAAGCTAGAATGTGAAAATCAAGATTAAGAAAAAGTATTCCTCAGGGTGCTACGGACCTAAATGGAAACCAGGTATCATTAATGCTGGAGGATGTGTTCGATCACTTTTTATGGGGAAAAAAGTACTAATCAATGCCCCATGCCAAGGCAATATAATTTAAGAGAGGGTAAAACCCAGAGTAAATTCAAGAATGTTCAAAATGAACCACCTACCTATCATCATAAAAATATTGTCTGTATTGAATCAAAGAGAGGATTGTTCTTTGGTTATGTTTGGGCATACTAAAAACACTGATCCCTGAGAAGTATTTTCAAATGCCATATAAAAATAGGGAGACTATAAAAATAGGAACGATGAGGAAACTGTTATACTAGTCTTACCACCATATTTTTATTTTTTCAGTTCATGATTTCTTTCTTTTTTCATTTTTATCGGTTCCTATTAGTTATATAAAACATTAGAATTCATTTTGACATAATTATAAATGCATGCAATAGGGACTGGGGCTGGGGTTCACCAGTAGTGCACTTGCCTGGCATGTGTGAGGCCCTGGGTTCGACTCTCAGCACCGCATATAAATAAATGAAATAAACGTCTATTAACAATTAGAAAAGAATTTTTTAAAAAAAAAATGCATGGAATACAATTTGCTAATTCAGTCCCCAGTACTTCTCCTTACCCTCCCAGCCCTTCTCCTCCTTCCTCCCGTGTTCCCTAGTCTCTACTAGTCTTTGATATTTATTTTTTTTTAAATTAGTGTCATATATATATATATATATATATAAATGGTGGGATTTACCGTAGTATATTTATATATGTACATTGGTAAGTTAGATCAGATTCATTCCACTGTTTTTCCCATATCCATTCCTTCTCTCTTCCCCTCAAATCCCTTCTTTGAATTCACTGATTTTCTTTTATTTTGATGGTATCACCCAACTGCCAAAGTTTATTTTCTCTTTATCTCCCCCACCTTTTTTTTTTTTTTTTTTTAAACAATTTTAGACTAGTTTCCCCATATCAGAGAAAACATTTGACCTTTGACTTTCTGGCTTATTTCACATAGCATGATAGTCTCCAGTTCCATCCATTTACTGGCAAATGACATAATTTCCTTCTCCTCTTTAACTGAGTAATACTCCATTGTGCATCTAATCTACAGTTTCCTTATACATTCATCTGTTGAAGGGCACCTGGTCCGGTTCCAGAACTCGGCTATTGTGAATTGTGCTACTATAAATATTGATGTGGCTGAATTCCTACAGTATGCTGATTTTATATCTTTTGGATATATACCAAAGAGTAGGACAACTAGGTTATATAGTGGTTCCATTCCTAGTTTTTTTTCCCACTGCCTTCTAGAATGGTTGCATTAATTTGCAGTCCCAGCAACAATGTATGAGTGTACCTTTTCCCCCACATCCTTACCAACACTAATTGTTATTTGTGTTCTTGATAACTGCTATTCTAACTGGAATAAGAGGAAGTCTCAATGTGATTTTGATTTGCATTTCTCTATTGCTAGAGATGATAAAGATTTTTTTCAGACATTTGTTGGCCATTTGTATTTCTTCTTTTAAAAGTGTCTGTTTAGTTCTTTTGCCCATTTACTAATTGTGTGGGTGTGTGTGTATTTTGAATTCTCTATATATTCTGGATATTAATGCCCTATCTGAGTAGCAGATGGCAAAGATCTTCTATTCTGTAGCCTTTCTCTTCAGACTCTTAATTTTTCCATTTGCTGGCATCCCACTTATCAGTTTCTGATTTTATTTCTTGTGCTTTATGGTCTTGTTAAGGGAGTTACTTCCTATGCTGACAAGCTAGAGTTAACACCATATTTTAAAGTGAAATTGTATTGTATAATGCACTTTATTTTAAAAATTGTATTTATGAAATTCATAATTACCTAGTTGTGTTCATCAGCAAGAATTTTTATTATTTTTATGCCATCCTATTCTGACCTAACCTTTTACCTGACCAAAACTTACTGTTGGTCCATTTTTGTCTTCTTTTTTTTTTTTGCTTTATTTTGTTTTGCTGATGCTCATGGGGCCAACCATAGGGAAAGACAGCTATTAACTCAAGCAACTTCAGGCTTGAAGTAGTCAACTGGTGATGCGTTCCAGGGCCCTGATACTGCTACTTATAGCCCAATGATGAGATGATGGTCAGAATGAGAGGGAAGTGCATCCCCCTTCATTTTTAGGTTTTACACTGTGCATGGTGCTTTCCAAACAAGAAGGAAAAAATATAAAATGAAATGAATTGGATTCTATCTGCTCTAATCCGGAATAAACATCCATGTAACTGATCCTCAAAGGTACCTCCAATTAACAGAGAAATAGGGGAATAGTCCTCACTGGGATGGTTGTCGGAAATTCCACAACACCACAAGTTTGATGGAAACCACTGATAGGAAGAGTGTCCCATCTGCCTTTTTAAAAGGAAAACAAGACAGCAGAACAGTAATAAATTTGGTGACTAAAGTTCCAAGGAGCCTGAAAAGTGACTTATGAGATATGCTTTAACCATTTTCCACTTCCCTAGAGGTCAACTGCACCTAAATCATGTGTGTTCACAGCAGCCCCACATTCAGCCTCAGAAGTACTCACTGCTTAATACTTGAAGAGGAATAAATATTAGAAATTGATGGTTTTCATCTCAAATACCACCATGGATTAGTTAGCGGTAGTATGTTTTGAACTTCATGGAGAAGAGTATCATGACCAATTATCAAGGTATGGAAGGGCAGTTTAGCACATGGGAACATGACACTTGAATCCAAGCCCTATTTTTTTTTTAACAGCATAGCAATCTTGATTTACCGCATGTAAAATGATAAAAATAGTTATCATGTAGAGTTATTAAGAACATTAAGTAATATAGATGAAACAACTTTGAAAATGTTCAATAATTTTCACTTAATGAACATTGATCTCAACAGCAGGACTCACCTTGTTGCTAACTGGTATTGCAGAATATAGTGGTGACTTGTCCTTTGATCATCAGGCTGCCTGTGTTTCAGAACCTCTCCTTAATATTAATGCCAAACTGACAAGTACCACATTTTGAAGTCAAGGTGGCAGTGGAGAGTAGAAAGAAGTCTCATCTATACAGTTCTCATATGACTTGATACATGAATTGAGTAGAACTCACCTCCAAAATGCAACATGTTGTAATAGTAGTATTATAACATTTTTGACTTTGAAAGGTTAAAAAGTCTTTCAGTGACTCATATCTTCAGGGCACTGCAAAATCATCCAAATTGGTATATTTTTGACTTAAACAATCAATTGGCCTTTTCCAGGCTTCTCAGCCAGCAAATAATCCACAACTCCACACCTACCTTCAACCACATTGAATAAAGAATTGAAGGTGATTGGTTCCACCCACGTGTTATGGGCTGCCTTCACATATTGAAAGTCTGGTTCTATCAGTGACAGGCAAGGAAACACTTTCTAACCGGGTACATAATGAGAACAGACTCCTGAACCTGATGATGCTGGAGCCTCTGTAAGCTGCTGTCATTAGGTACTAGGGGTCAGAACTAGGGCAGGGGCTCTCAACTGGGGACTAGTTTGTCCCACAGGGGACATTTAACAATGTCTGGAGACACAATTTTTTTTTTTTTTTTTTTTTTTTTTTTTTTTTTTTTTTTTTGCTACTGTTGTTATCACAAATGGGTTGGAGGTGTTTCTGGCATGGAGTGAGTAAATATTCTATAAGGCACAGCAACCCAAAACAAACAAACAACAACAGAAACAAGACCCCTCAATTTTCTGATCCAAAATGTCAGCAGTGCTTGAATTAGCATGGAGCACAGATCAGGGTGGACTCACTTGCCAAAAGTTTTCCTCACTGTACTGGAAGTGCCCAAAAAGCAAGGACACTGTGTCCTTGGTGTTCAGCACAGTGTACAGTACTTAACTGAAGCTCTATATGGCTTCGAAGTGGATGCACTACAATATTATAACGCAATGCAGGCCACCAGTTTTCTTCACAGCACAGCAAGCCCTTGGATGTTAAGGTCATAAAGTGGGGTGAAAAGAGAAGAGCTGGCCGAACATGACTGCTTATTTGGGCACCTAGCATAATAGACAGAGCCAATCAACCTGTCCCGCCGGCTGCATCTCTCTCTTACCCACACAATGAATGGCACCTCGGCCAGAGCCTCACAGTAAAAGTTGTAACAACTCTGTCACCACAAAGTGTCTAGAATCCACTCGCTTCTCTCCATCCTTAAAGCTACCAGGTAGGCCAAAGCTGCCATCATCATCTCAAAAGAGTCACACCCTGCTTTTATGTTTGACTTCTATTCTCTACACTGGAATAAACAAGATGTCCTTTTGAAAATACCCATCAGACTACTTCGCTCCTTTGTTCAAAACCTGCTAATGTCTACACTGTGGCTCAAATTGCTTTATAAAGCCAGACACTGTCCATTCAGAAGATACACAGTGACCCCATCCATTGTGCCTTATACTGCGTTGGATTAGAGCAGAAAGTAAGACAGTCGGGTTCCATGTTCTCCCAGAGCTCATGCTCTACTCGGGGAGATGCCTACATCTTTATGCTCCCAGCCCACTGGCCATTTTCCTAATAAGTCCATTTTCTTCTCCCCTAAGAGGCTGTGCACTGGTCTGGGAATTTATATTGGAACCTTACATGACTGGCATCTTCACATCATTCAGGAATTAGGTTAAAGTTAACTCCTTGGAGAGGAAGTTTTAGACTACACAGCATAAAAAAACAAAACAAAAAACCCAAAAATAAATAAACAAAAAACCTGTGCTGTCCACCTCTTTATCAGACTGATCACTTTGCTCCACTGTCCTTAGATTATGCGGCACAATCTAAGATCTTGTTCTTTATTCACTTATTCTTGTACATTGACCATCTCCCCCAGTAGAGCAGGAGCTCTGGGAGAAATGGAACCCCACTGTCTTACTTTCTGCTCTAATCCAACGCAGTATAAGGCACAACGGAAGGGGTCAATGTGTATCTTCTGAATGGACAGAATTCTGAAGAACAAAAGGCAGATATGAAAAGGCACTATTAAGAAAAAGACATCCATTCAAAGGAAATAGGTATGAACTGTCACTTGCAAAAGAGTTTCCTAGAATTTCCAAATTAAATCCCAAATTGCATCCTTTGTTAACTGAGTTCAATCCAATGTAAGACTAATCATCAGAATAAGACAAAAGTGGTTAATGCTCGTCAACCACCGAATATAACTCAGAAATTAAATGAACAAGAGTGTAAGTCGCTCTCATCTTTTCATGAGCACCAAATTAAAGTTCGTCCTGTAGTTTAAAATCTCTTCTAAGAGACAGTGTGATAACAAAAGTACAATGAAATAATTTTAATGATGCTCAATTCATACCCATAGCAATGATTTTGTAATTTTCCAAATATGGTTCAGCAGTGTGGACAGGCATGGTATGAAAATAAATTTAAGTCTCCTTTCCTTCTAAAATTTGTGTTACTGTGAAAAAAACTCATTAACATGTTCAGTGTTTTCAGGCTGTATATGAAGCAAGAATAGGAGTGTGCCATCCCTTGAGGAACCCTGAAACATGCGAATAATGCTGCTTTTTTGGACCATATGTAAATCAGGATGCACATCAACCATAAATAAAATCAGCCAGAAATATGTCAGCGGCAGTGGGGTGGCGGTTGATGGTGGCACATAAAAGCAAACAGAGTCAGAATCTGAGAAAACAATGCTGAACGACCATGCAAGATCCTTCTTGCTCTGCCTTCTGCCTACCTTCCCAATGCCAGCTGTTGGGCTCCAGCAAAATCCCCAAACTTGCAGTGTTTTGAAATTTATAGGATGGGGTATTTGTGATTTCATTCACTTCACAGATGAGCATAGTCAAATAGCTCTTCTGCAGAAATGTAATAATAAAATTCTGTACTGTCTTATGCTTCCACACTGGGGGAAGTTGCATTTTTAGAAAATTTTACCTAATTTATTTATTTTAATTTTTTTTTTTTTGAGAGAGAGAGAGAGAGAGAGAGAGAATTTTTAATATTTATTTTTTAGTTTTCGGCGGACACAATATCTATGTGGTGCTGAGGATCGAAGCCAGGCTGCACGCATGCCAGGCAAGCGCGCTACCGCTTGAGCCACATCCCCAGCCCTATTTTACCTAATTTAAATTTAAATAGTCACATGTGGCAAGAGACTACCATAAGGTACAGCCAGTTCCAGGTACCTTCCTTCATATCTCCCTTATCAGTCTAGCAAACTCCTGCTCATTCCTCAAATCCCAACTCAAATGGTCCTTCCTCCAGAATCTCCTTCATTCCTACTCCTGTTCCCTCTGTGACAGGTTGTATGTAGATGTGACATCAATTTATTATACTCTGTTATAATTATCATATGACATGTCAGTCCTCCTTCGTATACTGGGAATATTTTAAAGGCAGGGACTTTGTCTGGCTCATCTCTAAATCCTTGGTTCAGTGCTTGGCACAAGAGAATTGTTTGACAAATATTTGCTGGATGCTCAAGTAAAATAGTGAAACCATCTTTAGTTGCAACAAATATAAGTACAGCTTCCCAGGAAAGTTCTTCCCTGGGGAAAGTTTTACTGCCTTTGTACAACAAATTGCAAACCAGACATGGGTCTTCAGATTTGGTAGTTTCTGCCACATAGATTTGTTTTAATGGAAAGTGTTTTCCAATGTTAAAAATAGACTTCCCACAATCCTAGGGATAGGTATCCCATCTGGCAGCTTTAGTCCCATATTCAGGCTTAGCAATAATGAAACAGAATGCAACATGCACTTGCAACTTTTAGATAATAATTATACTCCACAGACCTTCCCCCTACACCCACCCCTGCTTACTCTCAACTCACTTTAATTATTGATGATCTTTGAATTTATTCTGCAACCATTTGACCTCATAACCCCAGACACTGGATGCAGAGCCAGGAAGTTCAAGTTCAGACACTGATCTCTGATTTAAAAGAGCAAAACAACAAGGGTATAGTAATAGCAACAACAATGACAATAATAAGAGCTGCTGATATTTATAGAGGATCCCATGCCAGGTATTCCACTAGGTATTTATATACGTTGTCATATGAAATCTTCCAGGACCTGGAAAATATTCTCAGCCTCCTTTGATCAGTAAGGGGACCCACACCAGGAGGGATAATACCAAGAATCAGCAGGAAGATCTGCCGATAGCTCTGCCTCACCAGCCTTGTAGCCATATCTTCACTACAAAGCCATTTCCCTACTCATTCCTCCATGTTCCTCACACAGTGATTTCGAAGAGGGACCTTGGGCCAGTGGCATAAATTTTCTGCATTTTTCTTCTTTACTAACAATGCATTTCAGAAATAAGAGCTGACATAATCTCCAGGAGCATATTTGGGCACATGAGATGATACAGGCGAGACAGTGAACTTCTCACACATTTTCACAAATGGAAAAGGATCTCATCCAAGTGGGCAGAAGCTGGTTGGGGGTCAGCTGATATACTTGAAGCAGAGAGGTGTGGAAAATGGTTTAATCATTCAAAGAAAATAGTAGCACTGGGGCTTTTGCTGGTACACAGCCTCCAGCATCAAGTGACCCTCCTTTAAGGAGAGGATATCTCATTGTAATGAATAAAAATATGGCTCCTTAAAGGTTGCCTGTTACTTTATGTCAATCCCAGAGAGGTACTATAAGGATGGAATGAATTAAATATGCAATAATCCCTTTCAATTCAATGATAAAGACAAATAATATAATTGAAACAATAGACACAGGGTTCAAAAAGATATTTTCCCAAGGAAGCTTATACAAATGTCCAAAAATCATATAAAAAGATGAATTTAAGATAACATCAGTAGCCATTGAAGAGGGCTTGCCTAATCAAAATCACAATGAGATACCACTTCTCACCCATTTCTCAACCAAAAAGTTAGAAAATACACACTAATGAGGATGTGGAAAAATAGGAATCCTGCTGGTAGAGATGTAACATAGTACAACTGCTTTGGAAAATGCTCTGCCAGAACCTTAAAAGATTAAACATGGTGTTACCATATATATGAGCCAGCAATTCTATCCCTAGATATATATCCTAAAGAAATATAAACAAGGCCAGGTAGTAATCCACACCTGTCATCCCAGTTAACTCAGGAAGCTGAGGTAGGAGGATTGTAAGGGTAAGGCCAATCTCAGCAACTTAGCTAGACCCTGTCTCAAATTTTTAAAAAATAAAAATTAAAAGGACTAAGGATGTGGCTCAGAGGTAAAGCATACCTGGGTTCAATCCCCAGTACCAAAAGAAATGAAAATATATGTCCACACAAATACTTACAAATGAATACCCGCATTTGTATCAGCATTATTCAGAAGAGGCACAATGTGAAGCAACTCAAATTTCTATTAAATGATGAACAGATAAACAAAATGTAGCCTAGCCATACAATGTAATGCCATTATTCAACAAAAAGGTTTCTGCACATAAAGTAAACAATCAGAAATGAAAAGGTAATCTATGAAATGGGAGAAAATATTTTCAATATAACTGATAAGGGGTTAATATCCAAGATACATAAGGATACAAAAATAGAAAAAAAATAATCTAAATTTTTTAAATGAGCAAAGGACCTAAAGGGACATTCTTTTAAGGAAATATAATTTGGCTAACAGATTTATGATAAAATGCTCAACATCACTAATCATTAGGGAAATGCAAATCAAAACTATGCGATATCACCTCATGCTTGTTAGAATGGTTATTATCAAAAAGTCCAAAGACAACACATGTTGGTGAGGAAATGCTTGTCCACTGTTGGTAGAAATATAAATCAGCACAGCTTGTGATGGAAAATAATGTGCAGGTTCTTCAAAAATTTTAAAATAAAACTTCCATATGATGCGGCAATCTGACTTCCAGGTGTATATCCAAAGAAAATCAAATAAAATCATTACCTCAAAGGGATATCTGCATATCCATATTCACTGCAGCATACTTTACAACAGCCACGACAAGGAAGCAACCTTAGTGTCTAGTGATTGGTGAATGGGTAAATAAAAATATGGGATGTGCGTGTGTACAGGAATAATGTTCTGGAATATTATTCTTTTAAAAAAGAAAGTTCTGCCATTTGTGACAACCTGGATTAACCTGGAGGACAATATGTAAGGTTAAGAAAGGCAGATACAGGAAGATCAACAATGCATGACGTGTGATCTCACTTATATGTGGAATCCACAAATAGCTGAACTCATACCCAGAGCAGAATGGTGGAGACTGGTGGTTACCAGGGTCTGAAGGAAATGGGTACCTGATAGTCAAAGGGTAAAAACTTTCCATTATAAGGTGAATAAGTCCTGGAGATCTAATGTAAAACACCGTGACTCTAGTTAATAATTTATTATATTTGTGAAATTCACTAAGAGAGGAGATCTGAAGTGTTTTTACAACAAAAGGGGACAACTATGTGAGGTTAGTAATAGATATATTTATTATAGTAATCATAGATATATTTATTGTAGTAATAAATAATATCTATAGTAATAGATATATTTATTGTAGTAATCATTTCATCGTGTACACCAGGTATATATTAAATCGTCACATTATACAGCTTAAATATATATGATTGTTATTAAATTTTCCTCAATCAAACTAGAAAAACAATGAAGTACTGATACAAGATGCTACAAGATGATCATCTATGAAAACTTGGAAAATTTTATGCTAAGCAAAAGAAGCATCTAAAAGGATTACATAATGTATGACTTCACTTATATGAAATGTCCATAATGGACAAATCCATACAGATGAAAAGTAGTTTAGTAGCTGCAAGGAGCCAGGGGAAGTGGTCAATGGGGAGTGACTGCTATGGCCACAGGGTTTCCTTTGAGAGTAATGAAAATATTCTGGAACCCCAGGCAATGATTACATAATCCTATGAATATATTCGAAAACTACTGTATTACAAACTTTAAATGGGTAAACTATATGGTGTTCTTAACTATATTTTGATGAAGTTTTTACTTTAAAAATGTGGGAAGTTCTTATCCTAGTGCCTGATAAAGTTTTTAAAATGGTCCCTTTGTATTATCACTAGCCCACTTGAACATCAGTTTTTATTTTTTCATTTTTAAAAAGCAGTAAGTTATTCTGGAGCCTTTCAGCTTCATTGTTGGGAAAATTGAAATACTTAAATATGTACGGTGACATCTAGAAAAAAAAACAACAAACTATTGTAACCTGGAGTAGTCAGGGAAGCCTTTTAGATATTTGGACATGGTAAAGGTGGAGGTGGAAACTTCTAGAACTATCATGAGCAGCAATGTGAAAAAAGCACAAAGGTGAGAATGACTTGGTTTCATGTAGGGCCCATAAGGAGATAGTTGGATTAAGCAAGTGAATGATAGCGGTAAGATCAAAAGAAAACAAAGATTTCAAAGGGCCTTGGAAGCATGGGCCAAGACATTAGGATTCGCCCAGCTTCAGAATGGAGGAGTTAAAATTTACAGAACTAACCTGTTAGTTTATGTGGTATAAATGGGGATAATAGGAATCAGAATCCATGGAGATATGGATTTGTGGTGAGGGCCTGAACAAAGCAAGAATGAGAATAGAAAAGAAATGGTACAGTGGCTGCTTCATTATCATAGAAGTGACAGATTAAAGAAGAAAAAAAAATCTTTCTCCCTCCTACCAGAATATCTAACAAAATTCATAAAAACAACCACAAAATTATGATGAAAAACAAGGGGAAATCTATTAGCAAGCTCTAAATAGGAAATAAAGTGTAAACCTATGTCCTAAAATTCAAAAGAGACAGTGATTACAATAAAGGAAATTGAAGGGGATGGTAGGAGAGAAGGTAGGGATGGGAGGTAAAGGGACAGATGATTTTGGTGCAATTAGAGTTGTATTAAACTCTCCCACCTCAATCTTAAGGAGCATAGTAGGAAAATAGTATGAATGGACAAAAAAATCAAGAGAAAAGTAGACTAAGGAAATTATTTAGGAGCTTTGGGAAAACTCCAGAAAATCTCCAGAAAGCAGCATCCCAGGACTTCTGCTCAGTCAAGATGAGGAGTAACTATGAGAGGAGTTTGGCAGGACAAATGATAGAATCTAGTGCACAGGGGCTGACATTCAGAACTGAGCTGGAGCTGACCCAAGTTTTCTAAGCTTGAATCCTCCAGAATTGGGTGCTCTCAGGAAAGACAGGGGTGGCAAGAAGGTGGCATTTTATGGGGATGGAGTGTGTTCTATTATCAGATGCATTAAAATTGAGAACTGATCCCTTGGATTTGGATAACTGCATCAATATAATGTAACAATTTTAGAGTAATCGTTTATAGGTGGGTTCTGGGATGGATAATACCTAAATTTTAAATTAAATATGAACATCAATAGGTTAAGATTTTTCAAAATCATTTTTGCAATGACTGTGAAATCAATTTGGTCCTTGCATCTTCCAAAATTTTTAATTTCAAACTCTTAGGTATTATAAAGCCACAGTCCAAGTCATCTTGTACTTAAAGAGTAATTATGAAAAGTTATGTTAGAGAATAGAAAAACCAAACATGTAACTTTTTCCATTGATAAAAAAGGACAAAAACCTGTCAATTCTCATACTTAAAGACTATTTAGCCACCCAAAAAGATTTATATTAGCCAAGTTTCAAGATGATCATTTTCTACACTTTAATGATATTCTGTAATCATCAAATATTGAAAACCAACTCAATTCAGAAAGAAACATAAGTCAAGTACCACTATTTGTAACACTGGCTAGTTTTCTGGAAGCTACTATGAGATTTTAGGACTGGATCTTTAATTTAAAAAGATGAGAGATCCAGGCATCTGTTCTGTACAATATTGGCTCCCAAATGAAACTCACTACCCCAAGTCCAGCAGATATTTCCTCTTCAAAAGACCTCATCCTCCTCCTTGCATATTCTAATAGTGCGTGTCTCTGACATTTCCTCTATGAAAATAACTAAACAGTTTAATGCTCTGGAATGCAGAGGGCTGGAGCTTTCACAGACACTGTGAACCTCCAGGACAATTCCCAGATTATATGTGGATATGTGTGTGTATAAAACTGCACTCCCAAAATGAGTCTCAGTGATTTCTTAGATTTAGAGGATATTCTCTTCTTTACCATGTTGTCTCTTAACTTGGGACTTAAAAAAAATTCTAAAATGAAACACAAAATTAAAGTATCAATGTACATATCTTCAAATTTTTTCTACTACGAACTTTCCAGTTTGGGGCAGGGTTTTCAAAGAGATCTGTAAGCCAAAAGGGATCAAGAGCCATGACATATGGGACACTAAAACTTAAAGACACAGAAACTTATTTAGTGAATCTACATGAGGTGACTCAAGTTCACAGTACTTGGGCGTGTCAGTTCCAAGAGATCCAGACCCTGTGGTGGGTTACGGCTGTGGCTCGATCGTCTATGTGACTTTCCTGGCCTGTTATGTTCATATCCAACTAGCTATTAATTTTTCCAGCCACAAAATAAAATTCAAAAATATCAGAATCCATCTCAGCTCAATCTTTTCTCCTTTAGAAACATACTATTGTTGTCACTTTGAAAACTGTAAATAGCATTCGGGATGATATTTAAGTTGGTGCCAACAGTTAGTGGAAATGTCTAAGTTTTGAAATAGTAGGGAGCTTGTGTTCCATCTGGCGTGTTTTCGTTTTATCTTCCATTCTCAGTGAATTTTAAAAGTCAACTGCCGTGTCAATATCCTTTCTGCTATGCTAATGTGGCCTCCCTGTGGAAATCAAAGAGAAAGAGTCCTTAGGGCAAGTGGTTCTTTCTCAACTGAACTATTTAGTGTCACAAAATCACAAAGGATCAGAACTCAAAGCTGGCTCAGAGGTAACCAAGATGAATACCTCTCAGAGGACAGAGAGACTGAGCTCTAGACAATAAGAATGGACTATAGTCTCATTAGCCATAGAGCCAGGACTTGAGACTCTATAGGAGACTTTCCTGATGGCCCTATTGTCGGGTGGTCACTTCCTTCCCTGACCCTCCATGGCCTTTATCATAGTATAACACCTCATGCTACTTATTGGTTTCTATTTTTCCAGCATAGTTAACTGTCACTTATTTTTAATCCATGTGAAGCAAGCTTATATTTCAAAGTAATCACTGGTATGCCATTTCCTTCCTGACCTTCTCTTGGCTAAAGGGAAGTGCATCTACTACTAAGCAGTGGTCTTCAGGACTTATTTTAACTTGTAAGGGTAAAGGCACTGCTCCAGCATAAGAGAGAAACAAATGATTGATGCAGGGGTAAGGAAGAGATGGTTCTACCTGCTCACTTCCAGACTTCAATCTCCACCCTCCCCTTTCCAAACCTCCAGGCTGAATTTAAGGTTTGGTAATTATATTAGTTTTCTATTTTTTGCTGTAACAAATTTACATATATCTCATGTTCAATAATGTAAGAATTTATTATCATACAGCTCTGCAGGTCAGAAGTCCAAAATGGGTCTCAATGGACTAATATCAAGGTACTGGCAGGTCTACATTTATTTTTGAAGGTTCTAAGGGAAAATCTGATTTACATATTTGTGTGTGTGTGTGTGTGTGTGTGTGTGTGTGTGTGTATAGCCTTTTCCAACTTCTAAAAGCTTCCTACATTCCTTGGCTTGCGGCCCACTTCCATCTTCAAGCAATAGCCAGTTGACTCTCACTCAATAGCACTCTGATGCTAATTATCCTGCCTCCCTTTTCCACATTTAAAACCCTGTGATTATATTGGGCCCACTTGGAGAATCCAGGACAATCTCTCCATTTCTTAAAGTCCATTGATTAGCATTTTTAATTGTTTAATCTTTGTTTAATTGAATAAGGTAACAACCTCAATTCTTCTTTGCCATGTAACATGATTTTCGGGTCCTGAAGACAAGTAACCTGGAAACCTTTGGGAGGTGTCTTTCCTGGGTAATTTCCTGTGAGTTACCCCTTGGACTTGGAATCTACAAGCAGAGTGAATTTGCATTCTGCTTTTTTCATCCAGAATCCTGATGAGGAACAGATCTGCAAGAGAGTGATGGAAGACTGTTGCGGTGACATGAAGTATCAGCTGGAGGAAGGATGAGGGACTAAATCATCTGAGGTCTCAGAAAAATATGGAGGAACAGACAAACTTTTCTGAGTCCACGAGAACACTAAAAATCTGGAAAAGGCCTCAGAGTAAGTGCCCTTGTGTGACTGTCACCGAAGGCCATGTTAGGACCATGCATACCTTCAAGGTTGTAGGAAGCCAAAGCTCACCATCTACCAACAGATGACCTTTGTTCTAGGGATTGGCATGGACTAAGAATATTCATAAGGAACAAGCAAGTCAGATAATTTGGATTCCAGATGCCAAAAGAAATGGCAGTTGACAACCACATCATCTCTGTGCGTATTCCATGTGACATGCTGCTCATAAAGGCCCCAGGTTAGAGAATGCTGAATTGAGAGGTTGAAACCAGAATGGGACTGAACCACAGGCCTGAAATGATACAGAGAGTACTGAACCTGCTGAGCAAAACTCGGGCCTGGGGCATTAAAATAGTTTGCCATTACCTCTAGAACCTAAATTTCAGTATTAAAGGATATTTCATTCTGTACAATTGGGGACTATGAAGTTAATTATAGCTATACAGGCTACTCAAATGAACCTCAGACATACTGAGGGATGACTTGGTGATTGAGAAGAAACCTGTCACAAGACAAAATGAATGGGGGCAGGAAGCTGAGGAGTATCACATCAGCAGAAGTGCTTATGTTACTGGGTCCTTTCCTCTGCTGCTCAGAGCAGGAACTCAGGGAAAATTTGATCCTAAAGAGAACTTTTTCCCCCTAACAACTCAGAGAGTAGAAATCCCAAAAAGGCCATTTGTCCCAGTATTTCAACTTAAGTGATAGGTCACACACAAGAATTTCCCATGAGGTGTTTGTCAAACTCAAGTCAATTTTCTTTCACTATGAGCATGAAACAACCACTAGTAAATGCTAGTCTCTGCCAATGACTGAGAAAAAAAAAAAAAAGCAAAAAACACAGGAGTCTGCTTTTCAAAAAAGATCCCTATTTTTTTTGTTGTTTTTAGTACAAAATCGCAGTCATTATACATATAAAGTTTGGAAAATATCAAAGAGCACAGAGGTAAAAAACCAGCAATGATCTATGATTTCATCTTACACAAACTCTATTCTCAGATTTGGTGTGCCCCTCTTCTCACCTCAAATTATAGCTCAACATTTTAATATTAGTCATTTAAAAATCCATTTAAAAGCTACACATATGAATATATATCATTAAAATATTCATCTATATTCCTCTACTATTTGGCATGTAAATGATTTCCCATGTTTAGATTTTTTTCAAAATAATTAGGTCAATTACACCATTTTATAGATACACAGGCACACACACTGTGGCTATTTGACCACTAGGCAGAAAAGTGCATTTTTGCGCCTACATGGCTCAAGTAGAAATGTCTATTATTCTCCTGGCAGGCAGTGACACAGTTCCAAATGTGAAGGTGCTTGTGGATCAGTCTATTTTGAACTGGTCTATCTTGGAGAGTGTTGGGGAGACTCTTGGTGTGGGGGGGCGTTTATCAAATTCATTTTCAAGTGGACTCCATAAATGAATACAGGATACAGTGTGGGCCTTTGTGACTAGATTTTGAAGTTCACAAGCAAAGTCCCACTACTACCTCTAGACTAGTGTCTGATAGTCCAGCTTTAAATCCCATTCTTTTCTACCAGGCTTTGATCGTTTGAAAAAAAGTAATTTGTTGTCTCAGAAAGGTTGACAATGTGAACTTATGTTGTGATAACTGAGGTACAAATTGTTCCTTGAGAGGTTTTGACCAAGAAGGAAGGCAATGCTCCCAAAGTGAGGGGACTTGCAGCTTCCATGAAAGTCAAACAGCAGAGGAATAGAACAAGGCTCTGAATTCAGGGAGTTGAGGAAATAACTCTTTCAGGCCAGTAATCATTTCCTGAGAACCTACTCTGTCATCTATTGGGCCTTTCTGAGTGTCAGGAGCTGGAGAGGGAAAGGTGATACCTCTGGGAATTAAGAGGCAGTGGAGCAAAAGAGTCCAGACTCCAGCGCCAGACAGCCTGAGCATAAACCAGACCTGTCTGCTACCCTCTATGTTCTAAGAAAAAAAAATTATGAATTCTCTTTCCAAAACTCAGATATTGCATGTGGTTGATAGAGATAAACATAACTGAATGCTCTATTTTGCTCTTAATTGGATATATATTAACTCATCAGCATGAAAATCTTGCCCCTAACTTCTTTCAAATCATCTTTATCCCAGATCACCAATAGATAAAATCCCCCAAATCATAAAGCTCTTTATTTTGAGATGGGACCTGAGAAAAGAAACTATTCTAGTGCCCAGGGAAGGAAGGGAATGGCACACACACCATGTGGATAGGATATAACTTAAGAAAACACCTTTGCTTATTGCATGCTGCTATAATTAAATTCAGCTCAGTCTTCATATATCTGATATGGCCATCATGACCAGAGAAGCCAGCTCCAAGTTCATACATGCATTTGACCCAACTGTGCAAATACCCCTTCAATATCTCTGAAGAGTTTTCTAAAAATACACAAAATTATTTTAAGAGGAAAAAGATGGGCTGGAGCAGGGCCATATTTCAGTGCAAAGGGAATACTGTATAAGTTCCTTAGTTACTACTAATGTAAGAAGGATTTCAACAGGTACTAGTACAGCTGGCCTAGAAGATATTTATGGTCCATTGAGAGCTGTAAGCAAGGACTGTTTCTTTTGGAGAAAAAATAAGGCAGCAATTTCCTTTTAAATATTTTAGTGTGTTATCATGACATGAATACACTATAAGGCATGCAAAAGTGTTTAAGAGGCACAGGGCGCAAAATCGGCTCAGAAAAGATGACCTTGGGAATTGCAGAAGCTAGCTGCAGTGTGTTGATGACTTCCCTGTGTTTAAAAATACTATAAAAAGGAGTTATAATAAAGTTCCTAGCCGGGGCTAGGGGGGTCACATCCTAAAAGCAGAGAAAATGTTTAACTTTGGAAAATGCCATCTCTTTTCCTGTAAATCTTCAATGCTTAATTAGCAGCAGCACATCTAGGACCTAGAGGGTTGGCTGAAAATCTAGGAGGTGGGGTGTGTGTGTGTGTGTGTGTGTGTGTGTGTGTGTGTAAATGTCTCTAAGGTTGAACAGGAATATGGAAACTGAGATTTAGCACAAGAAGTCACAGTCTCCAAGAAAAACATTTATCTCGCTATCTTTGAATTTTCTATGAAAATGAAGAATGGTATTTTCAAATCAAAATCAAGGGTGATAGAGACAGAGAAGGCATTGTCATTGAATACACTTTGATATAAACAAGGTTTATCATTAAAGTTTTAAGACAGACACATACCCTCAGTGAGGTTGAGCTTCAATCAAACCTACCCTGTTAGGCTTACAGGTATCACACAATGATGTACAGCATCAAGCATAAAGTCCAGTGCATTGAAGATTCTCATTAAATGGCAATAATAATTCTATTCTATTATTTTTTTCATTAGTTCTGTCTAGGGACAGAAAGTTGTTTATGACTATTTACCTCAATCCAGAAGCCAAATGCTATTGGATTTTTTTTTTTTTACTTCAGTGCAAATATGGTAAGTATAAGGGACATGGAGGTTTAAATAGCAAGTTCAGCATTGATGGATCTGAAATAAATCACTCCTGCTGATCTGATGTATAGAATCATTCATTCCTTATTAAGAAAAAAATATCTGGTATCTCTCAACTTGCTCTTCCACATCAGGGGCAGGAGGGGAGGGTCATTTTCTAGGGAGACTGCTTGCTAGTAAGCTGAAGCAACTCCAAAGTCTAAGAACAAAATCATAAGTCAGAATTTCTTCTTTCAGGAAAAGATTTCTCACAGTAGTAAATGTCAGCACACTGTGGGCTGTCTACTTGTGGCCACTTAAAAGTTTCATGTGCTCACAGATTACTGAGCTGTTGTGTCTCTGAAGGCTGGTGGTCCAGACACACATGGCCATGTTCACAGGTGATGGCTCTGAACCTGTGTAAGCTCTCTCTGATGGTTCCTCTGGCCAGTCATCTACTCTAGCTTCTGACTCCTCACTCACTCCCATCAATTCCTTAGACTTTTCTTGGATATGTACCTCAGGATAATAACAATAATAATGTTAATAATTATGTAAACCATAATAGCTAACATTGACTCAGCATTAACTATATGCCAGGTATTGTTCTAGGGTTTTACATGTAATGAGTCTTTTTATTCTCCCAGCAGCTCTATCATAATTCCCATTTTATAGATGAGGAAATTGAGGTATGCAAAAATTCAGCAATTTGCTAAAGGAGAGAGAGATAGGACTGAGCACCAAGCTATCTGAATCCAGAGCCCCACACTTCACTCCTACATGATATTGCCCCATTTAATGGGTTGAAACTGTAGAACAGAAGTTTCAGTCATCTTAGTAGTGTTGATTGGGCCACCCATAGAAGGACAACTATCTACAGCAACAACCAAATGAATGGCCTTTCTCTCTTCCAAAATTCATGGACTATTCCATGAGCACACCAGGAAAAGTTAGCATCAAAAAGATAAAAAATAAACAGAGGATTTAGTTGGTCATCTCTGAAATTTTTAAAAAATTTCAACAAAGCCTTTGATGAGAGATGATGGAACCTAACTCATTTGTTTGATGACCTGTCTCCTGAGTTATGTTTTTTGAGAATTAGAAAAAATAAATTAATGTCTTCTTGATTTAGACGGGATGAAAAAAAATTGAGATGCTTTTGCATTAAATTACACTTTCTCAAAACAAATCAAGCTCTCTGGATTTAATAAAGTCTGGAGCTGCACTTTCCAATTTGAAAGCCACTAGCCACATGTGGCTAACCTGAACTGACAAGTGTTGCAAATGTGAACTACACATTGTGTTTCGAAGACTTACACCAAAAGAAAACAATCTCTCCCTGATAAGGTTTTATATTAGTTATGTGTTAAAATGATAGCATTTTGATTACACTGGGTTCAAAGTCCTTTCATTAAGTTTAATTTTACCTGTTTCTTCTTACCCGCTTTAACATGGCTACTATACGTTTTGACAAAGTAGGTAACTAGCCTTAGACTTCTACTGGGCTGTGCTGTTGTGGAACACTATGTGCAAGGTAGAGACTAGGGACGTTGACAGGAGATATTATCTGATGGGGACAGAGTACAACCACATTTTAGAACCCAAGAGGGGACTCCAAACATCAGGCTGCATTTCCAGAACTCTCTGTGCCTTATCTAAAGCACACAACCCAGGGACCTTATGGATCTACTCTGCTGGCAAGTGGCACGTAACATTCAAAGATGAATCCTGCTACGAGCTAAGAGGTAACAAAAATGGATTTATTTATTTATTTATTTATTTATAAAGGTTATTTGAATTAAGTGTATCATTATTTTGCCTAAAGAATTACAGATGGATGATAAATGAAAGGCAAAAACATTGACAAATGCTTTAGGACCTAAAAATTGCATTAATTTTTCTCTTCTTTCCCCCCTAATTCTTGCTTATTTTGATATTTTTTTTGTCAACAATATTTTTTATTCTAATTTGTTATGTATGACAACAGAATGCATTACAATTCATAGTACACATAGAGAGCACAATTTTTCATATCTCTGGTTGTACACAAAGTAGAGTCGCACCATTCATGTCTTTATATATGTACTTAGGGTAATGATGTCCATCTCAATCTACTGTCTTTCTTTCTCTCATGCCCCCTCCCTTCCACTCCTTCCCCTTTGCTCTATCTAGAGTTCGTCTAATCCACCCATGCATGGGTTGATTTTCTTCTTTTTAATGAGAGGTGTAGCCAAACATTTGGTGGATTTTCTCTTTGAGGTCAATATAATATATGCTGATTAACATCTGTTAATGCTTAATTCATATCTCTTTCTTTTCTCCTTGTGGTATTTCCTCATTGATGCTCATTATTTATTACTCCAGTAACTTCTTTTCCTATCCCTACCCCCTGCACACTCAGTCCTCTAAACGCAGACTTAGAAATATTTCTTAGATTGTGATGGTTTGCTCTAGCTGCCAGAATTCTTAGCCACTTTTCTTTACTGACTATTTAGTAAGTTAAGAACCACGAATATAAACCAGACTGTTAAAAATACACAAGCAGCCTGTTCTCCAAGCACCAATGTCCACTGAGGTTTCACTGCAGCAGTTACTGGGAGACTCAGAAGAGAAATGTGAGAAGCAGATAGGAGGACAGATGGACTCCAGGAACAAGGACATCCCAAAACAGGCATTATCCACCTTCCCTGGGAAGCCCCTTATCACTTTCTGGTGGAATATGTCTGTCTGGAATGAGAATTCACTGTGGAGTGCAAATAGGACTCTCCATGACAAAGCTCTCATCAGGAAATAACGAGGGAGGGCCATATCCAGTGGTGTGATAAAATGGTTTTACTAAGGAGAAGAGACAAGCATAAAGTGACAAGTGATTGACATTTTTCTTGTTCCTGTCTCACTAACATGCAATTGATCATATTCAAATGATACAGGAGAACAGTTCTGGGAAAACTGACCCAGAGTGACAATTCTTAAAGCAAACTCTAGGAAAAACCAAAGAGAAACATCCTTTGTGGGGGTTCATCCTGTAGACACCTGCTCCTTCACTAGCCACAATTCTGCCTCTTTTATTGCTTTTTTCTCTTTAATGTCCAATGAATTTGTGGTGTTCCTTGGAGGTCCCCAACCCACCATTTACTGCCATTATGGCTCTCCATGCTCTTAAACATTCCACACTTGGTAGTTGCTATCTAACACAACTCATCCAAACTGTACACTTGTAATACTTATTTCTATGAGGGAAAATGGGAAGAAATAAGTTTTGACCATGCAAATACTTCTCTGATAATTTTGTGTTCTTCTTCAACAAGGGATGGAAAGATTTAACTGAGTAATAATTTGGATAGAAAGAATAAACCAGGTGTCTTCCCAGTTCTCTTATTATCAATATAGCTGGGCAAAGAGCATTTGAAGGCACAGGGGGCATTAGAGGTCATGTCATTACACTAATGTTACCGTATATTCACATTTGTTGGTTATATCACATCCAGATTCTTTGAATTAAAAGTCCCTATGAATTTACAAAAAAATATCAGTGAAGTTGTTATTTTACACTGAACAAGAGGTACCAATGTTTTCATTCTAAAATTCTCAAAGCCTCAGAAACTTACCACTCAGTAGGAGGACATCAGTGAACCCAGAGGGAAAAAAGCTAATTAACTGTCTCACTGAAACATGCCTTCCTTTTTGGAGAGTCAACTAGGGACCCATGGACTTGAAGTCCACTGTCAAATGGTGTGTGAAAGAGATCCAAGTTCAACAATAAATATCATCAGCAATATAATGGTTCCCTCCAACCCTCAGGGCCAAATGACCTGCGTTTTAGCAAATTGATTCTGCTCATGAATTGTGTTAAGCCAAGCAATTGTTTCCCATGACATGCTTGAGCCCACAGTTGCTCTGCCTATGAAAGTCATGGTTGAATTTGTCCAATTGCTGATTGCTATTCCCATTTGCTTTAATAATAGTCACTTCCTTCATCAGTAATGGGTTTTATGTACAGTACACAATAACAACCATTCAATGTCACCCATAGACATTTCACGAATCGTCCAATATGGTTATGAGAGTTGCCTTTTTGAGACACAGCTAGGGTAAGGCTTACTGAGATAATGAGATGATGTGCCATGACATTAGGCAATGGGGGTTTCCCTCTGCTACCTTAGTAATACATGCTCTTATCCAAGGACCCAATTGTGTCATTATCCTAATGTTCATTGACTTAAGATAATAGAAGGCCCACTGAATTCAGAGAATTCATGGAAACTTAGAAAACATAGACACAGAAAGAGATTGGGGGCTACAGATGAATAAGATCTGCATGATGAACCACAAAGAATGGGCTTTGGAAGAGATTATTTTGGAAAACATGGAGTTTGAACTCAGATTAGAGAGTGAAGAGAGGCTCGTCCTCTGAAATGGGGTAGATAAAATAGGGAGCAAAATGCATGTGGACAAGTCCAGCCGGAGGAACAGCAGGTGATGATAAACTCATAGATGGCAATCAAGGTTGAATGGAAGGCAGAGAAGCTCTTGGACCTACTTTCAGCCAATCCTACATCTGTCTTTGTTACAACCAGACAAATCTAGGTTTTGAGGGGGTAAGTTACTCATCATCTTTGACAAGTGTCTACCAGACTTGCTTAGCAATCAGATAACGTTTACGATTGCTTCCCTAAGCCTTTCTGGTGTGTCACAACTTTCAGTCTTCTGCACGCTGATTTCCAACCAAAGGATTCTGTTCCGTCAATGCCCCATTAAATTAACCTCAGATTGCTGATAGCACCATGTCAGGGGCTCACCCAGTATAGTGATGAGTTAATGAATCCTCCCCTCTGAAAGCAAGATATACTCTCCTCTTAAATTATGTTAGGAACTAGTAGAGAATTCCAAGGTTTCTAGTCTGAGTCCTTGTTCTTTCATGTGGTCATTTCTTTAATAAATACTCATTTATGAGCCACTCTATGCCAGATTAGGTTTTTGCTCTCAAGGCTTTACAATGTAGCTGGGGGGTGAATATAAACTAAAAAATTATTTCAAGTGTGGTGTTGAGAAAGAAAAAGTCATGGCGACATGCTCGAGTTACCGGGTCAGGGGCAGAGGAATAACTGGCTGTTATAGTTGGCGAATAGTGAAAGAGATTCATTGAGGAGGTGACTTTGAGCTGAGATTTGGATAAAGCCATGAATTACACAAAGGAAAGGAGAAGATGGCAGAAATTATGAGCAAAGATAATGACACATTCAAAGGTCCTGAGAAAGGAACAAAAATGATATATTTAACAAAAGCAAGCAATGAGAGAGAACGAGATGTAAAGGAGCAGGGGAGGTGGACGTATACACCCCTGAAGTTAAAGAACTCACCCAGGGCCACAGCACAGTAAATGAGTAAGCAAGGAGGTGAAACAAAAGATAAAGATAAATGGCATACACACCAGACCAGACAGAGGTCCCAGGGAACAGTAACATTTGAGTGCATGAAAGAGGGTGCGAGCCTAAGACGTAGGTAGGGATCTGAAACTCAGCCAACTTCAGGAGACAGGCAAGTATCCTAAATGAGATACGCAAACCCAGGTAAAAGAACTGTAGAAACTACAGTGACCCCCAGAATTAGTGATATGCCAAATGACGTTAATAGTCATTAAAAATATTTGCAGACAAAAATACAGCACACCATTAAAAATACTTTGCAAGCAATAACAACATATATATGAAAAGGCAAGCAAAATCCACAGAGTATCAATATGCACCACTGAGCTGGAATAAAAGCATGAAGTAGGCTGAGAATGAAGGGTCTCATTAAAAAAAAAAAAAAAAAAAAAAAAAGGAGTTCTGCCTTGTATTTCCATGAAATAAACAAAAAGAATATGTTTTGTCAGGCAGTAACCCAAAGGCTATAATACAGATGATAAAAAAAAAACACTATTTGTTACAGAGTTCTCATAAATTAAAAATGAAGATATAATCAAGTGGATCAGATTTGTAAAGACAGGATCTGCAGAACCGTGTAGTCCAAGCAATTACCAAAATGCATACGTCATGACAGTCCACTCTATGTCTGAATGAGCACCAGGACAGGAAGCTCACTCCCACAAAAGGCACTGTGACCATTTTGAATTTTTTCTCCATTTGACCTCTTGTTATGTGGAGCTGATACTTGCCTCTTTGTAGTTTTATAGTCCCAGATCTGCTCTCAAGAAACACTCAGAACTTATTAATAACATTGCCACCTGCCAGCCCTTCAGATATTTAGAAATTGACTCTGTCACTCCTCTCCCTCTTCAAGTTGTCCTTTCTCTAGTCTAAACATACTTACCATCAACTATTCCTCAGTCTGTTTCTAGAACCTGCCACCTCAAACACCTTTCCGTGACTCTTCTCCAGTTTGTCACTACTCTTCTTAAAAGAGTGCTCAAAGAGAATGTGACCTTTCTACCTGACATTTTCTGTGTCTGCAGTGGTAGGCATACAAGTAGATTTTCTGAGTTCAGTCACCTGCTGTCCCTGTCCCCTCTCACCCAAGACAGTCTGTTTGTTTTAATGTTGTGAGGACACACATGATCTTCAGCAAGGGATTTCATCAGTATAAAGAATGCCATTCCTCATCACTCTATCATTTCTGATTAAGATTATTTGGCCTAATGTACATTACATCCCGCACCAATAATGCCCAAGCAATGCTTCGATGTTCTCATTCCTCTTTCTAGACATCGCCTTATTATGTACTCAAACTGCAGAAACATTTTTGTATGAAGATGAAAATGAAATTTAAAATAAGTGGTTAGAGGCAGAGAAAAAATTGGAAGGATGGGCCAGGATGGGCCTTGGAGAGAGTGCTGTACAGAAACACCCAGTGAGCTGGCTTTGAATCTGAATTATCCATTTATCCCTCATCACCACTTTTTCAAAAACTAAATTGATCATTATAATCAGATGAGAAATAGCTACCTAATAGCATATGCTTAGTATATATGTACAAAGCTCTGAAATAAGATTTCAGGTACATAATTCATATAAGTCATGTGATGATCTTTTGGAATATACTATTATTTCCATTTTAAAGTCAGGAGAATTAGAACACAAAGGTGAAATGACTAACCCAATAACATTCAGTTAGTAGGTGGCACTGGATTTGGGCTTGATTCTGCTTCTTTCTGAGTCCAACCTCTCTGTAGTTCTATACCACAATCTCCCTTAGTGGATAATGTCTGTAACACGTGTCCACTTACCCAGAGATTGAAAAAAAAAAAAAAAACTTATGGCAATTACTTCTCCTGTGATGCTCTTCCAAATAGGTGGAAAGTAGGAAAATGTGTTGCTTAATCTGCGGTGCTAGAGATGACCTCAAAGCATGTTCACAGGGCAAAAGAACAAGAGAAGAGAAAGGGCACACACCAGCCACAGTATTGGGCATCATATCTTGAACCGAGTGGAAATATATCTGTGCAGATTCTCTCACTAGCATTTTTGGTACACAAACAAGATTTCAAGGTGACTGTTCAGCCTAAGAAAACAGTGTTTTCAAGCACTTTTAATACCACTTTAGCAGCATTCACTTGTATATAAATCATGTGCTAATTTATTCATTAAAGTAGCCTGTACTTGGCAACATTTTATTAACCTCAGTTTATGTTAATAAGATCCATACTTGTATTTTTAATGCATCTCTTATAATTACTCCATAATTCTGGCTTTCCTCCAATATGGGGCTAAATCCTTACCAACCCCCAAATTGCACTCCATATCCAATGAAAATTAGTTTGAATGACAGTATTAAAGAATTACTTTGGAAAGCCCAGATTTGGCAGAGAGCCTATTCCTATACCTAGACATGAACCAAAATCTCCTGGGGATTTTCTTACAAAATGACTGAGTTCCTTTGCCATCTATTGACACAGAATCTCTAGGGAAGGAACCTCTTGGGAATTGAGATTTTCAGCAACTGGTTTACAAACCATCACTTAAACACTAGTATCTAAGTGAATTTCCTTCTACAGAGGTCCATTGTGACTCTTGAAAAATGCAGGAAACATGATATAATAAGATATATCTTAAAGACATAATAACCAATCACCTCAAATGATGCGATAAATCCTAGAAAAACGAATTACCCATTTATTATTAAGTGCTGATGTATTGTTTCTTTATTTCCACAGTTTGGGTAGCCATTTTCATGTCTAGTTACTATAAAGAAATCCTACAGACACACAAAGAAAAGCACCAAGTAAAGACCAAGTAAAGATCATCAGATAGATTTACCTGGTGGAGCTGAATGATAAAAAACCATAATTAAAAAAAATGTGTTTAAAAAAATCAATGTAAGCAACCAAAATAAAAATGAATTTTAAAACCCAATCTAAGAGGTTACAACAGGATTATAAATGGATGGATAATATGGAAACTCTCTCCTATCTGACACCCATGGTTGACATTGCTTATCAATCATAGCCCTTTTCTTTGCTACATCCAGAAATGGCCTCAAAGTCCTTTTCAATCAAGCATTCTATGGTACTCGTGCCATAGCTCTAACTATAGGAACATGGTTTCCCTGGCTAGAGTGAGTATATAAACTGGAATTACAACCTCACCCATCTTAGGCTATATGTTCCACATAGGACAGGTGAACCTGAAGGTTCTCATGCAGACAAGATCCTAGAAGCAAATCACCTGGCTACTGCTCATATTCCTGTTTGTACTGATTTCACATTTATATTTTTGAATAGGAGTGTCCAGAAATCAGTTAACTGCTAAAATGTTTCTAATACATGGAGTATACTCATAGTATCTAAACCAGTTTCTGCTCATGATAATTCTAAGATCCACTTCGAGTAAATGCTATTAGGGAGACCAGTTGAGTTTCAAAGAGTGTCAAAATTAAACATAGGATTTGAATTTAAAAATCCTGTGTCATTCTGCTTTCTCTCTATTGATAGTACTGCATATTTTCTTCTCTGGAGATTCTGGAATATTATCTCCACACAAATATATAATGTTCTGGTAAATGAGAGGGCAGACACCACAAGGACACTTGGTGGCTGCTGGGTTTCCATTTTGAAAGAAGGAAATAATTATAATTAACTTATCTAGGGTTTCTATTATGGCTATTGTTGGTTCCTTGGCCTCTACTGCCACTTCCCAAGTTCTACTAGGTAGAAACCAATTTAAGACCACATCTAGAGTGACATCTGGTTCACCAGGTTGATTGAATCAAGATGACAGCCACTGTGATCAACCAATAAGATCAGAAAGGGCAGACTTACCTCATCATAGATGCTGTCATTCCTGCGAAAGTCTCCAGCCTTCCTGGGAAGAATGTGGACATGAACATGCTGAAAATGTGTAAGAAAGAAAAAACACAATGTGATTATCTCTCCATATGTTTTTAGACTTGACAAGTGATGCTCTCATGAAGCCCAATTACTACACATTGGTTCTTTCTGGATTAGTTTTCAGAGGAAGATGATGTTCACCTTCCACAACAATATCTGAAATCTGCTGAGAATTAAGAGGCACAAAACAAGAGAGAAGAACTTAGTGGCATATCTGAGTTGGAGTGAAATGCCAGAATCTTTTAGAGGCTCTGTGGAATTATTCATAGTTGTCAGTCTTGGTTGTATTTAGCCAGTGCTTTGAAATGACAGTGTGTCTTATAAAAGATGACCATCGTGACTCCGAAACTGACAAGAAATAAGAATCAGCTAAAAAAGAACTGCATGAATAAATGAATGAGGAAAGGAAGTACTAAGGGACAGAATTACAGAATCAGGAATTTTAATAATAATCTTACAATGGTAGAATAGACAGTTCTCATTTGTTGAACTTTCATTTACTATGATAAGCGAAGCTCTGTGCTTGATAAAATTTCACTTAATACTCATAAAAATCCCATTCTAAAATAATCTTTATTTTGCAGATGAAGAAATCGGTGCTCAGAGAGGTCACTGCCCCACAGGAAGTGGTAAGAATATGCACAGGAAGTGAGGTCACCTGGCTCTTGCCCTCTCATTTTTCATCAGCAAAGGCACTGATTCTGTGAACTTAATCTCTTAAACAGCCCATTTCTCTAGTCTACTAAGACACCCAGGTAATATACATAGCAATGGTATTATGCAGAGATCATGAATCAAGGCTTACAGCATATCTAATTCAATATACTCTTCAAGGCTGAACTGCCATTTCAAAGTTTTACTTTCCCAATAGTGTCTATTGTACCTCTGTTCAAGTTAAACCTACTCCTGCCCTTGAGTTATGTTCCCACATTTATTACAAACCATGGAGAGGAATGTGAAAATTAAAAGCCTAAATCTGGAGAGGCAGTCAAAGAATCAAACCTCATCCCTGATCACGCCTACCCTTTCTTGATTACTACGATCGGGCTGTGAAACTCCAAAAGACCTCAAGAGAACTAAGATTAAGTGTCCCAGTGGTTTTGTGTAAAAGGAAGGGAAAATGATATGCTATTAAAGCAGAGGCAGAGAGCAAGGCACTCCAAAGTGAATGAAGCAGAGAAGAACTTCACACCAGCCCCTGGCACGCAGCCTCTCAAGAGTGACATGCTTCTGCCACAATATTCTCCAGTCAGCGATAAAGCCAGTCATGGGATCCCTCAGCAACTGGGGTGAGTGTCTACTTATGTCACAGAGACTGTGGGAGCATAGGGGCAGAGGGAGGAAAAACAAGTAAGGAAAAATAAATCACAAACTACCCAGGAACCAGCTTCTTCAGAGAAAGCCAGGCCGTGTGGCCCAGACTCCCATCAGCAGACTCCAATCAGAAACTAACTGGAATCCACAGACTGGATGATGGAAAGACCAGGAAAGTGCCACAAAAGAAGGAGATAGCCCACACTTAGAACTTCTAAAACCTGCTGTTGTATCCTTTCTTCTTTTCCCACTGTCCTTCTTTCTCCCTTTGGTGCCCCCAGCCTCCCATTTTCCAAAACAGTGTTCTGCAGTCAAACTGCCTAACTAAGGACACTGACCACTTAATAGCCACTTATCAAGAAGTACAATACATTCAGTGTAGACGAACCTACCATGTAACTAGCTATGTGACCTTGCCACAGAAGACCTATGTCCTACCATCCTTGTCTATAATGACAACTGCGATAGTTCCTGCCTCGCAGAATTATTAAGAATTATTAAGAGAAGCAGATCTTCTAAGTATGCAGGTACAGCATGATTACCTTTACTACTCCAAAAAATGTTGTTTTTTTTTTAAATCTTAAAACCAAGCAGAGATCAGATTCAAGAACTAATTCTCTTACCAGCAGTAAAGATATTTTAAAGGCTTTTTGAATGGCACATTGTTAAAGCATCTCTTTTGACCAAAGTTTGTTTCTGTTGCTTTCACTAGAAGTTCTCAAACTTCAAATCATGCCTCAGGATTGTTAAAATATACATTGGTAGGACCCCAAAATTTACATTTCTAATCCCACTCCTGCCAAGAGTACCAACATGGGCACCAACATCACTCTCTGTTTTACCTGCCTGTCCTCCAAATTATAGGGAGACCTATTTCTGAATGCTTCCCTGGCTTCCTGCACTCTGAGGATCCCAGTGCCTGTCTTTGGGGATATGGTAGTTACTTATCACCATTAACATATGGCAGGCTGTGAACACACTTTAGGGGAATGTCATAGAAATAGGCGTATCCCTGTCTTCCACCCCCACCCCTCACTTTTGTCTTCTGAGTTTAGTGTTCAAAGCTCTCTTTTTAGGCTCTGTTACCATCCAGTGCTGGAAATGCCACTCTTGATCACTGGTAACTACTTGAAACTCACCATGACACCAAAGACAGTAAACAGTTCACTGGGTAGGTGATTTTTTTCCTCAAGGGCAGATATCTCAACTCAGCCTGATGTCTTCACGTAATTCTTAAATGACAGGCTGATCCCACCATCCTGACAACCCACTCAGCTTGTCAGAACAGGGAGAAAGTGACATACCCAGCTCAAAGCCTCAGTGTTGTGAGAGTATACTGTTGCCATGGCCTTCCAACCGAATGGAACTCTGCATGGCAACCATGGGGATAATTTGCCATACCCTGTTGAGAGTAACTTTAATATTAATCCATGGTGATCCCAACTTATCCTTCTGAGTGCTAACAAACCATCCATTTAATAAAGTGTTTTACAATTTAGCTAGGGATCGAAACTTGGTTTCTGAAATTGGAAGAATATTTTGCAAGTCTCATGATACATTCATACTGAAAAATTTTTAATTCAAATAAAATTTTACAATATCCATTATCACAGTGAAGTATCTGAGAAGTCCCTCACAAAAGACACTTTTTCAAATTTGATGCAATATTTCAGTAATTTGTTATGGAGAACCCAGCTTTTTTTTCCCCCATGAAACATGTACGTTTTTCTACAACAAGTGTTCATTCATTCAAAAATATTTAGTGCCATTCTAGAACCAGGAATTCTGATGACCAAGACAAATCTGCCTCTGTAGAGTTTACACATAAGTGACTAATGCAAAAAAATAAACAAATTAATAGACAATTCAATTTCATGTTGACATAACTGTCATGAATAAAGATGTTTGGGGGAAGAGCTAATAGCAATGGGATACTCCAACATTTGAAGCTCAGGAGGAGAAGTAGGACTCAAGTTTATGAAAACAGGAGATGGTGAGCACCAATAATCTAGAAAAGAACTTCCAGAAGGAGGGAAGAAGCCATCAAGAGGGTTGAACCGCTGAATGCCTGAGTTGGTGTCAGTGAAGTCAGGGGGACAAAGGCACAAAGCACCTAAGATGCTTAGTTACCATGAGTCATTAGTGAAAGGTGAATCAACACCACACAAAGACACTACTTCACGCCCACTGGAATGTCCACAATCCAAAGGACTGACACAAGATGTGCTGGTGAGAACGTGGAGAATGGGAATCCTGGAACCCTTTTGTTGGGAATGTAATGATGCAGCTGCTTTGGGAAAGAGCTTGAATGTTCCTCAAAGAATCAACCACACAGTTATCCTATAACTCAGACTTCTACCTCTAGTATATATGCAAGAGAACTGTAAATACTTGTACATGAATGTTCACAACAATATCATTCATAGCCCACATGACCATCTACAGATAAACAGATAAACAAAATGTGGTGTATCAAGACAACAGAATATGATTTGACATATAAAGGAATGAATTATGCCTCATGTGAAAGAATCTTGGCACAAATGGTCATATATTACATGATTGTGTTTATGGAACACCCAGAATAGACAAATTGACCAAGAAAGAAAGAATAGCAATTCTCAGATCAGAAATAAAGAGTCAATGGCCCAGGATTTCTTTGGGGATGATAGATATGTTTGACAATGATATAAAGGTGATGATTGTATGACTTTATGAATACCTATAGAACACTGAGTTGTATACTTTAATAAGGTGATTTCTGTAATAAGAGAATTATATTCCAAGAAATTGGTTATTAATTAGCTTTAACCGCAGTGAGTGGTAGGTAAGGAGAGATAGCAACACTGATGTCACTTTTGGGGACTCTGCCCTGCCTATACTTCTGCACTGCCTATACTTCTCTTTCAATCGTTTTGAGCATTTGTGTTTTACTCATAATCACCTGAGGATGTAGTGTAGTTAATATTGATATACTGTGTCCTTGTCAGACTGTATTAGAATTCAAATATAAGGAATAAAATCATGGTTGGGGGAAAAGGCAGGGAAAGCTACAGAGTTACCCTCTTCCCAACAGGTGACCTACAGTCTCATTCAGGAGCCCCATGTGAACCCATCTCCCCTAGACCTGCCCATGTGTAATTTTAGAGGGCAAGTCTTGCCCTAAAGAATAACAAAAACAATGTTGTAGGTGGAAGACTAATTCCTCTTCACAAAGACGTCTAATACCTGACCTGTGAATATGTTAGGTTACATGCCAAAGGAGAATTTAAGTTGCAGATGAATGAAGGCTGCTTACCAGCTGACCTTTAAAAGCAAGAGAGTATCTTGGATTATCTAGGTTAGTTGAATGTCATCACAAGGGTTCTTAGAAGTAGGAAAGGGTGAACATCCTCAAAATGTTAAACTTTGTGCTTCAAAGGACAAGCAAGAACATGAAAAGTCAAATCACAGAAAGAGAAATTTTATTTTGCAGAACATATATTGATAAGGGACTTGTATCCAAATTAGAGAAAGAACTACTACAACTGAAGAAGAAAGACAAAAATCCTAACCAAAACTGAAAAAGAGAGCTTTACCAATAAAAGCTATATAGCTGAGTGTGGTAGCATATACCCATAATCCCAGTGGCTTAGAAGGCTGAGGCAGGAGGATTGCAAGTTCAAAGCCAGCTTCAGCAACTCAGCGAGGCCATAAGCAACATAGACTTTGCCTCAAAATAAAAAATATAAAGGTCTGGGGATGTGGCTAACTGGTTAAGTGTCCCTGGGTTCAATCCTTGGTACCAAAAAAATGCAGAGAGCTGGGGTACAACTCAGAGGTAGAGCACTTGCCTAGCATGTGTAAAGCCCTTGGTTCAATCCCCACTACTATACAACAACAAAAAAGCTGTATAAACAAATAATAAGCATGTGAAAAGATGCTGGACATTCTTAGCCCAAAACCACAGGGAGACACTACTTCATATCTATAAAGGTAACTATGATAAGAAAGATAGATGATAACAAATGTTGGCAAAGATGTGGAAAAACTGGAACCCTTGTACAAGCTGATGGGAATGTAAAGTGATACAGTTGCTTTGGTAAACAGTTTGGCATTTCCTCAAAAGGTCAACCACAGAGTTACCATTTGACCCAAAGGCTAAGCTTGCAGCAATTTGTTACAGTAGCAAACAAAAAACAAATACAAATGACCTTCTGATATTTTTATTGCAGAATATACATATTTATCTCATCTATACAACACTTCTATGAAGTGTATATTATTCTATCAATTCTGTAGGTGAGGAAAATGAGACAAAATTTTCCAACAGCATGACTCAGACAAGTGTTTATGTCTATTACTCTGTCCGTGAAATTTTGGATTATTACTAAAAGCTCTCAACTTGAAAAAAGCAAATGTATTTACACAATAAGACTGTTTCATTTGGTGATCATCATAGTAAAATAAGTACAGTCCAGAAAATCTGGAAGAACAGGAGAAACTTTAATCTCAACATCAAGCAATAACAATTTCTTTTCTTCATGTGGAGGAATAAAAATATAAATTGTCTCCATTGCCCCAGAAGTACACCCTGAAACAAGAATGCAAGAGCATGTAGTGTATGTAGAAGGTGATCCCTGGACACCCCAGTAAGGGAATATGGAAAGACACAGGAAATGAAAGGCAGCCAATAAAGGATGTTTATCAAGGAAGTTGTCACTCTGTGTGCCTAAAGCTTAGTTCTAGTAGCAAACTCTGGGAGCCAGGATATAGCATGCACCTTGAAGTCATCCTACCCTAGGGTCTAGGGAAGTTGGGTATTTATACACCAACACTTATCCTCATTGCCTGAGAACTTCTCTGGGGAAGCATTAATGAGTTAGCACTTCTACTTTCCTCCACCTTGGAAGTGAGAACAGGTGTCTGGTGTCAGATGGATGAACATATCACAGCTGCAGGGTCACAGGGGTGATGTGATGTGATGTGACCCTATTTGCAGCAATGCTTTTCAAAGTGGTGTGCTCATTTCTAATATTTGCAACCTCATAATTCACTGCTGGTTTGATAGCTCAAGGGTTGAATACCCTTTTCATTAGAGAGTACAGAGAGATAAAGGTCTGGTCAATGGGTTTCAAATTACAAATCACAAAGTTTCCAGGACAAACCTGGGGTAAGGGCAGTGTGCAGTAGAAACAGGAATGGTACACAACACAGGAAACTAGACCTCAGTTCCCCCTGCCCAATACACACAGAGGAGCTCCACTATTACCTGTGTGTATGTTAGGATCCCATGTGCAATTCCACTTGCAAAGAAGAAAAAAAAAATCTTTTACTTTAAAAAATATAAAAAAGATTTTTTTTTTTTAAAAAAAAAAAGACCTGTGAAAACAACCTGGGATTATAATTGGAAATATTGGTGGGGACTCACTGTATCTAATTTCTCCATTTTATAGAAGAGAAAAGTGACTGTTCTAAAACCAATAGCAAAGCCATTATAGGCCCCAAATGAGAACCCCAAATCCAGACTTGTCTTCCAGGGCTTTCTACCACATCTTACCTATCCTACCAGTCCCGGATCTCAGAAACATGGAGGCCTATAAAGAAGCACCCTGGTGTGCAGGTAGTGGATGTGGATGGCCAAGGTTCAGGCCCTGACTCTGTCTCTTATGGGTAAGTCCCTTAGCTTATCTGCCCTCATCTTTCAACTGGCCATAAAACCAGCATCCTAACACATAGGATTATTGTGCTGATTTCATGGAATGTGTGGGTAAAGTTCTTAGGCCAATGCTGGCACATCTTCAATATTCAGTACATTCTAGCAATGGCTCTATTACATGAAACCATTTTTGACAACCTGCTTCTACTCTGAACCGGAGGACTTGGCTCTGTGTTGAACCATGCTGAACACATCCTACCCTGGGCCATCACTACCCCCAATTATCCACATGGAAGGATTATGCCTTTCTTGATTTGCAGAGGCTTCACCTTCTGCTACTAACTTTAGAATCAGCATGAAATCACTGAAAGCCACGTGGGTGTAAAATAAATGTCATTAGAAATAATGCTGCTCACATAAGCCTGAAGTCACTTCAGCACGGGCAACAGGAATGAAAGCAGTGGTCTGTCGAAAGGCAAAGGATTCGCTAATGGTTTCTGATTCTATGAGTTCCTTCACTGGCGAGTGCTCAGGCAGCTCATCCGCCTTTCCTGAAACACAGGAGATACTGCTTTCTGCGAGTCCAAATGATCTAATGATCTCAGGAAAGCTCAGAAACTTAAAGAAAAAAAAATCAGTTAAAAAAAAAATAAAATCCAGACTGTGCAGAGGCCCTATAGAGTTTTGTGGCTTAACAATTGTGTTTTTAAGTCATACATCACTGGCAGCACTCCAATGCTGAGTTATACTAATATATCATAAGAGGGATGGTCCTCTCATGATATACGGGCGCCGTACATCATCCAAGCACCACAGCTTTGATGATATATTGCTCCCAACCACAATGAGAGTTTAAAGGAGCTTTTAGCAACCAGACAGTTTTAAATTTCAAATTTTCTAAAAATTAAGGTCTTTTCATGCCAAAGAAAAGCAAGATGATGGAATCCGAGGCTATATAAAGTGTCACTGAACTCTGAGAGCCTGGCAGTGTGTCTTTTCCTTTTGGCTTCAGGCTCACAAGGTGGAAATAATTGGCAGGCTCTTTTTTCAATTCCTCGTCTATGAGAACAGAAGCCTGGGGAACTGAGCAAACATGAGCAAGTGTCAATGCATCTATTTTGTCGATCAATTTCCCCCATCTTGCACACTGCCAGCATGAGTAGCTCATCACGGTCCCAAAGTACTGGCTTGCACGAGGTACTGTGATAGGCACTGGATAAAACCAGGGGAGATTATTTTTGCTTTCTCTGTTTTAAGAAGCTCTTCCCCTGAAATCGGAACAAAAAAGAACAAATAATAAGTAGATCAGGTTCCTTACCCCTCTCTCACAAACTCGGGGGAAAAAAAAAGCATATGTAGGCAGAAAGCAGGCCTTTTCTATCATCTGTCTTTGCGAAACACAGGAAGCACTGACTGCAAATAAAAGAAAAATGAAAGGTGAATGGCATCTGGGACTCTCACCCAGAGGAGGAAATGGGAGCTATTATCATAGTTCTGTCACCTTTTCTATTTTACTGGTATGTTTATAAGATGGTAATGTGCCTTGTGAGAATGGACCCACTTGTTTAAAACCCACTCACTTATGGGGGTAAAGCAATCACTATCAATTAAGAAAGCAGGTGTTGAAAGAACTTTTCCTCCTCCTCCTCCTCCTTTTTTAAAAATCCCACTGCAATAAACAGAACAAAATGAGAAATCTCCCTACTGTTTGTATAATAGACCCAAACAGGAACAGTGAGAGACAATTACATTTCAAGTGGCGTCTTCCATTTTCCTTTACTAAGTGAATTACAGGAAAGAATGGTGGTAGAGTTACCGCCATGGAGAGAGAAACATCTGGCCATGAGGAATTAACACAGTCTCCCTTCCCATTATCTTGCCTCTAGTTTTTCACTCTGTTGGCTTCCTCTATTACATTCTAACTCTCAAATTACTATAGATTCTTGGTGTCCATTCCCCTCCCCATTCAAAGGGTAGAACATCCTATTGCCACCAAATAGAACCATTTACTATCTCAAAAAGCAGTCCCAGGCTTTCTTACTCCTTTAACAGTAAATTAACTGCAAGGAAATGAATGCATCACCTACTACTCTCAGGCTGCGGGTAAACTATGTAGAAGGGACTGGCTTTGTATCTGGAAAGATGCAGGTCCTTTCATGGGCTGCTTCTGTCCATGTAGCCCTCTTCTTCTAAGGAGGACACTGACACGTTATCTAATTACTTCTTTCACATGAGATTTTTAAAAATCTTTATTTACATATTTATAGTAATACTATACCCCTCACCCACTTATTATTTTAAAGGTCTTTTCAGTTACAACATTAGCTATCATTTACATGAGAACACTATACACTAGGAACTGTGCTTTGTGAGGATTCTTTGCTCACTATCATCATAAAAGGCAGCAGTAATAATCGCTTCTATTTATAAAGCTCTTATTATATGACTGGCACCTTACGCCAGGAACTGAGACACTCTGTCTGCAATTTCTTAATTATTTATCATAAAACTCTATGATATATATATAACATCATTGTCATTATGTATCAATGAAGAAACAGAGAACTATGGAAGTAGTGGGTCTACTCAATTCCAAAGCTCAATATGATCAGCACTCCTGTGTAGTGAAACCCAGTCCAGCCCAAAGTCTACCCTACTTCCCTCCATGCAGTGCACCCTCATGATATTAAGCTCTTCTTCAAGAAAAGCCCAGGAAAGAACAGATTTCTAACAAATTTGAGTCTTATATAAATATCCTGTACTGTCTTTTGACTTATGATGGGATTCAGTGACATAACATCAAACCAGATCTACAAAACCATAACTCAAAATACAGGGACCTCAGGTGAGATCATTCCTACTGATTTAGTTATGATCATGCAAAAGGACAAGTAAAAACCTGGGTCAACCATTGTAGGATGAACAGCCTTCCAACTCTGCCATACATTCAGGAGCTCAGAGGCTCTTTGTGAACTTTGCTGTTCGCTGCTGTGCAGGGACAGTACCTTGACATGCCTCCAGTAAAATGACTTCAAGAGACACAGAGTATTCCAGGATGTGTCACAATTGTACTTTATCTGAAATCACTGCAGTGACTGTGCTTATAATACATTTCTTGGTAGAAAAAAATAAAAATAAATGTTTTTCCTTCCCTGTGGAATCACTTTGCTTTTTTTTTTCTCTCCTTCTTCCTCTGTTTTCCAAAAGCTTTGTGTGTGTGTGTGTGTGTGTGTGTGTGTGTGTGTAGTCTTCATACTCTTCAGGGTTCTTCTGACAGCTTTTATCACAAAGCATAAATGATTACATATTTTTTTCCTTCTATGAATGTAGAACTTTTTTCTCCTGATTATCTCCTTCCCCTAATATCATGTTCCCAGGATAGAGAACACATTGATTAAATGCTCAATGGATAAATGGATGGATGGATGGAAAGCTGAATGGATAGATGCATAGATGGGTAGATGGGTGAATAAGTGAAAAGATGGATGGGATGATGGATGGGTGAATGAATAGATGGATGGGAGTGTAGATGGTTAAATGATGGACAACTACCGTATTCTTGATTTCTTAACTTGCTTAGAAAAATAAAACACATGTGTATTGATTTTCTTGATGAATCCTGTTTTTCCCCCCTCTCCCTGAAAACTTCTGTGCATAAAGGACACGGTCTACGAAGAGCCATTATGATCACAATACACCACCTTTCCTCACCGTTGAAAAATATCTTTTTTACCAAAATGCAAATTTGAAGGTTTTGTCTTTCTAGTCTCACATAAGTCCTTTTTAAAAAACTCCTCAAATATGTTCAAGTGTCTGAAGCAACAGCTTGTCCTAAAAATAATCAGCAATGCAAGGACTACCAAGGGGACATATCCACTGCTTAGCATTAACTTTAATAACAGCCACCGTGGATCTCCCTCCAGAGAGAAGAAACCCACCTTTTCTCTGGATAGATTCTGACCTTCACAAATTAATTCCAGGATGCTCTCTTTGCTAGACAGAATACCAAGAATATGTACTTTTTATTTACACACTGTATCAGAACATTAATCCATAGAGTTATTCCCTCTGGGTGTCTTTGTATTGGGTATACAATAAAGGATTTGGATGCAAATGAAACAATGATGGCATTTTTCCTTGTCTTACTCATTTTGTGACAAATGCACATTGCTTCGCTATTTGCCATACACATAATTACAGTTCTTTAATTTATGTTTCAATAAAATGTATAATAATAAACGTTTACTGCTCCAGGAATAAACATTCAAATGAAGCCTCTAATGGAGGTTACATGTTTCGAAGCAGCACTGTGGCTTTCCAGAAATCTCGCCCTCTACTTAATGAGCATCATTTCCATAATCTGTGCATTATGCTAAGCCTCCCTTTAGGAATATTTTACAAAGCAAAATTTTGTGAAATATTATGAGTCCAAAGGGAAAGAAATGTTAAGGGGATTAGCAACTTGTCCTGTTCAAGGGACAGGACAAGCTTTCATGTCCCTCCAGAGACTGTAACACAATAATTATGGAGATGGCACTTCCTAATTATCTATCTTGCTGGGTACATGATCACTACAGATTTTGTCTGTAGGATCTGGTTAAAATAAAAGTGATAACAAACCCAGAAAGGTCAGCCATGAAGGTCAAGATTGTGCTAATTCCCTTTCTAGTGCTAACAATAAGACTAGGAACTAGAATTGTAAACTTGGGGGAGGGTCAGGAAATGGAAAAATGGACACTCATGGACCTAGAAAGAGATAAATGGTTTGAGTATTAAATGATCACTCTGAAGCAACTGAATTCAGATAAAATCCTAAGTTGAGCTGCACATTGATGATGATGAGCATTATTTTCAACGTGAGGTTTTCCAGGAAAATTACTTAATAGAATGTGATATCATTATCATTTCAAAAGGTTAATCTCTGCAAATATTTTTTTGCAAATGGTGTTCTAAAACACAGATGCTGTTAAAAATGGCTAAAACATAATGATAGATTTATTTCCTCTTCATCCAACAGCTATGACTGGGTTTTTCAACTGGAGAGAATAGATATTGGGAGAAATCAAGAACCAAAGACTCTCCACAGTGTGACAAGTTCCAGATAGTCCATCTCTGTGGAACAGTGCTGAAATCTGCTCAGGGGACAGCTGTCCCCTCATGACAGGTCGGCCAGCTTTACTGGTGTGTTGGTGCAACTGCCTTAAATTTTCTCAGCAGACACTCATTTTAAACAGTCAGAAGCTGTGTTTCTTTAGTACAAATTAATGTCTCCAGGTCTTCATGCTGCATTTTGAGTCTGTGCTCTTATTTACTGTAGGAAATGGGGCAAGAGCTAAGAGCTCCACCATTTTATGACTTGTTAAGAGACATTCTTACCTTGTTCTCACTGTTAATGCAAAAATCTTTCAGATGAACATCATCTTTCCTTAACACAAACTGAATCTAAGATTTTCAATATTTCAATATGGCTCGTTTCCCATCTAATTTCAACAAAATAAAAATTCAGCATAAATAAAATTTGGTGTGATTTCAGTACCATCATATGCCTTTCCTGGATTTTTGTCACATCATACTTTTCTCTTAGTACATGAACTTTTGTTTCCCTACTGTTCCTGAATTAGAATTAGGTAGAACCATCTTTTGTAGGGTTACACTTCCTTTTTAACTCTAATGAGAAGCTATTTATTTCGGAGTCGAATAGTTTAAGTGATCGCTTCTTCTAAGATGGAATAAATCTTAAACTATAGAGCAGCTACTTCCTGCAAAATTTTTGACCCAATATGCTAGGAGTATACAACTATTAAAATTACCTCCTTATAAAGATATTTACATTTTTTTTGCTGCAGTGTTATTCAAAATATCCAGGATATGGAAACAATCTGTGGATGTATAAATGCATTTTATTTTTTAAAAAAACCTTATGTATATATACATAATGACATATTATTCACTCTTAAAAAGGAGATCCTGTCATTTGCCGCAATGTGGATGAAATGTGAGGAATATGCTAAGTGAAATTAAATTTAAAAAATTAAATTTAATAAATTTAAAAAAGATTGGATGATCTATGGAATAAAACTTAGTCAAATATACAGAGAAAATAAAATAGCCATTATTAGATTAGGACATAGAGAGAAAGAGGATACGAAGCAGAAGATATGTAGGATGGACAAATCTACAGAGCTAGTAACAAAAGTTAAGACAATAGGTAAGAAAAATGTGCAGATGTCCCTCGATATTCATGGGAGATTGTTGCAGAACCCCCAAGGGATACCAAAATCCATGGATGCTCAAATTCCATATGTGAAATGGTACATTATTTGCATATAACCCCTGAAACCCTCCTATATACTTTAAACTTTTTCTAGATTACTTATAATATCTAATACAATGTAAGTACTATGTAAACAGTTATTATACTATATTGTTTAGGGTATAACAGCATAAAATATAAATCTATACACATTCAGTAGAGATATAATTCTTTAAAAATTTTTAAAATTTGTTTTAATTAGTTATACATAACAGTAGAATGCATTTATACACTTTTATATAACATAAACAGATGGGGTATAATGTCTCATTTTTCTGATTGTACATGTTGTAGAATCAAATTAGTCATGCAGTCTTATATATATAAGGAAATAATTTGTTTCATTCTACTGTCCTTCCTATCCCCATTATTCCTCCCTTCCCCTCACTTCACTCCCCTCTACCTAATTTAAATCTATTCTTCCCTAATGCCCCCTCCCTTATTGTGAATTAGCATCCACATATGAGAGATGCAATTCTTTTTTAGAATATTTTTGCTACACAGTTGGTTGAATCTGCAAATGCAGAACTCATGGATATGAAGGGCTAACTACTCTAATTTGGGATTCCTGCTAAATTAGGTTTTATTTGCTCTTACCACAAAAACAAACATTAAAAAATAGGTAAGTATGTGAGATGACATATGTTAATTTGCTTCACAGGAGTAACCATTTTACTATCTGTATGCATCCCATAATATCATGTTGTATATCTTAAATATACATAAGAAAAATTATTTTAAAACAAGCCACACCTTACCTTCATAAATGAGAATCTTTTCAAAATAATCATTATATAATAATACTGGGAAGTTTGCTCCCAACCAATTCCCCACAAACTGCGAGCACTGATTTGATAGCTCAAGACACAATAAATGACTCCGATTAGGCCAATGATCCTCAGTTTTATGGGGACATCCTAAATCATATCTTGGTTTGGGTCTAGAATGATGCAGGGAACACTCAGAGGGCTGCATATCATCTCAGCCTGGCTCCCACACAGGAAGCCGGGGAGATTTGTGGGACCCTGTCTGGTGGCTTTGAGGCACAAACGATGAATACTGCTAAGGCAATAATAATAAAAAAAAGGAAACAGGCAGTAGAGAAAGCCCTGGAACCAACCCTCATTTTTCTCATAATATACTTTGTTGTCCAATGAGACAGAGCGAATCCATAGGCAGTGCCCCAAATTAGATAATGTGAGGAATTGATGATGTCTCATTTTTCTGGGTGATTTTAATGCCCGAGGTCTTGGGATTTATGTTGATTGGACTTTTTTTTTTTTTTTTTTTAAATCTAGAATGAAATCCTTGCTACCTCAGTGTCCATGGCTCAACAGAGACTGGCCATTACTGGAAGACATGTAGCATCATTTCATTTAGTCAGATTGTTTCTTTCACTGAAGGAATTGTAGCTGAGTCTTAATGACAACTCCAATTTGCCAAGCAATGACCATAGGGTGAAAATTTACAGTGGCAAGAGACCTTTTAGGAATGTTTAGTCTAAATGTCCCCTCATGGCATGGGTCAGAATTTGCTGCACAGAGGTGAGATGAGTTTATAATGATTTTTCTATGCTTTTGAACCTTTGAAACTAACATTTGGTCAAGACGGTCATCCAAAGGCCGACTGTGTATTTCACATGTGACTAAATAAATGCCTTTCTTAGTATTGGCTTGGGACACAACTGAGCCATAGCTACTACCAGTGTTGGCTTAATTCATTAATATGATTAATCAATTTTTAAAAAATAATTACCCCAAATAGGCCATGCCAGGCCCATGAAGATGAAATTTGGGAATCAACTTTTGCTTCTGAGAAGTGTCATACCTTTACCAACGTGAACTGTAGTTGGGGAGCACCTCGGGTAACACTGGATCTGTTAGAGGTCCTATAGAAGGCACAAATGTGTCATGTGTTGTCACAGGATACGCAGTCACCAAGGTGAGACATCACAGCAAAGATAGCTTTTGCTATAAGGTCAGTGCCACAAAGGGTTCAAGTTCAACCTGTAGACTATGAAGTGACAATATGCAGATTCTGCAGGTCTCCAACCTGGGCTCAATCCCAGGTCCATGACACTCACCAGTTGTAGAGTCTGGAGTAGTCCCTTAATATCTCAGAGTTCCAGGCTCCTCACTTGTAAAATGAACCTATTCCTTGGGGTTACTGTGAAGACTCAATGGGCTAGTGTTGCAAAGAGCTTCAGCCAGTAACTGGAACTCAGTAAGCAGTGACATGTTTGTAGCTAACATGGCTGTCACTGCCATTGCTACTGCTACACTATGACTCTTACTGCTGCAACAGCTACTGCTGCTCTCTGATCACACACCTTGAAGCACCATTCTTTCAATTTCTCAAAAGAAATTTCATAAAAATTCATTGAACAGGCCATTTTTCAACTTTCTTTTAAGGAGCTAATCATTCTTAGCAAAACTATTCTATTGCAGTCTAATTCATAAAACAGACAGAAGTAGAATCATTCTCCTGGAAACCAACATATATCCTGGGCTCAAAGGAGCCCTGGGGCTTCCACAGAGCACAGTGTGCAACCCTTTGCTTTCAAGATCTTGGGTAGGGAGACAGAAAGCAAAGAACTGCAATTTCTCTCCCAGGTAGCCAGTCCTTAGGCACGGAGCTTGGCAGTTAAGAATGTCAAGGTCTAAGTCAGATGCAATGGAATGAAACCCCTGTTCCAATGCTTATTGCCTGAATGACCCTGGGAAAGCAACAGGACGTCTCTAAGCTTTGGGTCCCACATTTACAAAATGTACATAATGAAGTATTTCTTCAAAGAACTTCTGAGAAAATTAAATACATGGAAATCTCTTAGCGTGACTTCTGATTCAAGAAGAAAATTCTCAATAAATGTGAGCTTCTCTTCTAGTTATTTTTACCTGGGTCTCTGCTCAAGTATTACTCTGAAGACTTCCCTTATTCCTTTATATAAATGAACTACTATCCCTTGTTCCTACCTGAACTTACAATTTGAATTCATTTACTTCCTTTTTTTGGTCATATGCATGGCTATGATCCAAGGTTGTGGGAACATGACAAGCCCACAGTAGGCATCCAATAAAGATGTTTTAAATGAGTAGATTAAGAGGAAGATGAGGAGATCTGAGGAAGCATTTCTACTTAATGTTCAAGAGAATGGACATACTATTAGTCTTAAAATTAGGAGGTACAATACTGTAATGGGAGAAATAAATTTGATAGTACATACTTTTGTGTGTATTATTATATTTAAAGGTAAGGTGATCATTCCTAAACTACCAACTACCTTTAACAGAATCCTGTGTTATGAAGGCACAGAAGAGGGAGTGGATCAAGGAGACTTGGGAAGTTTATCTGAAATAGCAAAGTTGCCATGAGGATATTGATGTCCTTACCTGCCTCTTGCCATGTTCTATGTTCTTTCTTTATCTGAAAATTCACTTTATAATTCCTTCCCCGATCCACCCATTTTTTTCCAGCAAAGGGGCTTCCATATCATACCCTACATTTTCTTTTCTCCAACACATTTCATAGCCTCTTGTTGCTGTCACACAATTAAAGTTGGGAATTTGTTTTTCTACTGCTCTGAGGATCTACAGAATGTTTTTGTGTATGTGTGTATGCTTAAAATGTGATCACAGAGATTGGAGAGGTCACATAAGACTTAGCATGCATCCCAGGTACTAAGATGCCACACAAATCATGAGCCACTCAAGCAGGAACAAACTTTATTTCCAAACTCCACCAGCACACTCCCGGGAATGCTGCAGCTCCTCCAGGAACACACCACACACCAACTGGAACTCCCACCACCCGAACTTCACCAACCAACTTGAACTCTCCAGGAATCCCCTCAAGAACTCCAAAGTAATGCTGTTGGGATTTTGATTGGCATTGCATTAAACCTATAGAGAACTTTTGGTAATATCACCACATCCTCGCCAGCACTTGTTGTTGTTTGACTTCCTAATGGCTGCCAATCTTACTGGAGTGAGATGGTATCTTAGGGTGGTTTTGATTTGCATTTCTCTGACTGCTAGAGATGGTGAGCATTTTTTCATGTACTTGTTGATTGATTGTATGTCCTCCTCTGAGAAGTGTCTGTTCAGGTCCTTGGCCCATTTGTTGATTGGGTTATTTGTTATCTTATTGTCTAATATTTTTAGTTCTTTGTATATTCTGGATATTAGGGCTCTGTCTGAAGTGTGAGGAGTAAAGATTTGTTCCCAGGACGTAGGCTCCCTATTTACCTCTCTTATTGTTTCTTTTGCTGAGAAAAAACTTTTTAGTTTGAGTAAGTCCCATTTGTTGATTCTAGTTATTAACTCTTGTGCTATGGGTGTCCTATTGAGGAATTTGGAGCCCGACCCCACAGTATGTAGATCATAGCCAACTTTTTCTTCTATCAGATGCCATGTCTCTGATTTGATATCAAGTTCCTTGATCCACTTTGAGTTAACTTTTGTGCATGGCGAGAGAAAGGGATTCAGTTTCATTTTGTTGCATATGGATTTCCAGTTTTCCCAGCACCATTTGTTGAAGATGCTATCCTTCCTCCATTGCATGTTATTAGCCCCTTTATCAAATATAAGATAGTTGTAATTTTGTGGATTGGTTTCTGTGTCCTCTATTCTGTACCATTGGTCCACCCGCCTGTTTTGGTACCAATACCATGCTGTTTTTGTTACTATTGCTCTGTAGTATAGTTTGAAGTCTGGTATAGCTATACCACCTGATTCACACTTCCTGCTTAGCATTGTTTTTGCTATTCTGTGTCTTTTATTTTTCCATATGAATTTCATGATTGCTTTCTCTATTTCTACAAGAAATGCCGTTGGGATTCACTTGTACATTGCTGGTGGGACTGCAAATTGGTGCGGCCAATTTGGAAAGCAGTATGAAGATTTCTTGGAAAGCTCGGAATGGAACCACCATTTGATCCAGCTATTCCCCTACTCGGTCTACTCCCTAAAGACCTAAAAAGAGCACACTATAGGGATACTGCTACATCCATGTTCATAGCAGCACAATTCACAATAGCAAGACTGTGGAACCAACCTAGATGCCCTTCAATAGACGAATGGATAAAAAAAATGTGGCATTTATACACAATGGAGTTTACTCTGCATTAAAAAATGACAAAATCATATAATTTGGAGGGAAATGGATGGCATTAGAGCAGATTATGCTAAGTAAAGCTAGCCAATCCCTTAAAAACAAATTCCAAATGTCTTCTTTGATATAAGGAGAGTAAGAACAGAGTAGGGATGAAGAGCATGAGAAGAAGATTAACATTAAACAGGGATGAGAGGTGGGAGGGAAAGGGAGAGAGAAGGGAAATTGCATGGAAATGGAAGGAGACCCTCAGGGGTATACAAAATTACATACAAGAGGAAGTGAGGGGAAAGGGGGAAAAATATAAGGGGGAGAAATGAATTACAGTAGAGGGGGTAGAGAGAGAAGAGCGGAGGGGAGGGGGGAGGGAGATAGTAGAGGATAGGAAAGGGAGCAGAATACAACAGACACTAGTATGGCAATATGTAAATCAATGGATGTGCAACTAATGTGATTCTGCAATCTGTATACGGGGTAAAAATGGGTGTTCATATCCCACTTGAATCAAAGTGTGAAATATGATATATCAAGAACTATGTAATGTTTTGAACAATGAACAATAAAAATTAATTTTAAAAAAAAGAAATGATGGCAGATTGTTGTCAAAGATTTTGCTGCGCACTTACAAGATGTTCTTTAAGAATGTTAAAATAAAAGGAGTACAATTAAAAAAAAAAAAAGAACTCCAAAGTAGCAGGCCAAGGTGGACAGCAGGGGTCTAATATACAATTGAATACACAGCTTAACATAACCATCATCATCTCAATGGCTTGCTGGCTTCACCTCTCAACCACTCCCTTCTGGCACAAATGCCATGCGTCATTCAGTCATTCGGACTGGGCTGTGGCTCTCAGCACTAAGATATCATGGGGGCCAAGAGAGATGGGGGGTTGGACAGAAAGGCACAAACCACTCTGGGGTACTGGGAAGCTAAATGCCGCCTGCTCACTCCTGATAACAATCCCAGATGCATGAGGTATGGTGTTCCTTAAGGTGATAAGGGCTGATAATAATGGGATGGCTGAATTAGAAGGAACTGAGAGCTGGAAACCTGTTAAAAACCTGTTCATGGTGGCTTCTCTTCTAGTTATTTTTAACCTTGGTCTCTGTTCAAGTATTACTCTTATGCTACCTTTGATGAGAGTGTGTTTCTCTTATGAACCAGGCTCTTTCTTCAACTTCCTGGCCGCATGTGGCCAACAAAATCTCCTAAGTCCCTGAGACCTTGACTCTTCCCATGATCTCTGTCCTATGACCCAAATGGCCCAGCAACAAGGGGCAAAGCCTCTAGGTTGCAAGCCCTTAGCTATGAGTCAATAATTACCCTTTCAGCCTAGCCCTTGATATGTGGACCTTCATACTGAGAGCCTTTTTGATTCTTAGGCAAACATGAGCCTTGAACCCATCTTTCCAGCATACTTTCTGCTTCTCCCATAAACTACCTTCTTGCCCATACTCCTATGACCAACATTAATGTCCCAAACCCAGTTTGAGCCCAAGTGTCATTTTAACCTTTGTAACATGTCTGGGGACAAGTTTTCCCAGACTGTTAACCATACATTTAACCAAGAATGGAGACTTCAAAGGAAACCGTACTTACAAGACAGAACAAAGACAGAGCAAAGCAGTTGTTCTCTTTCCAGGAGGCCTTACTTGGATATTCCTCCAGAGAAGTGCTTTCCCAGACCCCAGGTAATCCATTCCCTCTCTCATCCTGAGCAACTCAGTTCTCAGACTCTATCCAGCTTATTCCACCTGAGAGATTCTGAAAGTTCAACTGGTTTCAACCAGCATGCTGAACACACATAGACCCACTCTCCTATTATCCTAGAAAGAAGAAAAACAGGATATTATATAAATCTGTGGGCGCATCCTTGAAAGCAATGCAGCTTCGCTGAGATTTTACTTCTTGCGATGGAAGCACTTGCACAAGCAAAGCAGAAAATGGAAATCAGAGAGAAACTCGGCTCAGGGCTTAAAGAAAGAGGCCAATGAACACCTAGCATTTTCAGGTTGACAGAAGTCAAAGATTTTTTTTTAAGTCTGGGATCAAAGTGAGAAGCGGCAGTTGGATGGAGAGCAGACAAAGAAATATCTTCAAATAAATCAGCATGGAAATTGAAGGCGGATTATGCCACATGGACAGAAAAAGCAGGAGAACGGTAACACCTGTCTTATTTGAAATGCCTCCTTTGTCCCAGCCCTTTCTCTGCATGAAATCTGAGAAAAGGGGCGGATGGGAATCTTCACTTCAATTAGAACGATCGGCTGCAGATGGAAACAAGAATAACACGGTTCTCCTTGGCTAATGACAGGGGCCACTTCACTATTACTTGGATAAAGGCAATGATGTAGTCCTACCCGGTTGTTATGGTTTGGATCTAGCAATGTTCCCGGAAAAGCTCATGTGTTAGGCAGTGTGGCAGTGCTCAGAGGGGATAAGATTGGATTATAAGAGCAGTGACTGTATCAGTGGATTAATCCATTTAATGGATTAATACTTTGAATAGATTACTAGTTGGTAACTATAGGCAGGTGGAGTGTGGCTGGAGGAAGTCGGTCAGTGGGGGTGTGGACCTTGGACTATCTCTTTCCCTGGTCTGTCTGTATGTCTCCCTCCCTTTCTACTTTTCTCCCTCCCTTCCCCCTCGTCTTTCTTCTCTTTCTGCTTCCCAGCTGCTTGAGCTCAGAAGCTTTCCTCTACCAAACCATTCTGCCATGACATTCTTTCTCACCTTGAGACTAGAACAAGGGAGTGGGCCAATCATAAACTGTGACTTCTGAAACCATGAGCACAAAATAAACGTTTCCTTCTCTAAGTTGTTCTTCTTTGGCATTTTGGTCACAGCAGTGAAAAGCTGACTAATGCATTGGTCCTGGTATAGATACTAAGCAACTCTCTCTCAAGTATCAAGGCCAGTCTAGGAGTGGAAGGAAGAACATATCGGACTCTACTGTGAAAATTCTCCTACACCTCCACATAATTCCTTAGTCCTACTTACATCCTGGCTCAAAAGAACATACAAATCCCTGAGAGTGACAGGATGTATAAGGGAGAGGGTGATGGTGAAAAATGCAGCTCTGGAGCTGGATTACCTGTGTTGAAATCCTCATCCCACCAACTCCTCTCATCACCTGGAACAAGCTACCTGACTGTTCTAGGCCTTAGTTCCTCATCTGTGATATAAGCATAATAACATTTTATACACCTCAGAGTATTTTCCTTTGGGAATTAAGAACAACCCAAACAAATGCTTAGGGAGGCCTAAACCACAGTACATATTCTCAAAATATTATCTATGATTATCATTTTATCAGAACTTAAAAAAAAAACCTTTTTGTGTTGAGGTGATTGCAATGCAAAGAAGGTGCAAGAATAGTAGAAGTATCATTTAGACTACTCTGTACCTAGTCTCCCTAAGTGCTATGGACAAGTATAGTACCTATAGTACCTTATCAATGTCAGGATACCCACATAGAAACAATGTGTATGCATAGTTATTCCTATAATACCATGCAAAGATTAGCAATAATCACCACTGCATTCAAGATACAGAACAAATCATTACTGCAAAAATCACCTTTGTGCCCTTTCATAGTCCCCCTCATTCCAGTTCCTTCCATTCTACTACTTATACTTTAGGAATTTTCTGTCCTCCATTGTCCTCTATCTCCATAATGACATCATTTTGAGAATACTGTATAAGTGGAACTGTACCATGTTTGATCTTTAGAATTTCCTTTTTTATATTTGACATTAATGCTCCTGAGATCCACCCAGGCTATGGTAAGCATAAATACTTTGTTCCATTTTATTGTTGAGTAGCAGTCCATGGTGCAGATGGACCACAGTTCATTTAAATTATTCACCTGTTGAGGGCTGTGAACTCTAGTTTTTGGCTCCTAAAATTTAAACATTCAAGTACAGATTCTTGCATGCACAAAAATTTTCACTCCTCTGTATAACTGCTGGGTCTTTTGGTAAATATATGTTTGGGTTTTATAAATTGGCCAACTATTTTCCAGAGTGGCTATTGCATGTTGTATTTCCACCAGAGAGATGAGTCCCCTATCCTTGCCAGCATCTGATGCTGTCACTTTTCTAATCTGTTCTAACATGTATATTGATAACTCATGTGGTCTTACGGGTTACCGATAATGAACATTTTCATGTGCTTATTTGCCATCATTTTATCTTCTTCAGCTAAATGTCTACTTACATCTTTTGTCTACATGTTAATGGATTATTCACTGTTTTCCTACCACAGAGTTTTAAGAGTTCATTTTATATTCTAGATATGAATCTTTTATCAATAACATATTAAGGTTCAGAAATTCTCCTTTGGTTCTTTCAGCTAGAAGTGACCTCTTCTTTCCCTGACTTCTACATGAAAATTTCACTTGAGACCTTTTCTCTACCTTGAATTTCCATAGACTGCACTCCCTAGATGGCTTACTAATCTATGAGCAGAATGCACATCTGATTTGACTATCTTTAATACCTGCCTGAGATTTGAGTAGCTAGCCACCATTTTATTAGCATCCACCGAATGACAGTCAACAATACCTGGATTTTCATTTAGTTAGACTCTAAGACTTGGGCCCAAAGCAAAAACCATGGTTACCATGGATACCCAGGCTTGGAACAGAAGTAAATCATTTAATACCTTAGAAAGGATAACTAATTACAAAAAGAAATACATACACTCAGATGCGTTAGTGATTAATTTCTTCTCAGCTACCACACTTCTAGCTAACACTGTGACACACTACTGTTTATTGAGGAGCATCTATTTATGCCAACCCGTGCCTTACATTTGGCTAATTAAGCACACATACATTTCAAGAGCCTGAGATCTGTGGGCTGTGTTTACATATGAACATCATATTCAGCACACCGGCAATTGTTTAGCACCTCTAACCTATTTCGAGCCTAATATTTAATTACTGAAAGGTGCTGAAGGGGAATTCAGGGTATGACTCTGAATTATACCAACAGCTACCTTCCTTACAAATCACAACAACAATGAATAATTAAATAACGAGCTACCTGAGCTTTGTGGAGTCTTTCTGCCAAAGGAATTAAAGCTCCAAGGAGGATGAGGTCACAGGGACACCTGTTGAAGGAATGCCATAAGGAGACATGGGGGCACGTTCCCCCACCCTGCCTCTGGACTCTGTGGTTCCATGCCCTCCCTTTGAAATAAAGAAATGAACAGTCTTTCCCCATTGCATTTCTCCTTCTCCTTGTCATGGATATTCTGATGATCACATACAACACTGAAGCAATTTTCTTTGTTCAAATAAAGGCACATTATAAAATACAAGAATCATCACTACCATTAGTTAGGAAGATTTCATTATTTTGGTCTTCTGCCATTCCAGGGGCTAAGACCTGCCCCAGACCCTTCCCAAGCCTCATCTCCTGTTCTCCTTGCTCCTATGTCCCAGCCACCTTGACCCTCCCTTTCCCCAGGCCCAGACCAGCTCTGGGGCCCCCACTCTTGCAAATCCTCCCTCCACAGCGTAGCCAGCCTTCCCCTGGCCAGCCCTAGAATCTGAATTGTCACCCACTCCTCTCTTCCACTGCCGCTTTCAACTGATTCATGGTACTTTTCACTGTTTAAAAGTGCGATGTTTCTTTGGCTGTTGAATTGTCTTCTTTTCTGCTTCCCCGCCTATCCTCCGTCAAAATGAGGATCAGCAAACTCAATTACTCTTATGTCTGTGCTGTAAATTCAGGTGAGTTTTTTATTTTCTCCAGAAAGGAAGCGTAGATTACTTTTTCCTGGGACAGATTTCGCTGACACTGGGCAAAATCTTCCTCAGTTTTATACAACTTTGGGAAACACCTTTGATTCTCACTTTGAGAGCCATCTTCCTCAGGCTGAGTGTTGTGAGTTCCTTAGGATTCTAGATCCCATCAATGAGAAAACTTCATAAGAGTAAATAGAAGTGATCGTGGTAATTGGATAGAACCCATGGGACCTGTGAGATCCAGTATCTTGACCCTAACCATCTCCCAAACCTGAAATTCTGTAATGCCTCTTTCTGAAAGAACCTGCTGGGTCTGTGAGAACACCCAGAATGAATGTGAAGTTCACCAGGTACAAGACTTAGGTTGCTCTCTCATCATCAAAGGCAGTCTTCCAAAGACCTCAGGCTGGAGACCCTTAGGTGGTCATGTTGCGATCTGTCCTACCACAGTCACCCATCAGCTCTGTGGTGCCTCATCTCTGCCTTCTGGCCACCCTTCACCCACAATCAATGTGAACGCCACCTCCAGATGCTCACTCCCCTGATCAAAGCTAGAGCCGTGGTCTTTCATTGGTTTTTGCTGTGGTCTCACTGCCATGCTCCTGTTCGACATCTAGAGGAGACACTTCAAGCTACTCTTGCTTATGTGGCCTTTGGTTCTGAAGTTAGCCAGGAAGAGGGAAACCAGGGTTAAACTGCCCTGGAAAGATCTCTTAAATCTTCAATGGGTTCCTTCTCAGCAAGTCTGAGAAAATTCCATTTTTCTTCACTAGAACCAAGCATTGGTCTACAATTCAGGGCTAACAAGACACTAAAGGACAAGAGGTTGCCAAACATATGTCTTCTTAACCACTAATATTACACTGAGACTTAGCACAGCACCATGTGTTTGGAATTGTGTCTATTGGAGGGGACCATGGCCACCCTCAAAGTGTGTGTGCTTGAGTGGAATGGACTGCAACTCAATCTAGGGATTTGCTTCTTCACTCTCTACATATATGCCTGTCTGTCTGTCTCTCTATCTCCATGTCTGCACTCCTCACTTCCCAAGAGTTATGGTTTGGATGTGAGGTGTCTCCCAAAAACTCATGTGTGAGACAATGCAAGAAGGTTTAGAGGACAAATGATTGGGTTATGGGAATCTTAATCCAATCAGTGAATCGATCCCCTGATGGGATTAACTGAAGGTAGGGTATGGATGGAGGAGGTGGATCACTGGGGACATTACTTTGTGGTATATATTTGGTGAATGGAGTCTCTCTCTGTGTTTTCTGATCATTATGTGAGCCACTTCCCTCTACCACACTCTCCTGCCAAGATGTGAATGGAATCTGCTGTCTATGGACTAAGACCTCTGAAACTGTGAGCAGTCAAATGAACTTTTCTTCCTCTACAATTGTTCTGGTCAGGTCTTTTAGTTACAGCAATGAAAAAAGCTGACTAAAACATCAAGTGAATCTGTCCTATGCCCACTCCTATGTATGCTGTGTGTATGTGTCTACATTTGCATATCCGTGTGTATCTCTGTATCTCTGAATTCCCTTTGTGTGTGTCTCTATGTGTCTAGGCATGAGCCTTTCTGTGTGACTCTCCCCTATCTATGACTATGTCTTTCTCTGGGTCTATCTCTGTCTCTGTGTATTTTTGTGGCTTCTATCTTTCAGTCTTGATGTCTCTCTGTGTGAGGTTCTCCTCTTTGAAAGCCTCTATCTTTATGTGGGCACAAGGTCCGCATGCATGTGTCCCTCTCTTCATGTAAATGTTTTCCTATGTGCACATTTCTTGGGATGTAGGTCTCTATGGGGCACTTTGAGTTGACTGATTTCAGATGTGTTAACTGGATTAACAGGACTCAAGGCAACAGTAAGTCCTCTTCTTTCCACATACTCTTGTGGACTCCTCACCCTGCAGGGCCATGCCTAATACCTCAGCATGACCTGAAAGATCCTCTGCAAAGTATCCCCATCAGGTAAGTTCATCTACCCTCCCCCACACTATCACAAAGACCACATACCCTGGCCAGCCTAGGCATTGGCAGACGTATTTTTGGCAAGATAGCCTTCCCCTTGCTCTGCCCAACAAAAGCTCATGCTAAAGGGATATTCATGATTTAAAAGGAAGTAGTTCAGAGCTGCAGTGGACAAAGTGAGGTTGGAGAGCTCAGAGTCATGTTCAACCTCCCCCTCGCCAACCAGCAGAGCCCAAACAGAATCTGAAAACTGCTGCTGATGACAAACACACCCCAGACTTCCCAGCGATATGAGGTCATTTGCTCTTTTCTGTGGATCAGAAACCTTTAAAGCCTCTGGGTTGAACACAGGTGCCATTTTTCACAAAAGTACCCAGGGTCCTGCCAACAGGCAGCTGCCTGCCCTCTGAGCACTGCATGGCCTGCTGGTGTGCCCTTCCCATTGACAGGCCCTGGCACTCATGGGTGAGCCAAGCTGTGGGTGTTAAAGGAGCATTCTGCTGCAGATCTGAAGGCCAAACCACACAAGCTGAGCCAGCCTTTTGCCTTCTTCTGTGCCCAAATGGGAATATTTGTGAAATTGTTGCATTGTGGGTCTGAATGCTCAAGTTGAAAATGGTTTGAGCAAGAACAGGCCCTTTGATTAGAAGAGCAGATCATCAAGGAACAGGGCGTAAACCAAACACTGGAAGCAAATCAGAAGACTGGAAGCTTTCACGGGTGCCTGCACCACTGGTTACAGCCTCAGAAATCATTTGAGGGAAATGAGCATTTTTGCAGGTTTTGTTTTGTGTTTGTGTCTGTGTCTCTCTGTTAAAATACAGGCCTGATTCATTTCAGGTCCAAGGCCCAAGGCTTTCAGAACTCAACAAAGCTTTCATCATTTGCAGATTATTCAACTCAACAAACATCATTTTAGAAAAGTACGGTGCTAGAGCTTCTTGTGGAAACACAATAAAGGAAAATTCATGGTCTTGGACCTTTGGGGAGAGCCAGGCATGGGGATGCATGCCTGTAATCCCAAAGATATGGAGGTCTGAGGCGGAAAGAGCTCAAATTTGAGGCCAGGCTCAGGAGACCCTATCTCAAAATAAAAAGTAAAAAGAACCGGGGAAGCAGTTCAGTAGTAAAGTGCCCCAGTATCACCCTTCCCCAGAGAGAGAGAGAGAGAGAGAGAGAGAGAGAAAAAGCATATGAACACGCAGGTCTGGAATTAAGCCACTTGTGTGGATTCCTGGCTTTGCCTCTGTGGGACATTGAGCAAGTTATTTAGTTCTGACCTTTATTTCATTGTCATCTCCTTCCCCTTCCTCCTTCCCCTTCCTCCTCCTCCTCCTTCCTCCTCCCTCCTCCTCCTCCTTCCTCCTCCCCTCCCCCCTTCCCCCTCCCCCTCCCCCCTCCTTCTTCTTCTTCTTCTTTCTAAGGTTTGGGGATTGAACCCAGGGGTGCTTTACCACTGAGCTACATCCCAGATCTTTTTGGTTTTATGTAATAAAAATAGCAAGACAGAGTCTCACTAAGTTACTCAAAGCCTTGCTAAATTGCTGAGGCTGGCCATGAACTTGCAATCTTCTTGTCCCAGCTTACTGAGTTGCTGGGATTATAGGCATGTGCCACCACACCCAGTCTACTTCTTTATCTTTAAAATGGGAATGGTCATTGTACCTACCCATGGTAGACAACATAATGCCTTTCTTTAAGATGTCTATGATGTAATTCCCAGAACCTGCAAATCCGCTACTTCATTATTTATGGGAGGACACACAGACACCCCTCAACTCTCATCAAAGGAGGCCAGTGGGAAGTGTTGAAAGATAAAGAGGAAAAGACTGGGATTGAGACTGAAAAGGAGATGAGATTTTATAGGGCATACCAGTGGAAGGGCAGCTGAGGAAAGGCCTAGAATGGATTCAGCACACAGTGGGTACCTCTAAGAAAAGTTTTACCAAATGAATGCATGTTGAACGTGTTCCAGAAAACCCAAGGTCAGAGGGGCATTAGGAAGTGGAGGTGTGCCAGGGCTTCCTGTTGGAAGTTTCTTTTATTAGAGGTTTTAGAATGCCAAGAGAGACCTTGGAGATGTTTAACTCTAATCGCTTTCTTTAAAAAAAAAAAAAAAAAAAAATGAGGAAACCAGAGCCCCAAGTTTACATGCTAGGAACAAGAGTGAGAAGAGAATTCAGAACTGTCCTCTAAGTTGCTCAATCTGAATTCAAACAGCCACCATTCTAATTTGAATGTAAGAAACTAAAAACAAAATTGGCAGTAACACTTAGTACTTTCCTGAAATAATACTGGTGAAGCATTCCGACCCTCAAGTAGCTGCTCCCATATTGAAACCTGAGCCAGGCTATTTACTGTGTGATCATAACTGAGTCCCCATAACTGGGCCTCAATCTTCACATTTATATCACAGTAATAACCATGGTATATTCACTGAGATCATACACCAAAACAGCTTTTACCCAGGTCATCAACAACCTTCAATTTCAATGGACATCTCACTAGCCCTCTGGACAGTGGCATCTAACATGACTGACCCCTTCCTAGATACACCCCTAAGCCCTGATTTGGTTCCTGAGATGGCCTTCTTTCCCCATGTTATTTCTTCCTCTCTAGATGCCTCAGTGTCCTTTTCTGGCGTTATCTTCTGCCTGATATCTAAATGTTGGTGAACTTCAGGGGTTAGCTCCACATCCTTTACCTTCTATCTTTCCCATTTGATCTTGGAACCATGGCCTTAAATATCAAGAAAACACAAATGATGTACACTCACCTGTTCTTAGCCTGTACTTCTCCCCCAGTCCTCAGACTAGAGTGATATTAGAAGGTCACATTGTCTACCTGAGTTCTCGTTGTGGATATCAAAGACGAATCTCTACCAACCTGCTAAAATTGTATGTCCTATCTCTAAATATAATTCTTCTCAACCTTGGTAAATGGTAGCTCTGCCTACCCACTGTTCAAACAAAACTCCCAAGATATTCATAAGGCCTCCATCTCTCCCCTCTCCTGACATCTGTCACCTAGTCCTAAGGATTTCACTATGGAACATATATTGGCCCTGTCTCTTTACCTTCATTTCTACCACCATCATGTCTCCTCTTGCTGACTGCCATCACCTCCTAACAGTCTTTGACTCCATTCTTGTGTCTCCACAGTCAATTCTGCTCATAGCAACCAGCATGGCTTTTAAATGGAACTCAGAAGCCGGTATTCTCTTGTGCTCCATCCCTCGTGGCTTCCTGTTGCTCCTGGAGATAAGCCTTCAAAGTTCTCCAGGGTCTATTCATAAAACTGCCAATATCCCTCTCTTCCCCTAACCTCCACTTTCTGCTGTCCATTCACAGAACAAATCATACTTTTTCTTGAGTCAAGTCCCTCATATGCGTTGTTCATTCCTCAGAAAACTGCTCTTCCTTAGCCTAGTGGACTGATGTGAAGCCCCAGTCTTCAGTTAGGCTCACCTGCTGGTTGTGTGGTTAAGAACAGAAGCCCTAGTAAAGTGTGCCTTCCTCACAACATCTGTAAAATGGGAATGAAAGCAGAACCCCCACCTTATACGGCTGGGGCTATTAAATGGAATAAAATGTATGTATCACTGAGAATAGTATCTGGGATACAGGAAGCACTCAGTAGACATTGTTATCTTCAAAATACACCATCATGCTTCAGTTCCAGCTTAAGCAATTCTCAAAGTACACTTAAGTACTCCCTCCCCCTGCTTAAGTACATTCTACTTCATATAACTAACATTTGGGCGTCACAGATTGATTTTGAGGCTTTCTGTCAAATTACACTCCAAGCTCTAGAGATTAGGACCTTGTCTGTGTTTCCTTCTGTTCTAGAAGACTGGCACAGGAGCTGAGGCACAAGGCAGTCTTCCCATTTTATAATTGTGCCAGACCCCACAATTCACATGTTGAAGCCCTAACTTCCAATCTAACTTCACTTAGAGATCGGAGGCTGTTAAGTTAAAATGAGTCGGTCAGAGTAGGCCCTAATGCAATCTGACTGCATCCCTAAAAGAGGAGGCATTTGGGCACACCCAGAGACACCAGGGGTGTGTGTACAGAGGTAAATGCTATGTGAAAGACACAGCAGAAGGCAGCCATGTGCAAGCTAAAGAGAGGGGCTTCAGGAGAAATCAGACCGACTGACAACATGATCTTGGGCTGACAGCCTCCAGGAAGATGAGAAAATAGTTTTGCTCTGCTTATACTACTGTGATATTTTTTTTTTTTTAGAGAGAGAGAGAGAGAGAGAGAGAGAATATGAATTTTTTTTTAAATATTTATTTTTTAGTCTCGGCGTACACAACATCTTTGTATGTGGTGCTGAGGATCGAACCCGGGCCGCACGCATGCCAGGCAAGCGCGCTACCGCTTGAGCCACATCCCCAGGCCACTACTGTGATATTTTGATAGTGCAAAGAGCATGGTAAGAATGCCATAGATTAACTCCTATTCTTGAATGAATGATGATGAATGTAGTAAATAGCAAATCCACCTCATGCACATTGTACAGGTGACAGATAAAAATAATGTCTCAGTGGTACTTAGAGTACTCCTTAACTGTAATGCTGAAGTGGAATGCAGTTAGTTATGAAGATCTAAAGTCTTCCTTTATGAGCCACCAAATACTACTCTTAGGATTTCTCTTTGTTTACTAATGTGTATGTCAGAACTTGCCTATTTTTACGGTGGTCCCTTGGCTATATAATACAGAACACTAGGCATTTTATATTCAGTAAGCAAATATTTCTCAGATATGAGAGTACAACTAGACAAAATGGGTAAAATATCACACTTGCAAAATACTGTCCTATTTTTATCAATATATTCTTGAACATGTTTGAATGTGTATGTTAAGTGTCTGAGATGTGAGTATGTGTAGACACACACATATGTGTGTGTATAAAATGTTTCCACTGAAAATGACTACACAGTATCCCATCACAGAACCTCACATTATATTTGACATGCATAGCCATATAATCCACATATATCCACTGACTTCAAAATAAAGCCCTTCTAAACTGGGATACACACTTGGCACTGGAAAGTAGATAGGGTCATGGCAAAATTGGCACATAATTGATAGTAGCACCATCTTTTGTGTGGCGGTTCCTAGTGACAGAGCAGCATATCAATGCATCTAATTCAGAAAATTATTGGCTCATAATATGAAGCAGCACAGATATTGATTCTCTAAATAGATCTTGGAATTAATATACATGATCCCTTTAAATGGACTGTAAATAATCACCAAGCAGATCATTCCACAATGAGGTCTTACTGAAATGGACAGGATATGGTAGAGAAAGGGTACTTCTTTTTAGAAGAAAATTCTCCACCTTCCAGATTCATTTTTGACTGAGGAAGAAAAAAACATAATGAAGTAATATAATTATGTGTTCATATGTGAGAGGAGATAAACAATATCAGGAGTAACCAATAGATTCTTTACTGAGTGTCAACTCCTTTCAAGTAGCTGCTGTGACCTAGAGGGTTGTTCTGAGAAGTCTGATGGTGAAATGAAAATAATATGTCTTAGCGGAAAAATGATGTTTGCCATTGGTGCAAACTATAGAATGGAAAATGTCTGCTGCATATGTTTTATTTTAAAATGGGTGTTTCTTAAGTTCCCTTCTGGTGCAAATCTTCTATTGCCCTCTCTTCCGTGGCTTCCTTCCCCTCACTCTTAATCTCATAGTTGGAATAAACAACATAGAATCTCCTGAGAGTCCTAACTTGCTCCTCTGGTGTAAAGTGCTATAGTTTGGATCTGAAATAACCCACGTGTATTAAAAGCTTGGTCTTGGGGCTGGGGACGTGGCTTAAGCAGTAGCGTGCTCGCCCCGCATGCATGCAGCCCGGGTTCAATTCTCAACACCACATACAAAGATGTTGTGTCCGCTGAAAACTGAAAAATAAATATTAAAATTCTCTCTCTCTCTCTCTCTCTCTCTCTCTCTCTCTCTCTCTCTCTCTTTAAAAAAAAAAAAAAAGAAGCTTGGTCTGTACCATTAAGAGGTAGTGGAAACTTTAAAAGGTTGACCCTAATAGAAGGAAGTTAGATCACTGGGGGAATGCCCTTGAAGGGGATATTGGGACCCCTGCCCCTTCCTCTCCCTCTTGCTTTCTGGTTGCCACAAGGTGAGCAATTTCCTGTGTCACACATTCTTACCATGATGTGGTCCTCATCCCAGGCCCATAAGCAACCACAAATTCAAACCTTTTAAACTATGAGCCAAAATAGACCTTTCTTCTTGTTAAGTTGACTATCTCAGGGATTTTGTCACAGTGATAAAAAGCTGACTAATACATAAAGCAAGTATTCAGGCTCAGTTTCTGTATCAGGCTTCAAAACCACAACCACTTCTCTCCATCTACTATCATTTTAATTTTGTATGGCTTTTGAATATGTGCTGAAAAGAATTACCAAGGTGCTGACTGCATGTAAGTAACTAGACTAAACTATGATAGACAAGATGAGGTAACCGCTAGAAACCTGGATTTGTACATGACCCTAGGGTCCTTTAGTCTGGCAGGAGATAGATGGATGAGGCACCAGCATGGCAGTCGTACTTGCATGTATAATCACAACAGCCAGAGAACAATGCAATGAGAAGGGTTCTGTAACTGTGCTCTGTTCTATATTAAAAAACACCTATGAAGACTATCGACATTAACAAAGCTGTCAAATTTCCTCTTCAGTTCTTTGATACTACTCAATCATGCAATCATGTCCTAGCTACCATTTAGTGACTTCTCACTAAGAATCTTCTGTATGTCAACACACTTAGCAGAGAATATTTCATTTAATCCCTTCAATGACTGTGCCTATGAGATGTTACCTGTACTTGACAGGAAACTGAGCTTGAGGGAGATTAAGTGATTTATAGGTACCGTATTATAACAAGGGGTACTGACTTGACACCCATGTTCTCACCTCAATGCATGAAATGGGATGATGCTGCGGGAGGCAAGAGGTCTGATAGGAGGTAATTTGCATTTTTCATTCATCCATCCAACTATTTATTCATCTATGCATCTATCCATTCATTCATTGCTTCAATAGATATTCACCATGTAACTACCCCTGTACTCAGTGCTGGGACACAGTGCTGAGCAAAACAGACAAGGCTCCTGACCTCACAAAATCCACAATCTAATAAAAGAGCAGACATCAATCAATGACATGACTGTAATCTCAGACTAAGATAATTCTCCAAGGGAAAGGAATACATTTGAATGAAAGCCTATAACAAAGGACCCCGACCAAGGCTGGAGGTCAGATTTAAGGACATGAGGTCCAAGATCAGAGCTGAAGTTCAAGTCCACATTAAGTAGGTGGAAGGCGGGAGTAGGAATGGAAGTGAGCGTTGCTGAGGAGAGAAGAGGATACACAGGGATTTAGGGAAGGAAGGATCACGAAGTGTTCAAGGTCATGGGGCCATTCAGTGAGGTCAGGGGTGATAGGGGAAAGCCTGGGGAGACCTCTAGGAGTTGGCCTTGCAAGGGTGCCTGGGGCAGCAATAGCAGACCAGTGAAGGATCTGGAGAGACAGTCAGAGAAAGTATGGAGAGGAAAGGGACGACTGCGCTTTTCCATGATCAGACTTCAGGAGGCACAATAATATAGGGATCCGGTAAGACCAGAATGGAAACACAGCAATCAGCAAATAAGCAGGCCACTGAGTGGATTAAAGAGAAATTTGTAATTCTGATTAGGTGGTGGCAATAGTGATGAGGAAAAATGGATGGATTAAAAAAAAAACTATACAAAGTAAAATCCAAAGAATAATTGATGAATTGAACTTGAAAAGAGGAATGCAGAAGGAGTCAAGGATAGCCCCTGGATTGCTGGCTTGACCCATTAGGTGGTGCTGTTCACTGACAGGGAACTCTAAAATGTGGCCTCTCCCTCATTGAGACGTCTTTTGGGCATCCTAGTGAAGTGGCATAAAAGGCATTTAGTTATATACTTTAGGAGTTGAGAGAAGAGGTCTGAGATGAAGATACTGACTTGAGAGTCCACTGAAGAGATGGCAATGGTTGCTGAGGCTTTGGGAAACAGAGAGGAGGCTAGGAGAAACTGTTCATGGAGAACTGGGCAGATCACGCTCAGTGTTCACTATATTCTTTCAATCTACTTCTTCCTTGTGGGGATCTGCACCTTTTCTTCTCTCCCCTTCTAATACCACTGTCTATTTTCATTTCCCTTTGTCCTAGTTTTTAAAATTATTTTATATTTCTATTTTATACTATGTGTCCCTGCAGCCACTCCAGCTTTTGTAGAAGAAGGAAAGAATCAATCACTAGCTTTGAGAAGATTCAGATGAGATTCTAAATAGTCAATTTACTCTGACAGTTACCCAGAAAATAATAAATTAAATTCACTCACTAAAAGTACATTCAAAGGAACTGTCTTTGAGATTCTAAGATGATTCTTGATGCATTCAATTCATGAAAGCCAAAATGTTTGAAAGTCATGGTGGTGTGGGGGGAAGGGGGTGTTAGGGACGAATCCAGGATTTGATACCTAAAGGGTTCCCCAATATTCTGTCTTGAGGTAGACTTCACCAGGCTTAACTGACAGATTCAAAGACATTAGCACACACCATCTGAGTGGGCCATTTTTCTCATCTTCATCTGTTTGAGTGATTTATAGCTAGAAGTGATAAGTAGCTATAGACAATGCAGTCTCCGATGACAAAAACTCCTGGGGACATTTGGTACATGCACCAAGTAATTCATTTAATAACTTAATTATTAGATATTAAGCACTGAAATTTAACCAATACCTGGTTCCAGAAGGAAGAAAAACAACTCATTTTCATAGCCCTCTGTTATATCTTTTACATTATCTTAAAGCTCATTTTTTTTCATATTTTTTTGGTAACAGGTTGACTGTGGGTTTTCTGAGGGACAGATTAAGATTCCTTTCTTCCTTCCTTCCCTCCTCCTTCCTTTTATCCAAACCTCCCTAAAACCCTCCCTCCCACAGTGTCTGACACATAACAAATGAACCAACCAAACCACTTATGTGTTCCTTCTCAAAATGCAGCAGATCCATTCCATAAAATGAATGAATCCATTTGATTCCAAACAAAGCAACTAACATCACTGAACATTTCTATCAAGACTTTTTAAACCCAAGCATTTAATTCAGCAGTCCTGAGCCCACCCATGACAAAAGGGACCTTATCATTCATATCTTCTTGCTGATACATAATCATTATGTTAAAAGTTTACAAGTAATATTAGAATAGAGAATAAAATTAGCTTTCCCATTTTGAGCAAACGGCCATGAATTAGAGCAAGGGCTCTTGGAAAATACTTATGTGTTCTGTTTTTATTTTGTTGTTCTTGTTAAGAGCTACTTTGTTCCACGTTTAGTCAAAGCTAAGAGAAAGCATTTTCTGAGATCACCTTAATTTATTTCAGCTAAATCTAAGTGTCAATCAAAAGTTCTGAAAAGCAGAAGGTCCTGGAGAAAAAAATATAACATTCATATGATTGTAGGGTGTGTTAGGAAAGAAAATTATTCTTGTCCTAACTGAAGAATGGCTGCTGAGTTCCTAAAGGATACAATTCAATCCCAAGGATCTGTTGACTACAAGATGGAGCTCTCTTCCTCTCCATCATTAAATGGGAACATCTTTTCTAGTCTTGGAAGGAAGTTGATGGAAAACAGTAACTGTTTTCTCAGTACAATTTCATTTTCCTTTTAAGTTTTATTTAAATTTAAAATTCCAATTTAAAGCAATTGTTCCCATGTGTCTGTGAATTTAAGAACACAAACACAATATGTGGCTACATGGATCATATTAAAAGGAAATAATAACAGAACAACCAGATTGTATTTCTAATAAGCCAGGTAAATCAGAAAAGCAAACAGTATTGTTTGTGGCTAATAATTTTCTGGGTTTAGATTGAGTCAAAAAACTCATGATGTTTGCAAGTTCAAAGTTCAAGTCTGAATTCTATGGGTTAAATAAGTTAGTTTCTCAAACTACCCACTTCCTTTTGCCACTTCAGGGAGAGAGAAAGATAAAAACAGAAAGAGATTACAAAATTAGAATTCAAATGCCATTCTTAGGATAGGAACAGTGAGACAAAACTAATCTTCTTTGAGCACATACATATTTCAAGTACCCAAGTATCAAAACATCAATTTTCCTATTTATAATTTTGTTTATTCCTACAAATTAAATAATTGAGGTTTGGGAAAATAATTTCCTACAGATTATTCAGAGAGTGAGTGATAAAATTCCAGTTTTAAAGACAGACCTGCTTGACTCTGAGATGAATTCTTTTTCAACTAATTTTTGCAAAACTTGAGGGAAATGTCTTATCTTTAAAATATTTTGTGAAGAAATACATGAATAAAGTTTCCATGAGGACACAGGCAGCATGTTAAAAGAACACAATATAAAACGTTGGATGTGAATTGTTAAGCAGATGTATGTCACTATGAAGTCACATTTTTCATCATAATGGTATGCTGTCTGTTGGCGATGACCCCAGTTAAGCTGTCTTTATACAACAGAAGCACAGCTGGTTAAAAGGGACTAAATGTGGTCAAGCAAGTAAGATTTTTAATTCATTCAGTGCCAAGAATCTATGTGGATTCCTTTTTAAAATAAAGTGAACTATAAGAAAGCTGACCCATAATAATTTGGTTTTCTGCCTTTAATAATGTTAATCTTTTAGTCAACTTGTCTACGAGTAGCCTGTATATTATTCATGATAAAAATCTCAAAAACATTACATCAAAATTGCTTTTAGATCCTGGAAATTTCCTTTGCAAAGAGGTATGAAAAAGGAATGAATTCCTAAAGTTAGCTTGAAATTTGGGTGTGTTTTAGGTATGAAATGACAGGCATGGGCACATGTTTCTACCATCCATCAACTGTGGGCTGCATGGGGTAATCCTCATCATCCATTAATTCATATGTTTATAAAGCACATGTCACTTGATAAAGTAAATTGCTTGTGTCACCCCATGTGATGACATAGTTAACGTTTCCAGAGTGTAGGGTAAAACTATAGGGAATTATACTTTGCCTAGAAGGCTAGTTACTTAAGGATTTTGGGGGGGAAGTGGTTTTTGCCAACTAGCATAAAAGTCTCTCTTATGACTCTGTGTAAATTATTTCTAACATGCCTCAACAAACCCTACAAAATAAATTATAATAGATAAATAGCAGTGCTCAAATAATGAACATTTTGGAAATAGCAAGGGAGGACATGCATCCTTACCCATTCCCAATTAAAATGTCATCAGTTTAGAGTTCTGAATTTAGGTATTTATAAAATTAATATCATGCAACTGAATATAAATCTTAATTCTAGAGTACAAAAGCTGATTAAAAATCACATCATATAATGATGTGCATGTGTTTTGGTGTTACTGGGGACTGAACCCAGAGCCTTGTGCATGATAGACAAGTGCTGTACCATTCAGCTGCACCACCAGCCCTATATCAAAACAAATCAATACAATGCCACCAATGAGAATACCATTATGAACTGCATCTTAAACTCAGTGTGAGATCGACTAGGCCATGCATTTGAAAGGAAGAAATCCAACATCAGTTCCATAAATCAAATTAATATCAAGATAAAATTGACCACTGAAAAACATCTTACTCAGGGGAAAATTGTGTTCTCGGGGATGTAAACAAAAAAGTGTGTGACCCTCCACTGTATTAACCTCAAATTTTAGAAAATATCAAATTATGGGAGAGTTTTAAGGCAAGTAGATCATAAAGTTAGCAAAACAATGCTTATGACAAAAATCAATAGCATGCATTTTTATTATAACATAGTTTCTATGTCTGCAAGGCTTTAAATTGTCTTGGAGAACATAGCACAAAGTATAATGTATGGATGCAAGTATCTACAGAAAATATAGACTCCATTAAGAAGATATATCTGACAAATGTACATGCATATATATGTGAGAATATATTTCTAATTATATACTAAATCTCACAAAGTTACATAAATATTTCCTCTCTTGCTTTATGCATTTACTTTAAGAAAATATTATTTAAGAGATGACAGGTTTTTTTATTTGTTCAACTTGAATTATTTTTTCTCTTGCAGAATTGTATCTTCTTAAGCTAGAGAATAAAATCTCTTGATAGTACAATATGCTCAAAAATTTTGCATTAACGTATCGACAAACTTTCTCTCATTCTCAAAAAAAGTGAAGGGTAGACCTCATCACTTCTCATCTAGTACCTGGGTCTAGGTTTAGTAGGTAGAGCCAACACTCCCAAGAGATTCTTAAAAGGGACTTTTAAAAAGTGGATCAATTATGCCCTGCCTCCAGGCCATAAGATCCCATGACTATAACAAAATTTATATGAAAATTGAGATTTGACACTAAAAATAAATACTTAAAATTCTGTTATCAGCTTCTAATTTTCTCCTCTCAGCTCTATTAGGTGAGAAAGGGCAAATCAAACTGGTTGCAGAAAGAACCTATAGTCAAGATGAGCTAGAAAATGAGCTTCCAGGGAGCATGGCATCTTCAGACTAAAAGAGTCAAAAGAACTTGCAGATAAGACTGCTAAACTGATCCGAGGGCCTTTGAGGAAATATCGCCACATACAAAGATGGCTAAAGAAGAGTAACACCAGAACTCACGGAGAAGACTGCTTTGAGGAGCCTACGAAGAATTACCCTGATAAGTAGAGGTGTCTGCAGAGCCACGAATGTAGGACTCAATCTTCTCAGGGGCAAAGAGCAGTAGATGGCACTCAAGAGGAAAAGCATCACTTTCTTGGCTTCCCTCTGGTCTGGACTGTATCCCACTTCTACTTTGGCCAGGAATGGGCAGGACATAACATGCAACACACCCACAGCTGTCCCGGATGTAAATATTGAATAAGATTAAGTGTTCCTTTATCCAAAGAACTCATTGTAGCCTAAGAAACTTGGTTAAAAATTGAGTAAAATCCTAAAACACATAGTTTCAGAACTTCCAGAAGGAACACAGCAAAAGGAGTTCACTTAGAATCAGCCTGGTTCCAAAATGCACTTTGGTTGCTACGTTTGCAGGATAAGCCCAGTAGATGGAAGGAATACTACAGAATACATTCTGTGGAGTTGGATGTAGCATGGTTGACTTTTGGGGTAGGATGGGGGATAAAAGAACAAATGAAAAGCAGTCAGAGGGAGGAGAAAGCAGAAAGAAAGGGAGGAAGACTAAGAAAGACGCACAGGAGAAGTGAGAATGAAAAAAGACCAGGCAGATACTTTAAAAAAATAATAAAACCATAATGAGGATGTCTGTGAGAAACATGGCACCTCTCATGATATCCTTACAAGGCACCTCATTTCCAAGCAACAGAGCCGAACTCAAGCAATAGTAACATTCAGAGGACCAGCGACAGGTGAGCTTTTTGCCCCTTGATCAATTTGAAGAACACTAAAGTAAAGGAAAAATGCCATCTATCTTCCTAGGGAGGCATGTTAATTACAAATTCAGGGCTCTGGAAGACAAACTTGCTTACAGCTATAACCAATGCTGACCTCAATTGAGTATTTTCTTACAAAGCCACATGTCCACGATTGGTAATAAGATCACAGTTCCAATTGGATTTCACACTGTGAACTGGGGGGAGCGGGTGTTGATAAAGTCAACTCCCAGGAACAGGGCAGGGAGCTACATGAATTTTAAGCAGGTTAAGGAAGCTCAGGCTTCTTTAAGAAAGACTTTGGACTCAAGGTAGTCAACTTACTGGAAAAAAAAAAAATTAGAGAAGAGGAGAGAGGAGGAGAGGAAATGAAAGGACAGAGTTGTGCCTTCAAGGTGTTTTCTAGAGGAAGGCTATTCCACAGAAGTGATCCTTCATCTCATTCCAGAGATCAGACACCGGCAGCTCTTATGATGCCTCTAGCGGTTGCTCTGTGGTTTAATATCAAAGTTTTCTCATCTCCCCAGAGAGCTGCAGAAAAGGTGCCTCAGCACTTTTAATCCATCACTTCTCATTAAGTGCATTAGCTGTACCAGCCTACCAGACCCCAGTGTGGGCCAGCACTTGCCAAAGTGGGTTTCCATGGCACTCATGACCCTGCATGCTCAAAGGAGCTCTGTGAACAAAAGGGTTTGTGCCTAGTAAGTTTGACAGATGTTGGATTTAAACAAAGCTAAAGTTATTAAAGGTTTTAAGATGCCAGTGTAGCCTGAGAATGTGTAAGGACCAGGCCCAAAACTGAATATTTCCAGAACATTCTCCATTAGGGTATCCTAATCTTTTAACTTCATCATTAAGCATCTTATAGGTAAGTGTGTGGCTGAACAGGTTTTGGGAAATACGCACACATAGAAAAGGTCAGCTAGATTGTGTGAGAAGCCCATGTTTTACATAGAGCTCACATATTAAACTTTACAAAAATGTATTGTATTCTGCGTCATTATTCCTCACAACAGTGACAAAAGTCTCCTGTGTTCCTAAGCCCACAGGGATCTGCCCTCTACTATGCATATTTACTTATTGCACTGATCAATAATGTCTAATGTTCTTCTTGATTACAATCTTCATTCCCTTATTCAAAAATAAAAATTTGTCACATTCTCAATCATCCCTCAGTTTCTCTTATTTGTATGTGGTGACAGTCCTTGGATGAAATTCCTTAATAGTGTCTCTCAAAAGACAGTATCTACCTATACACAGCAGGCCCGCCCCCATTGCCATGTTTGGGGACTCTAATTTGCATCAAGTGGAAAAGTAAATGCTAATGTTTAATTAATCCTAAAGCTTGAATTTCACCCCAACCTCTGCAGAGTTCTGTTCCCCTGAAATGCCTGTTTGCTTTTCTGTACACCACAAGCTCTGGTTAAATAAACATTAAACAAGTGGGATCAATTACTGTGTTGTGTATAATTTGAGGCCATTCCCAGCTACTTTATGGTTTATCTGTGGACTTGTGGGTATTATATGCATTTTTTTTAAGTTCACCTAAGGGCATTTCCCTCAGTGGGTAGAAATTCATAGTTCCTGGCAGGAATGACTATTTCTAGCAACCCCTCAAAAACAAATATTTTCCGGAAAGTGAAATAATAAAACGTACTGCATGCCTGATACTGCTGAAGTCACTTCAACTGTCCATAAATAACCCAAGAAGAGGGATCACTGAAGTTACCTGGTTTTGAGAATTTTAGCTCCACCCTCCTTTTCAAAGACTTATTTCCAATATATAGATCCTTCCAGAAAATTCCATTTCCCCTTCACCCCCACTGGGAACATAAGCGAGTACCAATTTGCTAGGTACCGAGCCTCCCTTACCTTGCCATAGTTCTCATGTATTTTCATTTAACTACCATCCTCAGCTAATGCCACCTTTCTCCCAACTTTACCTCTGAGAGGACGAAAAGGATAGTCTTTCTGAACAGATGGGCTTTTCAGGGAGAAGTAGTTACATTTAAATACAGATAAATGTACTGTAAATAATGGTCTTAAAAGAATTTGGGTCTTTAGAGAGGAAAATATGAGAACATGAGATACTATTCTTTAATTACATGAGATTTTTTTTTCTCCCTTGAAGACAAAACCAATTCCTAATGAAGCATAATGAATCGTAAAGAGGCACCCATGCTCATTCCAACAGATGTTTATTGATTGGTGTTGACTGCACACAAACGCAACCCAGGGCTGCCTGCTACTGTTGGTAACTGGTGGGAAGCGACACTGGCTCCCCCTCTTTATTTTACCTTCTGAGACAAGCTGACAAATTTATTTTGTCACAAGCAGCTGTGTTCTTATTTTTAAAGGGTTGGCTTACAACTAAGAAAGCAAGTGAGGGAACAGCCTTTTGGTGTCCAACGTGTTATCTGGCAAGGACAGATTGTTTTAGGGTGAAATGGAAAAAGATTTTTTAATGAAACTACATTTCAAACGAGCAGCATATGCTTGATTTTCCCTTCTGCTACTCATCCTGCCATTTGTTAATTTTTGTTATTGTTGTTCTCTGGGACTCCTAAATTTTCATACAAGCTGTCTCGTCCGGCACTAACACAGCTTGGGGTGAATTGTCACTTGGGATGCAAAAAAGCTGCAGCTTCTAATGCTGTACTTTTATTTATTTATTTTCTTTCCAGATTTTCCACATTCGATGAAAGTTTACATGCACCCAGTTGACCAAACAGCCAGGGAAGAAAAGAAGAATAAATTCTCCCTCTATGAGAGTGCTTGGAGCCCCAGAGCCCAAACAGTGGGATTTCAAAATGTGTGATCATCTGCTAACAATTACGAGGTCAGCACCCAGAAGGGAGGTCTGGAGAAACTCTGAAATGAGGAATTAGGGGGAAATTTCTTTCCCTCTAATACTATAATGCCACATATTAATGTAAATGATTCTCTCCAAATAATTCAGAGGCCCCGATGAAGAAAATTTAGAAAAATGAATTTCAGTCTTCAGCAATCTGAGTCCTATTTGAAAGTACTTGGTTTTGCAAATTTAAAAAAGAAATTACAGGGAATAGGAAATCTTTGAATAGCAGATGTTTTGATATGTGCAAGATAATTTTCTGAAAAATGTGAACAACCATGGGAGCGAGGAACCCTCTACTACCTTTGATAGGATTATCTTAAAATGAGGATTCCATTGTGTTTGGGAATTAAACATACAAGTTTCTATGTCTGCAGGTCCTGGTTCAAGAGGTGTCTTTGGTAAAGCAACATGCAGGGAACTGAGGTTTGGATGGGTTTATAAACTACATTTTGGGGCTCTTTCCTTTAGCAGTTGAACAGTCTAGAGAGACTCACCCCTTCCTGTGTAACATCCTAGAGAGAGGGCTTGGTTAGCTATGGGCTCAGCCAAACTTAGATCCACATGCAGGTTCACCCATTCACTGGTTATATGACCCCAAGTAGTTGTGTCAACTCCTCAAAGTTCAGTTTTCTCGACACACTCCCCAGACAACCTTGAGAGGACAAGGCAGAGATAGAATCCCAAAACAGCAGCCATGTTGGGCTTGTCCCTGAGACCTGGACTGAGAGAAGAGACAGCAATTCACTTATCTAAGCTGTGCCTGCAAGCAGCTTGTACAGAGAGGTTGGGATCAGTTGCAGGTGCCCATGTGGGCATGATTCTGACCATTGCAAGGGTCACTATGCAAATGAAATGTGTTGCCCCAGAGCCTTGTGGAAAGTAGTATGATACATTAAATGGCAACAAATATAATCAGAAGTAACACCAATGTCAATTCCTCACTCCATCTCATTTCAAGAGGTTGAATCATAAGCGTTCAACCTCTTGATGGTGAGGCTTCATGCAGAGGTGCCATGCTTTTGCACATCAGCCTTGAAGGGACTGTCATGCCCACTAGTTTGTCATGGTTATAAGACCGCACATGGGATATGTCCTGCCATTATTACGTAAAATGTGGACCATGTAGCAAGGAGGTACTACTGTCCTAGTACTTGGGTACTCAGAACCAAGCTGTGATACATGCATAAGAAAAACAGTTTTAGACGGAGTTGAAGGGTCATTTAAGAGGTTCAATGTACTCCAAATGGGGCCTTGTGAGACCTATGGCCATTTAACCCCAAACATTCAGAATATCATTACTATTGACTCAAGTGAATCTCTTATAAAGAACTAAGGAGAACTGACAAGCTTGGTTCACCAACCACCCCCAGCCCCATTTGCTGGCATGGTTGGCTAGAAGGGTACCCATGGTACCCACTGCAGGAAACCATAAATTTCAGTCAGTTTTATAGTCAGGGTGCACCAAGCCTCTGACCTAACCACTAAGGGTGACTTTCTCATTCCTCTTGGAATCCCTGCAACCTCACTCACATGTAGCCTTCTTGGTTATAGTAGTCATGTTAGATTTGTTCAATAGTTAATTACCGTAGTTTCTCATCATACATATAATAGTTGCTCAATTTAAATTTTGCTGATTGGAGGTATTTGGGCCAAGGACCAGGTCTCATTTTTGTTCCTTTTTGACTGGTTTCTGGTACATAGGAGAAGCTGTGTAACTTATCTTCCTCCAACAAAAATATGGGTATGGTGTTTAAAATGTTCCCTTTTCTCCTAGTACTACTATTAATCAGGACCAGAGCAGCAAAACTTCACAGAGTTACTATGGAGTCTTCAAGCACAATATTTTTTGGGGGAAAAACTCACAAAACTAGTCTGTGTCATATATAAAGAAGAATATGGTCCTTTTGGGCCATAATGGCATTTTTCAAGAACTGATATGGATTGCCTCATAATTGCTACAGCCATAGCAATCTATACTAGCCATAAAGACAGGCCAAAGGGAACTGTTATGACCCTTGAGTGTTACCAGTGCCTACCTGTTTGACCAAGTCATATCCCAACTTCAAAATGATAGATGGTGTGCTACAAAGTGCCCAAGAAAAGAAGAGAGAAGGAAAGAAATGTGGTATTCTTACTCTGTGCATGGCTTTGCCTTGTTTGTGCAGGAGGTCAGAGGAAAAAATAAAAGGTGAACTTTGCTTTCTAAACCCTGCTCCTGAATACGATGGAAAGATGCTTCACTTGTGCAAGTAAACACTAACCTAATGGTTTCAGCGCCAGGTATTGTGGCGGCTCTGGCCAGGTTCCACCAACTATTCCAGTGCATACAAAATGCCTTTGCCTGGCCCAAGAAACAAACACAGACTTTATTTTCTGCCTCATCTACCCTGCATTTCCTCGTGCTTAATACTGTCAGATATTAAATGGCACTAACAGAATCAGCATCCCTCGTGAAGGATGAGCCTGCATAGAGGCAACCATGTTCACACACTGAGAGTATCGACTTCACACATATCTAAATGGCTGCAGTGCGCACAGCAGCCAATCCCAGCAAATGTTAAATCACAGACCTCACACTGAAAGCTGTGTGTGACTTTAGATGGGTGAATTCCAATTTCATGTTGAAAAAGTTACCTAATAGTCAAAGGTTGAAGGGGGTGTAAAAATAGTGTCCAAGTAGACAGAAAAGTATCACGCCAACACCAGAACTTGCCAGCAGCTGATAGACGAGTCCAACAAGAGCGGGTTTCATCTCCAGCATGACTCCTCCTAACAAGTAATTCTAATTATGTTCAGTGCCAATCCCAGTATCTCTCATTCCTATTCTGGCTTTACATTTCTCCTTTGCACGTATCATCATTTAACACATGCTTTTTTAAATTTTAATTCTATTTTTTTTTTTTTTGGTACCAGGGATTGAACCTAGGGGCTCTTAACTACTGAGCCATATTCCTAGTATTTAAAAAATATTTTATTTAGGGACAGGGTCTTGCTGAGTTGTTTAAGGCCTTGCAAAGTTGCTGAGGCTGGCTTTGAACTTGTGATCCTCCTGCCTCAGTCTCCTGAGACACTGGGATTATAGGGGTGCGCCACCATATCTAGCCACATTTTAATTGTTTTATATTTTGTGTGCCCTCACCTGTTTCAGTTGGAATGTGACCTCTCTGGGGGCATGGGTTTTTATCAATTGTATTTACTGCTATATGCCCAGAAGTTAGGACACAGGGCATGCTATACTTATTTGTTGAACAAATGGATGAGGCTCTTACTATTTATTAGGTACTTTTTTTGCTGCTTTCTATAAAGACTTCAGGATTGAGAGTCAGATAATGAACCTGAGTTATGAACCTTATTCAGTTTTATCTTGGGCAAATCTCTTAACCTCTTTGAATATGCCCTAAATAACCACCTTTAGACATGATGATAAGGATACTATGTCCAAGGGTTAGTACAAGCTGTAATTAGATAATAAGTATAGGGTATCTTGCACAGCTCCCAGGCATACAGGAAATACACAATAAATGTTAGCACTTATTTTCATATTCTTATAATTATTTTTATAATTTTAATAATGACTATAATCTGCAAAACAACCCTAAAATGTAAAGAGTACTATTATTCTCTTCCTATAATTGACACCAAAGGTGAGAGAATATTTCTGCATGAAGGTGCAAATTTGTAAAGAGTAGGAAAAAAAAATATTGAGAGGGTGGGAGGGACGAGAAGACAAACAGAAGCACTACAATAAGAAGGAATCTAGAAGTATTGTCCTAGAAATAAGAGCTTTTTTCTTGGTCAGTTCTGGGAGCATGTGAAAGGCAGGTAGGACAAGAGTAGACACTTAGCAAAGCTGGAATAGAGTTGAACAGCAGTAACTTAGCAAGGCCCTAAAGGGTGAGACAGGGGGAAGCAGGCTGTCCTGAGATGCCTGGCAACAAGACTCTGAACTCTGATTCCAGGGCTCAGTTTCCATCATCCTCAGAGAGTCCTAGTTCCAGCTCCTTCCCCTGAACTAGAATCCCAAACAACTTTTAGGGTATTAGTGAGAATGTAAGCCGTCCATCCAGATGGACTTGGGTTCAAACACAACTCTGTCACTTACAAGTTGAGTGATCTGGGGCAGTTTAACCCCTCTGAGCATCAATTTCTTCCTATGAAAAATGAAGATATTAACTATATCTATACCGTATAGTTGGCACGAGGATGAAATGATATTATTCCCGAAAAGTACTAAAGGCAGTGTGTGGACAGAGGAAACTAAAAATAAAATCACACAAAAATAAGTAGCATTAGACTTGGCTAAGCAAATGCTTTTGGTCACAGAAAAGTATTTTTTCTTCCCTTCCCAACTTCCCAGGAGAAACTAGTGTTTGATACAGGCAAACCTAAAAGCAGCCCCAAAAGCACATTCACAGTTGGCAAATATCATTCTTTATGTCTTGGGAAAATCAGCATAATTTTCAAATGCTAAAAAAACAATCCTCAAATAATTAGATAATTTACACAAGCAAGTTAAAAAGGTTTTCAGGAACTTTGTTGTAAGAACCAGAAATGAGCAAACATGGTGTTGATGTCATAGAATGGTCACAGGGAAAGAGATTGGGAAAGAGGAATGGAAAGAAGGTAGTGGATGGTGGTGAAATCCAACTATCTGACATCCCCATGCATGGCTCACTTCTAACCAGCCCAACCACAACCAACCAAAGACACTTGAGTGCCTCAGGAGGCTGAGGCAGGAGGCTCACAAGTTCAAGGCCAGCCCTGGCAATTTATTTAGCAAGGCCCTAAAAAACTTAGTAAGATCTCTGCCTCAAAATAAAAAAAAAATGAACTTAGAATATTTATCAGTGGTTAAGCACCCTGGGTTCAATCCCTGGTACCCAGAAGAAGAAAAAAGAAAAGAAAAAGAAGAATCTGACACTTCAAATCTGCCTCTACCAAATCTAGATTTGTCTTGGCACCTTTCCATATCTCTCAGTTTCTAGGTTTACTCTAGAAATACTGACAAGGCAAAGTGACATTCAAAGGCGTCATTTCAAAATGTCAAGTAAAATAACACCTCATCCTTCACTGTGTTGATAAATTACACAATAGAGAAATCCTGACCCTCGGAGGTCAACAATTCAAGCAAGAGAACAAGTATGTAAGAGAGATACTGGGATTATATTGGAGCCGACACAGCTTGAAGGCACACCTAGTGTGTGTGGTGGGGGACTCTTAATTAACAAGCTACACACCACAGGGGGTCCATGCGTGGGCCTAGAGTTAGCGGTGGGGAGACCTGGTGAGAACCTGATGATATTGCCCACAAATAAGCTTTCCTCCACAGAACTGGGAAACAGCTCTCATCAGCTCCTCAGAAGGTGCCCAAGAACAAAAGATGTTGAGAACCTAGAATGTACATACAGCAATCTCATTTTATATACAGCACAGGTGAGTGAAGATAAGAGTGGTTTTTTTTCACTTATCATACACCTGCTGGTGATCCAAACCCAGTGACTAGATAAGTCCTGAACCCTGGGAGTCTAGCCTGCTGTTTCTTCCCTCTATCAAGTCCTTTTTTAAGCTGTGTGTGTGTGTGTGTGTGTGTGTGTGTGTGTGTATGTGTATGGGGCAGGGGCTGTTCTGGCTAACATTTTGTCCCAACATTTTGATTTATTTTTAGTGAGAAAAAAAAATAGCCATTCCAGAAGTACTTATTTTAAATAAAGCCAGTCCGCCACACCACCAATGATGGTGGAAGAATCCACCAGTGGTGACAGTAACAGCCAAGAAAATGGGTCACAAAAAAGAGACAAAGGTAAGTTTCCAAGTCTCAAAGAGGGTCATTACATACAATGATGGATTTTCTTTGTGTTCAGGTCAAACAAACCAACCAGATTTAACTTTACATTTTGCTAGCATTGCTGCAGTGGTACTTGTTCTGTTATTGAGCACTTACAATTTGAGATATGAAAATGTTCCTTATTCGGTCCTACTCAACAGATCTAGAGAGAAGAGAATCTCTCATGCCACATTTGAATATATTTATAAGTACCTATCTGCAGTCCCAGAATACAAGAAAACATTTTTTAAAAAGTCAAATAAATCAAGGACTTTTTTTTAAGGCCAAGTTTCCAAAAGCTCTAGTTGCTTTGCCTATCATAGAGATAAGAGGGCAATAGAAAGAGGGAGATAATTGAAATATTTGGATGTTGATGGACAATTTGCCATGTTCTGTTTTTAAATATGTCTCTTTCTTACAGGGAAGATGGCATGAGGTTATGAGTTACGAACATCCTCGGGAGAGGGCATGATGCTATTAAATACATTTAGTGAGCTCCTACTACATGCTAAACACTGCTGTGTGTGGGCTTCTGTATACAATCAGAATTAATACAATAACCCTGGGTTAAGTATCATTCTTAATCTGTTTACAGATGAGGAAACCGAGGCTGCCAAACAAGCTAAGCAAACTGCTCCAGTAGCATGCACTGGATTCAGACTCCAAATAACTAATAGCTTGTAGTCTGGACTCACTCCAAAGCCTGTGAGCTTTTACAAACTATATGGCCTATGGTCTTAGCTGGTAAAGTTAGGGAAGTCCTATTATAAAGCTGTGTTCACAGGGCCCCTAACATGCCAAGTAGGATTTTTATTTAAAATTTAAATTGCTACATTGCTTCCTAAAGAGAAAAATAAAGAATGGGATACCTATGACATAATTATGTTTTTATTATAACCCTAAAATCATTTATGCATAATTAGCCCTTCTCACGATCTGAACATTTTAAAAAAATCATAAGCCCTAACATAAATATTAGAGAGTGGAATAAACTAGCCAGTGCTCTTCTGTTCTCCTCTTAACATTTCTACTCAGTTACCTGAAACAAACCAAACCATCATCTAAGGGGAAGTTAGAATCAATGGGTCTCTGAATGGACTGTGGTGAAGGAGGGTGGAGATGTTGCACCCGCAAAGGTCTGGATATTTGTAGAATGTCTTGTACCCAGCAGGCCAGATTATTGTTACCAAAACTCTATTCCCCAAAAGGAAATGTGTCAAGCTTCCAAATTATAGGGGGCAAAGGTAGTAACTTGTGTATCAAATAGAAAACTCACTGAAGATTCCCTTCTGTTTGGGGAGGCCTAGGAATTCAGCTGAGAGAGGTAGCAGAGCCATCCTGTGGAGGTGCCAGAGCGCTGCTCTTCCCGACAGTGGTTTGGCTTCCCATTAAACATTTGAAGCCTGTTTTGATACGTATAGTTGAAAAATATAACACCGAGGCTGAGAGTCAGGGCCCACCTGCACTTCCAAATCAGTCTCCCGAAGCTCCAAGAACATTCTTGACCTTGGGCTTGCCGAATTGAAGAACCATGGAACTGGAGTTCTTGGACTACTTGTATAGTTACTACTTCAGCACCTAATTCATCAAAGCCAGAGATGCTATTTTTATAAGTTAGCATTTCCCTCGTTGCATTTTTATCACACATTTTGCATGTGTTTGTTTCCAAAATTCAGGGAAGACAAGATGTTTAGTCGAAAATGTTTATAGTGGAGACCTTATAAATTACTCAGTAGACTTGGGAGAAGAAAGCAGTTTTGTAAAATACCAGCTATGGGAATAAAATATTTTAGAGAATCTCTTGGGATCATTTTGTTTTCCGTGGATACTAAAATCCTTCCTAAACAGCACCGCAGAAGGCAGGATAAAGAAAGCTCTGGAGGAACACACTTAGGATTCTCATGCTCTCATAGATCCTTCCAGGTCGATGGGGCGCAATGACACTCTAGACTAAGATGTGGTGGGACTTTCCTATGGTGCTTTAAAGCATAATTGAGGAAGGAGTTGGTCTCTATACTGTCAACCTACCCAAAGGTGTGTGATCCTATGTGACAAGAGTACACATTTTCAATAAGAAGGGAAAATGTGAAAATAAATGTTTCTCTCCTCCCACATAGAGAGCAGCAACAAATGGGAATTAAATGCAGCACTTTCTTAATGGAAGGTTCAAGAAACTCTGGGAGACGAAGCAGCAGCAGTCCTTCTCAACATAATAAGGTTGGCTGCTAACATGGATCGACAGGGAAGACTTAATGTGTCCGACAGATGGCAAATACACCATATTGACTCTTCTTTCTAATTTAACAAATTTGAATCTTTTGTCAGTGTTCTTTCCTTGGTGAAAAGATAATCTGAAATACCACTTAAACTCACGTTGCTCTTTTCCCCTTCTCTCTCTCTCACACACATTATCTTGGACAAACAGAATCCAACTCACTATATTAACTGATCATCCCACATATCAATGATTATCAAAACCTGACACTGGTCTGAGTGTTATTTTCCCATTTTTGCTAACCATGAGGCAGCCATACTTCAACCCAGGGGAAGTTCACTGAACAGACAACAAGAGAGCCTTGAATTTCTACAAATAATACACCGAATTGAAAGAGGCCTGGCGCTCAGATATTCCTGAAGGTTCCATGCCTTTGCTATAGTGAGGGGTTTTATAATTAATGGTAATTCTCCAGTCTTTTTTATGCTTTGGAATGTCAGGGGGTTTTTCTATGCCAGGTGGATAGAATGAGGGTATAGAAGGGCTTTAAGTTTGGCAAAACTCCCTGGAATGCCACACTAAGTTGCTTCCAGTGTCACACAGTTGATTGTGGAGAAAGAAGAGCCAAGGGTAGCCTGCTCTCCCTAGGAGGCTCTTTCTCATCACCCACTGTCCTTCCATACTGTAAGGACACTGTAAGAAGACTGCATCTATGACTGAGCAAGTGGGGCCCCTGTCAGACACGAAATCTACCAGTACTTCTCAGCCTCCAGAATTATAAGACATAAGTGTGTGTCATTCTGAGCCATTCAGTTTATGATACTTTGTTATAGCAGTTCAAATGGACTAAGACAGTTTTTCCTAATTACCAGTATCTGCTAAAATTAAGTGTAATCCTAACTATGAAAATGAGTTCTGCCAAACCTTCAAATAACACTATTTTTTTCTTGGAAATCCTTGTAATTATATTACCTAAGAATATCTATTGGTAAAGCATCTGCAGAATTTTAATTGTTTCTCTTTATAAACAACCACAACAAGAAAAAAACACCAAGAACCAAAAAAAGAGCAGGTTCATACTAAAGTAAGTTCAAAAATGTTTAGTTATGCAAAGTAAAACTAATTTCTTTATGGTAACTCAAAGAGAAAGAGAGAGAGAGAGAGAGAGAGAGAGAGAGAGGGAGAGAGACTGACTTTTAGAACATCTCATGGGAGTAGAGTTTAGCAGAATGCTACCCTTTACATTTATTCCTATATCAAAATACACATATGTTTAAATTGTATATCAAAGGATTAAAATTTCCATACTTGGAATGTACCTGTATTAAAGAGAACTTAGAAGAAAGTTCTGGACAGAACAATGCTGACTTTTAGAATAATCCCTATGCTTCCAGCTGATTACCTGGATAAGTCAACATAAGGCAAATGGCCTTGTAAAAATGGGGCACTGCTACTGTGACAAATACCTAAATTCTACCGCTGTCCTTGAACTGTGGTCTCTGATTTCATGCTACAAATAAGTAGGCCATCAGTGGGGACCTGAAAAATCCTTTCATTACACACAGATTCCCACAGTGGCAATGTCTAGCTAAATTACCTAACCTACAGATAACATGCCAGCACCTGACACCTGGCCCACATTTCCTGTTTTAGAGTAAAGAACAAATCAAAGTGCCACACATTAAGGTAAAGCGATAGCCTTGATAATTAACAGTTTTTATAGTTTCTAGAATGACAAATGGTGAAGAGTGAAGTTTAACAAACATAAAACATTTAATGTGAAATCTAACAAATTAACCATAAATGATGTCAAAAGACCTTCAGCTCTGGAATCGACATTAATCATTTCCTAGAGCTCAAGAACAAGCCTGATGTGGTTAATTTTAAATTATACTTTATGATAGAGAGCAATAAAATTCTACAGGATTCAAAATACTAGTTAACATCCTTGCCAGGGTCAGCAAACAACAAAAACAAAAACAAAACAAAACAAAACAAAAAACACTAATGATTTGGTAAAATCAGGTGATTTCACCTCTTTCTGAACAGGTATTATCTGACTGCCAAATACCAGTGGGTCCTTACCTCTCTCTAGTGACAACATGAGGAGATAAATAGACTGTTCAAACAGAGCTCTTCACTTTGCATTAGCTGAATAAATAGTGATGTATGGGTATCTTTTCTCAAGTTCTGTCTTAGCTTGTAAAGATGAGAATGAGGAAAATAGAACTTACAAATTCTATTAGAATATTTAAACAAACACAAAATAACTTCCCTAAAGATCACAGTTCCAAAGAAAACACACAAACTTTTTGTCTTTCAATTATAGCTTCTGGGGCAACAAAAAAATGCCCATCATACATCTTTGAGATTCAGGTGTTAAGTGTAATCACAGCAGAATTAAATGATTTCACTATTTTTTGAGCAGTATCTAAAAGAAATGGGATGAAGACCGGGCAGGACTTTAGGCTGTAGGAATAGCCTAAATTAATTCAGCAAAAGTGGAATATAAGGTCAATAAATAATTTTGCCTTGGGAATATTACAGAATGTATTTTTTTGCCCTCCTTAATCTGCCTTTAGGATTTTCTGCTCAATTTCCAAAGCAGACCAGTTCTTGCGGAATGGTAGGAAGCTCTGATCTAGGGTTAAAGTCAGTGGTAGATTGCTGATATATTAAAACCATGTCATTTGTGTTTCAAACACTGATGTTTTTTGGGTGCCAGTATACATAGGAAGTGACATCAGCCATAGTCCCTATCTCTCAGAACAGTGATTCTAAAAACATTTCAGTGGCTTCAATACATTATTGTCTTCATCACCAAATCCAGAGTTTTCTACAATTAAATTAGAGACTATAGTGAGGTAAAGATGACAGAGGACATCCCGTGTATCACATCATATATTAGTCTAGGCAGAACTGGCATAAGCTTCCCCTTCTCTGGGTGATGGCTTCCTTCTCTGAGAATGAAGATGACAACCTGGCTGGAGAAGGTTCTCTGGGCAAGTTCATAATCACAGACAAATGCAGAACCACAATAGAGCCATCAGGATCAGTGAAGCCCCCAAAAGCAGTGGGGCGGGGAGGCCTGGCTTTGGTCAAGTATCCATTTCTGTGCCCTCCCTGGTCATTCAGAAAAGGTTGCCAAAGCAATAGATGGAAATAATATAAATACCAAATACCCAATAACAAATAAATTTCAATAACAAATACAATAGCCTCCACGCATTGAAACAGCAGGGAAAAGAACACGTGTATGTATTCTACTTAACCAAGTCTACGCTATATTAGGATTCTTAGAAGGCCAATATTACTTGACTTTTGTATGAGTGATTCTATTTCTCTTATTGAGCGGCATATGCCACCATTAATACACAAGGGTCAAACTTCTCATTCACTGACAGCTGGGCACACTGTACTGAACCGCTCTTCCTGTTGTAGTAGCAGATATACTGAACATCCTCTTGCTCCTTATTGCTTTATTATTAATACCTTAGACTGGGTTCTCCCAGATCAGACCCTGAGACAAGAATTGAGTACAAATGGATGATTTGAGAAAGGGTCCCAGGAAGCATCTGTGGGGAAGTGGTAAAAGACAGACAGGAGGCGCCTCTGGGAGACCATATGCCTCAGAGTTCTCTCATTTAAAAGAAAGGAAGTTAGGGGGACTTTTTTCCTCCAACTCTCTCTCATTGGTTGAGGGCTGTTCCTAGAGTCATTAACTCCTAATAGTTCAAGCTTGCTCCCTGCAGAGAGGTGAGAGAAAGCCCCAACATGCCTCAGCAAGTCCCAGAAGGCTGAGTCTGGGGGGGACACACCAGAGCACACAGTTTTGCCTGATACCAGTAACACTCATTTACAAAAACAAGCATTAGTCTCTTCAGCAAATACTTTTCAAGCTTTTACGATGGTTGGGTATTTGTCCAGGAACCAGTAATATATACTGAGGAGTAAAACTAAGATTGTCGTCTTATTTTAATACCTAGCACAACTGGGCTCATTGGAGGAAGATTTCATGGGCTTTGTGTCATAATCCTGTTCACAACATCAGCTTCAAATATGACCTCTACTCTTAAGAGCCATGGCCAAGTCTTCAGTATTGGGCTTCCCCATCACCAGTTCAGGTGTGTTGAGGTCTATGACCTAGTAAATTTGAATCAGGAACCAGAAAAATCAAACAAGTATCAGAATGGAATAGACTTTCTGCTACAGGACAGTAAGACAAATGTTGCTTAGGGAGCTGTTTGGGGGACATCTTTCCTGTGGTGACTTGTACCGAGAGACACTGCAGAGTTTCCTGTTCTAACTCTAACAGCTGAGTGGGGTATGAAGCTTCTGGACATGAAAAGGATTAAAGTTAATTTTGCTCATGTGGGAACTGAACTGGCATCACGGACTTCAAATGTGCCCTGCAGAGACCATCTGATCTCCATTTCAAACACAGTACTCGGCCATCCAAATGTACAGATTTTCTATTTTATCTACACTGGCCAGGTAAAGAAGAATATCTGCCAAATCTCCAGATATAGAGGATTATTTTGTAAAACCTTAGTGTATTGTCAGGTGTTACTTAAAGTAAACCATTATACTCATGCAGAAACTAATAAACACACATGGTTTGAGTAAAAGATAAATCATAAGTATTCTAAAAAAAATGTATAAACAAAGCAATTTTGTCTCATATCTGAACACCTATGTGCATAATATAAGGCAACTTTATTGATTCTGATTATCTCTACCATCTGGCATTTGCCATCTCTAGGGAAGAAGTCCAACTTCATAAGTGTCACTTAGAGAGTAGGACTCTATTGGGCTCAAGATTTAAATAGTAGGACTTTATTGGGCTCAAGATTTAAATACTCAGAAACTAAAATGTCTAAGAACAGGGATGAATCTCATATGCCCTACAGCAGGGTAAGCAAATATTTGTGGCATATGTCCTTAAGAGACATCATTAACTGATCCCAGCTCACTGTCTCAATCTGGAAGAAGCCTCTCAGAGTCCTTGTTCACACAGCTCTCCAAATGGTCATCACCCATCTTTCTGAGCTGGTACTCAAGCTATAGTGTATTGGACAGCTACAATAAATTTAGAGTGCATGTTCCCTTCAATACTACGTCACCCTGGGAAGGAGGTGGAGGAAGGGAACAGAACAGAGGAAGGGACGGGGGACATCAGCATAAGAAGAAAGGATTGAAACAAATATCTCTTCCTTTGTTCCCTCCACATTTAAGTGAATAAGGGCCTGCTTCAGTTCATGCATAGTGTGATACTTAAAACACCAGACACACACACACACACACACACACACACACACACACACACCCCAAATTAAGGGTTCTATTGATGGTTCTGAAATATATCATCTGACTTTCTTGAGAAAACTCAGACTCACTCCCCTCCCCTCCAAAGAAAGAACAAAGAAAAATGAAACCCTCCCAAACACACCCTTAAGATAACTGAGATCCCCAAGAGGAAAAAAGCTGTAATACAACTCAAAAACCCTCGAACTTTGGAAGGATGATTAAAAAAACTACATGTACAGGGAAGGATTAAAATCCCAATTAGCATCTTCTCCCCAGGTCTCTCCAAGTTTCCTTCTACTACTGTGACTTTACAAAGAATTATTTGCAGTATTGCCCAGATGGCTGTGACTGGAGCTTCCTCAGAGACCCAGGGATTGTTGGTAAGAGAAAGTACTCCCATGCAGGTTTTTTTTTTTTTCCTGAAACTCTGTAAAAGTTTTCATCATACCAGTGACTTCATAAGGTGACCCAGTTCATCATTCACCTGGTAGAAAGAAACTTGACTGTGAGCAAGGTTAAGAATTTGAGCCGAGGATGATCTATTAGTTCCTATCCTTGTCTCATGGGACAAAACCAAACTTGTTTCTCTGGAGAGTTTTCTTGAATGATTTTCCAAGTGTAACTTGAAATCACATTCAGAATCTTGTGACTTTACTCTCTGACAGCCCACGAGTAATTAGCTGTTGTAACACTTCACAGCAAAGATACTCAACGTGATCGCAAATGGGATTCACACACAGCATCATCCAGTTTTATACTGCAAGCTCATTTCCAAGCATTATTTGTTTTCATAAACTTGAACGGCAATGACTCTTTCCTCACTGCCTTTAATTAATCAGGAAAGCTTAATATGCACTTTTTTTGTTCTCATCAATCTGGCACTAAAAATGCTGAATTGCTTTTGTAGTAATTTGGAAAAAAAGTTTGGGGCTATTAGGAGAAATTCACATCAGGCATTTCTCTCCATGGCCTACTTATATTTTTCAAAGTGAAGGGATGTTTCAAGGAAAATGAAAAACTTGGGGTGGTACTAGAGATGTCTGGCCCATCTAAAGTTCTATTTTTCGATTTTGCTACACAAAGACGCCTTATGGTGCATTTTAATAATGTAACTTGAAATATATTTTGAAAGGGGGAGCAAGTCATAATCTGACCCACACAGAACAATGCCTCATGCAGACTCTTGAACTAATATCGGACTGGACTGTAGGAGTCCTACTCTTTTGTCTCCTGGGTAATTATTTCATACATTTGGGGCATGCATATATACTTTTCCAAGGGTGAAGCTCTGACTCTTCCTAGAAATCTGGAAGGAACAGAGAATAGGAAGTTATCAGATAGCTTCCAATACTGAATCAGAGATCCTGCCGATCGCCTTCAGTGCTGAATATTCCAAAGTTACCTTCATTAAAAATGCACAAACAGCATGAGAACATATCTGACTTTATCTTTCAAAGGTGGATTAAAAATTTAGGATGCTTCATGAATTACTTTCTCACCTCTCTATTCTTTGGTATTTTTTATTTTTTTTAACCCCTGAAGCCCTGACAGAATCTATTATTGATCAAATAAACGTGATCAAATGAAACTATGAAAATATTTTAAAGATAAACAGATCACTACCTAAATATCAGAGGTAGCAGTGCTTGAGCCACAGGCTTTAGCAGAGCAGGAGTTACGGAAAGAGAAGTGGGACAAGCACTCCAAAATGGTGGAATGCTGCCCATTCAGGCCCTGGAGCAGAGGGAATTGGGGTAAAGTTCTGCACACACTGGACAGGTGGAATCTGGTAGGCTCCTTTGAGACAGTCTCCAACATAGGCCAACAGCATGCATAATTTCAGGTGGAAGAATATGAATGAATGCTGTGTCTCTCTCTAGTTGCCCAGGTTGAATGCATCTTGGGCTGGGGATGGTGAATAAGATCTTGCCTTAGCCTTTTAGACTCAGGCTTTAAGGAAGTTCTGGGAAGGTGAGTGGATCTGAAGTACCTGGAATGAGGGTAAACAGATAATAAAAAGTGATTTTCTCGGAAGTGACGTTAAATTGAGAATGAAGTGACTGACTTCATTGGAACTGACTTCCAATGGCTTCCAATGAAAAAGCAGACTGTCTCATTGTAGGTCAGGCTTCTCTGCCTAAAGCTAACAGATGGTGTCATTACAGGGGGTAGATCATGAATGCTAATTTCCTGAAAATCTTTGAGAACATGGTGCACAGCCTTCTGACTAGGCCACTTTAACGGCAGAGAGATGAAATGGCTGACTTGTCCCACACATCAAGACTTCCATTCCAAGTCTCGGCTAGCAACTGTGAAATGAAGCAAGGCCTTAGCTTTGGCTCTGCTTAGAGAAAGACACTGCTTTCTTCATTCTCAATTTAACGTCACTTCCAACAACAAGGAGTCCCACAGGTGATCACAGCATTGGAAATCACAGAGTCATTGTGAGTGACTTTCTCACTGCGGCACTGCAGGGCCTCTGAGGGCTGGGCCCGTTGGTGGTTGAGATATTGAAACAGGGTATAAAAAATCTTCTGTTTTATGGAACATTTAAGTTCCAGCATTGATAACCAAGTGAAAAGAAGGCAATAAGACTTCCTTTTGCTCAGGGAACAAAAATGAATTTGTGTCTTCACCAAAAGTCATTCACAAGGGGCTTCCAACCTGGCATCCTTACCACCACAGCCTGTGAATTTTCACAGAGCTTTATTTTCAACTTTGCACATACTGTCACATCAAAGTGGCGTGCTCTTCTCCACAAACATCAGACGGGGTGGGGGGGCAAACTAGATGGACAGATAACAGAGGATTTCTTCCCATCAGCAGGCTTTTCCTGGAGAGAGGACTTGTGTCCAGGACAACATGAAAGGAAGGGTCAGGATTTGGATTTGAAGGCAACCCTGGCAAAGGTTCGCATTTACATTGCTATAACCACTCCTGTTGTTGACCATGAGCAGGGAGGAAGAGAAGGAAAACCTCACACTTTATGAAGGCTACTTGGGGATAGTAATTTTTTAAAAAGATGTCAGCAAAAATGTACACTTAACCATGGGTGATTTGAATTTCCTGCATCTTGTTTTTCCATATTTTACAGAATATCATCAATAAGCAAGGTTGATCTTTGTAACAGAAAAATCCAGTATAAAACCTCCCTCAAATGAGATCTCTGTTGCTCTCAGGGAGTTACTGGCATGATGAGTAAGAGAGAAAGACAGAGAGAGAGAATTAGACTCTGATGGAGTCTAATTCTATTTCCTGTGGATTTTCATCAGTTCCTATTTCATTTAAATCAGCTATTAGATGAATAAATGTGAAATCTTAAAATACATTTAGAGAAAGTATATTGTTCCAAATTAAGCAGGCACTCAGCGTTTCAAATTCTATGTGGGCATGCGAGGGAAACCAGCTCTCAGCAGATCTCAATCTCCTTTAAAAACTGCTTCCCCCTCAACTCTGCCCCCTAATAGAGCATTTTATCTTTGTGAACCTTTACCATTACTGCATCCTGATAATTCTTAGCTAATACTCTATGAAGTAATAATTAATAATAATCCCCATTGGCTGAAAGTAGACAAAGCAGCAAGAGCAAAGGATTAGGCTGGTGTCACATGACTCAATGGTCACTTGGGGACAAACAATGCCAGGGTTTCTATTGACCAAAGTGGTTTAACAAATGACACTTAAGTGATCTATCGGCACACTAGACAGAGGCAAACTACTCACGTGATAAATCATTTTTTGAATAATCATTATAGAGTTTTTACCCCAACTCAGGAACAAACGATGCTAGGAAATAAATTTTTTATGAAAATTTTTAAAACACATAGTGATGTTTGAGAGAAGTTTAGAGTCATAGGATTATGAACTACATTTTCCAGTTGTCTGTCCTAGAAATAATTCTTCTAGGAGCTCAACTCTTAATGAATGGTGATAAGTGATTTTAGGTAAACTTGAAGGTTCACAGACTTTGGCAGACTATCAGCTTCATCAAGTCAGGAGCCTCATGTGCTTCATTTAGCAGTGCACAGGAAGCCCTAGGCGGTGTGTGGCAGTAGGTGTTACACCATCAGGTGCTCTCTTTGAACTAAATGAATGCATGAATGATATTTTATAGTATTGTCCAATTTTGCAAACAACAACAAAAAAATCACAACCTTTCTAAATTTAAACTAACCCTTTGGCACGGTGTATGCCTGTAATCCCAGACTGGGGAGATTGAGGTAGGAGGTTCACAAGTTCAAAGCCAGCCTCAGCCAATTTAGGAAGACCCTAAGCAACTTAGTGAGACCTGTCTCAAAATAAAAAGGGCTAGGGATGTGGGTCAGTGGTGAAGAGCCTCTGGGTTCAATCCCTAGTCCCCCAAATAAATATAAATTTATAGGATAAAACCCAATATCAGACAGACACTTAATGATATTTAGAAAAGAGGCTAGGAGCTTCTCAAGGTAAAAAGATGTTTCATCCAGTATTGATAAACAGTCTGTGTTAAACCTGATTTGAGTTGTTGAGTAAGTAATTTTGATAGATATCCAGTTCTATTGGGTCCTATAGCAATCCTTTAGCTAACAGGATCTTACATTTAACTCATATTTACTTACTTCCTTATAAACTAACTTGCTTTACCCTGATTCTTATAATGCTAAGCAGATAGGTACATTGGTATCTATGGTAGTCTATTGTCAATCACTATAACAAATACTTTAGATAATCAGCTTAGAAAGACAAAAGGTTGATTTGGGCTCCTGGCTTTGAAGATTTCAATCCATGATCAATAGAGTTCTTGCTTGGGCCTACGGTGAGGCAACATACCCTGGCAGGGAGTACACAGTGGAGCAAAGCTGCTCTCCTCATGCCAAGAAGTGAAAGAGAGGAAGAGAAAGTGGCTGGGATTCTGCACTCCCCTGCAAGGCTATGGCTCAATGAGCTAAAGACCCCTTAGTAGGCCTCACCTCTTACAAGTTACACCACCTCCCAATAATGCCACACTGGGGATCAAGCATTTAACACATGAGCATTTGGGGAATACTTCAGTTCAAAACTGTAGCCAGGCATGGTACAGAGAGGTACCACAGGCCTGTAATCCTACAAGGCAGGAGGATTGCAAGTTCAAGGCCAGCCTGGGCAAAATTAGTGAGACCTTGGCTCAAACTAAGAACAAAAAGAGCTAGGATATAGCTTAGTGGTAGGGCAATTCCTCAGTTCAATCCCCAGTATAGGAAGAAAAAGAAAGAAAGAAATACAGAAGAAAGAAAGAGAGAGAGACAGAATGAAAGACAGAGAGAGAGGAAATAAATACAAACTCTAGTAGTACCCTAGTCTTCAATCTCATCCTTTTCACTGCTACGTTACTCTTTAGAGAATGTCTTTCTTTTCATCTCAGACTCTTCCTCCTTCTTTCAACAGGTACTGAATGCTTTCAGAATTAAATTCAAACAACAGACATTGTGGATCCTGAGCTTTTTATGACCAGACTCCACACCTTCTCATCACCTCATTCACCTCCTGGTTCTTTACACAGACACGGGTCAGCCAAGATGCTCAATTTATTACTGCCACCTCCATACCTAGGCTCATGCCAGTTCCTTTGTAAAAGGATCAATATAGAAAGGGAAAGGGAAATGTGGAACCCTGATTCCCTGGATCAAGCCACACCAGAAGTCAAAAACTTCCCTTTGTGTCTTTAATGACAGGACTCAATAAATAATCCACTTATTTAGCCAGTATGGGTTTCCTGAAACTGGCATCTGAAAGAGTCTTAACATACTCAGTGAAGAGGAAATAAAGGAGAGGAGGGCAAAAAATGAAACAGAAGTATAAAGGGAGAAAAGGAAGAGAGCAATCAATGAGTACCAAGACCAGGGTCACTATTCTGTCTCCTTCCTTTCAGAAATGAGTATTTAGTTACTTTGAAGCTAAAAAAAAATGAGAACTGAGCTGCCACAAAGAACTCAGAGGTAAAAGACAATTTCCTTGTATATGTTTAAGAACTTTGTTTGTAATTAAACTTCCCAAGGGGATAGGGATGTCAGTCTTAAAGAAATGTTAATGCTAAAATTAACTTATAGGCTATTCCAAGTAGATTAATGGATATAACCTCCACTAAAACCAAATCATTTGCCTTATAGTAGTTAGAAGTACATGCCTCATAAGGATTTTCAGGAAACTTCTCTGAAATCATTTGTTCTAGAAACTGGATCAAAAAGGCAATGATCAAAACATATGACAAAACCCAATATGTCATCCTTGAACTCAGAGTACTTAATTTCTATTAAAGGCTGGTGAGAGTTTTCCCATAGAAGATGCTACTTTGTGCCCATTTCCTTGGTTTAATACTGCTTTGTGTAGAGTACAGAAGTAAGACACAGGGAATCCCTGTCTTCCCAAAGACAGTTGCCAACATTCAGCTTAGTCACGGGACAGAACCCAGACCCCCAATACAACAGGATTGAAAATGCTTATGGATGCAGTGACCAGTCACCACACCATCCAACTGTATGCAGGCCAGTGATGTCTTTCTTCAAAGACTGGATTTTTATGATTCTTCCCATAAGAAGTCAAGCTAGTTAATAGAATGACAATTTACTAAACACCAAAAAAAGAAAAGAAAAAGAAAAAAAGAAATGAATTTAACTGCCCAGTGGTTCTTGCCTCTACTGTTTTCCTCAGACCATTCTTACCCTTTTTCTTGGAGAACAATTCTACTGGGTGAGGACATTCTCTGACATTCAGGAAGCTCCCTTAAATGCTGAATCCATGGTATTTGCTTTCCATTTTCAACTCACTGCTTGGTCCTTAGGATGTGGTACCTTCTGGTTTTGATTATTTATGTACATATGTTTCCTATCCTTCTTACAGAATTGCAAACCCCAGGAAAAGAGGTACTGAGACACACATAGCTTCTGGGTCTGGAGCTAACAGCAATACTCAACAAAGCAGGTAACCAGTAGGTTTGGAAATGTTCAACCTGTGCTCTTTAAGGCCAGCTATTGGTTATTTTTAAAAGATAAAATTGGTTACCATTGAATACATTAAAGTGATATACATATTTCATATCAATATCAATGTGAGTGTAGAACATGTTTTTCCATACATTTTTATGAGTATATTATAGTTGTACAAAATGGTGAAATTTGTTGTTATATGTACATGCACACAACATAATAATATAATTTGGCCAATATCATTCCCTAGTGTTCTCCCTTTTCTTCCCTTCCTCTCGCCCCCTAGTTCCTTCCCTCTTTTCTTCTCTTCAGTTTTCACAAGATCACTCCTTTTTTCTTTTCCTTTCTCCTCCCTAGATTCCATATATGAGAGAGAACATACAATCCTTTGACTTTCTGAGTTTGGCTTATTTCACTTAAGAAAATAGTCTCAAGTTCTATCCATTTTCCTGCAAATAACATAATTTCATTTTTATTTGTCTCTGAATAAAACTCCATTGTGTATACATGTTACATTTACTTTATCCATCCAGCTGTTGATGGAGACCTAGGCTGGTCCCATCCTTTGGCTATAGTGAACTGTGCTGCCCGTAAACATGGGTATGTATGTATTGCTAGAATATGATGACTTTAACACTTCAGAATAAATACCAAGGAGTGGAAGACATTTTTTAACTGAAGAGAGGTGGTTTATTCAGCCAGAGAAGAGGGGAATTTACAAACCCCCAGACACCAGTTTGCCTCTCCACCTTTCTAGTTTACAAAACTCAAGAGAATTCTTCTCTCTAAAGAATACTTTAAGATTCCATTCTTCTCTGCTACTATAATTAAATGTTGTAGCATAAAAGTCATTGCTGAGAACTGAGTATATTAGTCACTTTTTGATAAATCCAAGTGGATTCAGTTGGATTCCACCAATGTTTTCTGATACATGAGATATCATAGGTCTGGGTTCCTCTTCAATTCTGCCTCTAACTATAATGCAGCTCATGAGAAAGTCACTTTTGCCTTCTGACCCTCAGTTATCTCATTTTCAAAGTAAGAATAAAATTCCCCCCAGCATATCTACTTAACACAATACTGGGAACAAATTAATAATGATAATATTCAGAGTTAACTGATAACAGCTAACATTCATCAATGTACACCACGTCCTAAGCACTTTTTCAGGATTCTTAACTCTATGAAATCGGTCACTCATGATGTCCCTTTGATGCATGAGGAAACTAAAGCTCAGAGATGCTGAAGAACTTGGTCACAAAGCAACAGAGAGGTAAAATTTGAACTGTAGCACTCTGCCTCTAAAGACTCAGTCCCTTTACTATTCTTTTCCATCTGAGTAAGATAATGCATTTGACAAGAGGCACTTTGTAAACTATAAATTATAAAACACATATAAAATATTGCCATTAATGTATAGAGTTGTTCATTACACTTATTTGAAGATTAGGTAACTGTCAATCCCTTCAGTGATATCTCACACACCTCATTCTGTAACAAGCAGTTCCTTCCCTACCAGCAATTTTACTTTCTGCAGTTTTAGTGACTTAGGGTTAACTATTGACTGACAATACATGGAAAATTCCAGAAATAATTCATAAGTCATAAATAGCTCTGTATTTGGACTAGTGATAATTATTATAAATAAGAATTTAGAATTATGAATTTAGAATTTATGACACTTTCTTATGATGCCTAATTTATAAACTAAACCTTATCATAGTTAAATAATAAAAAATGTATATACAGGTCGTGGTGGCATCTGAGGTTTTAGGCATACATAGGGGCTCTTGGAAGGTATCTATTGTGGATAAGGAGGAGTTGCTGTACCGATAATTGATTCTCAAAGAAACAACCAGAACTATATTAGAACGACATTTTAAATGAAGTTCTGCAAGTCCTATTTCTACCAAAGGTCTCATTCTTCTCTGGAGTTTAAAAAAGAAAATAAATAACAAAAAAAAAAAAAAAGAAAGAGAAAGAAAAAACACATCCCATTTGACAACAGGAACAAATTTCTCTTCCTGTTCTGGCAACACGACACTTCTGAAAGAACAACTTAAAGAGCTTGTCTGCACTGTGGGCCTGGCCTACTGACCTGTTGCGAAGGTAAACCAGCAACACATCCAGAGCAACCCATGGAGGGAGTCACACCACATAACTGCAGTGAAGTGACAGCCTCAAGCATCCTTCTATAAAGCCGCCTGGTATCAAACCCAGGGCCCAAACCGGTCACCAAGGGCCAGCCACTGAGGAGACACACATTTCAAATCCACGCACCAAGGGCCAAGTATGAATAAAGCTCAGAATATGACACTATTTTCCAAGTCCTCTTTTCAACTTTTCTACTCACTAAGTTACTTTGACACCACACCTGTTTTCTGTTCTGTTCTGGAAGCCTTGGCTATACAACAGATGGCGGAGTGTTTGCCTAACAAATGTTCTCCTGGGTCAGGCTAAGAAGGTGGCAGTGGGGACTGCTGCGGGTAGGAAGGAGGGAGGCAGGGACGCCCTCCTCAGTAGCAGAGGGCAGCCATCAATCTCCAACTTTCCTGGGAAACTTCCCACCCAGTAAAGGCCTGGGTACATCTGAGGCCCAAATGTTCCCATCTCTGTTCTTGCCTTCTGCCAATCATGCCCAGGATAGCACAGATCAGCAGCTGTCACAGGAAGCTAGTTAATGTGTACATGTCAGAGGGGAAAAGAAGAGAACATAACTCCACCAAATTTAAAACTTCAAAATCAATTCTAACTCAACTTCCAACGTAGCCCTCTTAAATCTAACTTGAGATTTAACTCTCTTCAGACTTAAACTTTCAAACCTCATACGCCAACTCAACCCTTAAGTGTCCTTCTTCCAACTTCAACTCAAATGGGTAAGGGCATAAAGATTAAGAAAAAATTAAATAGCTGAGTTGAACGAATTACTGTGAGTCATGCATCAGATCTATCAAAACATCTGGTTTTCAGAGGCTGAGAAAATCCTCACTTTCCGGTAACAAAGTTAATCATCTTAGGTGGGCTGTGTGGTAAAAATAATTTCTTAATCATGCTGTTGCCTATGTTTTCAAGATTCCATGCTGCAAGCACAGAACAGTGCTCTTCAATGGAGCTAACACTCATCTTCGGAGGTGATCTTTGCAGAAAACTGTGGGTCTGAGGGCACACCCTTCTCATCCTCTCCCCACCCCTTCACAGCACCTGGTGCCCCTCCATTTTGACATAAGATCAGTTGTGCATATCCAGTTCCATTGCATCTACTTGCCTGGATTGTGTGGAAACCAAACTACCTATCATTAGTAATGATTCTGGGTCCATTGAGAAGGGGACTGAAAACATACTGACTCCACTTTAACTCTTGTCCAGAGTTTTCCTCTGACTCCCTAATCCATCTTTCCTTCATACAGGGGGTGATGGCAAAAACTTCTGCAAAGATGATGACAGAGAAGGATGATGCTCCCTCTTTGAGGGCAGGGGTGACACTGGCCTTGTTCAATGTTATCCTGAAGCTAGAAGCATATGGCGGGTTCTCCATAAATAAATGTGGAATAAAATCTCAACAGGCAAAGCACCATGCAGAGTCGGTATGAACTCACTTAATGCAAAGTTCTAACAGGAAGGAACACTACTATTCCAATCTTACAGAAAAGGGAACAAAGCAAGAGAAACTTTACAAAAAGCCACACAGATAACAGTGAATGGAACCAGGCTTTGAATCCTTAGCACATAAGGTAAGGGAAACATTCTATGGGAGAAAGTCTCTCAGGTAGGACATGACGCTGTATGATCTGCCTCAAGATTTATTCCATCAATTCAGGTTAGGAATACTATAATCTCTAGTACTGAGTTGGAAAACACCAAATCAAGTAGGCTGGATATAGCAGTCTATGACCAGGAGATCTGTGGAATTAGATGTAACATTTTGTATATGTATGAATCTTCCCAGGGTGATGATCCTTAGTATTCAGAGTTTAATTAGTTAGTTTCTATTCAACTCAGGCTTCTAATGGTCACCCCCAAAGGGTCCAAAGGGCTCTAGATACCCTATGTATGACTACTGGAATAGAAATAATTAGATGAAAGTTTGGTGGGTGTTAGATAGGAGAACAGTCTATGGAAACAGCATAACTGGGTAAGGCACCACTATGAATTATTGCTTACTTAAAAATATTACCTCAGAATTTATACCATTGCTAGGATTTGTCCACAGGGAGTTCAAGGAGCCACACCATCACTAACCAGGTGATTCTGATGATGGTGACATCATAGGACACTGGTACCATCAGCCAAACTTATTAGTCTTCAAAATCTGAAAAGAAGCTGACAAAATCCACACTACAACAAGACCTGCAAATAAGACCTTTCTGATCATTTCGTTTTCTTCAATCTTCATCTGCAGCAGGATGCCCAGTCCTGAGGCTCTTTTCTGGTAAAAACCACCTCATGTTCAACAAGCATTTATTAAAAGCCCACTGTGTTCCAGCACTGCAATAAACGTTTGATCCTATGCCATCTGGATGCCTCCAATTGAGTCCAGACAATATATTTAAAAAATAAAAGCCTCTAAATAGAAAGCACCCAGATACGGGGAACTAGCTTGGGGAAGGAATCAAAACCATGCTGTGTCAAAGGCACTGATACTTCCTTATGGGGAGAATAGCAGACTTTCTTTCTAACTTCTATGGGGCTTCTAGGTAGGAAGTAGAGAATTAATCTGGATGACCTGAGAAGTATGAAAGAGAACTAAAAGGTAGAGATTTCAGGGACATAGAAATTAGTTAGTTAGTTAGTTAGTTTGTTAGTTAGGAAGGAAGGAAGGAAGGAAGGAAGGAAGGAAGGAAGGAAGGAAAGAAAGAAGATAAATTTAAAAGGAAATTTTTCCTAACTGGGTATTTTAGTCAGCTTTGTTTTAAGTCTACCATTTTTTTAAAGTTTATTTTTTAGTAATAGGTAGAGACAATATCTTTATTTTATTTTTATGTGGTGCTGAGGATCAAACCCAGGGCCTCATGCATGGTAGGCAAGCGCTCTACCTTTGAGCCACATCCCCAGCCTTAATCAGAATTTTTTTTTGCTGCTGTGACTAAAATACCTGACAAAAATAATTTTAGAAGAAGAAAAAATTATTTAAGGGCTCATGGTTTCAGAGGTCTCAGTCCATAGACAGCTGCCTCCATTCCTTGGGGCTCAAGGTGAGCAGAACATTATGGTGGGTGGTGGAAGAGTATGGCGGAGGGAAGAAGTTCACCTGATGATCAGAAAGCAGAGAAAGAAAGACTCCAATCTCCAGATACAATATATACACCCCAAAGGCATGCTCCCAGGGCATACCTCCTCCAGCCACACCCTACCCACTTTCAGTCACTACCTAGTTAGTCCCTAAAGGAATTAATTCACTAATTGGTTAAAGCTCTTATAACTCAATCATTTCTTCTCTGAACTTTCTTGCATAGTCTCACATATGTACTTTTGGTGAACACCTCACTCCAAACCATAACTTTAGAGTTATCCAATAATTGAACAAGACAGCTGGTAAAAAGTTAGTCACTGGTGGGGAAATTTGACATGGATTTATAGACTAGATGCACTAACACTAAGATGAGTTTGTTCAAGATTGGAGTCCCAAAATACAAACAAAAGAATTTAGTCAGTGTGTGACCCTTTGAAGCTAGCGTGTGATTGTGCTGTTTACAGAGAAGAATGTGATGTTCACAAATCAACTTAATACAAATTACACGCTTACCATGTCTATTAATGTAATGACCTTGGGAACTGACTCAGAATCTTCTTTAACCTAATGAGCATGCCGAGTACAATCAATTAGGCTTGCAATTAAAATTACAATTCATCTAACATATTCCCCCACCTCACCCCTACTTCTTCATAAAGCTCAGGAGACCATTGGGTGATAAATAGAAGCCCTTCTGTTATAGCTATCTTTCTACTTTTTTAAAGCGCTTCTATTATGTATAATTTATTAAACCTCAAATTTCTTCCCTATTTGTAAGTTTCAGCACAATTTAGTCAGGTTTCAACACAGAGTGTCAAGGGATAATTAGGACAGTTAGCGGTAATTTATCATTGCTCAGCTGGGTTTTCAAGCTTTCGCTGACTGCCTGTGGAAATCCGCTGGCCAGTTCTGGACAGATCACTATGAAATCTCCTTTATCTTTGTGCAAATTGCTTTGCTATTTTCCTGAAGTGAGCTGAAAGATGAGCCAATCCAGTCCTGAAAATCTAGCCATTGGTGTGCCTGTCATCAGAGTGCAGCTGAGGCCAAGGGCTACAGATGAACCACCCTAGTGGCTAATGGGTGATATTATGCTATTGGGCAGCTTTTTTCCCAAACTGCAGTGGGTTAGAAATTTAAGTTGAGCAGCCAGGCTTCAGGTTAGATCTTCAGAGAATATGCACAGAACTCCATGAACGTGCCAAGGCGTATTTCACAGAGCAAATATTGCCTAGTAATCCACTAAAGATGTAAAGGCAGAGACAACAATTCTGTACCACTTCTTTCCTAAGAGAAGGATTTTATTAAGCCTGCACAGAAAAGGGAGGACCACCTGTTCTTCAGAGAGACTCATTTACTAGATGGTGAAAAATGAATGCTCTGGGTAATTTCATTTTCAATTGATTTATTTCTAAATGGGGGGAAATTGACACTTGGTGAAGAAAGTAAAAAGCGAGTCTCTGGGAAGAGCCAGCTAGTCTCAGGTATAACCCAATTATTTGAGCACAGAAAATAAGAACACAGAGGAAAGGGTTGAAGGTCACACAAGAAAGTTATTCCTTGCAATGAATACCTTCCTTCCCCCTCCCAGCAGACTCTCCGAAAAGCATAAACTGACCCATATTTCCAGTTTATTTCTGACACCTAAATCTAATCAAAGCTCACTTTTTAGAAATCCAATAGTTATTCTCAATTAGATTGCACAGCAAATTAAATCATAAATTTCTCTATCCCAGCCCTAGTTGTCACATTCCTAAAATACAACTTTGCTTCCTCTGGCACTTTATTTAAATCTCCAAGGCCAGGCTCCAAAGCAAGTTATGGATTTGATAATTTGCTAATGTGGCCAAGGTAATTGTTTTGAGCCATAGTTATGATTTTATTGGATCTTACAACAATCAATAATAATCCATTGATGTCCCTGACTCTGGGGTTTGCTCGCAGTCGACAAACGGGGCAGTGGATTCATTTTTAATGTACTCACTTAGCACAGCCTCCCTGGGAGAGAGAGTCCTGCATATATTAATAAGGGCCAAGAAATGAATGGCATCAGTGCACATGCTTTACCCTGAAGAATTAGCTGCAGGATAAGATTTAATGCTAAAAAGAAAGGAGAGAATAGACTAACAGGGCCCATTTCGTGCGGCACCACTATCATTAAAGTTAATGGAATTACCGTGTGGTCATGCACCAAAGGGGGCCTATTGGAAGTTAAGCTCTTCTAGGGCCATTGATTTGCAGACTTTCACTCAAAGACTCCCACTGGCATCTGATGAGTATTGCAGATATGCAGAAAGCACTTCAGAAATTGTTTACTCAAACTGCCAGTTAAGCATATTAAGGAGTGACAATAATTGAATATTTTTGAGCCCATGATCTAGTTGAGCATGTCTTCTCTTAGAAGGGACTCGACAGGAGCACCTAACTGTAAGGTCTAGAAGCAGTGCTGGGATCCAGCTTTGCTTCATGTTTGCTACTCCAGGTCAGCATCTGCTTCACCCTAAGGCAGGTTGCCCTAGAAATTGAAAGATGACTATTAAAGAGTTACCTGCTTTCTTGTTCACAAGCTGTACTGAATAAAGCATCCCTTTGCACAACCAATACATTATAAGCTCTCCATAACAACAGAACCCCTATCCCCAAAGTTTCATAAACCTGCACTCCAGAGAACTTAAGGGATAATTAATAAAGTCCGTATTGTGGCAGAAAGAAAACTGGCTCAGACCAGGGGTGGACAACGTAAAGCCCCTGGGCCAAAGTGATTCTCTCATCTCTTTTTATAAATAAAGTTTTATTGGAACACAGTCATGCTCATTTGTGCAAATTCATTTACATAAATTCTACAGCTGTTTTTGTGCTACCAAGGCAGTTTTACAAATGTGACAGAGACCATCTGGCCCTCAAAGCCTAAAATGTTTACTATCCGGCCTTTTATAAAAGAGGTTTGCCAACCCCTGGCTTGTATCAAACAAGACCTGCACCTGGAGCTAAAGAAGTGTTCAAATGCATTCCAACTCCTTGGTTGCTAAATCATGGAGGAGGGTAGAAAGAATGCTAAAAACAACCACAGTGCCCATAAGAGACATGAGACACTAACTACTCATGTTCTAGAATAGTGGGCTTAAAAGCTTAAAAATCATGATTCTGCAACATGTACACTCAGAAAAATGAGAAATTATATCCCATCTATGTATGACATATCAAAGTACATAAATGCATTCTACTGTCATGTATAATTAAAACAAATTTAAAAAATAAAAAAATCAAATCAATTAAGAAGATCTGTCGTAAGTACAAGAGAAATATCCTCTGCCGTCAGAATATAATTGATACACCAAACACATGTCAAAGAGAATTAAAACTAATTAACATAGTATATGAGGCCTGGTCTAACACTCCCCTGCCCTCTTTTTGAGACTCATCCCCTGCTTCCCATCTCTCTACCCCAATTCCCGCTGCCTGGTCTTCATGTCCTAAAATGTGATGCACTCATGTCCTTTGCAATTCCCTCTGTCCAGAATTCTTTTTCACCTGGTTTGGCCCCTGGCATGCCTTATTATACAAGTCACCTCTTAACCATACTGCCAAACGTAACCTCAATAGTCCTATTCCCCTCCCCGTGTTACCCCACTTTGCAACACTTGGTTATAGCCCTGCTAACACCACCTCAAACATTCAAAGTTTTATTTGCTCATTGGGAATAGGGGAGTTCAGACACTAAGCTGAAAGATGTTAGGTGACTGCTTTGCCTTTCACCATATCCTGGTAACCCAGTGGTACTGACACTTAATAGGCACTCAATAAATGCTTACTGGGAGAAGAAGATGCTAATAATTACAGAATTTCTACAACCTTCTCACCCTTCCTTCATTAGGGTATTTATTCCAAAGACTATCTATACAGAAAGTGACCATGTCTTGTTTTTTCCTGATCTTCCAAGGACTGGAACATTACCTGTCACATAGTCATTAGAAGAATAAATTAAATAATGAATGCTATGTAAGAAAACATGAAGAGCAGGATGCTCATTTTCTGGGACGGCAGTACCTCTTGTAGTGAGAATATCCTTAACATCAGGCACCAATGACACTTAATTCAGAATTGGAAGCAGCTACCTCACAGTGTTCTGGGCTCCCCGACACAAAGATGGACGGACTTAAATACCATGGGGGGTGATAAGTAGAGCAGAAGAAAATACTAAATGACTTCCAAGGTCACTTGGCTCTCTGGAATTCTCTGAGTTATCCTCTCTGAGTCTCTTTCTCAAGAGTGAAATTCATCTATGGTCATCTGATGGCAGAGCTGAGCTTGGAATCATTTATTCCTTCCATGGCTGAACAGTTTCATCAAAATTATACTGCTAGAACCTGATTACATCTGGGAACTTGTACCATTTACAACCAACAGATGATTTGAAACACAAATAAAAGCCCCTGTTGAGTTGTTTCTCAGTGCACTAGGATAGAAGGCATGATTAGAAAATATTTTTTTCAGGGAACAGGTACTGATATATAGACTTCAAAGGGAGAGATTTGAATGTGAACATTAGGATGAATGGATTTCACCACAAAGCAAAGAATACTTGGTGTGTTCACTTTATTCACTCAATGTAGCTTATGCTTCTCAACCATTTTAAGCAAGGTCAACAACTTAGACAAGTCCATGTTTATTTTTCATGTATCATCAGGAACAAGAAAAGCTTATTTAAAAGAATAAACTGGGGTGGGGGGTGAGTGTTTATGAGAACCCAATACTACTGTTTTTATGTTGAAAGAACCAGGGTTTCAAATCACTTTTTTTTTTTTTTAAGGTCCCTTTCTACTGAGGTTTTGGATCTAACTGATTCAGAAGCTTTTTAGAAATGCTCCTATCCTATATTTCCCTGGTCCTGGTGGATAAGAGTCTCCTCCAGAGAACAGATCTGCCCTCAAACGACAAGTATGGAATTCATTTCTCTTGACACGTGAAGTTAGAATTTCAAAATTATGCTTTCCCCACACTAATATAATTCACAAAACGGGGGGAAGAATTTCTCACTGTGTTTGGCCTGAAGGCCATTATGGATTCTCACCAACCCAATATTTTTCACTCAGATGTCATTAGGAAGGTCATTATTCTAATTCTTCCATGACCGTGGCTCTGCAGGTTGCCATGTCTATTATTCATTAAGCTGGTTTCCACCTGACCCAGGCTCAGCCATCAAATCCTTACTTTTCTAGCTGCATTTTGGGTCCTGAGAATTACCTTATTAATGGCTTTGGCATAAAGGGCAAAGAGGAGCCTCTGAAAGGGACTGAATAATTCAGGACGAATATAGGAGTAAGAATCAAGCCCAGGTCACCTAGACCAAGAATCAAAATATATTTATGTTCATAAATAAAACAGTAGTTCATAAATATGGGTACCCATCAAATGTGGGTTTCTCAAATATCTATTTTGTGATCCCCATCAGAGATTTAGATACAAAAAGCATGTGAACTAGTTATATGCTAAAAATAATAAAGCAAGAAGACAAATGAATTTTAGCAGAGTCATTTCTTCTTCTTCTTTTTTTTTTTTTTTTTGCTGGGCCAGGGATCAAAGTAATAGTCAATTCTTAATGGAATATTCTTCAGGTGGGACACTTGTGAAATATAGCTACACATTTGTTTCTTTTAAATATACTTAAAATATAAATGATATTTAAAATAGGAATAACATAATCAGCAAGTGGATACATATTATTCAACTTTAAAATACAGATTTGAAGTCCTCTGGGATTACTTTATACCCCATAATGTTCTCTATGCTCTATTACTTCACCCAGAGGCAATCTCTTAGTTGTGTCCACCTCTCCAAGAAATACATAGATCTACATGTTTTAAAGCTTATAGATAGCTTAAAGTAACCTGCTAATATTTTACCATCTCTAGCTGTTAATAAGTCCTAAAGCAAAAGAGTGTAACATCTGCATCTGTTTCATCGGAAGTGCCCAATGTCAATCATAACACACATTACTTTATGGGCTCTCATTCTCCATTATGTATTTAAGGGCGTGGTATGATCTACAAGAAAGGTGTCGTCTTCTGCTATGGAACTGTTCATGTCATGGGACTCAATGGGCTCAGTTTATATGATATCACAGGTTTACAACTTTGCAGTTTAGAATGAATTACAGAACACTTTTCGCTGCACAGAATATTTGATTTCATTGTGATCATATAGACATTGCAAGCCCTAGGTGCAAGAGACAGTCTATGGAAACCTACAAACCACTGACAGTGATAAAGCATCTGCCAAAACTGCTGCATTTCCACATTACAAATCTCCAACAATCCAATATCCATTTTGCTTCATGTTAGTACCTCCAATTACTGAGGGGACTTTCTTTTGTAGCCCCAACTAAAAATCTAAAATGTAAAATTCTCTTATAAACTGACATACAGCCAAAAAGCAGCATTTAGGTTAATTAACCTTCATCTGGGTAATAAAGTTAAACAAGGAGACTTCTCCGGATATTAGTAGATGGAAGTTGACATTATTCTAAGTAGAGCAAAAGAAGACAGATTCATCTGTATTGAGGTTGACAAAATATTTACAAAACCTCTCCTAGAGCATCTTCTTCTATGCTGAGCTGATGCCCTATATTTTTCGTAACAGGCTGGTCAAATCATGTGAGGAAGACTTGGATTTGAAGACCAGCTCTCAATTTTGCTTTTGTGTATATGACTACTTGTGTAAACCCTGGTTTTCTCAACTGTAAAACGTTAATGCCTACCTGTGAGGGCGATTGTGAGAATTAAAAATATGGAATTAATAGCAAACAAATCTTTAGACTTTGCTGAGTGCCATAGTTTTAAAAAGCCTGTTTATGCATTCATCTATTTGGTCCTTATAACACTCCGAGGAGGTAGGCTACCATTAAGACACTAACTAATTTTTATAAATGTGCAAGTGAATGCTGGGACTCAGAAAGGTAGACAGACATGCACAGGAAACACAGACTGGCTAGTGAGAGATCTGGGTTTGAAACCAGGCAGTCTAGCTCTGAAGTCCTCCGTATGTTTTCCCCACAACTCCACTCCAGGACCCCCTGACTCATCTACCTTTGCTACCTGTGAGTTGGAGAAAACAAGGGACAAAAATTACAACATGGGACTACCAAGGGGCTTTGTTAATTCTTCTCTGAATGCTTTGACCCAACTGGCATTGGGAAGATCAAAGAGAACTAATTAGAAATGAAAAAAAAAAATAGTTTTTTAATACCTACCACTTAGGAGAGGGCTTGAAGTTATAGAAGGATAGAATTTCCTAAAGGAGATGAACAGGCTCCTGGCCACTTCTCCTGCCTGCAGAGCTAGAGCCCAAGGATTTTGCCCACAAATTATCAGGAGGAGAAAGAAGACACAGGTGTTTACATATCAGAGGACCTGAGGCCTCTGCACTCTTCAAAATCACCCACTTCCACATGTATAGCCAAACCCATTCCCTGAGCATCACTATTGTTTTTAGTTTACCAACCTCAGTCAAATTGGATTTATTCTGGGAACAGATGCAAATTATAAGGCAATTCCACAAGATAAAAGCTGCTGCATCCTGAAGATACTAATTCTTCCGGCAGTAAATACATGCATTAGGTATAAACAGAGGCAAGGCGCCGTTCATCATGACTTTAATCAAAGGATAAAAGTCCTTTGGCAAATTGCAGCTCTCTTGAAATTTCTTTCTAGATGAAAATAATAAATAAAAGTCAAAATCCTTTTCATTGTCAACATATGGTCTACTCCTTTCTGTGCACACCAAATCTTCCTTAGGAAATCAGTTTGAGTTGAGAGCAGCGGGTATGGGAAGATTCTTCCACATCTGCTTCTTATCATTCTGTTTCACAGGGCTGCAGTGTGTGTCAGAAACAAGGTGGTTATCTGTTAAAATACAAAGTTCTGGGACCCACATCAAATCTACTGAATCAGCATGTGGAATGAGCAGGAGTTTTCTGTACTATGAAAACCAACTTCAGGCCAGATGTGATGGTGCACTCCTATAATCCCAGCAGCTCGGGAGGCTGAGACAGGAGGATTCCAAGTTCAAAGTCAGCTGCAGCAACTTAGTGAGGTCCTAAGCAACTCAGTGAGACCCTGACTCTAAATAAAATATATTAAAAGGACTGGGGATGTAGCTCAGTGGTTTAGCTCCCTGGTACAAAAACAAAAACACCCTACCTCGGGTAACCACGAGGGACACAAAAGACATGCCTGTGATCACTCTTTAGAACCAAGGAATATGGCAGAGGCTAAATATATCGTGATGGAGAGGGTTGATAGTTTTCTCTTAATTAAGAAGGCAGTTGTCTGAATTTTCAATTGGTCATTTTTTAAATGAGTTCAAACAAGATTTCTGAGGAGCCCAAGTCATATGACTAGAAGAAAATTTTCTCAAGAATTTAAGCTAGTAGGCAGTAATTAATAGTGATAATATTCACTATACATTAATTAAGCAAACTTAGCAGCCCGCAAACATTCTCAATGCCAGATACACAGCCCACCCCACCCTATTTTACAGATAAGAACATTGATGTTAAAATCCATATTAAGAAACATATACAGGGTCCCTGGGGTAGTGTGTGGCAGGGATTAGAACTGGGTGGTCTGGGTATGGGTTCCATGCCTATGCATGTCCTAGTCAATCTCCTCTACCTATGCTGTTCTATACTGGTCAGTTGCTCCTCATTGTCACTCAGTATAAGAGGTAGACATTTTCCACTTGAAAAAGGAGGAAATGGATCCTCAGGGAGGGTAGAAGGCTGGCCTGAAGTGGCATAGCTAGTAAGCCACAGAGCTAATATTTCTTCAGTGACCAATATCCAAGTATATTAATTATCTGACTTCACAAAGAGGTAAAATATCCTCTATGTTCATGATACTAAAGATGGCTAAATCTCCATGTTATGTTGAAAATCTAGTATAGGACAATAAAAACTCCTCAGTGAATAGAAGCTTTAAAAAAATTAATCACACTTTTTTCTAAAGAATTCCTTTTCTTGTTCTTCTAGAGCAATCTGAAAAGTAACTGCTAATATTTCAACAATTATTAAGAGACACTTCCCAATGCATTGATATTATAAAATTAAATCTCTAAGCAGAGCATTCAAGCACCATAAACATAGAAGATGGTAAGCAAGCATGTTCTATAAACAGTTCTTATGAGATTCCAGATTACCTTCCCAGTATAAATCTCTCTTTAATATACCTAAAACATCCTCCCACCCAGAGAGGTGCATAGTAATTGCCCTAAAAGACAGCTCACGTTAAAGTTAAACTTATTACATAGCATCCCTTTCAAAGGAATGAATGTTGCCTTACTGGTTTGGTTAGTTGGAATTAAATTTTGGATTGTGATTTCTCGTTCAGTAGAAATTTTGGTCTTTGTCAGTGATACCTGAGATATGGGAGATATTTGATAGAAACTTGATAAAATCCAGACCCCTAACTGCACACTAGAAAACACACGTCATCTGCTACTTAATGTTACACAAATTAGAGAGAGGAGCTAAGATTGCTTCTGTCAAGCAAAGTCCTATTATCTTCCTCAAACAAATGAGCCATGGAGAAGATAAGGGAGAGAAAGAAGTATCTTTTCTTTCACCATCACTAGGCTCATGGTTAAGATCCATGTAACAAAATATAGATTAACAAGAGACCAGCAAAACTAATTTAGTAAATGTTTTAGGTGATGTGGGAGGTTTCAGCAAAGAAGACCCAATGAAACAGGGGGAAACTATTATTAGAGAATCAGGAAGACATATGATTGGAGAATAAAAAGGGTCTGACCTATGGTAATACAGTGGGGGGGGGCACTTAGCAGAGCATGTGTGGTTCTTATCCTTCATGTATGAGGGAAGAACCTTCTAAAATGAGAGTCATGTGACCTAACTTTAGGGAAGGCAGGTCAGATCATTCTTTTACAATCCATTCTAGTCCAGGAGGGACAAGGCCAGAAAGTGACCTCCCTGCTTGTCTGGTTTTCTCTATTTCCTTCTCCTTAAAATACTCAAGATATGAAGTGTCCTATTTGGGGTAGCAAGTTCTGAACCCATCATAAACAAGCACAGAATCCAGGTCCGAGGAGACTTGCCTTCTTGGGGGGGACAAAACACACAGCAGAAATAAAGGAACATAAGCACAAGTAAAAGACAGAATTCAAATAAAATAATTGGAACAGGAGGTTTTGGAGGGCTACTCTGGGTGGGGATCAGGGAAGGCTGATGTGCGAGGCAAATGGCTGAGAAGAAAGAGCGAGTTTCCCAAGCCTGAAGACCTCCAAATCACTACTGTGGTCCCCTGGTGGACGGCCGTGTTCTACTACTGTTAAAACCAAAAAGGAGAGCTAACAATCAATTATGAAGTAAGAGGTGGCTTTTTTCTTTCGAATTTCCCTTTTCCTGCTACAAGTGCCTTACTGAGCAAGCCACACCACCCTTGCTCTTTGCAAAGCAGAATCTAAAGCCTCTGAAACAAAACCCCTCAAGTGGCATCATGTTCAAGAGGCTAACTCAGTGGTGCGCCTTCATTAACAGAAACAACAGCTGCTTCAGGGGGAAAAGACCATTACTGGGCTTATTGCTATTACGACCCAGCATGAGACAAAAATGGTTTAGAACCCAGGCATCAGGCGGAACGGCGAGAGAATCACACACAGAGGCAAAGATGAAGAGAATGGCCTCTGTGCTTCCTGTGGCAGCCTGTCAAACCCTGCTTCAAAATGTGCAACTGTGTGAATTTCAAAATATGAAATGCTCCAACTGTAGTCTTCAGAATCGGACAGCTGAACGGTAAGAATGCTGCTGTGCTCCCCCGAGGGGCTGCCAACTTCAAGACTGGCTTCCGTGGGTCACGGTTATATAGTTATCATCGCTTACTATTGAAGAACCATAAAATAGTGAAGCTGGTAAATTTCTGTACTCTCAAACAAATCATGGAGTGTGTGCTCCTCCACAATGAAGAATCCCCAGTCCCAATCACAACACCCCAAATTAGTAGATTTAAAATAAGAACCGAGAATCAACCTCTTGCTGAACTACCACCAAAGTTAATTTACACACAGGTAGGAGAGGTCTGAAAAACAGAGACTAAGTGAACTTGGCCTGAATGCACAATTTGGAAGCTTCATCATATATTGAGCATGTGCATGAGAGAGAGGGAGAGAGAAAGAGAGAGGGAAAAAGAGAGAGACACACACACATATTTCTTTTAGCCATCATATTCCACAAAGGGTTTGCAATGTCACCATTAACTCATACTAAGGAAATTATGGAGACAAGACAATTAAGATATTCCAAACAACATAATCTGTTAATTTTAAAGAAAATAACACTTATGTTTTTTTTTAAATCAACTTAAGCTAAATAACAATGATGGTGACAGTAACTACATTTGGCAATTCATAGATAAGTGCTGTATATTGCTATATGTTAAGAATGAACCATCACCATTTCCATCAAAGCTAACAAAATCATGAGGAGATTTTGGTCAGATAACTGGAACATCAAAAAGTTGTTGCTATTGGAGTCATGAGAGTCTATAGCTATGGCTCTCAGCCTAGTCAGACACAATGCTTATTTTTATCAAATGTGTTTTATTTTAATCAAGACATCATCCAAACACCATAAATTCACCCTTTTAAAGGTTGCAATTCAGTGGGGTTTATTATACTCAGTGTTGTACAAGCACCACTAATTCCACAACATTTTCATTACCACCAAAAGAGACCTATACCCATTTGGACTCATCCCCAATTCACTCTTTCCCTCAGTCCCTGGAAGCCACTAATATACTTTCTGTCTCTATTTGAACCTGTTTGTATAGCAAATATTTTAACACCCCTTTCAGAATTCTGAAATAAAATGTTGAGATCATATAACCTATCTATTCATATAAATTTCAGTTATGCTCAATATATGTATATTACCAATCTGTGCATTCCACTGAATATGATTTGTGCATTCTTCCACGATTAGCTATACCCCTACACTCTCACTTTCAGTGGCTAAAGGAATTCCATCAGACAGATATTGCATAAAGCATCTCATCCAGTGTGACTGGAATACACATTTGAATACTGAGTTTTTGAAACTTTGGTAACCAGGTTTAAACATTTGTATTCACTAAGAAGCCACTGCTATTATATCCCGTTTTAGGGTCTGCACATTTGGGATTCTGTCATGGAGGGAGGCAGAAGTATTGATGCAAGCTGAATGTCCCCTCTGTCCCTATGAGAACATCATGTGTCTAAAGCAATGCAGGAGTGACTAAGAATTTGGTGGCACATTTGGTGGCAGTTCCTTTGAGACATTAACTCCTCAAAGGCACTTCCCAGACATTCTATTTTAAAACTTCCACAGTATATGTGTTAAACATTAAAGTGATATACAAACTAAGATGAAAAAGGAACCATGTTCATTTGGTGTAGTTTGGTGCCAAACATTATGCTGCCTAGTCCCAACCAGCCTTGGAGTCATAAAACCTTATACAAAGCATAACATTAGCATAGTAAACATTAGCATAGTAGTCTGATTTGCCTCTATTTTTAGCAAAAACAAGAAAAAGCAAAAATAGCCTTTTCTATATAGGAATTAGGCATAGGACTTAACTCCATAGAAATTTGCGTTTGTTTGAAAGGAGCTGAAACCCAGCTTCACAATCAGCCAGGAGTTTAGTCTTTTTACTATGGAGTCAGATACTATCCTAATAAATCCTCCTTTCCTCTCTAGCACACTTAAAGACCAATTTTTGAGCTCCACTGGTTTGAACTTTGGTATTTAAGTACCTAAGGAGGAAAGGAATAGGTGTGGGGGTGCAGAGAACAGTGTAAGCACTGCCAGCAGGGAAGGAAGCCACCTGGGGCCACCACAACCTTGTTCTTCCGCTCAAGAACATGAAGAAAAGGCAGAGTGTGTGAAGAACTAAAAGCACGTCAAAGGTGCCCCGGGCTTACCGTGGAACACACGCAGTCCACGCAGAGCTGATGTGCTGTGTTTACGCAATCCCTGCCAGGAAACCTTGGACTTCAGTTTCTGGTTTTGGACTCCTTGATTTAGTTGCTGTTTTAGCTTTTGCACAGTAATTATTTTACCGCAAAAAGGTAAATGTCTTGTAAACTAATGGGAAACATACTGTTTGGCACAGTTTATAATGTCAGGATTTATGGCTCCAACACTGAGGGTCTCTCTGACCTCGAAGATAACATAATGAAATAGCAATGTGCTGCAAATGACTCGTTGTGATTTTTTATTAGTTCCCATAATTGCCCCTTATTAATTTGTATGCACATAATAAGCACTCACCTTCACAGTCTGTCCGGCTTCGGGGCCATCCTGGAAGAAGGGAAAGGAAAAAAAAAAAAAAACCAGCAGAGGTGAGAACAGATAGATGGTATCTCATGCTTATTCAGAAATATCACCCGTTAATAATTTAGATCCAATTTCATTGTGTGTTAATTTATAGCATTCTCATGGGGACCATTTGATTCCAATGTGTGGGACCAGACAGTTCTCCATTTCCGCCCAAGAGTAAGTGAGAAGTTATGTATAAAAATGACATAAATTATCCAGTAAGCCAACCCCCTTGCTACTTTTCATGCTCTTTGCTCTTGGCTATGGTTTTAATTGCATTAAAAGAAGGTTGAAAATGTTTGGGGAGGTGAAGTATCACACCTTTTGGTTATCTTTAAATCAGATGTGGTTTAATTAATGCCTGATTACTTTAAGTCTCTCCTCAGGAAATCTGCTGTAATCATAATCCATTAAGCAAGAATATGGGGTGTTTTGTGGGGGAGGAGTCCTTTCTGGCTATTCTGACCTTGGAGAAGAAAATGAGAGTGTTCATTGTAGCAGGATTCTTTTTCCCCATCCTGGTTCTCTCTCCCAGCTTCTGATGTCCAACAAAACTACTGTCTTAATTGAAAACCAGCAGACCTACCTGATCACCAGAGCACAGCACAAGAAACTCATTGTCTACAATGAGACTATACAAAATGGAACAACCATGGCTTGGCTAATTCTGTCTCCCTCTATAAACCTGACGATTGGTGGGAGAATTCCTGTCCTGATGTGACCAGAAACATACCTGTGTCCATCAGTGCTTTCCAAACCCAGAGTCACAACATATTAGTGGGACATTAAGTCAATTTAATACATTGCAACCAATATGAAGAAATAAAGAGAGCACAGAGTGATAGGACAGAGACTTTTAGAATGCACAGAATGATAAGCACTGTTTCGAGAAACTCTCTTGTTTTTCACGCCTATATAGCTATATGTATGGGGAACAATATATGTAATCATGAAATAAATATATATATCTACTGTGGGTTATAGTTAAAAAAATAAGTTTGACAACACTGACAGTGTGAAAATGCTGTAAGGGATATATCATTTGTTATAGAATTCACTTTCTGTTGAACCATGTTAAATAAGCAGCGCTGGTATTTCCTATAATCATGAATTTTCCTCTGTTATTTCACTGAACACTTACAGATGTTTTCACCCATTTTACTTGGTCTTTCTGGAAACCAAGTTTACAACATAAGCTTGATAAACCCACCTTGAGCTGAAGTACCTTGCCCAAAGGTGACTTAAATGGTTTATCATACAACAGACACACACATATGCACAATATTTGGGGGGAACTTTAGATACTATCAGTTCAAACAAACAGCATTTTTTCCCCTAAGAAGCAGAGGAACATTTTTAGTCAAAGGCTTTAATAGTTCTCTGTGAAAATCTATGGCAGAGAGCTAAGGAGGTAAACATGCAGTATAACTAAAAGTCTGAGGACAGAGTCTCCACATTTTGGAAGAATCAGATGCCTTCTAGAGGGCAGGTTCCAAAATATTAAATTTCAGAGTCACAAAGGACTTTGTGTATGCACTAATACATCAGCCCTCTCCTTATTTGATCTGAAGGGGCTCATGGTACCTTACTACTGATTCACTCACCTCCCAGCTGTTAACTCATTATGGACTTTCTCCTTCAAACCTGAGAAGTACTGATTCAACTTCTGCCTAAAGCTCTCCTGTGATTGGGGATCTCTTTGGGTATGGTGTGGGTGGGCCATACCCAATCAATCTAGCATGTACCAATCTGTCATCAATCAGTGGAGCTTGCATTGAAGGCAGGAAATATAAAAGACAAGCCCTATGAGGGCAAGGTTCAACCCAACTTGCTTATCACTGCTCCCTGGAAACTAGAACAGGGCTCAGGTCAGGCAGTGCTCACAACATTTACCATGGCAAGAAAATACCAGTTCCAATACAAGCTCTGGAATACCTTAATGCGCATTACATCCTTTGTCCATTACTCCCATCTGCTTTTGCAAACAATGGTACAGGCACTGCCCCTAATAACATTCCACAGTCCATCTTGGGGCCAATGGACTATAGAGTTGCCCTGGATTAGTAATATAATTTTGTGTTATTATGTAAATGGAGAAAACCAGAGCTGCCTTCCTGGTGGGATGTCATGTTGGAGGTAGAAAGCCCAATACTAGCATTTAAAGAGGAAGAAAAAAGTCAATTTTGAGCAACCTGTATACTCACCTGCATGGAAAAAGTCAGAGAGGTTCCCTGGAAATGCTTCTCCACCACTGTCCCGACTCTCTGGGTCACTTGAAACAAATCGGCCACTTCATCAGGATGCAGATCTTGGAAGCGCTCCACTGGCCGCAGTGGGCACACGAGAACATCTGTAGCAAGGTCTGTTAAGGCACACCAGGCTTGCTTTGGGTGGTGTTCTTACCGAGCAGCTTATACCCACAGTACTGCATCCCCTCTTGACCCAGGGCCAGAACATTCAAAGACTAAGGAATGAAGAAACAAATATTTACCAGCGACTGCACACCAAAGAGAGCTTAAAAACATGGTTAGTTATACTTCAAAGGAGAAGCTGTGGTGCACAGAAGAAATTTCTTTTAAGAGAAGGCACATTAGGGTACAGAGTGATTCTGGTGCTTGCTGAGATAATTATACCAGGAGGCAAGATCTATTCTGGACTATTATCTCCTGACCCCTATTCTAAACCTCTGTCCTCTCCAGCAGCCAAAGGCACTATGTTGCAGAAATAAGTGGAATGTCCAGGAGCTTTCTCTAGGTAGAACATCGTGATTAAAATTTTAATGTTAAGTTTTGTTTTAGAGAAATAACAGAAATACATAATGAACTTCTGAGGGGAGCCAATTTTATTTTGAAAGGTGGGTAGACATTCTGAAAATGTACAGTGAGCTTCATCTACAACTAACAGATGTCCCATATTATTAAGCCATTTATGATTTAATCAGACCAGTGATTATTCAGAGTCTAAAAAGGCATTTGACTGTCATGTATATTTAAAAAGAACAAAATTTTTTAAAAAGTGAAACACTTCTATATAAAATAAAGTCCACAGGGCCTCCTAATCACTATAAAGTAACCACATTACAATGCTATTACGATGATTTGACTTAGGATTTCTTGACTTTATGATGGTATGAAAGCGTATCCATATAACTACCATTTCTCACTTTCAGTGTAGTTTTAAATACATTACATGAAATCAATACTTTCTTATAAAATAGGATTTTTGATCTCATGAAAATAGAAGGGCGATTAGTAGAGTGGGGGGAGGGAGGACAGAAGGGAAAGGGGAAGAAGTGGGGAGTGAGGGTTGATCAGATTATGATATGTGCATGTATGACTATTTCAAAATGCATTCCAATTATATATGTCCAATTAAAAATAAATAAATACGTAGAAGGAAGACCAATACAATAGAGGAAGAGGCTGGGGGAGGGAGGTGAGGAGGGTCAGAGGAAGTACTGGTATGTATTTATGAATATGTCAAACTGAACCCCACTATTACATATAACTATAATGCACTATTATGTATAACTATGATACACTTTTATTTTACTTAAGATCAAAACATTTTTATAAAAAGTCATTTGAGGGTAAATCATTAAAAAAGTTGTCTATTCATACAAAAGAAACCATCTGAATGCATTCTGTAAGCCAGACAAGGCAACATATTTACATTATTGATCTGAGTTATAACAAAAAGAATGTAAGTTTAATCACTTCTCAGTAGCAAACTAATATTCACTGTTACACCATCAATAACCTTTCAGTTCCTTTTTCTATTTGAATTCATGGCATACATTCGTCCACACATGTATATGCAAACATATGTATGTGTCTCTGTATATACGTACAGATGTTGCTCAACTTATGATGGGGTTACACCCCAATAAGTCCATTGTAACCTGAAAATATACTGTAATAAATGCAGTTCATATACCTAACCTATTGAATGCCATAGTTGAGGCTAGCCTGTCTTAAATGCACTTAGAATGCATATTTGCCTACAGTAGGGCAAAATCACTCAACACAAAGTCTATTGTAAAAGAGAACACTGAATATTTCATGTCACTTATAGAATACTTGCTAAATGAAAAAAAAACAGAGTGTGCCACAGTCTGGCTGGGCACAAAATCACAAGCCACTCACAGCCCTGTAGATTCAAACAGCAATTCTTCACTCTACAAACACGTTCTGGGCAAAATCCACACCTCCACTGGGCTCTGTGTTCCAAAATACTCTCTGAATCCTCAACTCAATGGGAACTGAAGGAGCAGGCGTGTACGCCTGAGGCAGCAGGATACGCCCTATTCCCAGCAGGGTAAACCTTAAACCTGGAACTGCCCTAAACCCAAGGAGCGGGATACTCCCTAATCCCAGCAGGATACACCCTAAACCTGGATCCGCCCTGGTCCTTGAGCAAGGTCACCTTTCATGCAATGTCACTGCAAATGACCTGGGTCATGCCATGCATCATACCTACTTGGCAATGGCTCTCAGCAAGAGTGGTTGTGTGGGTTGGCTTACACACTACTGTAAGCTGAAAATTTGTTAAGTCAAACCATTGTAAGAATTGGTTGTCTGTGTGAACACACATACAACGTATATTAATATTTGTTTAATTTCCAGATACCAGAAGGAGAAAAGAAGCACTCCTGGACTTGTTTTCTGTTCCTTTCTTTTTTCCTTTTTTCCCTGTTGTTTTAAGAAAGCATGCTGCTGCCTGGAGCTAAGCAGGAACGGGGCCTCCTAAAACCACAGTCTTGCAATTGCTGGTCTCACCAGAATATCAAGCGCTTTAACCCATCACACTAGTGGTAGAACTTGGTACTCAGGGGAAATGCACTCAGCTCAGCTGGGCAGGCCAGATTTCCATAAGGGGGAGTAGTGGGGAGAGAAAGGAGGGGAAAACTGATTCTTTAGCTCATAATCAGGAAATTCACATCAACAGTAAACTAGGAAAAGAGGCATTTGTTAAATCTGAGTTCATTTTTCAAGAGAAGAGAAGGGAGGCCTTCACCCACAGGGCATCTGATACTTAAAAAGATAATTATCCTTCTTTGGCAGGGTTGCTTTATTATCATGGGTCAATGAACCGTTTAGAAATGAAGAATTTCCTTCATTTCCTTTTAGCAGATTGCTAGCCTCCACTCCCTCTCTGAGTTACTTTTTCTTTGTTAAAAGGGACTCAAAGTCATCTTCCTCCTCCCTGCTTTCCTTCACACCCTCTCTTAGTCCCTGACTGCACCAAACCACAGCCAGATGACAACCAGGCAAGCTTCCAACAATAGCCATAATTGCTGGGTTAGGCTCTGTCCCTGCACAGCAACCAGGTGGAGGAAGGGACAACATTTTACTTAAAACAAATGCTACTGTGAAAACTGGTGATTCTAATGTCAACTTAGTAATATCAGAAATAACCAAATTTTTTTTTCCTTTAATGCCATATACAAAAAACAAATCTTTTTTATTTCTACTTGCCTGATGTGAAGACCTGGCTTGATATAAAGATAGTGGCTCAAGATATTTTAAGAATTAAGTAAAAGTAGCTGAATTTGCCACATGCTTTGTCCTTGGTTTACCCATCCCAGAGTCATATCATATTCACATTTATTACTTTCATTGACCATTAATAGTAGTCCTCTGTGTCACAAAAAAAATTCAACAGCCTCAATGCACTTTCATTTAGGTGAATACTCTGCACCAACAATTTTGTACAACATTGTCTTGACACATATATTCCTTACAATCTAATCCTTTGTTAGGAATCACCTTATTTGCATATAATACACACTTTTATGTGCAAATGATAATTAGATGAAATAAAAAGAACTTCAGGGGTATTTACTTGACATGTGTTACTGTTGGATGATCATCATCTTTGTTTGGTTGGTGACCAGAGAATGGGCAGGTAGACAACTCAACATGGAAGTGACCACACAGGTAGGCTCCTCAGGACTCGCCAGGGGTTACAATGGTCTAGAGTCACTCAGAGTCAGGCTCTGGAGCTCATGCAAGCATCTGAGCTGGCCAGCAGCAGACACAGTATCCAACACCCTCCCTGGGGCCCAATGAGGAGGAGTCTCAAAAAGCAAGAATCAACCATCTTCTCTCAGACGCTTTAAACCCAGAGCAGAAAAGAGCCTGTGCCTTTACCTCACCACAGGCCCCTTCCTACCTGCTGCCCACCTGCCTCCCAAACCTCCCCCTTATCCTGCTTTCCTTTGCACACTTTGCACCTGCCATGTCTACCTTCTTTCTATTCCTCAAACACACTAGGTTTCTTCCTAGTGTGGAATCCTTTGTTGGGGCTGATTTCTCTGTCCCGAATTCCATTCCTTTTTATTCAGATTCCAATTCCAATGACACTCCTCAGAGAAATAGTCTATGATCATAATTTAAATGACTCCCACGTTACTCGCTCATACAATCCTCTGACAACCCTTCCCAGAGCCATGCTGCTAGTTTGGGGTTGGCAATTACATAATCAAATGAGCCATCTCCACAAGAGGACCCACTTTGTCTTTTTTTTTTTTCTTTTTAATTCTTTCATCAGTGCCTAGAACACCAGAGACATGTAGGAATACTTACTACTGGAAGAGTGAATAAATGATAAACCAAGTGCTCCTATCAGCCACCTCTGAATACTAAGACCCCAACAATACTGAGATATGAATTTTCCATCACACACAAAATTGGAATAATCTGCAATTTTTCTTTGTAATTCAAAGATGTTTATCCTTAATATGTGACCGGTTAGAACGAATGCTGGATATGAACTGAGAGATCTAAATTTATTTTTAATGTAAACTAATCTCATATGAGCTTAAAGGAGGTATAAATATAAAAGCAAAATTCTTTCTTAAGATGCTTTTATAATTAAAAGGAAGTGGCTTTGAGAAGTGTTTCTGTTCAGAGTCTCAAATAAACTATTTATGTAAATGTTGCTTTATACTGTGACTAAGGAATGTAGTTAGCTTACTTATTTTATGTATTTATTTACTTATTTATTCATTTACTTTTGATACTGGGGATTGAACCCAGGGCACATAACCACTGAGCCAAGCCCCTAGCCCTTTTTCATATTTTTATTTAGCAACAGGATCTCGCTGAGTTGCTCAGGACCTCACTAAGTTACTGAGGCTGGCTTTAAACTCCTCCTGCCTCAGCCTCCCTAGCCACTGGGATTATAGGTGTACGCCAGCAGACCCAGCTCAACTTATTTATTTAATGAACATTGGGCATCAGGTGAATTTGGGCACCTTTAGGCTTTGAGAGTAACAGAGAAGACTAAGAGGTTGCTCCTGTCCGCTCAGTCCAGGAGATGTTTCTATACAATGGGAAGCACACAGGTAAGCAGAGAAGGGGTGCAGCAGAGCAGAGAGGAGCACCCCGTTCAGTGGAGGCCTGCAGCCCCTAGAAAGCAAAGGGTAGCCACAGGGAAGCTCTGAGCGGAACAGATTACCCTGCAGGTAGCTGAAACTAGAAACAGATCATGGAAGACTTACAACAGGTCAGAGAACTTTTTCTGTGAAGAAAAAGGTGGTAAATCTTTTAGGTTTCATGGGTTATATGCCTAAGTGGCCACAGTAGCAAATACAAAAACTCATAAGCGTGGAACATTCCAGTAAACCCTCATTCACAGAAAGAGGAAGCAGGCCAGTTAGTTCATAGGCCTCATAGTGCCAACACCTGGTTTGGAGGGATCACATTTGAAAGAGGTAATGAAAGAAAATTGGAAATATGAGGGAGCCTATTCTCTTATCCCGAGCTGAAGACTGTGATGCTATCTTAAAATGGCATCCTGAACCCAAAACATTATACTATCCTTAAAATTTTTAGTTTCTAAGAAAAAGACCCATGCCAGGCAGCCCATTTTAATGACCCTGTGGAGCACTTCTGATGCTTTTCAGAATTAATCATAACAACCAGAAAACACGCTGTGGTGTTGACATCACACAGATAAATCACGAGTATTTCTCTCCAACACAAATGCAAGAATTTCTGTCATCTCTAGTTGGAAAAACAAAACATATGATCTTCAAATGCATTAGAGCAAAGCAGTGTGCTACTCACAGATTCACCTAAGAATAAAAGTATTTCTCAATATATGTGCATAAACTTTTAGAAGAAAACAGTATTGCCTGAAGATGGTGGGTATCATTTGCTACATTTTGCTTCTAGAGAAACAACACAGAGAAAGCAAATTCATTTTGAAGAACAACAGACAGTTCTTGTAATTCTGCTGCCACTGTTTATATGCCAATTGTTTTAAGATAATATCACAGATGCAGTATAATTTAATTTGGAGACTCTTAAGCCTTGTTAATGGGTAAATCCTGTATTATACATAGGCTAGCAAGACACACATTAGGTTCTATTTGCATAAGGTTAATGCCTCTGTTAAGATTTCTTAGCTGAAATGCACATAATCAAAGAACCAAACTAAACTGAATTTCGTGTATGTTCATACATGTTTATCTGGTATTCATATATAAAGAGGTAACCAAGATGAGATCTGGTCTCTTTCAGTGTTCTAAAGTAAGGATTTCCATTTAGCAAATACATTTTTAAAGGAAAAGAAGAGTGGTAGTTACAATTTAGTTCTGTCCATTGAAAAAATGTCTTATTGCAGAAGAAAAACAAAGAAGACCTCTTAAGAGCAAATGAGATTTAAGCTGAATTTTACAAATGAGAGAGTAATTCAACCAGTGAGCTGGGCATCAGCCTCCTCATCCATTCAACCCACAACTTGAGCCTCTTCTCAGTCCAGGGTTTGTGCTAGGGACTTAGGAAGCCAAGATGAATAGGATAGAGCAGTTGACCTTGAAGAGTTCACACTCTAATGTCCCAAACTGTCATGCAGTGCAAACAGATCATTACAGTACAGACAGGAGTGCTACAGATAGAAATCAGTTTAGAAAACTGTGGGAGCACAGAGGAGGCCGGATCTAACTCAATCTTAGGGTATTAGACAAACTTCTTTGTCTCATTTTGTATTTCAGTTTTCTAAAGTAGGAACAATTTCTCCAAATTTGGACCAAAGTCCATCCTTGAAAATGGTCTTGCTACTTAAGAACGGTCTCAAACCAAGTCGCTGGGCAGTTGTCCCATAGCTGAAATCTCCGTTTCATTTATACATGTGCATTTATTTCCTGAATCTTCACAACAAACCCATAAAATATTATTATAACCCTCACTATGCAGATGAGACAATGACAGCATAAAGTAAGAAACTTGCCAGAATGGAACACCCAAAGTGAGATTAAAACCAGAACTCACCTCAAGTCTGATTCGAAGGCCTACAATGTGAATGATAGTGATGGCACACTTTTTATAGCTTTCATGCCTGAGTCTTTGCCTTGACTTTTATTAAAAGTATGCCTTGTGTTCCCAGATCCTTCTGTTCGTGGAAGAGACCAGAGGATTTGTGAAATATGAAGATGCAGAGGAAAACCACTAAAGGTTTGAGGAACACCTCGCCTTGGATAAAGAAAGCAGGTGATATTACTTTCTCTCAGTGCACTGAGGCCTCAGGGCAGGGCAGCAAGCATGCCCTCATCCTTCCAGAGGACCACACGAATAAGAAAAACCTCATGCACCAGGGGTTGAGTTGGAGACAGTAAGGAGGGACGCAGACTCCACATTTTGACCCTTTCCCTCCTTGACACTGGGTTTCTTCAAGGTAACTTTGGCTCTTAGTTGCCAAACTCCTGAGGAGGATTAGATACTGTAGTCAAGGTCAATGGACCAGGTTATAAGACACAGTGAACCCCTCTGCATCTAGTGATTGAGAATCATTGACTTTCTCACATTATCATTTACATGACCACAAAGATCACTCCCATCCTACACATCTGTAGGTAATATGACTCTGACCCTCTTCTTATCAAGAGTAGCTGCCCATTTTCCCTCCCCTTGAATCTGGGATGACTCTGAAATTTCCACGGAGGAAGAGCCATTGTTTGGTTCTCTAGTTAAACTTAAGAGATCTTGCAATTTGTGATTTTTGCCTTCTTGGAACTCTGAGACCTACACACTATGAGAAAGCCTAGCTAGCCTACTGGCAAGTAAGACACAACATGGAAAAAAACAGAGTATCTGAGCTGATGCCCAGCATCCAGATCCCTTGGCCCCAGACAGCCACTGACTGACTTCAAATTCCTGTCTCTGTTGTCGATTACTGCATGAAACACTGCCCCCATACAGATCAAAACAATGCTGCAGTGTTCAGCTATCATGAGTCTGTGCATGGTTTTTGCTGTGGGTCTTACCTGGGCTCATTTATGAAACTGTTTTTTCAGCTGGAAGGCAGGCTGAATCCACAGGGCCTTCACTGTACCTGCTGTTTCATCTCAGATAGATGGAGAATCTCTAGAATTTTCCACTGTGGGTCAAAGAAAATCACAAGCCAACCCAGGTTTACGGTAGGGAAATTAATTCCATCTCCTAATGGGAGCAGAAAAATCATATTGAAATGGAGTATGGACAGAGTAGGCATTGTGCATGGGGGTCATTATGATAATGATCTACCATGGTTGGTAACTTTGAAAAAAGTTTCTGGGCACTTTGTAAAAATGAACAGGTGCCCAGGGCGTCTTAATTGTCCTATTAAGTATATGAAGCCATGACAATTTAGAGTTGAGATGAATCTTGAACATTATCTAATCCACTATTATCATTATTTGATGAAAATAATAGGATTAGAAATGTTAATTTGTTCAAAGTCACATAGTTAGGAGCACAAATGGAATTGAAACAGAAGCTGTTCAGTTTCCCAGACCAAAGCTCTTTCTATTGCACACAAGAGACCAAAATGCTACCTCAGATATTGTCTTCCCATGCTAAACTGTGGCAGACATCAATGAGCAATAACGGAATTCTCTCCTTGAATTGGCAGAGTCCCAGAGTTCTTGTCAACAACAAGCTCTGGGCAGTCACCACCAATCAGAGTGGGCATGGAACATGCCTGTGGCCTCCTCTACTGACCCACAGAAACAATCACATAGGCCCGGCAGAGTCACTTACAAAATGAAACACTGCAAATGAGAATCTCTGCCCGATGACATCAAATTTCCATTATGTTGTTGCATTTTTTATTCAAAATAAATTTGATAAGTTTAAAATTTGTTCGAGGATAATTGATGTTTTTAAAAAAATTAAAGCATTTCCAGAATATGAACTATTTAAATTCAAAGTCGTGACAGAAATGGAAATGTACTGATTCAGATGATTGATTAAATATGACAGAATATTAGTCTCAGAATCACTCAGACTTGCCCACATTTATTTTTCTACATCTGATCTATTCTAGGGACTCAGAACACAAAAGTCACCAAAATAAATCAAATCATCAAAATATCATTGATTTTGATGAGGCTTATTAGCATGTGTATATATGAATATGGAGTGAAGCAGTATCAAATAATGAGAATTAGTCATTCTTCTGAACTAATGAAAAAAAGAACATACTTATTTCTATTCTAGATCTGTATGCAGTTTAATGACAAGAAATTTTCTAGTGTGTATTACAAGACTTTGGCAGACCTTGTATAATTCTTTATTTGTTCTAATAAACACTCAGTAGTCCTTGCAATTTTGGGTGGGCGTAACCAGGGATTGAACTCAGAGGCACTTAACCACTGAGCCACATCCCCAGCCCTTTTTATTTTTTATTTTGATACAGGGTCTCACTGAGTTGCTTAGTGCCTTGCTTTTGCTGAGGCTGGCTTCCAACTCTGAATCCTCCTGCCTCAGCCTCCCCAGCCACTGGGATTGCAGGCATGAGCCAATGTGCCCAGCACAAATAACCCTAATGTCATTTCAAAAAAACAACAGAATTAACTGTGAGCTCTTTTTTGAAGATTCTATTTATTTTATTTAAATAGCACAGTAACAGAACTTTGGATCAAAGTAGGTAGCATCCCCAAAAGTAATCTCTTCTTTACATTGCGGGCATTTTGAGTGAATTTTTACTATAGAAAAAGTAGAAATACTAGCCAAAGAATTGAGAAATACAATTCTGAAAAAGCATTTTAACATACCTATTTTAGAAACTCATTGAGAGATTTATCATCCATATGCTTAAATGGCATGGATGTAATTTGAAGTACATTTGATTTCTAGAACATGATAAATTCCAGAACAATAATTAGGATAATGATAGTACTCTGCTTATAGTTGGATCTCAGGCAAGTATCTCATAAATTTCTACTATTTTATATTTTTTTTTCCTGGGGAATCTTTAACAGCAAAGATAGGGGCTAGTTCTTGGTCATCCGGGAGAAGACAAGCTACCCTTGAAATTTCTGCACTGATTTGGATTCCCAAAGGAGACAATCACATTCACAGAAATAGACAGGGGGCTCCCAAAGAAAATAAATGACATAGCAGTGTGTAGCATGATAGTGTTCTGGTAGAGTCTCTGGTTTGAATTTCACATATTTTTGGTCACTTTTTCATGGCAAAGGAATCCTATATTGTTTGACGTACTAGCATCACATCGAGGAAAGCTGTGCTTATATCGAACTACACAGGTGCAGAAGAAGTAAACCCAAAGGAAAGAAAACAACCTCTATAATCTTTGTTGCCTACAATATCCTAGTGATAATCAGCAACACTAGGTAGGTAATATCACTCCCTTCATTTCTTCAGATTTAGAAGTTGAGGCCAAAAAGGTTTAACTACATGTCCAAGGTCAAATACCATGGAAGTGAAAATCTTGGCTGGGGTCATGCAGTATAATTGCCCAAGGTGTTTCGGTGCCTCCCAAGCAATAAAAGTCTTTGTGAATAAATTGCAGTGTTTCCTACAGTGATATGGCAGGAAATTAGTTCCATGAGATATTATTAGATATTTTACAGAAAAAAAAATATTCTACAGGAAAAAAAATAAACCTCTAACAGTAAAAACAGGAGAAACGCTGAATGCAATTGAAATAAGAGAACTATTATTTCACTACTCATCAGAATATTTAATATGCTAATGTGCATCCTGACTTTCCAAAAGAAAATACACTAAGCAGTATTATTCAAATGTGTATAATTATAAAGGTATTTTATTACTGTCATCATCATCATCATTATTTGAAGAACACTGTCTAGGATAAATGCTCCAGAGGATCTTCTGTGAATCCTGAACCTACAGAGGTACCTAAAGAAGTTTTCTTTTTTTTTTTTAAACAAAAGTTGAGTAAATAGCTTGTAAATCACATAGGCAAAGAGAGAGAGAGAGAGAGAGAGAGAGAGAGAGAGAGAGAGAGAGAGAGAGAGAGAGAGGACATTATGATATACAAAATATGTAAGAAGTTGAGCATTATAATATAGCACATAGGATACTACAGTCATTAGTGCTGTGTGCCATACTTCAGGTTATTATTGCCACATCTGGGCACAGGATCAGATTCTGCCTTCTAAATCCTCGTGGTTATGTGAACCTTAAGGAATTCATCATTTTGTCAAGCAAAAATGATGGATGCCACTTCCAGGCCAGAGTCCCTAACTACCAGGATGAGACCCCAAAGCTTACTTTCTTTCTCTAAGAGAAGCAGCGATGTTGTGTCATGGTGGCTGCCCTGGCAATCTAAGTTGGCGTTGGCGGGGGGCTCTGGTCATCCCAGTTACAGTGACTAGAGCAAGTTTATTACTAACTAGGTTTTACCTCTTTTGCTGAATGTCAACCAAACTAGGATTGCTTAGAATCAGAATGGTAAAGAGGTTTCTGAGGCCCTGATAGGGATCAGGAGGGAAGAAGAGGGGAATTTATTAGTTTTGGCTGCCATGAGGGAGGGAAGAATATTAGCATTTGTGCCAAGTATCTGCCATTCTTCAATTATAAAGCAATAAAACTATTTTTTTCAAGGACTCCCTCTCCCCCTTTTTTAATGATGTAGAAGTCATTTCTGGGTCTTGCAATGTCTCTGGATAACCATTATGAAAATCTATTATTATTGTTATGGTCCTAGAGATAGATAGAGGTGTCTGGGATTTAGATAATTCTGGTTAGGAGAGTACCGAAAAGGAAAATTAACTGTCACTCAAAAGTGTCTGTCCATGATGTATAAACACAGGAATGGGAACACACTAATAAGAAAATGTTATGAAAATACTCTCGGGAGTTAAGACTTGGAGCTGTGTTGCAATAACAGAAGTAAAACACACTTAGCAGCTGAAAAAATATTTAAGAATCATCCCCATTGAGGAATTTTATAACTACAGATAATATGCTCTAGTTCAAAAATAATCTTAAAACCTCTGCAAAAACATTTTTAATCTAGAATAGATCAGAAAGTAAGGCTAAAAATTCGTAATTCATTGGAGATCATCTAGGAAAACACATGCAACATAAATAATTCCCTAGCAATACTGTGTACATACTTCAACTTCACCACTGTAAATAAAAAGAGGATGTCTTAAGCTTCTATGTTCAAAGGGTGGCCAGAGTGAACTGGGGCCCAGACTCACAAGAGAACTAGGACTCTTTCAAGGGTAAACTCCATCAGGTTCTAAAAAGCAGAAGTATTCCAACTTTCAGTTTGCTCATTTAGGTTTGCTTTAGGTTACTCTTGGATCTTCAACAAGACCATGGAGCAACACAGACATTACACTTCAGAGACCATGTGAAGACAGAGTAGCCAAACTATCAATATGGGAGAAGAAAAATAGAAAATGAAAAGCCAAAAGAAAAGAAGAAGTTTAAAAGGCAGGGGTGGGGGAATATATCCAACAGATAAAATGTTCTTGGAAGACAAGAAAGGTCCCTCACAGACACTCAACTAACATTTTTGGTACCACATACAGAGCTCCACATCAGTAGACCTTTAATAAATATTTTGTGAAAGAATAAATCACATGTCGTTTTATCAGTTTAATCTTGGAAATAATTCTTTCTCATGAGTAATTTCTTCAAAATGTTCCAGAAACTGGTTTCTTAAGAGAACTGAGAACCAGTCCATACTCAGCTTTCTTAAATGGAAATAATTAATGAAAATGCATTTAGCCCTTAAAAATAAACCCGAGTTCTAAATTTCTAATGTAAAGCAGCCACCTTAAGCATAGAAAAAATAAAAATAAATACAAATTGTCCTTTCCTTCACACACCAAAGGTCAAGGTTCATGCTTTTTAAATGGAAAACCTGTGGGTCATTAACTCAAGAATTAACACCGAAAAATCTGAAGATAATGTTGTTCCCTGCTTTTTAATAACGTGACAATCATTAATACTGATAGAAAAATGCTGTATTTAAGAAATCATGAAAGAGCCTTAATTATGTTAATTTGACTTTCTCATAGAATCTGAATTGACATCCACCTTCCATCAAAATATGATAGCAATTCCATCAAAATATGATAGCAATCCAAAATATGATGATGTGAGACTACTTCATTGAAAGAGTTATTCAATAAGTATTTAATGAATGAGCTTGTGAAGGAATTACTGATGAAGATCCATAAAGCCAAAATTTTGGAGAAAAGGATAAAGCCAACACACTTTGTGGAACCTGTATCATTTTCATGTATTCATTCAATAAATACTTATTAATTAATAGCATACTCACTGCCAGGTACTGTGTAGGTCGCTATGGATATAGAACAACCAGGTATATGCATATATTACATAAACCAGGTATATCACATAAAATGTTTTTTATGTAAAAAAAAATGTACTAGCAAAGGTGTACTGCATTCTAGGAGATAAATAGAGAAAAGGCAAGAAACACATATAAATGTAGTAACTCTTACAAAAGTGACAAGGAGAAGAGAAAGCAAAGATTCAATAATGCAATACGAAGAATATTCCAAGCCAGACTGCAAAGCCTGGAATGAGTCTGGCCCAGCTAGCTGGAATGTCAAGAAATAGCACATATCTCAGTGAGCCTTGGTCAGTGGTCTGGCTTTACTTGTCATGCATGTGGAAGCTGCTGAAGCATTTCACACAGTGGGAAGTAGAGGGCTATGACAGAATCTGAGATATCTTTTAGAAAAACCACTCTAAATACTGTGTGGAGAGATTCAAGCAAAGCAAGGATAGAAGGTGACCAGGGATGTCTCTGCTGAAGACGACGCAAGGCATGCAAAACAGCCCTGGACTATGGTGGTGGCAATGGGCATGGAGAATTTGAAACACAATTTTGAAGTATAAGTAACAAGACTTACTGATGTGGGCAAAGGAGAGAGGGGAATGCAAGAGGACTCCAGGGTTCTGGCTTGAGAAGGTGAATGGAGAGTGATGGAATTTAAGAGATAAGGTGGGAAGGGAAAACGACCTCATGTAGCTCACCTTAGGACATCTTTCCTTCTTCCTTTTACAGATTTTTTTTTTTTTTTTAACAGAAGTAACTTAAAGAGACTTTCTTAACCTGGGTCACAGATGTGCTCCCAGGACTTCTATCAGTCTTCATTGTTTTCCTTTTGTAGAAATTTCTACAGCTTCCAGAAATTTCTGAAGTTTTCTCCAGATCTCAACTAAGAATTAATGATTTAAAATAGCGCCTTCCCCAAAAAACAAAAAAATTTCAAGCCACAGGTGTGGGTCAATGGCAGAGCAAGTGCTTCTCAGGTATGAGGCCCTGGGTTCAATTCCAAACACCAAAAAAATAAAATAAAAAAAATTTAAATTTAAATTTAAAAAATACAAAATTAGAATGATAAAAAGTAGGATCAGACTTTTTATTTTTCATTTTGACTCAGAATTTAATAGAACCACTACTGAAAAAAAAAATTTACTCTGAGCAATGTACTCTAATTCATGAGGATGAACTCTCCACAAAAGACAAACAAAAGATTTTTTAAATGGTATAACACTTAAAGTCATTTTAATCTGATTCAGCAGTGAACAATCTAAGACATGTCTCTTCCAACAAAAGACAGCTGGACACATAAAAAATGATTGTGTGATCCATTCAAAATTAAAGAATAGAATAAATCATTTACAATAAAAATGCAGAAATTCATACCAGAAAGGAAAAAAAAAGTGAAAACTCTCAGCACTAAATGATTTCCAAATGTTTCCAAAACAGGAAGCAAAAGACAGCAAATGTCACTATAGAAGCTTCTCATATAGAATAAGTTAATCAGGCAGCCTCAAATAACAAAGCTGCAATTCATCATTAAAACAAAACAAACAAACAAACAAAAATCAGCAATGAACCTCACTGCCAGAGTGTCAAGAAGGCAGACATTTTCAGAATAGTGACTTCTGTGCAAACAGCTCAGCATTATCTCTAAACTTCCAAGGTCTGTAAAGGGGCAAATTTATGTTGTTATTTTTATCTGCTTAAACTTGAAATAAAGTCAAGTGCTTATGACAGAAGAGGCTTTGATATCTTTAAAACAATAGCAGTAGGAGAATCTAGGGTTTCAATCCAAAAAATTCCCCTTCCAAGTTGCATTTTCTCCTTTAGCTTAGGATCCTGTTTCTAAAGTTGGATTCATGTCTGCACTATAATTAGGGTTTTAGAGTGGTTTAACCCCCTTACTCCCCAGGAAAATAGACAATGCTTAAATCACTGTCCCCATTGCTAAAACAAGTGTCATGAGTTTCTTATTGATGACTAAATGCTTTTCCAGGAGATTTCAAACTCAAACAATATTCCACAAAGTAAAGATATTCCAATATCATTAGTGATACTCTATGGGAAAACACAAAGGTTCTACCCAGAATCTCATCTAGTTTCATTTAGGCTGTGAAAAAAAAAAAAAAAAACAATTTGAATTGGAAGGAACAGTATTTGGCATTTTCAATGATACAGGCAGCCCTAGTTCCATAATAATTAAGCTAATATAAATCAGTATTTATAGAGCAGTGCTGACTAATGACACTTTCTGCAGTGACAGAAATGAATGTTCTTCATTCTGCCTTGTCTGAGATAGTGGCTATTAGTAACGTGTGGCTATTGAACACTCAGCATGTGCCTCATATGACCAATAATTGAATTTAAATCGCATTTTAATTCATTTACAATTTAATACTTGAATTTAAACTTTAAATCTTTATTTTACAAGCTCATAATTACTTGTAGATAGTAGCTATTGTATCAGAGAGTGCAAATAGAGGCCAGGAATGTATGGCACCAGGGAATATTAGGAACTGGAGCAAACTGAAAAACACCTGCCCAGAGGTGGGCCACCACTACTTAGTTATTTGTTTCCAAAGAAACTGGAAATCTGGATTGCTACAGGTAATACTTACTTCACATTCATGTACATGGCATGAATTTCAGCTACCACCATTTAATCATATCAATTCCCCAACATCATGGTTCAAATTTCAGTTACCATGGCATACTAAAAAAGTAACTGTATCAAGTACAAACTCCACCACTAGCTCTTCTTCAGTCCACAGGCCAGAAAGTAGGTAATAGATGTGCATGATGACCAATAACCAATCACAATCCTCTTGCAAAGTTTGTCAATGATTGGTGTCAGGGCATCTGGTATTCTGTCTGACACAGCCATGGAAGTATGTGATTATCTTAACCCCTGATCTCCTGTGGGTGGACCAACATGCAATTTCACCAAAATAGATGATCAGAAGAGAGGACGGGCCCACCAATATGAAAGTGCAACAAAAAATAAAAAAATAAATAAAAAGTGCCAAATCTGGGAGTGAACTTTGAATTGAACACAAATAGAACTTGTAGACGAAATAGCCGCCATTGGGAATGTGGTCTGTGAGACTATTCAAGAGATCCAGAGGAATTGAATGAAGCCAAACTTTCTGAAATAAATGATCAAAGCGGTTATGTTGAAAAGGAAGAAGACGTAGCAGAGGTAGTAATGCCAACAAAAAGTATCACATTTTAAAAAAAACTTCATATTTCACAACACTGAAAGCACAAAGGATGAAATGTTGGAAGGGGACCCAAACTTGAAAGGCATATGACAATGAGCCAAGGCATAGAAAAGATGCTCAATCTGGATCTTCAGTGGCAGGATGAGCAAAAGGTGGCAAGCACCATTCCAACTACACTTGCTGAATATTTTCAAAGAAAAAAAAATCCCTTCAATGGTCAATGCTTCTAATGTTTATTATAGGGTACTAAGAAAGTATTGGCCTTACTCCCCCACCCCCCGCCAATTTCCTTAGACTATTAGTTCAGTGGGAGAGATTTAAAGTTTTAATAAAAAACTTTCCCCAATGATTATTAAGTTTACTTTGCATGGTTTCAGTTTGAACGGTCAGTTCTAGTGTCCCACACTGCTGTACAAGGTGACCACCCCCTGTATTTTAAATTTGCTAAAAATACTGGGTGGCACAAATTTAAAACCTATGCAAGTATTAGTGTCATACTCAATGTATATTCCCATAATAATAGGTGAGAGGATGCAGGAAAAAAATTAAAAAGCTAAGAAAGAGTGCAAATGGCTTTAAAGCACATATTTATCCAATACTCTCTACAAGGACTACCTGTTGCTGTTTGCTCCAGAATTCTCCCCAAAACCTGTCCGCAAAAATAAAGTCGAAATTTTTCCCCCTGAATACCTTGGTTGAGAACTGCATGCTGCCAAACCTCCTGACATCTGAAAGCACCATGAAACCTGGCTGTTAGGCATTTACGTTTTTTCACCAAATGTTTTTCTGCATATCACAATATGACTGGAGGGCGATTACATAATGGGTAGCATCAACACTATGCATGCTCCATATTCCATATGGATGATGCATAACAAGCAAAGTTCCTGCCAAAATCCTTGTTTTGAAACAACACAGAGGATACGCAGAAAGCCCTTACCATCCCTTATAATGTACCACTATCCCTTTCTCTAGTGCATTACTACTCCAAAATCTCTTTAACAACAGAGGCCACGTCTCACCCAGGCCTAGATCCAAAGCCAGCACATGGAGCCCAGGATGGGTCTCAACACAGATGTCACCTCTGAGCAGATTTGTCCAGCATATTTAAAGCAACCCTTCTTTCATTACCCGTCATTCCCTTCATTGCCTTTTCCAAATTCTGGAACATAAGTACTCATATTTATGTTTCCTCATTTCCCATGTAGAATTCAAACTGAAATGAGAGCCAGAATCAGGAACATCTGGTTCACAACCATTTCCCTTATCCTGGACAGAGTATTCACTATTAGATGTGGAGAGGTGGTTGGATGGTTTGTACTTAAAATACGCCTGCTTAAATGAGTTACTATTTGAATGAATGCCTGTTGAAATGAATTAGTTTGACTAATAAAAGAATTGAAAATATTATTGTTTTTTTTGAAAAAATGAATTTCATTTAGTAGGAAAAAAATGGCCATTATTCTCCAAGGTAATAGTTCATACACACAAATATGATCCTTTCTTGGTATATTCCTTTTCCTAAGTTTTACCCTCAGATAAATCTAAATTTGAGAAATCTTCCCGTGGGCGAGCCCACCATTTTCTCAACAACAAGATGGAGGAGTTTCTAGCGCAGTAGCGTGTGTGAAAACAGCTTGGGAGCTTTTATTGAGAATAAGCTCAAGATGAGTCAACAGAGAAGTGTTGTTTCCACAAAACATATTTTATCTCAGACTGTGAATGCGAGTCTGGCATTGAGTTGAGGGAGGTGATTTCTCATTCTGATCTTGTTGGCAAGGCCATTTGTACAGTCTTCTGTCAACCTGGGGAGGCACCAGGGACAGCCTATGCCACATTCAAAAAAGAGAATCAGTATGGCTGAGGAAAAGGAAGAAAAAAAAAAAAAAGATGATGAAGGAACATGGGCCAGACTTCCAGTCACAGCAATGAAAAGACTGTTGTTTGGGAAGATGCAGGCTAGCCTACTAGGAGATGGCAGACCAGAGTTTGAATCCATCATATGGGCTGTGGAGTGACCCCATTCTGGATTAAATTCCATTTCTATCAGTTTTTAGCTATTTGACTTTGGACAGATGACCTCTGTGAGTATCAGTTACCTTATTTGCAAAATAGGTATTCCTTATTTTATTGAACTGTACCTTCATGGTAACTAAACAAAACCACTGATAAAACATTCTTGAAAGAATTTGAGCTCTATAAGTGAAAGGAATAACAGATTTACAAAAAAAAAAATATGTACACAATTTCAAATCCCTAACAAAATGATGAATTTATACAAATTATTAATAGAGAATTTAGGGCATAAGTCAGGGGTTCTTAACCTGGAGTTCCCACAGACACTTAATGGAAAGTAAAATATTAACACAAATGGGGGAAAAAGGTGCATATTTGTTTTTAACTAACTCCAAAGTGATACTGTACATCTCCTTAAGTCACAAATGTAGGCAAAAAATTACAGTAATAACCCAGTACCTATGGTTCTACTCAGCATAAATCAGATAATTTTTAAATATATAAAAAGATAATTTGATAGTTGTTGCAGATGTCTTTAAAAATCATTTATTACACAATTACTTATCATTACTATCACAAAATTATAGTAGTCATTATATCTGATACTGGTTCTTATTTAATCTTCAGTAAAGAAGGGCACATTTCATTATTTGTAAATTTGCTCTTCAATACTGTGAGAACTGTTATTCAATATCCTACCAAGTGCCTTTGTGTTTACATATACTTAATTGTCCTCATTTTAAAACATTTTTCAGAGAAGAAACATAGAAGCTTTGCCAACAATCTACAAAGACCCACTTAAATTTTTTTCTCAGAATACCCACTTTAGGTAAAGTTTGATGGAGAATTTTACAATGGAGGATCAAGCTGTCAGTACCGAATTCCACATATCCATTTCAGGACCAGGCAAGGGGGTCATCCAGACGCTGTGACTCCCTGCACAATGTGATGTGAAGCACTACTGCAAATGCTTGTATCTGAAAATAATATTTGGCCCCAACTGTCTGATTCGACTTTTCACAATGACGGAAATGCTCTACATTTATATTCCCCAATATGACAGCCACTAGATGCATTTGACATGTGGCTAGAACAAGGGGACAATCGAATTTTCAAATTTCACTTGATTTTAATTAATTTATCTTTTAAACAGTCACATATGGATAGCTTTTAGACTATTAGATTGGCCATCTTAGAACTTATTTTTTGTCAAACATAAAAAGGTAGAGAAATAAGTTAGATAACATCAGGGGGAACAAACTGATTTACACCATGATAAAGTCTACAGGACAACAGAAAAAAGTTAAAAAAAAGATATGACAAAATGGGATTAAAAGAATACTATAATAAAAAATAATCAAACAGAGTGTGTGGATCTTGTTTAAATCCTGACATCATGATATAAAGTAAATACCAATAATATCAATAAATTACTGTTAATCTTAGTAGGTGTAATAATGGTATTACAGTAACATCAGGGAATTTCTGTTGTTTTCAAAAGACTCAAACTGATGTGTGTAGAGTTGAAATAAAACTATTTCTAAGAATCACCTTAAAATATTTTAGCAAACACAGCAATGAAGCAAGCATAGCAAAATCTGGGTTACAACTAAATCTGGTTGAAGGTAAACTGGCATTCTTTATTTATGCTACTTTTGAGTGTGTTTGAAACATTGGAAAATGAAGTTTAAATGTGATTATGCACTGAATATACTACCTGGCACATACTAAGCACTCAATATCAATTAGGGACTATTAGCATCATCATTATCATTAAGATCCCTAAAGTCAAAACTGAGATTAATTAGTTAAAAGAACAAAGAGGTAGCTTTGAACTCAATATAAGAACAAGTTTTTAACAGAGTTCTGGAAAAATGAAAATAAACTGTCTTCTGAGTTGATGAACAACAGAATATTCATAATGGCATCAGTTTACATTTCATGAGCACTTTTAACAGGGCAGAGAGGCCCTCATTTAATCTTCATGACAATGTCACAAGGTAGATATTCTCACTGTCCCCACTGGAGCTGTGCCAGCAGAGACTGATGGCTTGGTCAAGATGTTGCAGAAGAGGGTCAAGGTAAATGGTTTTGCTTGTTGTCCTTTACCGACCCCCTATAACCCTGAACTCTTCTGATTCAATGAACATGTCATTCATATGAATTGTGCAGTCTGGCCAGCTGGGCTGCTCACACTCACACTCATCCAGGGAATAGAGAAAAACTCTTACTTACGGAAAAATCTTTAAACATCACCTTTTTCTCTCAAGCAGAAGACTAAAACATCACCAGAATTTAATTATCTGTAGACACATGATGATATGATCAAGAAAATGCTACATTTCAATGACTCCATTTATCCATCTTCAAATTTCCCATAAATTATAAGGAAACATCATCCCTAGGCTGCCATTTGACCAAGAAATGTCTGTGGTATATCTTTGTCAACATGTTTCAGAACATAAATCCAAATTACAAAAACTAAAGTTGGTATAAAGGCTGTCGTCATATATTATATCACTTGGAAAGAAATATTGGTGACCTTATCCAGTATGACTGTTATAATAGTAATAAAATTGAATCTTGGAAGATTACACTTCTGGTCAAAGTAGTAAAATGTGACCTTATTCTATTCAACATTGACATTTATTATATTAATTCATATGTAAAAAACTGCATTAAAATGATATTAAAGCCCTGGTTAGAAATGAGAATGTTGAAGAACTTCAGAAATTAGATTTAAGTTTACTATATCCCTTCAAAGCATTGAGCCTGTTTGATGCAAATCAAACTAAATTTTCTTCACCAATCTCTAACTCTGCTGTAATTTCATTATTTGTATCATCTCATTCATACAGAATATATTTTTTTCCCAATGTCTCCTCAAACATTTTATAAACCTTAATGCATTTTCATCATGCTTCAGAGAAAAAGATAACCCAGAGCACTGAATACACAAAGCTGATTCAGAGGATCAAGCCACCTGCTCATGGTAGGGAAATCCTCCTTGGGCCAAAAAAACCACGGTTAACAACGAGCACACAAAGAGTGCACCAGGCCCTAGAAGGGAGGAAGCAGTCAGACAGGTAGCGAGCTGGATTTCACAGAATGGCCACCATGTGGAGAAATTCATCATTTCAGAATCCTATACAGGTAAAGTCGTTGAGGTGTTATATGATGTTTTTATTAATTTGTTCTTGAGCTATATTTTTTTCCTTTTTAAAACTGATCAAGGTTTTGCAGAGAGGCCCCTTCATTAAACATAAAATTTGCATACTTTCACTTTAGCAGTAGAGTGTGAAATAACATTGAAATTAAAAATGTGGCCCAGCCACAGCACACAGGATTATTTTAATTTAATCGTTAACAAAGTTCCAGGCTTGCTTGTCATGGTAGGTCTCATCTCTCCCCACTTCCTCTGGCCACCTTTATTTATTCATTTTTTCTTGATTCTGAAGATTGAACCCAGGGCCTCCCACATGCTAAGCAAGCAGTTTACCACTGAGAAACAACCCCCCAGCCCTTTTTAATTTTATTTTGAGACAGGATCTCACTTAGTTGCCCAGGGTGGTCTCAAACTTTTCATCCTCCTTCCTCAGCCTCCCAAGTGGCTGGGATTGCAGGTATAACCCCATTGTGCCTGGCTCCAACTCTTTCCAAACATGTTTTTCACCAATGTCACTACACTATTAGGTTCCAGTCAATTTTTTTTATGTATTTCCTCATATACCTCAATTAATATTCTGCTCTGAACATCTTTTGGTATTACATCATTAGATTAAGCTAAGTGTTGCTGTGATAATAAGCAGCCCCCAAATTTCAGAAACTGGTCACACAAAGGTTTATGTCTTGCATACTGTCCATTGAGGCAGTTCTGTCCACCTTGGTTACATAGGCATCCAGCTGAGGGTGTAACCACCAATTCATAAACTATGAGTAATCATGACAGGAGGAAAGGAAAACTATGTTGGAGCCTTGTTACCAGAAATTAGGTGTGCAGTTCAAAGTGACATAATTCAATACCGTATCTAGTCATGTGGTTCCACCAAGCCATAAAAGTACAATTCTACCATATGTCTGGAAGGAGGAAGAAACTAAAAATATTTGACCAACACTATTAATGACTTCCTATCTCCATGGGTCCCAAATCTGATCATTCTTCCTAATAAAAGTGCAATTCTACCTCCTCCTAAAAGACATCCCTGGTTCCTTTTGATAAAATGAAGCTATCCATAGGGTTAATGTACAGAGTACATTATTTTACCTCTTCTGGCCCTTATGACTCTGTGAGAACAGTGTCTCCATTGGGACTCTGAGTTTCCCACAATGCTTTGCTGGGTAAATATTGCTTAAATGATTGAACAATATTGTCAGTATAATGAGAATTTCCTCTCCAAAGACTTCAAATACCCTGGAGGCCAGTAATACTTAATAAGTAATCAACCTTTTTTATTTTTTCCTTCTTATTTATATCATAAAGATACTTAAAACAACATTAAAATTATCATAAAGATGAAATAAAAATGAGCCCATAATCCCACTAGCCTAAACCAGCAAATGTTTTTATTTCTTCTAGTCCTGTTCAAAGGGGCATCCTTTTTTTTTTTTATTTTAATAGCTGTATTCAGGGTACACACACATAGCACACAGACAGGAAGAATTCTAAATAGAAGATAAGTGACTGCCCAGTCAACACGGCATTCACCCTTCCCCACGGCAAGGACATGCTAGGCCATATCTTAAGACTGACTTTTACTTCTCACAGCACAAGTGCCAGCAATTTAAAGCTTCTAAGTTACTTAATAGTGTCCCCATCATTCAGAAATATCAGTGTACCCTTTATGCCACTCCTGTGCCTTGTCCCAGATCTCAAAGAAATTGCCCCTAGGACAAGAAGCTTGATTTTTACTATGAGAAGGAAAAAAAAAAGGAGGAATGTGAGTTAAATAGTGAATAATTCAGTGGGATGGGGAAAATGTCAATGTCACCCAAGACCAAACAACATGCAAGTTTTAACCTCATTCTCAAACTGATGTTAATAGCTTTTCATTCCATTTACCTAATCCAATTACTTTTATTTTATCACGTGTTCTTACTATTTTTATAATCTGAGTTGAACCCTTCTGGAACAGGGTGACTCACATACACACATGTGTGTGCATGTGCGCGCGCGCACACACACACACACACACACACACACACACAGAGCATACCTTTTTTAAATTTATTCTAATTAGTTATATGAGGTATCAAAGACTGCACTTTGATACCTCATATAAATGTAGTATATTTTCTCATTCTTATATAAATGGAGTATATTTTCTCATTCTTCTGGTTGTACATGATGTAAAATCACACCAGTCATTATAGTTATATATGCACATAAGGTAATTATGTCTGATTTATTCTACTATCCTTCCTACCCCCATACCCTCTCCCCTATTTTTACTTGACCATACTATCAAACACACAGTACAAAGTCTCACCATAGCTACTAAACAATCCAGGTGGTCATTTAACTCACTCAACTTACTTAAGATCAAACACATCTGCTTTGTCCTCAAAGCTACAGCTATACTGAAAAGGTTAAAAAAAAAAAAAAAAACACCCAAACACCTGCAATCTTATTAAATTTCAGAGTAATGACTTCTTGCCTATGTTATATTTTAACAGCTGATAGATTATTAGGTTTTTCAAGCGTTAATATTTTAAAATTTTATGTTCAGTTTCTCAACCACTGCCACAAGCACACATAATTTATACTGTTACATTTTTGAAAGGGTTTATTATTTTATGTGCCATAGTTATTGATCTGAATCAAATCTTTCTTACCTGTTTCAACAGAATATAGTAGGAATAAAATGTGACTATTTACGAATGTCAACCACCACTATAATGCACACAAAATCCACCAAGCCTACTATATTATGAATAATATTACATATTTTTCTACGAATCTGATAATACTCACCTCAAATATAAACATTCTCTAGAAATTTGTCAAAATAAAAGAAGTAACCTTAAATAGTATTTTCAGATGTGACTATAGACAGTTACTAGCACATTTTCCTTCAATTTAAATGTTGTCTTAATACCCATGAAATACTGAATAGTTCAATAGTTCCTTCCCAGAGATATGCCTTCATTAATGTGCAAAACATCATATACCTGGAATGCTGCTCAAACAATTCTTAAGGGAGAAATTCTGGTGACAAATGAAAGGGATACATTTTTAAGCTAAAAAGTCGTTGGTTTCTTACGAAGAATTTATATTCAAATGTACCAATAGAGCAGAAGAAAGCAATATGAGAAGAAAATTAATATTCATTGAGAAACAGCTACCATGGTGTGAAATAAAGATTACAAAGCCAAAGCTGAACAATTATCAAATTTTTGTAAGAAAAATTGTATACACACAGTGCCTGGAGTTCTAGTTATCTAATGCTGTGTACCAAACAACCCCAAAACCCAGTGAAGTAAGTAACAGTCATCATGAACTACCTTTATGGTTTCTGTGAGTCAGGAATTTTCTGTGAGTGTATAGGTCAGGAAGTTTTGGCTTGGGGTTTTCACAAATTGCAGCCACACAATGACTCAAAGGGTCATCCATCCTGAAGGCTACATTAGGTATGAATCTGGAAACCCTAATGGGAAGACAGTTCAGGACACCCCTCTTTAGCTCTGTAAGTTATCCCTCAGTATACTTTCTAGAGTATAACTGTGGCTTCAGGGTGGCCACAGTTCTCATAAGATGCACTGAAGTTCCCAAGAGATATGCCAAAAAGGAAAAAACCAATAAAGTCAAAGATCTGTTAAGGACTAGGCCTTACAACTCATGCGACACCATTTCTGCCATATTCTATTGGTTAAGGCATTTATCAAGGTTCACCCAGATTCAAGCAGAGGGAACAAACACTTCACCTCTTGGTGAAAAAAGTATCAACACACCACGTTGTAAGAAGAATATTTAGGATAGAATAAATCATGCTGCCACATCTTTGAAAAATTCACTCTGCTGTGCTTAGCCACATAGGACACACACATCGATAGGACAATTCCCTTGCTGTATTATCTGCAAGGGAAAAATAATAACCAAACTCCAATATTTACTACGTATCTCCTATGAGCTAATATCATGTGAGGCACTGAAGACAAGTGAGACCATCGTCTCAGCCAGGATAAGTCATATCTTCTCTGACAATCAGCCAGTTTCCACAGAAGAGCAGATATATCCTCCAGATTAGCTGTGAGGACAGAAGTGAATTTAGGGGGGAGCCAAGAAGAACTCCTTTGTCTACTTGAGGATAATACAGAATGATTTTGGCTGCTTCAAATGACCTCTACATGTGGGAAGATACCGGGTTATCTGGAAGTTCTGCTACACAAATGCTGCAAAATTTGAGGCCATGTTTTCACTGTGGATAATACGCCCCAGGACAATGGTTCTCAAGCATGGCTTCACACTATGACTGAGGAATGCAATCGGGTGTAAGGCATACCTCAGGCTGTTCAGACAGCAAGGAGGGATTGACCTCAAGCTGGTGTACTAAGGTTCAGGTAACGTCAGGCAATTCTTGGTGACTCTCAGCAGCATCATACATAGGGACCTAAGCAACATGAGTGTCAGCGAGGAAAGAATTCTGAGAACTACCACTCTGGTACATGGGTAGGAAGTGAAGTGGGAGGAATATAGCAAAAGAGTCATGAGTTATTTAAGTAAATGAGAGAGAATTCTTGGCCTTGGGTAGTTCACCAAGAGTGTGTGAATGGGGAAGCAGGTAGAGTGAGTAGGACTTCTGTTCTGAGCTCTGGTCACCCTGATTTCTGGCCAGATAACATTAGAGAAGTGAGATTAAGTATGCATTTTGTGTCACCATCAGCATTCAGAGTGAGGGTGATAAAAGCAGTTCTATCAGCAACTTACAAGAATTCTTAAGGGATAGGTGTAAAAGTCTTAGCACAGTGCCCGACACCTAACGGACACTGTGTTCGTCAGATTTTGACTGCTGTGTCAAAGGATCCTATAAGAGTCATTTTGAGGAGACGTTTATTTTGGTTCACAGTTTAAAAGATTCACTCCATGGGCATCTAAGTCCATTGCTGTGGGCCCAAGGTGAGGTAGAACATCATGGTAGAAGGGCTTGGTGGAGGAAAGCTGTGAGCTCATGGCACTCAGGGAGCAGAGAGAGCAAAAGGAGTCAGGGAGAAGATCTATAATCCCCAGGGGCACACCCCCAGGGACCCACTTTCTCCAGTCACAGGCTACTGGCCTACAGTTACCACTGGGTACCGTGTCCTTTCAAATTACTAATCCATCAAATGGACTAATCCACTGAATGGGTTACAGCTCTTGTAATCTAATCATTTCGGCTCTAAATAACCCTGAATTAACACATGCAAGGGACATGTCATATCCAAATCATATCAGACATTGACTTAGGTTTTCTGTTGCTATTCTGGTTATTGAGTTGCTCGTTACTGACAGAGTATAAAATTCTCTAGCCTGACTTCTCAACCTTCCTGGGACACTAGTAATTCCGTGACTTGCTGATCACACCTAGTTTCTCAGGACCTGGCTTCCTTAACTATAAAATGAAGAGCATTTCTAGGTCAGTGGGTGTTAAACTCTGTTCTGAAAAGTCTTAGACTTTCTGAGGAGCTGAGGAAGTAGGCCAAACTGGCAGAGCCCTAAGTATTTCTTTCCCTTCCTCTGAGAGGTTCAATTTTAATCCGTTTCATATACAGTGTTTTGGTGTGTGATCATGTTTGGCTCAAGACTCTGTAACTAAAAACAATACAGAGTATGAAAGTCGAGAGGTTGGGAAGGTGTCTAATGCCCCAGCTTCCACAAAGGGAGGGTCTGGAGCATGCAGGTGATCAAAACAGCAGCTAATGAGGGCACACATATTTAGCATCTGGTTCATCACTGACCTTCAGGATATAGTCCCACTAAATAACTCACTTTCAATTTCTCTCATTTTCCAAATCTGTTGTTAGATACATTTAAATAATAGAAAAAGCAAAAACATAGTCCTAACATGTGTTTGCATGGTGATTTCAACACTCTCCTAACTACAGCATGATGGAGGAAGATGGTGTCCCGGGCAGTAAGGTCTCATGGGAGATCTTAGAACCAAATATAAGAATTTGCAAATATTAGCTCTGTCACTTCTGAGAGGTCTTAAGTTTGATGAAGTATTTAACTTTTTGAAGTCAACTATTCTAATTTGTGAGCATGAAGAGATTATAGAGTTCACAAATTTGCACTGAAGAGTCACTGTTTCATCATTCTTTCGTTCTTGCAGTAAATATTTTGGAGAACCAAACAGGTAGTGTGAAAATCGAATGGTGGGCAAAAATGGCTTCAGCAATAAAACAATCACAAATAAATGATATCTACAATCATCAATACTTAATACGATGACATATGGAAATACATCCGCCAAAGTTACTGTCTAAAAAACTGGAGGCCCGTAATAAATGCTAATTCCTTTCTTTCCTGAAATTCTTCACAGCATGAACTTCACCAGTCGTGGTAAAACGGAGCCATAGCTCATCTGGCCTGCCTTTCTCTCTTGTGAGAAAGCCTGGTTCCTGGCTCTCCTGTGCCTCAAGATCTGTGCAATTGATTCAGGAGATCAACACAGAGAGAACTGGGGAGGCTAAGTCCACATCATACAGAGTTGGGAATAAGAAAGGGAATTCAAAAAAAGAAGAAAGAGTAGACCAGGAAAACTAGCATCTGGATGATGCTAGACAAGCTCCATGGTTTTGAGGAAGGGATAAATATGCCCAGTGAAATGAATTGGATCCTGTCTCTCTCAGAGATTCAAAGAAAGACTGCATTTCCTTTTAGTTAACAGAGCAATGGAGCAGCACTTCATGAGTGCAACTGGGGTGGGGAGCAAACCACACCCAAGACTTCAAACACTATTAGGAACTCATGACACCTAGTCCAATGGTTTTCCTAATAAACGAGAAAGGGAGGCTGAAGGAGAGAAAGCATGCGTGTCAGCTAGGAATCCAAAACATTTCTGAAGAGCTTTTTTCATGTCTCTCATTCAAACTTTTAGCCATCCCATTAGCAACATGCATCTCAACCCATGTCCTGGCCTAGAAGAGAAGACTGCAGACACAGCCGCTCTCTGAGCCTCACAAAGGGGTGTCCATAATGAGTCCTGGGCCATTGCTGCCTCCAAGATGAGCTCTAAGGAGAAGAGGAAGCCAACTCAGAAATACTCTGATTCTCCTTTTATTTTCCTTTGGGGCCCAGAACTTCTTTCAGATGCAAATCATGTATACTTGAGGAAAAAGTCAAAGTATAGTAAAGCCTTGAATAGTAATTACTGCCATGGTGTTGGAAGCCAGCCTCTCAAAACAAGTCTGGAGTTCATTAGTCACAGACCTATTTACCCCAAAGCCAGTGAAGGAGGCAGAGAGCACCGAATTCCAACTTCCTTCACTGGATGGTCTGTAATAATTCTGGCAACTTGATCAGTTTGTGAAGCCCACTTCTGTTAAACAGGAAAGATCACAGCAAAGAGGGAGAAGAAATGTCCTCCTTGCTGTCATGGGGAGAAGAGGTCAGTTAAGAACCAGTGAAGAAACTCACAGAAGAAATGGAGGTTCCCTTGTGTCCTGTCACTGCTTTCCCATTTACCTAGTGCTTTTATTTATCCATACTAGAAATGACCTCTTCTAACCTTCCATAATACTTTTATTTTGGAACAAAGGTCAAGAGAAGGACAGCTTAGGAAATAAGATTCATTCATTCTTAACTAAAAATCTATTCAAAATCATTTTTTCTAGAAATAGCTCATTTTTTATACTTCCTAATTGTTATTCCTATTTCTGAGAAATGTTTTTGTTTTGAAAAATTCGCATTTTAAAGAAACATAATAAAAAAAATAGCGCTTATTTTCCTGGTTTTGCCATCATGGCTGTCTTTTCCCAGAATCCTCTCAGAGACGGCTCACTTTCGGCACCATACTTAGATGTAACCAAAAGTGCATACAATTGCACCTCTTGCAGAGGACTGACAGATATTTCTTCCAGGTCTACTGTGAACTCTTTGCATTTGATCAATCCCACAGGAGAAGGCATTAGAAATTTATCACAAGCAGCTCCCCTTCTCCTTCATTTCTGAACACTGAAGAAGCACACTACAAATAAACCCACCGAACTAACATTTTGATTGGGAAATGTAACCTTAAGTATCTTACTTTTTCTTTCCTTAATAGTCCTACTCTCCATATATATTTTTTGCAGGTCCATGTTCTTCGTGAGGACTGTCATAATGGGAGGCTTAAACAGCAGACATTTAGTGTCTCATAGTTCTAAAACAAAGAAGTTCAAAATGAAAACATCAGCAGGGATGGTTCCTTCTGGGGGCTAGAGGGAAGGATCTGTTCCAGGCCTCTCTCCTTGGCTGGTAGATGCTGTTCTTGTCCCTGTCTCTTCATAGTGTTTTCTCTCTGTGTATTTCTGTCCAAATTTCCCTTTTATGAAAGGACACCAGTCATATTGGATTAGGGTCTATTCTAGTGACCTCATTTTAGCTAAACTTTATAAAGACCTCATCTTCAAATACAGTTGCATTCTAAGGTTTTAGGCATTTTGATTCTAACCAATATTTTTGGAGGGGAAAAAATTCAATCTGTAACAGAGACCAACAAAAACATCTCTGACTCTTAAAAAGTCATTTGTCAGAGGGGAAAGATAGTACTGTCATACATTTCTCTGACAAAAATAATATTAAAATATGGGTTTAATATCTTGTCTGCAGCCTTGACGAAGCACCATTCTATGCCAGGTGTTATGCTATGCAATGGATTAAAAGAGAGAAGAATCTGGAAACTCTATGCTCAGGAATTTTTTTTCTCTTTATGCTAGCCCCTGAATCCTGGAAAAATGTGCACTGGTTAGAGTACGGACCTCCAAGCTGTGAAAGCTTTCCAGCACCTACTTTGTTCTCCTTTACCCTGAGGCTTGGATGGTTTCCAGCAATAGTAGAGATGCAGGAACACTTCTACTCTAGGTGGAGGAGGCCTTCAGATCATCAACCCAGAACAATGGGCATCAGTTGAGTTCACAAATAAATGACCAGTCTGGTCTTGCCAAATTCCTCTGGACAGTGAACACCATTTTAATATAATTTAGAGGGAACAAATAATGAAGACATACATCTAATTCTCTTTTGTTGATAATATCAAGTCATAACACCTCTCCCTTTCGCCAGTACCTACTGTGTTTCTGGCACTGTGCCAGGAATATGCCACATGTAATTTGGTGCCATTTTCACAAGATGAGACTGGTATTGTTAGTTCCATTTTACAGATGAGAAAACTGTGGCTTGAAAAGTGTCTTGCTAAAGCCACTAGTTACTACACAGCAAAGATGAAATATGAACCAGATGTTCACTAAATTAACCCAATGCTCTTAAGCCCTATGTAATAGTGTCTCTTTCAACCTCAGAACTTTTGGAAACTGCCCAACATTATAACTGTATAGATGAAATATTTATTTTCATCCCCCCAAAAATCTATGACTAATGCTAATCCTCTAGCAATAAACCTGGCACTGATTAGAAACATGTGTTTTTTTTTTTTCTCGTATCTACTCCTGTAATGTAACATATTCAACAACAAAATAAAAAGTCTAAGCCAAGTGATTCATATTTGATGTGTTAATGAGCATAATGGTACTTTATGTGAAATAGACAATGTGCAGCCCACTTAATTAGTTGGTTGATTTTATAGCTTCAAAATAAAAAACAGAATAATACAAATGACAGGCCAATGGGGTGAGTGATATTTTAACATCCACTCAACCCTCAAACTGTGAAGCAAAAGTACTTATTCCAATTCCAAGACTTTCAATTTTTCTTTTAACTGTCGTAAGTCAAACCCAGCTAAATTGATTTTTCTCTTTGCTTTCTGCTAAAAAGTTCACTCCCAAACAGATAGCAGGTGCTACTTTGCAGCCCAGAGGAAATTTACAGCCAAGTAAAACCCTGAAATCACAAAAACATGGGTTTAATGGATAAGGCAAAGGATGTGACTGTTCTTTAATTATAACAGGGCAAGTATGCGTTGACAGATGAGCTATCTTGTATGAATCAGACTTAAAAGTTCTCACTTCTTGATTAACCTTTACCCACTGGCAACAAAAAAAGTTTGGGTACAATAACTTAACACTTCTGAACAGTACAGACAACTGCCAAATCAAATAGAAACCTCTGGAACAGCATTCAGTATATTTTCAGTGCACACACACACACACAAAAAAAAAAAAAAAAAAAAAAAAAAAAGCCCAGGGTTCAGCCCCTACACAATATCACAAAACAAATGCTCTCCTTTCTCCCCCTTCTCACCGACAGAAGTCCATGGTCAAGTGTCTCAATACTGTGACAGTAATGGAGGAGGAGGAAGATGGAGAACAAAAGCAGCATATTGATGTAGGCCCAGAGAAACCAGATGAAAACCAGGGGGCTCAGCTGACCCAGGCTTTGTCCAGTATATAATCACAATTAAGTAAATGACAAAAATGAGACTTGAATCCAGATTGTATACCTTAGTACACTACTGTAAGCTTCTAAATGATAAATTATCAACAACAATAGTGCCTATCCTGGATCACTTAACCTTCTTGGGTTGTTGAAATTAAGACAGTTTGAGAAACCTGGTGAAAATACTGGGAAGAGTTCCATGCTGTGCCTGTGAACACCATGTGGTCATGCAAAAAAAAAAAAAAAAAAAGTCCAATGCCACCAACCAATCATCTTGCTTAAAGCTCATCATGCAGGAATGTCAAAATGAGCAAATGCTGATAGACTGACATTACTTTGGCCCAAAGTCTTCTATGTCTTTTTTGGTTGTCCAAATTGGCCATTGTGGGGGTTGGGAGAAAGAGGAGGGAAAGAAAGAGGGGAGGGAGAAAAGAGAGGGAGAAGAAAGACAGATGGAGTGTTGCTATGAGAACAGAGTATCGGTTTTACAAAATGAAAAAGTTCTGGAGATATGTTGTATAACAATGTGCATAAACTTAAAACTATTAAACCGTAGACTTAACAATGATGAAAATAAGGGGAGGTACTGATTTAGATGGTAAGTTAGACGCTAAGTGTTTTTCTTTTTAACCGTAATTTAAAATAAAATTTAAAAGAAAACTCTCTCTTCCCCCTCCCTCTCTTTTCTCAACTGGATTGATCTGACGAACAGCTAGGATACAGAAATAAAATGATTTGAATAAAGGGATGAAGAACTGGAAGGACATAAATGATTTCTCAAGTTTCTGGCAAAACTTAAATAGAGAACATCAAGGAGGGGGACTCTGGGAGGAGGACAGGGTCCAGAAAGCATGGATTTCTTCTAACCAGATATCACCAGCCGCAGTTGGCTCCATGGATCCACAGTTCAGGAAGGAGTGCTGTATTTCTATTGCCCACCCTATAGCCAAACTCTATATCCTTCTAAAAATCCTTTCCTTCTATCATTAACAATATTTTTCCAGACATATGTGCAGATTTACCTTATATTTGTGCCTAGTATTTCATATATGACTAATTCTAGGCAGTCATTGGGTTATATGTATAAATTAAGACCAAACATTGAATATAATAGAGCCATTTCATGAAGCTGTTTTCCTAAGCTTTTCACCTGACTCACCTCCTGGTTCCCCCTGCCTTTTTTTTTTTTTTTAAGCTAAAACTAACTTACATATGTCCACTTTGACCAAACTGCAGAATTCAATGTTGAATTCAGACAAACATAGGGTGTTCAATAAGCAGGTGCTTTTCTAACAGAACACCAATCAATTCAGCAAGCATGGTCAAGCCAGCTGAGTCTGTGGAAGCAATAATCAGAAGCTGGCAGCATCTGTGCAGGCCCGGATGTCCTCGGTGTTCACAAGCTGGAATTGAAGAAGGTTCTGGAAGCTGACTTCAGAGCTTTGCACAGGGCCTGTTTAAAGTGTATGTGATGTGGCTCAAGCGGTAGCGCGCTCGCCTGGCATGCGTGCGGCCTGGGTTCGATCCTCAGCACCATATACAAAGATGTTGTGTCTGCCGAAAACTAAAAAAAAAAAAAAAATATTAAAAAAAAGTTCTCTCTCTCTCTCTCTCTCTCTCTCAAAAAAAAAAAAACCTTTTAAAAAAAATAAAAAATAAAGTGTATGTGACTGTCTCCAGGCAATCCCGCTACTTTTCTATTTTCATGGGCATAGGACTTGTTCACAAATGCAAGGGGAAAAAATTCAAAGACAAACCAAAGTAGCCACTGGCTGAGAAAGAACACTTGAATAAGAAACATCCCAATAGAGGGAAATAGAAGAGAGGAGGGGGAATGAGAAAGACAAGAAATCACTGAAGGAAACCAGTAATGTACACAGGTAGTAGAATATTACAGTTCTACAAAACAGAATAGGTAACATTTTTTGTTTGTTTGTTTGTAGCCGGAGACATTGTTGAGAAGTATACAGAGAACTCAGTCCAAGATTTCTAATTGTGTCCCCTGGAAAGTGCATTGCCTTGCAGGGCCTAGGTACTTTAAATGGAATTTTGTGACTTGTTTATCTGACACAGGAACAGTTTTCTCAGATCTAACCATCCCTTTTATGTGTAACAAGATAACAAAAGGTTATGTGATTTTAGGAAACGAAGCATATCAACAGGGATATTCACAGCATATCCATTGAATATTAAGTGCCTAATTTTATCTATCTGCTGGAGCTGGATATGGGAAGGTAACCAACTTTAGCACAGGGAATGCACTGCATTCGCATAGTGACATGTTGCTAAGAATCTGTCGTATTTTAAAATACAGGCATATTATAGTAATGCTCCAGAAAATACAACACTTGATGCAGAGTGGTACCCATCTGCAAAGGCTAATTCTGTCCTCAATTCATTCTAGAAGGAAAAGCAATTATAACTACAACAAAATTCTACCCAGAGCATTCTGATGCCGCTTCTCTTGAGGCTGCTATTCACACACAATGCTGCAGAGGTTGCTGCTGTGTCTGGTAGAGTCTCAGTGCTCCCCATACCCATTTTAACTACACATCAGTGTTAATGCCTTAAAGAAAACTCAGAATAAATCATGTTCAATTTTGGAATTCCAGCAGTTAATTGAAAGCTGGGCTCTTGGACAGTAAGCCATTGAAAATAATGGGGAAACCACACAATGGCCCACAGAGCAATGTCATTGTTCACCATCTTTAAAGCCACACTTGGCTTAAGGAACTGATATGTTAGGTTCCCCTGGTTCCCAAGTGCATTGTGCATGAGCAGTGAGTCTATGACATCTAGAATGCGGCATCCAAGCCTAATGATCAGATAGCGAACACTTATGTAGCAATCTATTCACTCATTTAATGCTCCCAATGATCCAATAAGGCAGGTATAATTACTATTCCCCATTTCAGACAAGAAAGAAAGACCTTAAGGGTCCAAGAGCTAGCGATTTGCAGACTGATTTAAGGCTGATTCCATGTGACTCCAGAGTTCTGCTCTTAATTCTGTGCTACCAATCAAGCTAGTCCATTACATTTTAAAACATAGCTGTATTAATTCAGCAGGACAGTCATGAAAAATTCACAGACTGAGTGGCTCAAAAAGGGGAGTTATTTTCTCACAGTTCTGAAGGCTGAAAGTCCAAGAGGAAGGTCTGCAGGTAAGTTTGGTTTTGCACAGAGCCTGTCCCTCCCTTGCAAACCTCTCTGGTGTCTCTTGTTATAAGGACACTGGTCAGACTGCATTAGGACCCACCCTAATGGCCTCATTTTAATTTGCCTTTTCAAACATCTTATTTCTAAAAACACTCACATTCTGAGGTTCTGGAGGTTAGGGTTTCAATATGAATTTTCAGGAGAATACAATTTAGCCCTTAACGGTTGGCATATTAATGTTCTAAAAAACATAACAGTGGGTGAATGAGCAGGCTGGGAAGGACTTAATTATTAGAAAGACTCATTTTGGATGCTTCCACATTCAACAGGTTCTCAGAATGTGGCTACTAAAGCCGGTAAATTACACACGGGGCTCCCATTAGGTTTCTGCTGGACAGGACTGCTCCAGGTTTTAATCCCTTCTGACTATAAGTGCTCTATTATAAATGTTCCATAATAAGCATAAGCCATAATTTCGCTTCCCCATTCTCTAGTCAGCAGGAAGATCCATTATTTCCATTAATTCATCATAGCATACAACCCTCAAAAACCCTGTTTTTATGCATCTCACTAATACTTACTATTATCTGATTTTTTTTGACAATCTGATGGCTGTAGGGTAGCATTTCTCATTTAAATATTCATCTCTGAATACTAACAAAAGAGAACACCTCTTGAATACGTATTAGTCATTCAAGATTTCTCTTTCATAAACTGACTATATCATTTTCCCATTAAAGTTTTTATTTCATATATTTTGTTTACAAATTAGCAGGAATGAAAAGAATATACTGTCAACATGAATCTCCCTTTAGTTATTATACCTACCTCCAGAATATTCTCTCATTTCATCCTTTGTCACTTTTTTCCCTATTTCCTTCATTGAATGTAAATCTTTACTCATGAGATAATTCCTCCAGTTTTACCCTTGTTATATTAAGAAATTTACCCCAGCAATAAGTTATAAAGAAATTTCATCTTTTCCATTCTCAGCTTCTAGTTTCACTGTTCATATTTGTAACTTTGGTGCATCATGAATGTGTACTGCACTTAGACCAGATGGCAAGCCAACAATTCTGCAGTCAGGTACTTCCCTTCAAGAAAAGCTGGAGATTTTCTTACCAAAAGAATGCACATGCATGGGACTGGGGTTGTGGCTCAGAGGCAGAGCAGTGGCCTAGCATGGGCGAGGCACTGGGTTCGATCCTCAGCACCACATAAAAATTAAATAAAGATACTGTGTCCACCTGTGACTAAAAAACAAACATTAAAAAAAAAAAGAATGCACATTCCAAAGACACAGCATAATTCCAGGGACTTCACGGACCTCAGCCCTTCCATATATCCTTATGCATTAAGTCCATGGAATCCAGGTTAAGCATTCCTGAGTCTTCTAATTCTACCAGTTATTCAAATTCTTCATTGCATTTCCTATGATTTTGCTGTCTTTTTCTGGGTTATCTTACATTCTCAGCTAGTTGATGAGCTCCTTAAGGATAGAGACCTAGATTCAGATACCTCCAAGATTTTTCATAATACCTGACAGCTGGAAATGCTTAATAAATAATCCTCTTAGCCACTGATATCCCAGAAATTTGACTCAGAGAAGAGCATGGGCTCACTGGCCCAGGGCAAGCCCATGGGGTAACTCTAAAGAGACCTCACGAAACGTGTCCATTCAACCAGCACGCACGAGATTGTCCATTGTTTCAGGCCCTGGGCAAGATGCCAGGTAACTAGCAAAGGAAAAGATACAATTTGTGTCCTCAGAGATTCCTAGTCTGGCAGAAAAGTCAGAGGACAAGGCTTTATGACACGCGGCATAAAGGGGGACAAGAGGAGGACACCCAACGGAGACAGCAGGGTAGGTTTGGGATTTTGAGACTTAGAAACGCTCAACCTGAACTTGAGTCATAGCTTCCACTAACAAAGGTTTTCTTTTTTTATTATTGTTATTATTGTTTATCAGAAAGGCAAAGCTAACTGGGTATCCTGCATTTCTATTTCTTACATTTGACAATTCAAGGCACTTAAAATTTAATATTATCCTGAAATACAATCCCCATAAGATCTGGCTGCTCTGTTTCGAGCCTCCCCTTAATCCAGATTCTGCTGGCTTTCCACACTTAGTTATCCTTCTTTCTTACTACATTATCTCTATCATTTCACTTCTTCATAAACTCTTTTCCTAATACAACTTTATATAATATCCATAGGGTTAAAACCCCCAAATATTCAATATGGACTAAAGCATTTTCTAGAAAGCCTAAACATATATACAAATTCTCCTTGCAGAATATAAACCTATTCATAGTCCCACTTAAATCAGGCATTTCATACATGTAAATTGGAAACCATGTATACTGTATTTTTCCAAAGAATTACTCTGGGGGAAAAAAAACTCACATATATTTGAGAGGAGAACACATTTAATGATTTTGCTCGATCACAAAAAAAAAATCTAAATTTGAGCTATTACAGGGAGCAAAATCAATTTAATTTGATAATAACTCTACATGCAACTCTTTAGCTTTTTTTAATTATAGAATTTTGAAAAGTTTTGGATTCAATTCAAATGTCTTTTTAGAACCAAATGACAAGTTTGCAAACAATTACTGGAAAGCAATAGTAACAGACAAAAGCAAAAGAAAAAAAAGAAAGGTAACAATATAAAATTAAATCACAGACTTAAAAAAATTCTAACAGAACCTGGGAGATACTTTATACATATCTGAGATAAATGGAAGTATCAAGGTCAAAGAGAAAAAAATAGTTTTTACTGACACTTGGAAGGAGGATGCAAATGCATCCTATGATTCTGTTGCTAAGGAAATGATCTGGGTCTGATTCATCCACCCCAGTAACATGTCTCAAGAACATCATGGTTTTGAAGTACTCTGGAAGTCTATCATTTTATAATGATGAAACGTGGGAGTCCATTCAGTCTGTTGACAACTACATATTATTTTCCCTAAAGATAATACTGAGAAACAGCAAAGTTTCTGTATGATCTGCTTATTAATAACACCCAAACCAGCCCTGACTGAGCACTTAAGAGGTGGCAGGCGCTGGGCTAGGCTGAGCACAGAAAACCCATCAGCAAATACTGCCTCACTGTCTTTGCTGAATTGAAAGTGGGTGTTGCTTTTGTCTGGACTTTAAAATTTCCTTTCATATTAAATCTTTGTGTGGAAAATTTAAATTCTAGCCTTTGTCTCTGCAACAATAATGCCATTTCATTACCTGTCACTGGTGAGAAACCTGTGGTTTTGTTTTTGTTTATATGTTAAGGAACCAGTGGAGCAGGAGTGGCTATCTTTGCTTTATATTCCAAAATCCCACAAATGTCAAGGACATGTGCCCTGTGCATGTGCGTACATGTGTGCACTTGTCTGTGACCTGGGACAACAGTGTCCTGACACAAGACAGACAAATGAGCTCTCACCATAAGATTCCTACAGAACTAAAAAAGTATAGGCTACCTGCCATTCCACAGTATCATTTCTGATCTTTTTGCCACATCTCAAGAATTTTTCTCATGTGACAAGAAAGTCACCCAGACTGTTCAGTGCCTCTCTCTTCCCTTGATGCCAAGATGCTCCGGCACATCATCAGCATTCTTCAGAAGGGATTTCACTGTCAGCACAGGCAAGTGACATGTTCACTGGGACTTTCCCTGTCACTTTCCCCAGACTTTAGCACACATGAAAATGCCTGTCAAACAGTATCCACACACATGAATAAGATTAAAAAAATAAGTATTTTGCTATGAAAGCTTTTAATTAGAAAGAGTAAAAATGTCAGCTGACAAGTGCATTTCTTTCTAATTCTCAGATTTATTCCTGAGGCTCTTGGCCAATGTCTGTATCATAAAGATGATACCACACGCAGCTTAACTGCCTTAGCATCTGCACCAAAAGAAAATTACATTGTAAACCAGGAGAAGAGATGAGAGAGACAATCAACATTTTCTGGGCACTGCCTATGTGGTAAACAGGATGCAGAGCATTTAGGAAAAGCTCTTTAATTCACACTTGGACATAACGTGCTACGCAGGAGCACGTTTATCATCATTTCGTAAGAAAGCTAACTTTAATTCAGATGGGTTAAAAGCCAAAGGAGAGTGGAAAATCAAACTCAGATCCGATTCTGAAGCTTATACACACTGCCACATACCACAGCTCCTCTCAAGGCAGCTTTAAAGATGCTGAACAGGTGGCCCTGGAGGGCTCCCTAAATGTTCCAATCAGCTGGCCAAGATGCATATGATGGATAAGGTCCAGATCCTTTAAAGGAGATGCCAGCTCCAGGATGCAGAAGTTCTCACTCCGTGCACAACTGAGTCTCATTCATTTACTCCCAAACTGACTCCCGGCTGGCCCCCTTCACTCACTGTCATTCTTCAGGAAGGTGTCTGAGAACACATCTCTGCACGCTCCAGTGGCATCCTGTAGCTTCCACACAAAGGGCTTCCTGGGACAGAGTGGGGCAGGGGGTCAGAGCACACAATATCTGTGTTTTATGTCTTCGACTTGGCTACAGCTCTTTAGAGACACACAGAGAAAATGGATTCTACAGACGACATCTCCCAGGAATTTTTTAGTAGACTAGAAAGCTTGATTTGCTTCTGGTTCTATCACTTTGGATTTATTTGGAATGAAAAGGGTTTCTGCTGGAAAATAACCATTTAATAGAGTGAGAAGGGGGGCAGGAGGAGGAATCCACAGTACTCATTTTTACTCTTCCCACCACCCTGTCCTGAATCTACTGTTCACAGGAAGTACCCCATAGTGTGCTGTAAGTTCAGATGTGCCCAGGCACCCAGCAGACTCCAGCCATATGTGTTTGATTCAAATGCTGTACCAGGAGGTGTATGTTTCATTCTGCTTTTCTTCCAGCTACCACCCCAGGTAGGTGCTGAAATGATGTCACTGCAGGTCTCCATGTCATGCAGATTTTACACCCTGATACCAGGAAAGCAAAAGCATCTCTCAAAGAGTCTTTGCTGGCTTGGCAGGAAGACAGAAATTGCTTTTTATCAAAATGAAAAATATTTTTTCATGGGTAACAGCAAAAACAGTTTAAAAGAGGAACAGACAGTTTTATTTTGGAAAAGGTGTTTTGGGCATGGCTGATGGAAAAAGTTGTGTTTTCTTTCCTCTCCTGAGATGGACTAGATCCAGGAAACCAGCTGCCTCCAGTTTATGGGACCAATTAAAGAGAGGTAGAGGTCCCAGAGGCCCTTCTTCCTGAATTGAGGATCTTGCCATCCCTGCCTGACAGTTCCCAAATCCGTGCCCTGGGAACTCAGGTTTCTTTTGTCCCCTCTAAACCACAGAGAAACACACCTGCTCTTACGTTTGTCTTCATTCTGTATTGTGGGTAGGGGGTTCTGAAGTGGGAAGATGGGTAATAAGTGAGGAAGGCCTGATTCATTATCTGAATACCCACTGTGTGCCATGTCAGGAACATTCAAGGCACTATTTCATATAAAACTTGGAACAAACCTTTAAGAGGTTTAATTATGTCTGTAGGACATGACAAAAAATAGATTTAGGGAACATTTAAAACTCCAATTTTCAAAGGTCATACACTAGTTAAATGAAATATTAGTGAGATATGCAGTGTGACCCTACTGGTCTATTCCCTCAGAAACTCAATAAGCCAAGACGCAATACTGCTCTGCCTCTCCTATACTAAAGTGCCCAGTTGAAATGTTGTTCCCTATGTAAATAAAATGGAGCATACCTATACAATATTATTTAGCCTTAAAAAGGAATGAGATTCTGACACATTACAATATTGATAAAACTTGAAAACATGATGCTGAATGTGATAAACCAGACATAAAAGAATATGGACTTTATGACCACATTTACATGGGGCTCTGGAACAGGTGAACTCATAGAGGCAGAAAAGTCCAATGGAGATTACCATGGGCTGGGGGAATGAGGAAATAGAGAGGCTTGGTGTACTGGGTCTAGTATTTCTGTTTGGGATAATAGAAAGTTCTGGAAATGGAAAGTGATAGTGGTTGTACAATGCTGTGAGACACTCAATGTCAATGAATATTACGTTGAAAAATAGCTAAGATAATCAATTTTGTGTTACGCAAATTTTGTAACCATGAACAAATATTTCTTGTTTATCCAATAACATAGAAGCCACATAGGCCCTGATTTCAAAGCTATTTCTTAAAACTAGCTTAGAGACATAAAAGATGATCTACACTCGGCATGTCAACTCTAATCCACTGACACAGACCACTAAGAACATTGTTTAAAGAAGGACCCTAGGGATGCTTTCCCACCTGAAACATGATTGATTTGTAAAATCTTCTTGCAATAAGACACAAAAATGTTGAATAAAACATGACAGGATATTTTTAATTGCTCTTGAAATGTGACAAGAGCTTGGGTGGAAAGCTCATGGTAGAGAAAGACCAAAAGACTAGGTCGAGTACAAGCTGATCTTCTGAAGGCTTAAAAACTAGGTCAGCAAAGAAATCCAGGCATAAAGAAGAAAATACCAGAGACTTTTTTGTGACCATAAATCTCATGAGGACTGCCTAGAGAACTTCCCCAGTTCTTGTTGGCTTTGTAATTCCAGTGCAAGATTCCAGGTGGCCTTGCAATAAATCTCCCTCCCCCTTCATAAGACCTTACCTATCTATATATTAAATCTCAACTAGTGCAACTTCAACAGAGCCTTGTAACCTGGTAATGTTGGGTATCAACTCTAAAGAGTGATCTTAATTCGTGGGTGTTATAATGTTGTCCATGAGCATTCTTTTTCTATTTTTTCTTTTTTCTTTTTGCTTTGATAGACAACATGCCAAGATGAATGGAAGAAAAAATTGATAGTGAAGATCCAATTTATTATTACTGGAAGAAATAAAGCAATAAGTGGTATTATTAACTCAGGGGAACTCTACACCATCTTGAATCATCAACAAAACTGAAGAATAAACTGGAAAGTTCAATTAGCATTGAAAAAGTTTGCTGAAATCCACCCACATGTTACTTGAAAATGTTTCTCTGAAGAGAAATTCTTCAACCCAAAAATCAAATTTCCAGCTACTTAAAAAATAAAATTAAAATGAATGTAGATCATGAAATCAATACTTGGGGACTAACTAAGGATCACTAAATCCTGTGTTATTGATTGCTTAGAGAAAGCTATCTTTTTTAATATGTATCATCTAATACAGTTCTCTGTTTCTAAGAACTTTTGCCAAATCCTGGAACACGTGGTTTATGTAATGATTAATCTTTTGTATTAACTGCTTCATGTGCCAGAAATATTAAAATGCATATTAACTATCCTTGGTAAATAGTTTCCCATAGTTTCTCCTAAAAGTACACCACCTACTTTGAGCAAGTTATATGCAACCTAAAGCACATTTACAAAGAAATCAACTGTGTATCAAAGCCATTTCAGATTTTTTTAAATGGAACACAACTTTTTGCCCCCAGTACAACACCAAAGTTAATGTTTTGTTTGTTTTGACCTGGAGAGTATGTGTCAAATTTAATCATAAAGAAGAATCTTGTTTCAATTTCCTCTGTTAATTACATCCTGGCAAACTGCATTGGGGCAACCATATTAGAAATTTCAGAAACAGAAACACTTTTCATTTGTCAAACTCGAAACCAGGGTCAGGTGGGTGTGTGAACAAAGAGGTGGGTCCATGAGGGCTCCTATCTCTGAAAGCATGAAGAGCCTTTTCACAGTGGAGAAAATCAGTGGAGCTGCTGGTTGACACACACTGTGCCTGTGCTGGTGGCTGTCATGCTCCACTCAGACCCACGACTCATTCAAACCTGTGTCTGTCAAGAGTGCAAATAACAGGGGGAGGAAAGAGTGCCAGAGTCGGACACTTTCTAACAAGAGCCCAGCAGATCACTACCTTTCATCCATGAAACTTCAATGGTTTAAGAGCAGAGCCATTGGTACCACAGAACTGAAGGACATATAGAAAATCACAGTAAGACTCTGGACTCAGAGATGGAAAAGTGAGGGCTCTGGGCCCTGCCCTCCAACCTCAAGTCCACATCACAAGCCTCTGAAAAACTCTGTGGCAGCCCTACAGTCTCCTCTTTGGTTTGAGTCTTCCTGCTGAAGAGTTGGTTTGTAGAGATGGCTATCTGCCTAAGCTGGCTTGCCTTTCTTAACCTACACACACACACTCTCTCTTTTTTATTCTCTCTCTCAAGAATGGAGGGTTTCTCTACATTCTGAAATAAAATGCAAACTGAGAGCATTTTGTATTTTTGCATTTCAATTCTCTGTTTTGTCAGTGAGTAATTATAGCAAATAAAATATTGCAGCTCAATGTAAATTGTTAGGCAACCAGATCACACCAGGAGATTTTTCTTCCACAAGTTTTACATCATAGCATGTTAAATATTAAAATATTGCAAGTCAAGTAAACAGAGAGGGTTCTTTGCTCAAAGCATTAATTTTAAACAAACATTTCACTGTTATTCAGATCAGATGCGAGGAAACAAATGATGTTTTCTTTCAAATAAGGCGAATTTATCATCTGGAGGGAAAGAAGACAGGAGAATCACAGAGAAATAAGGGTATTTATGACACCAGAGATGGATTTCAAGCAGAACAGGAGGGAATCCATGCAGAGGAGAGAAAGAGAAAGAAAGACTTACAAAAGGGAACTTGGAAATGAATAAGAAATAAGAAGGATTGATTGATTACTAGAAGAAAAAAATGAAGATAGGTTTCATGTTAGAATATAGAAACCTGACTCAAGGAAGGCATACAGAGAAAAAACCAAACATTATCTAATATAATGAATATTAATTTTCTTAGGATATCACCAAGAAGGAAGAAGGGAGGTGAATTTTCAGCCTAAAGATCAATCCGTCAATAGAATACCAAGCCATAAGTGCCCATTGAGTACTGAATACATGCTAAGTAAGCAACTACAAAATATGAACTACAGGGTTCTTCTTACGGGGATGGGTACTAGAGTTGTTGAGAAAATGAGCAAGGAGAACAAGAGAGTGTTCTGTACTGAGGAATTCACAAAAGTTTAACTCAGGATTGATGACGCTTAACTTGAAGCAAGTTTTGTGTCACTGTCTTACCACTTCGTTTTGAGCACCCCCTAAGCATTATGACAAATGCTTGATGTTTGTCATTTTCAATGTTTCAAATAATTCATGAAGAATATTCCCCTTTATATTACTGAAAAAAAAATAAGATTCAAAAATTTAAGTTGCAGCCAGGTGCAGTGGCACACTCCCATAATCCCAGCAACTCAGGAGGCTGAGACAGGAGGATTGCAAACTCAAATCCAGTCTCAGCAACTTAGTGAGACCCCGACTCACAGTGAAAAATAAAAACGGTTGGGGGTGTAGACAGTGGTAGATCACCCCTGGTTTTAATACCCATTAATGGGGATGGGGGAAGATAAGTTGCTTATCTTAAATAATGAGTAAATGAACATAAGTCCTGGTGTTCCTTTCCAAAGATCATACTCTTCCTTTGAGTGATGAATTGAGCTGCTATAAACACTGATGTTGCTGTGTCACTGTAGTATGCTGACTTTAAGTTCTTTTGGTATAAACCAAGGGATGAGATAACTGGGTCAAATGGTGGTTCCATTCCAAATTTTCTAAGGAATCTCCATATTGCTTTCCAGAGGGGTTGCACCAATTTGTCATCCCACCAACAATGTAAGAATGTAGCTTTCCCCCACATCCTTGCCAATATTTATTGTTACTTGTATTCTTGATAATTGCTATTCTGACTGAAGTGAGATGAAATACAATGTAGTTATAATTTGCATTTCTCTGGTTGCTAGAGACATTGAACCTTTTAATAGCAGCTCAGTTCACAGTAGCAGCGCAATGGAACAAAACTAGGTACCCCTCAACAGATAAATAGATAAAGAAAATGTGGTCTATACACACAATGGAATACTCCTCAGCCATAAAGAAGACTGAAATTATGACATTTGCTGGTGAATGGAAGGAACTGGAAACTATTATGAAATAAGTCAATCCTCCCCAAAACAAAAGACTGAATGTTCTTTCTGATATGTGGATTGCTAACACACAATGGGTAGGGGGCCAAAGGGAAGATTAAAAGTTTACTGGATTAGACCAAGGGAAAAGAAGAGAAGGGAGGGTGGATGAGATTAGGAAAGATAGAATGATCCTGACATAACTTTCCTATGTTCATCTATGAATACACGACCAGTGAAACTCCACATCATGTACAACCACAAGAATGGGATCCTAATTTAGGATAAGTTATACTCCATGTATATGTAATATTCCAAAATACACTCTACTATCATGTTTAACTAAAAAAGAACAAAAAAAGAAGGAGTGATGGATTTACTCTCAAAAGTAGATCCTCTACTAAATCTTATAGCCAATACCAGCTCATTAAAACAGAAACGAAACAAGCAGAAAGTGGTTGGGAAATGTTCTTTGTGAGGGAGATGCTCTCAATAAGATAAAAAGAATAAGAAGGTGACAATACAGAGGCTTTTCTTTCTTTTTTTTTTTCTTTTTTTTTTTTTAGAAAACATATCAAATTGGCTGGAAAAGCATGCCCTTAAACCATCAGTGGTTTACCATCAATGTTAAGAATTAGACACTGGAGGGTACAGAAACTGGTAGTCATAAAGTTTCAAAGATGTTGGCAAAACTTTTCCAAAGGGGCAAGAGAGCATGGAGGAGTTGAAGTGGGAAAAGGAGCCATCTAGGATGGATCTAAGAAGTGGTTCAACGTGAAGACTCTTGGCTCTTCCAGACTACCACTCAACGAAACACCTGTCAGTGGGGTGGGGAGGAGCTGTTTTGTATATATGTGGAGACATCACAAATCCTAATGACGGGGGATAGAAATACAACAAAATACCTGGACTAAGAACCAGAGAGACAAAATGCATGTCAGGAATTTACACAGAAGGTGGAGAAATCACTAAATTCTCATGAATTGGAGGTTTGAACCAATTATAGTTAGATCTCCACAGAGTAAGGAGGTATACAGTGATGTCTGGTATACAGGATCAACTTTGTGACAATATGGTTATTTTAGCAACTATTAGATGAGACCGAGTATAAACAAAAATAATCATCTTAGCATTTGAAAAAAGTGATATATCCCAGTGACATCACATTGCCATACCATACTGAGATGTCATGAATTAGGAAAAACAGTCCAGCTACTTTCACTGGTGAGGCAACCAGAATACTGACTTCCCATATTCACCACAGCTCATCTGCCTCCTGTCCCATCAGACAAGTAGGAGACACAGAAAGCCAAATCTCCAAACAAGATCCACCTGACAGGCATGCCACTCAAACTCTTGAGAAGAACACTGAGAGATTTGCATATGGAAATGGGAAAAAGAGATAAATAAAAGATGTGTTTTCTTTAACCTGTTTTGGGGGAAGGAAAATATGATATGCTGTAAGTTTTCTGTATGTCAGGCATTTGACAACCTCTTAGAAGAGTGCCAAATTCCTAAAACCTATAACCCACCAAATTCACTGCTGACACTAGAATAAGTCCAAACATGTGTGCAGGACTGTTCTTTGTAGTATTGCATTTAGAAACAAAACCTGGGGCTGGTCATGTGGCTTTTCAGCAAAGTACTTGCTTAGCATGCCTGAGTCCTGAATTCAATCTACAACACTGGAGGAGCGGGTACTAGAAAGAACCCATAATGCCTTGAACTGAGTTAAGCACATTTTGGTTTATCAGTGCAAGGCTGTATGCACAGCCATGAAGAACAACAATGTGGGTCTGCTCTTTATGACACTATGATTTAAAAAAAGAAGAAGAAAAAGCAAGATGTGAAGAGTATATTTAATGCCATGTCATAAGAAAAGATGTGAAAGGCTTTCTGTGTACCGTTTCATTTGCATGTTCACACATGCATAATTTCCTTTTGTGAAAAGTTACAAGAAACTTCACAATGGTATTATCTGGAGCACCAGAGGCTTGCAGGTCAGAGCAGGGAGGGGAGGGCAACTTCTAATTTTCTTTATATACCTTTCCTTTCTGTTTGGGTATCTATTATGTGTGCATGCACTATTTTGACTAAGATAAATGAGAAATATTAATGGAACATGAAAGGAAAATAATTACCTAGCAATGATGAAACTATGCTATTCATAAGTCTTCTTTTGACCTTTGGATGAACATGGTAGCTTGGAATTTACTTCACTGAGCTCTGGGATTAATTTTCAGCTGCACTGAAGGGATGTAGTGAAGGGATGTAATGTAAGTCACCCTCTCATCTTGTGCTCCCACTGCAATCTCTGCCTTGTATTTGATCTACCTGAACATCAGACTCCCTCTTGCTGCTATAGACAAGACCTCTAAGAGTTTGACCAAAGGGTTAACAGGCATTAAGTCATGTACCCCTGAAATGCTGGGGGACAAGGACAGAAGAGTCTTCCATGTGAGCCTACAATCATGCAGCATACTAGGACTGTGCTAGCTACAGCAGACTTGAGTTCAGAGCAGACATGAGAGACAAAGAAAATACTCACACAGAGAACGAAGGAAATCCATGTGCAGACACACTAATTGAATCACATTAATTACTTCTGAATAATCCCACTTGCGTTTCTCTTTGTATTTACTTCTTTTTCCCTTTAACCACTTTCACAAATTGTTACCTAGAATCTAATACATAGACAGTAACTGTGTAAGGCACTTTGCAGCTACTATCTCATTTACTTTTTGTCTAGAAAGCCATGGGGTTCGCCACACTTTTCCCAATGAATGCAAAGAAACGAACATATAAAGCTATGACACTTAACATGCTCAAAGTGACACTCTACCAAGTGGCAGAGGTAGGATTCAAGCATAAACACAGCAGTGTGCAGAGTCATTATGGCATACTATGTTCATTCTTTTTTTCTTAATTTTTTCATTTGTTTTAATTAGTTATACATGACAGTAGAATGCATTTATGTACTGTGGTATACATGGATGAGATAAAATTTCTTCTCATTTTTCTGAGTGTACATGTTGCAGAATCATATTGGTCTGGCAGTCACATATACACATACAGTAATAATTTCTGTTTCATTCTACTATCTTTCCTATTCCCACATCCCCTCTCCTCCCTTCACTTTCCTCTACCTAATCTAAGGTAACACTATTCTTCCTTAGTGCCCCCACGACTTATTGTGAATTAGCATCTGCATATTAGAGAAAACATTTGGCCTTTGGTTTTGTGGGATTGGCTCATTTCACTTATTGTGATATTCTCTAATTCCAACCATTTACTGGTAAATGCCATAATTTCACTATTCTTTAAAGCTGAGTAATATTCCATTCAGTATGTATGTATCCATATCACATTTTCTTTATTCATTTTAACATGTTTTTATATGCAATTTGCCAGAATTTTATTGAGAATTTTTGCATCTGTGTTCATTAGGGATATTGGTCTGAAGTTTTCTTTCCTTGATGTATCTTTGTTTGATTTTGGTATCAGGGTGATATTAGCCTCACAGACTGAGTTTGGAAGGGTTACCTCCTTTTCTGTTTCATGAAATACTTTGAGGAATATTGGTGTTAATTCTTCTTTGAAAGTCTTGTAGAACTCAGGTGAGAATCCTTTGTGGTCCTGGACTTTTCTTGGTTAGTAGACTTTTGATGGCATTTTCTATTTCAGAAATTGATCTGCTTAAATCATGTATGACCTCCTCATTCAGTTTGAGTAGGTCATATGTCTCTAGAAATTTGTCGGTGTCTTTGATATTTTCTATTTTATTAGAGTATAAATATTCAAAATAGTTTCTAATTATCTTTTGTATTTAATTTGTCCATTGTGATATTTTTTTCTTCATCTTGTATTTTAGTGATTTGAGGGCCAGGGGTTTATCTATTTTATTTATTTTATACTATATTCATTATTGATTCAAACCTTGTATTTTGCCCTGAGATTGCTCTACAGGAACGAATCAGAGAACAATGAACTCACAAAAGATAGGGCTTTTCCAAGCAAACTAAAAGTTTTGAAAACAGAGAAGCACACCAATACGTTTTATACATATGGTCAAATGTGATATATTTGAATGACTCCTCACCACGCCCTCACCTAAGGTGGCACCTAACCACCCTAACCACGTCATTAAGAGATTCAATCTGTCCTTCATCTTATCTCTTTCATCCATAAAATGGATAGCACAGTAGTGCCTGCCTCAGAAAAGTGTGGCTAAGATTGGAGCGAGATCATGCCCAGTAAGAACTTAACGTACCTACAACACAGTAATCCTTCCTAAGTGTCCTGGCTTAATATAATAATGTTTTCAATCATCACAAAAGTATCTGATAAATCATAGGTGTTATAGCAAGAAAACACCTTAAAATATAGATCAACCACAGGTAAACCTACTGTTTACAGTAAAGAAAGAAAGGGATACCAGTTGATTCAGAGGCAAGGTGCCCCTCAAGACAGTTTTTATTTTAATTGAATGCTACCTATGCAGAAGTGTGGCAGGAAAGTTTGGTCACTCATTCATTGCTCACTCGCAACCTCTTTCTCTCTTGTGTGCTTCTATTTCATGATAAATTATTCACTTTCCTCATACTCCTTAAAGACAAGTATAGCTTCCACAATGGAATCCTTGCCAGTGAGAGGTGGACAAAATGTATAGGCTGTCATCTGTTTCCCCTTTTCTTCGTGTTACGAATTTGACCACAGTGCCCAGAAATAGGGAAGACATCTTGCTAAGGTACAGATCAAATAATGCTGAGACCCATGTGACCTATTGCCAAGAGAACTTCTTGGCACATATAACAACACCTCTATTTGTTTAAGGCAGTATTAACTAGGTTTTTGCTATATGAAGCTGAATTAAAGCATAATTGACAACGGTCCTTTTTCCATGGACACTGATACATTCTAGGCCAAAATGATGGGGATTAATAGGACAAAATTTGAGAATAGCAACTATACCCTTGGAGGGAAATACTTAGGTGTGAGGGCATTTTTTTAAATAATTAAAATGTCATCAATAGCATGATTATTTATGAAGTTCATTTCTCACCTCTTCTCAACTGTGTCTTGATACTCAGAACAAATTTCCTCACAATATCTAAGAGGATCCCATTCCCATATTGGCCAAGCAATTCCTAGAGAATTTAAGTTATTTTAAAGATGAGCTGCTTTGCTGCTGTTACTTAATTTTTCAAGTTCTGCTAATTAGAGCACTTTATCACCATCTCCATGTATGCTTTATATTCTCATGTTCAGAACACATGTTTAGAAACATGAGAATAAGTAGATGAAGCTTCAAATGGTTCTAGTCCCATCTAGCGCCCTCTCAAAATGCTCATGTAATTTTTGGCCAAATAATCAGATGCTATTTTTATATTTAATTAACAGTTTCACATTGGTTGGACTCCTTAACCAGATAATAAACCCATGGGTACTTATGCAGTGCATTATCTTTTTTTCCCCCCAACCTCATTTTAGTGATTATCACAGTGGTAGGCACTTTTTAAATTATCAAGAAATGCTATAAAATACACAGACCTCTGGAATAATACACAGCTTAAGTAAAGACCCAGGGGTTAAACCTCTCTATTCTAGCATAAGCTTGTCCTTGAATATGTGTCTGTTATCAGCTATTCAAGGAATTCAGTACTAAGGTAGAGATGGTAAAAAATCAAATTTATATTTGGGGAAATATTTAAAATGATGGCACCTAAGGGTACATATTGCTTTATAAATATAGAAGTATATCCTAAGGCCCAACACCATGCCAGCCACACAATAATCTTTTAATTAATATTTACTGAATGAAATAAGCCTATGTGCGTGGCAGAAAAACATACTATGAATGAACACCCTTTCTGTTTTCCTAAACAAAGGTAACCTTACTATAATAGATGGGCAGTCAAAACTACACACTCTGATTTAACTGGGAAAAATTTTAAAACCTTCTATTTCATCTTTGATTTCCTCCTTACATGATGTACAGTGTAAAGGACTTGCTGGTCACATTTGTCAAGAGAGCCCACAGGTACTATCTGGCTTATCACAGCTTAACTTATCAATTGCCTTTGTTGTTTGGTGGATATTGATTGGGGAAGACCTTGTATCTTACTAAAGTCACTTGTACAGCCGCTCTTCATGTTTTCTTTTTAGTCGACATGAAGGCTCAAGTGTTGTGGGCTTTGGGAATTTCCACCCGACAGCCCCACTCCATCATTAAACACCCAGCGTGAGCTCATTATCCAGATGGATGCCCCAATTACACCAGTCCGTTCCTGCCCATTCCCAGCACCAGCAGCAGCAGGTTCAGACCACAATTTGCAGGTCAGTAAGTGATGTAAGAAACGTCCCTAGGAGCCAAAAGTTTAGTTTCATTCGCTTCACATTCATCCATTCATTTGTTCATTCACAAAGCATTTATTGACAGAGCCAATGTCTGTTTCAAAGATTAAAATGTTGTTTGCTTTTCTGAAGGGACCTACACTGCCTCTAAGTTTTATCAATAACACAGCGACTGATTCTGTCTCTGTATCAAAGTACCCAGGGTATTGAAGATCCTAAAAGGAAAAGAAATAGTGGAGTGGAAAACTCGAGACATCAGGGCTGCTACACATGGCTCTGTGGATTGACTATACAAGCATCCATTACTGGGATCATGATGAGAATGTTGGGAAGTGTTAGGAACCCCACAAGTGGCAAGTGCTACAGTGTGTCCTAGGTCCAGAGGCTGCCCCCATCTGAGGGGCACAAACCATTCAATTAAGTTGTGAAATAAGAAGTTGCCAACTAAGAATGCTTAATGAAAAACCTTTTTTATACCTGATACTTTTAATTAAAAGAGGCAAAAAAGGGGGGGGCCCAAAGGAAATGACTGAGCAATGGAAATTCTTCCCTTTATAAAATTAAAAAGTCTGAAGAATTTAAGCTAAATAAGTACATTAATATGCCTTAAATATGTAGAAGACTATTTATTGTAACACATTTTAAATTACTAAATTATTAACATAGGCAAGACTAAATAAATTATGACGCCTTACACATGAACGCCTATAAAGTCATTAAAAAGAGTAGATGTTGCTCTTAGAAGGACAAAGCTCCAAAACATACTGATCAAGTAAAATTGGAATCAGAATAATATACGTAATGAGATTCTGCTTGTGGTCAAGTTCAAGTAATGCTGTACATGAAGGGATGTTAAAGCACAGGTCATGACAGAACACACAGTCTCTGACAGTGGAGTTGCAAACAAAGAATGAATTTCAAGTCTTATGTGTTGAAATTTGAGTTATGTTATAACATGGCTAATCCACAAATAGCCTAAAATGATAGCAAACTACTTTGGGGATAGATTATAGACAGCTTAATCTTAATCATGACAAAAATCAAAACCACTGAAAGATAAAACTCTTAATGTAACCTTTCTACATCAATTACTCATTCCGACAATATATATCCATTGCGCACATACACTATGTAAAATACTGCTCTGGGCATTGGAGATCCAACAAAAAGACAGTAGAGTCCCTGACTTTATGAAGCATTAGTCCAAGACAGTAAATGAGACATATATTTTAGCAAGATTTTCAGATTATTTTCATATTAAATAATGCAGATAACACAAACATTTGGGCACTATGGCTGGGGGAGAGATTTGCCATAATTCTAGTGAAGTTCCTTCTCAGAGAGGCGTGCTGTGCTGGGGAGTGTGTTCCCTGCTTATCAAATATTCATACTGCCCAACCATCACTCAACTTAGGTTCCCTCAAACAGAATCCATAAAATAATAATGCTTTACATTCACAGAGGGCTTTACATCGTTCCGAACACTTTCACACACATGGTGTCCTAAGAGATCGGTGACTGTAATGCAGGAGCAAAATAATATAAATTTATCATAAATTGTTTTTCTCCTGCCTGGCACACTTTTCTTCCTTCTTCTGCTCAGCTTATGCTCTTCCTTTGGTTTGAAGCTTAGATGTCACCTCTTCTAGGCAGCATTCCAGGATGGCTTGAAGCTCCCTACTGTAAGCCTCCATTGCTTCCTGTTGCCTCCACCAGGAAGGTGCTGACCAAGCTGTCCCCACCTTAATGTCCACATACAGGGCAAGGTGCCCCAAAACACCAGGAGTGCCCTGGGTCTAACCACGCCTTCAAGGACTGACCTACCAGGAAGGAGAGGATAGGACACCCCTATTTTTAAGCAATGGAGGCATGGACTGTGTCTGTTTCTACTTTAACACTAGAGTCTCAACAGCTTCTCATTGTACCTGGAACATTGGTAGTGCCTCTTAAAGACTTGCTTCTCTATCCATTGGATTTTTTCAGCAAATATTTACTGGGCACCTTTAAAATGCTATTGAATGACAAAATAACCAAGGTTTGATTTTGACATAACTTTCAATCATTTGCTACCCAAAGCACATTGTAAAATCCAACTGGTACATGGGACCCTATGTGGATTAGGAAAGACCAACCAAGATTTGAGAGATTTTGCAATGTTCCTTAGATGCTTCTAGGGTGCCAGCAGGGAGCTCCAACTGTTCAGCTATATTTTGAGGTCAGATACAATGGGAGCCTGGTGCAGAGTGAGGGACAGGGCACCTCTGTTCAACATAAGAGTTAAGTCTTCAAGACAGAAGGATGCTATATTGGGTTTCCATGGGTTCCCCCCACCCCGCCTCTACTCTCTCTCTTTTTTTTTTTTCTCCTTAGGCATTTTAGGTAAATTCCTTAAAACTTTACTTCTTAACAGTAGAGGAAATTTTTCTTATATTCAAAAGAGTCAATCCCCTGGGTACAAAAGGTAGGTGGTGATGGTTTACTGAGCCCTCAGGTGATAGCAAAAAGCAAAGGTATAGTTTAAAAACTGGTTTTTGCTCTCTTTCATTAGAGAAGTTTCTTGCCAAACTTACATGGATTCTATCATGGCCAGAAACACCCTTTCTTGCCTGTTCCTGCCTGTACTTTGACCTTCAAGCATTCCTCTCTCTTTCTTGCTTATCACATTTTAGCTCTGCTCTATAAGGAGCTGCCAAACAAACATGTGGCTACAGAATCCCTGTAGCATGGCTAGCCCAAACTGAGATGAACTGGACATGTAAAATACAAAGCAGATTTCAAAGACTGACTACCAGAAAAGCAGAAAGTAAAAGAATCTCCTATATTTTTTTACATTGTCTATAGGTTGAACTAACACTATTTTGGACATGTGTGTTCTTAAGGTATGTTATTAAAATGGATTTCACTTTTCCCCCCCTCGTAACTACAAGAAAAGTTAAAGAGGCTTGCAAAGTATTTCTACAGTCACAGCTATGGTACTTGGACTGGTATCTTCATTTCTTTATTATGACAGGGATGTCCCCACTTCTGAGGCTCTGTTTTGTCTTGTCTTCACCTGGATGACTCTCTTCCCATGCTTGTTATGCCTGACTGCTGTTCACTCTTCTGAATTCTGCTTATATAGCTGCTCTAAGGCAAGGCCTGGTGAATGCACATGTGTTTTCAACCTGCAGCCAGGTTAGCCAAAAATGTTTAAAAGAAGAATCAGAGCTGCCTGCCAAGATTTGAGCCCTGGGCTCCTGGAATCTGAGTCTCTAATAACAATAAAAATAGTAATAATGAGGGGAAGAGTGAAAAAAGAAGTGGGGCACCTGTGATGAGAAACATGAGATGCAAAGGGAAACAAAGAGAAGCAGCAGCTAAGAATGTCACTGAGCCTTGCTTGGTCTGACCACTGCAGGAAGTTGTTCCCATATAGGCCAACACTCTTGCTCTAACAGAAATAAATCAACATGGCTTCAGACATGCTACCTCCAATTTGTCATTTTAGGAGACATTCGTATTTAGAATAGCCAGAAAATAATCCTCCAAGATGATTTGCTGTTAATGTTTGAAGACACAAGATAAAGATTCCAGTTAGATAGTTATTATCACCTTTTCTAAATCTTTTGGCCTATACCACTTTAACAACAAAACAAAAAAGCCAACCTAACCAATAGAAACAAAATACCATCACCACCAACAACAAAAACAGGGGCACTTCGAAGTTTGTGCATGCTTCTTTTTGTGCTAGGCACTAATCTACACAATTTATATATTTACTCAATATTTCCAGTAATTCTTAGAGGTTGTCACTGTTATCTCCAATTTATTCATAGACACACTGAGGACTCTTGCCCCATGTCATAGAGCTAGGAAGCAGATGAACAAGGATTCAAACCCAGGCAATCTGGATCTCTAGTCTATGCTCTTAACCCCATATCATCTTGCCCTATTTTAAGCTCATGATCAATGTGCACTGAACAGATAACTGCATTATATTATTAAATACCAGAGAACACAGAGGAATTGTGGTTCCTTATATGTTCATGAAAGAAAAATCCCAATTCCTAACACCCTGGATTGAAATTAGGTCTTCTTTCCTATTGGGGGAAATTTCTGCAGGTGTGAGCAATTAAAAAAATTAAACATTAATTAACAACTCAAGTGACTGCCTGTGTTAGTTGCTGCTTAACTGCACAGGTAAATATTGTGCCCCCACCTAATGTTTGAAAATAAGGTCTCTTGAGCATATTAAGTAGTAGGGATGATCTCAAGATTCGAGTGTTTCATGACCCCTTCAGTATGACACATTACAAGTGTGTATATGACAAAGCTATTGAAAGAGGGGAATGCCTTATTCCATAGTACAATCATACTAACTTACAAACCGTCTTAAGCTGGATGAGAGACATGGATGTTCATTCTATTTCCATCATCTATGATTCATTATCTTGGGACATAACAGAAAGCCCTAGGACCTTGGTTTTGTGAAGATAAGTTCCCATACCACCTATTTTATCTTTCTCACTTTTGTTCCCTTTCATTTCAAAACCCCTTTTTCTCCCTCCCCTGATATCCTCCAACAAGATGCTGATACCATCTCGACTTCACTACTGTCACCCCTCGTCAGCCCCTTACAATCTGGCTGTTGCTTTATTCTTCCACTAAACCCGTTTTCTCACATGACACCAAAATCAGCCTACTGGTGGCTTTTGGACAGGTATTCCTGGCATCATCTCTCTTGAACACCCACCCTCTGGATCCCATCTCACTATAAATACTCACTCCCTTTCTTTATTTTCAGCTGATACTCAAGCCTTTCTTATGCAACTACTAAGTCCCCTTTAGGATCTAAATCCAGCTACTGCGCATCCAGTTCCCCAGATATAAAAAATAACTGTATTTCCCATGAAAATAGATTAAATTGGGTAGGAAAAAAAATCAACCTTTCTATTTTTTCTCTCCCGAAGAGGAGATTATTTCCATAGGCTTCTGATATCAGATTTAATTGGGCCGATGGCATGCTATGATATGTGACAGGAACAAGTCATGGAATGTGATTCCCACTTCTGCTTTGCCAGAATGATACCTTGGTTTCTGCTTATTCTTGAAGAATGAGAGATGCATCTACATCCTGGATTCAGAATAAGCCAAGCTGACCCACAGACAACGAGTCCTAAATTATTATTTTAAGCTACTGTGTTTGGAGGACAGTTGCTACATAGCAGTATTGTGAAAGTTAACTAATGCACCCATACAAAATTTGAAACTTTTGTTCTTTTTATTTTGCCTGGAGTATTCCCCAATTATTCCTGATGGAAGTTTTTTCTTGCTTCTAAACTTCCCACCTTTTAACCTGCATGTCCAATCTTCTCTCCTTTATTGTTATAAACCTCATTGAGGCAACAAGTGCCTCATTCATCTTTGTATACACAGAGCATCAAAAAGGTCTCATCCTTCCAGTCAGAACAAAATTAAAATTTATTCACCCATTCATCCATTCAACAAAAGGCTGGATCTCAGAACTCAAAGGCATTTATACAACACCTGGCTTAGCTTTGTGGACAAGAGACATATTATTCTACCGGGTAACATGGTGTCACTGCTTCTGCTATTCCTGCTAATTACTCCTAAAGGAGGTGGGGAGAGAGCTGGCATTGACTATAAGAACATAATATTCTTATTGGTAGAAACTATCAAAGTTTCTTGATATTTATTCCCCTACCACTTTCACTTCTGATATTCAATTACCCTCTTTCTACTTGGCTCATCTCACTTTCCTGGAAGACCTTCTCCTGGAAACTTGGCTGCTCTCACTAGCCTTCAGTTGGTTGAGTGGGCTTATTTACTGATGCCACTGAATCTCACCTCTCAGAACAGCTGACACATCCCTTCCCTTGCAATGGTAAGCATTTTGGCAAACTTAGCCCAAATTTACTTTGGTTGGAGTCAAGGATTAATCTAACATGCTAGCTAGTTTCAGCTTCTCTGAAATGTCACCATTTGGAATGTGGCCAGTGGAATGACAAAAACTTAACAAGATTTGGAACCAGGGTCCCTATTACCAGAAACAGCTGAGGATATATTTGTCATATGCAGGAAACAAAGGCAAATTTTTACTAGAGCTGACGGGTTATCTGGAAATAGCAGATTGCTTATTGACAGAACCACTGGAATAACCAACCACTCCAAAAATTTGATGCAGAAACTTCAGATGGTCTTTGCAAAGAATTCCAACTGTGGTAAAACTTAAACACACACACACACACACACACCCCACACCCCCTCCATTAAAAGTGGGAAGTTTCTTTAAAATGGTAGGACTAAGTCATACAGCATAAAGTAAACAGGTATGAGAGAAACGCTCCTTAGTCAAGATGCACAAATGTAAGCAGCAGCAGAAAAAACACTGGACCAGGAATCTCACTAAGGTAATATGACCTGGCACTAGTCACTTAAAAAGTCCTTACCCATATAATCGAACTCCATCAATCCAATTAAATTTAATTCAATATTATTCAAGTGGTTTGCCTAAAATGGCATTTCTCAAAGCAGAGATCTAACAAATTTGGGTTAAAGGTTAAACTGATGTCTTTACCATGAACCTTCTGAGACACTAATTTTCTAAATTATATTGTGAAACTCTAAGTGGGTGTGGTATGGGATATTTTCCAAACTCATCTGACCAAAGATTCCTTTCACCATGAACAATCTTGTAGGACTGGTATTCTCTAGAGCACATAGTCACATATTATACAAGAAACAGAGACACTAAGAGAATGGTTCCTTGGGTACTGGTCCTGAGGCTTGTCATTCTCATGAAGCCAGGAATACGCCCTTCCTTTACTGTTTAAGCCACCCCTTGACTCTTTGAAATAATGTCCCATTTTTGTTTTTAAGATAGCTTATGATATTGTCTGCAAGCAAAATATCTTAACTAAGAAAATCGTGCATGTATGTGTAGAGTGGACACTTCTGATTTGTTTATATGTGCATTGGACACTTGTACTGAAACAAAAGTGCCACATGATTGTCAGTTGCCACAGGAGACTCTCATTCCCTGAGATGAAGCATTTTCATATATCAAGATGCAATCATCTCACATAAGGAAAGCCATTAAGAAATACAATTACTACAGGATACGAAGACCTTTGCTAGGAGAACAGACATCATGGGTTTCATTAAATGCTCTTCCCTGTTTCATGTTCACCTTCTTCTACTTGAAAATGAAAGTGACTTCATTTCCAAGTGACCTTTTAAAAAGTCCAAACATCAAGCACCATAAATATTAAAAATATTCAGAATGAAGTCCAGTACTATAATATTAAGTTGGATATGCCTGAAACTCAGAAAAGACTATTTCTTTTCCTTTAAATAGCCTAGCTAGAAAAAGATTCATATTTTCTTCATAGACTCTCATTATATGTTCTTTGTGGAAGAAGGTTTGTCTCTCTCTCTCTCTCTCTCTCTCTCTCTCTCTCTCTGTGTGTGTGTGTGTGTGTTTAAACAAGTCACACCATGGGGTAATAAGGCTGAACCAAAAGCTTTCAGAAGAATTTGCTGATTATAGGTCTTATCTTCCTTATTCCCCTTCCTCCCTCTTCTTCCTTTTCCTCCTCCTCCTCCTTTTTTTGGGGGGTCGGGCAAGGATCAGCAGCAAATTGAGATTAGCAATGCATAAGTGTGTAGGAAGACACAGATTAGGAGCTCTTATGTCACATAAAAGACTGATAGTAATCATACTTTGAGATGGTAGCATAGCTACCAAGGATTCCTACTAGTAAATTAATTATATTCAAAATCAATTTTGAACAAAGAAAAAAAAGAAACATGATTGAAACACTTAAAACTACCCTGATCACGAGAAAAAAAATCAAACATTAAATTTTACTACTAAATCAAACACAAAATGTAAAACAGTCACCAAAATGATACATGGTTGAAATATGGGAAGAAAATTCATTTCCCCTTCCTTCCTTTATAAGAATACCTGAAGATGATTTAAGGCAAAAAGTTAAGCTGATATTTTGTGGTCTTTGGTGTATTTTTCAGTGCTGATGATTTATTCATAATAAATAACAGATTAAATAAGGGAAAAAAGGTAGACAGAGAAATGTATTTTCCCATAGAAAAAAAATAATGCATTCAAAATAGAAGTGTTGGCAGAAATTAATGACAATTAAAAATCATTCAAGGACCTCAGAGTATCTCTTTCCAGCAGAAAGAGTACAGCTTATAAGGACTTATTAAAGGATTAAGGGCATCATCAAAAATTAAAGTTTGTCTACAAAAACTGAAAGATGTAAAAATAAACCTAGATGTTGTGTGTGTGCAAACAGGTATGCCTGTGTTTCCTAGCTCTACCACTGAGAGGCTGAAACGCAACAATACCCTCCTACAGAGGAGCGTACCTGACGTCTACATCTTCATTTCTCAATCTGATGAAAGCAACCAGAGCCCCTTGAAGAAATGGCTGACCCAAGGAAATAGACAGGGAAGGAACAAGATGAACCTACACTATCTTATGGTGACAGAGACTACAAGATGGCTGGAAAGGAAATCATGGGGGCAGGGCAAAAGGATAAAAGGCCAACAAGAAGGATCTCCTCTGGCTAAATTGGGGAAAAATTAAGCAACAGAATGATGACAGCAATTGATTATAATTTATAGAATAAAATAAATCTGAGGTTTCATACCAATACAAATAAATGATTATCACCAAAAATGGGAGAAAGGTTGCTAAGAGCATACATGTAGGAGAAACAGTTCCAGACAACGTAAATTAGTAAAATTATATTGTATTAAGGAATTTTGTAATTATTTTAGCTATTCTTGTCACAAAAGAAATAACTATATTAAATGATGGAAATGCTAACTTGTTTCACAGTAATAACTATTTTACTATATGTAAGTTTTCCATCTATTATGTGGTAACCCTCAAATATACACAATCTAATTTACATTTAGAAAAGGAGGGAGGAGAGAAGGTTCTTCCTTACAGTTGAATTTTAAGTAATAAATAAAGAGTAATTAAATTAGAAAATCAATATTTGGCAGTCACTATAATAGCAATTGTTTCAGGTAACAGGAGTTAGTGAATACTTCAAAAAAGAGAGAAAATAATAAAAAAAAGACATTTAATAAATATTGGAGAAGATGTGGAGAAAAAGGACGATGTTTACACTGTTTGTGTGGCTGTACAACCACTATGGAAATAACTATGGAGGTTCCTCAAAAGACTAGGCATAGAACCACCACTATATGACCCAACTATACCACTCTTAGGAATTTGCTCTAAAGAATTAAAGTCAGCTTACCATGGCTATACATCCAAACCCATGTTTAGCAGCACATAACAAGAGTCAAACTAAGGAAGCAGCCTAGGTGTCTATCAATGGATAAATGGATAAAGAAAATGTGATCTCTCTCTGTCTCACCCTGTGTGTGTGTGTGTGTGTGTGTGTGTGTATGTGTGTATGTGTGTGTGTGTGTGTGTATACCCATAGGGATTTTCATGAAAATCAAAGACCAATAGAGGAGGGAAAAGAGACCAAGGTTAGGGAAGAGGGAGGCAGGGAAATATTGGAAAACAATATTAACCAAATTATGTTATTATATTGTGTGCATATACAAATACAACAAATTCTTCCATTATATATAATTATAATTAATTCACTAGTAAAAATATGGGATATATATGTATTATATGTGATATATATACATATATATGCATACACACACACAAACAATCTGTGCTCAAGTTGTATAAAAAGTAATAAAAATAAAATAGGGCAATGCGACTATGGGCATTACTATTGCAGGCAGCTGGGGAGCACTGGAGGTCTCTTGCAGGATGCAGACAATACTGCTCTGCAGAAGGAACAGGGACACAGGCTTCTCACATCTGCTTTTAAAAGGGACCTATTATTTTTTGAAATATTTCTGAACAATCACATTACATGTTCCAGAGGGGTGGATGAAGGCTGTGAGTGGGGGCTTCTTTAGAAAAAGGGTTGATTTTTCACTTTTACAGAAGTCTCCAAATAAAAATAGTCCTTCCCTTTGCAGATCCTCCCTCGGCTCCCTGTTCCTCCAGCTGCTCCTGGTCCCAGCCCTCCGCCATCTTTCTCCTCCCTCCTTTTTGCTTCCAGTCACTCCTGTCACACCCCTCTGCTGAGAACCCTTCCTTCCCCCCTTCTAATTTTTCCTTGGTTTTGTTTTGAAAAAAAATATTAACTCCAAATGAACAAAAAAGATGTGTGGGAAGAAAATAAGTGGTGAGTTTTTAGTTTCTTCAGCAACTGCCAAGTTTTCAGTGTTGACTCTGACTCATGCTAACTTCCTGGGTAACCGCAGTCCTTGTCAAAGCCCAAATGATTCATGTGACTAGTAAAAAATGGATGAGGGGAGGGACATGGGTTTTTATCATTTGTGACCTCTACAAAAGTGCCCAAGAATGTTAAACAGGATTATACTATTAAAAAATTACTGTAAAAATGTGCTGATTACAGACTTTTTCCTTTCCAATGTGTTTTAAACATTGTAAATTATCATTTACTGTCATTATTTTAATGAATAATGTTGATAACTCAATCAGGTTAACTTCCAATATTTAATTTTACAAGAAGGAAAACACTTCTATCTCAACGTGATTCTCTACCATTTTAAAGTTCAAAATGTGGATTAGCAAAAATTAAAAATAAAAATAACACAGGTAATGGAGGATTGAAACTTAACTAAATACACATACACAAATATACATAAACGCATGCACATGTATATACAAAAAATTACATATATATACACACATATATATAAATATGCAGTATATATAATACATAATTACACTATACATATGTATATGTGTGCCCGTATATATGTGTAGATAGCTGTAGTCACTTTCCTGAGGTACTATCTGTGATTTTTAGAAAGTAAAAAATAATAGCAAAATCTGCTTTCCAACAATGCTTATGATTAAGGATTGTGTTTGGGGGTATGGGGTTATTTGCTAGAATAGGAAAAAATCTGCAAGACAGTTCAAATTCAAAAGAAATAGATTCCAAATCAATTCACTAAACATAAACCATTTTTGACATAGACCTAGGTTTAGGTAAATAAAATATCTGCATAAGAGATCCTTATAAGTGTCTTTAGCTGCTAGTAAGAATCAATTCAGCCTAATGATCTTCAGTGTAATAAGGTTCCGATCAAGGAACTCTGGCTACTCATTAATATCTTCATGGAGATGCCAGCATATCCTATCCAAATATTAACAGTGGATGGATTCCAACTGGAAAATTCAGGACTATACACTTCCTACACTATCCTATTTAAGTGAGTAGTAATAATAAATATGGGCTCTGGTGTAATTATGCTGTGGTTTATTAACTATCTTGTAACAAACTAAGAAAATGCCATTTAAACAAACAGATGTGGGTGTGGAGGGGCTATGTGAATACCTGTGTGAGACATATAAACAGAATCCTAATTAGAGAAACTGCAGTAATAACAACTATACATGCCAGCTATATTCTCTATCTTCTTTCCAGTTACTTGAATCATTTGTCAAAAGCTTGCCAAAAGAAAGAGGAAACTCTAATATCCACAGAAACTAAGTGATTTTAATGCCTTGACAAACTGGCTCAGTCCACTATATCATCTCTGGTATTGGAGCCTGCCTGGGCCCACAGAACAGAGATGGACTGGTCCCTCATAACCCATACAAGGAATTAGAAAACGTTAAGAGCTAGAGAGCACATATTTGACGTTTTTCAAAACTTATGGTCTCTGAGTCAACAACTCAATTTTGCCATTACAGCATGAAAATCATTACAGACAATGCATAAATGAATATGCATGGTTATGTTCCAATAAAGTTTTATTTACAAACACAGGTAGTGGGCTAGATTTGGCTCTCAGGCTATTGTTCACCAACCCCAGCACAAATCATCCATAGGCACAAGGTAAAAAGCTGCTAATAATAACAAGGCTGAGCTCTGATGTACTATCAGTAAGCTCCTGTCTCTCAGCCATCAAATTAAGTTTCTGATCCTCTCTGTGATAACCTGAGGTTGAAAAAAAATCACATTTTTATAGCATTTTTTAAAATCAAACAAATAAAATATAACATTGCATTAATAGGTTTGTAACATTATATAAAGGATAATGGGCTAGCATCCACCCCTAATCTGACAATGTTAAAACTGAAATGATCCTGAATCTAAAATTTTTTGAGCAGAGATATAATACTCAAAAAGTGCCAATTTGAGGACATCTCAGATTTTTAATTTTTGGATTAGGAATGCTCAACCAGCAAAGTCTATGCAAATATTCCAAAGTCTATGACTCTCAAACTGAAACAGTTCTAGCCATAAACATTTTGGAAAAGGAATATTCAATCTGCACTAAGATTCCAGGACTTACTTCTGCAAAATGGAATTAGGAATGGGAAGGAAAAAATAACTTTGTCATTTTACATTCTTTTGTAGTCTTTGAATTTGTTAATATGAGCAAAAAAAAGTTTTTTATATTAAAATATGGGAAAAATCAGATTATGGTTTTATAAGTGCCAGAAAACTTTTATTAACTCATTTCCCCTAGTTCCCACATAAGCTTTCTATGGTTAAGCAATCATTCATTCATTTATTCTATGCCTAGAGTAGACACTAAACTAGGTGGGGAATTCATGGAGTGTAGGATGTAGGTAGGAAAAAAGCATTATTGAAACAATTAGAATTTCAACATATGGAGTATATATGATAAAATTCTTATACTAAATTATTTATTGAATACCATACCCATTTTACTGGAATATAAAATGTGTGTCAGTGAATATAGAAATATGACATATGGAAGGATGACTGGCATTAACATGTGAGGAGATTAGACTCAGCATATAGGTGTGTCGCACCTAGCATACCATCTATCTACAATTTTCTTGAAGTAATTATGGACACACAATCACAACAGCTGTTTTAAAGAGACTGGGATAGAAATTCAGTTATGTGAGGCATTGAGGAGTCCTCCTTGGCTAACTTTCTACATAGATCCTAATGATTCCGGATGTCATGATCTTACTGCTTTACTTCAGGCCTCTCCTTCTAGCATTCTCCCTTCTGAGAAAATAAAGGCAGGGACCATGTATTCCCTTCTATGAGATGGAACTACCATTTTTTTGAGTTATCTACCCAACACCTTCTTTGGAATTGGCTAGTCCTTTCCAAAGGGATAGATTCCCTACAGCCATGTTTGTGTAATACAACATTGGGTTTGGACAGTTGATGCCAGATGGAACAGTATTCCTTCCTCAGATATTTACAACAAGGGAAGAAAAGAAAGTTGTTTGGATTTTTCAACATGTTAACTCAAGAGAGGAAGCCAAAGGCCCTAAGAGAGAAAATAATAGTTCAAACATGCAGAGAGAAGATGAAAAGATCATTTTGTCCATGTTTATATGAGTTTTGAAGTCTAGGTTCTTTCAAAGGCCCGGCTACATTTTTTTCTTGGGCTTCCCTTAGGTACCAGTCTATACGTACCTTAAATAAATATTTATTTTTCCAGATGGCCTCAAGTCATAAATCCAAATAATAAAGGCAAGGTCTTGACAACCCCTCCCCAAAAATGAGTCTCATCATATTATAGAAGAGGTGAAAGGCTTATCAAATTCCTTGAGTCCTTTCTGTTACAACGACAAAAAACCTGAGAACAGGTTATTTATAAACAATATAAATTTGTTTCTCTAAATTCTAGAAGCCAAGAAGTCCAAGACCTATGTGTATGTACTGGCATTAAATGTTTGATGAAGGCCTTCTTCTGCTTTAATGATGGTATGTCTATCCAAGGGAATGGATAAGCTGGGACCTCATATGGCACAGAGCAAAAAATGGAAAAGAGGGGGCCTGACTAGTTTCCTTCAGCCCCTTTCTGAAGAATAATAATCTACTCCAAAAGGCAGAGTCCTCAGGACCTAAAATCACTTCTCAAAGGCCATATTTCCTAATACGGTTGCACTGGGATTACGTTTCAACATGCATTTGGGAGGGGACACAAATATCAAACCACAGCAGTCTACAAATGAAAGGTTGACAACATGCACACAAATGGTTGCAAAAAATAATTCTCATAGCTTACTGTGTGCAAGCACTGCGATCGCTGGTTGACATATATGAACTAAGAATTTTTCTTCTTTTTATCAATGATGAGTTATTTTGTTGTTTTGTGGTACTAGGGTTCAAGCTCAGGGTCTTATGCATTCTAGAATAACTCTATACCACTGAACCACATCCTCAGTCCTTAACACTTAATTCTTAATGCAAAGAAAAGTGTCCCTTCTTGATCTAGAGCCAAAATATCACCTTTGAAAAGGAGAACGTGACTGAATGCAATAGCGCACACCTGTAATCCCAGTGACTCAGGAGGCTGAGACAGGAGGATCTCAAAATCAAAGCCAACCTCAGCAATGTAGGGAGGCCTTAAGCAACTGAGACCCTGTCTCAAAATAAACAATATGAAAGGCTTGGGATGAGGCTCAGTAGTAAAGCACACCTGGGTTAAATCCCCAGTATTAAAAAAAAAAAAAAGGAGAATGTGACCACGGACTGAAAACACACATAAGGTCTCTAAGGTATTGCAGCATTTAATTCTCAAAGCCAAGTTAACCCTTCATTAACTACCCAGCCAAAGAGAATGCCTGAAAATCTGAAAAATCAATCTGTAATTTATTTTCTGCAAAAATGCCATCCCCCTCTTCACAGGAGAAATCATTTTCGGACCCTGGTACAGCTTGGGATGGTAAATAAGCCCTAATGAGTTCAAAAGTCAGTAATGACAGTGTTAATTCAATGGCTCATTTGGTAGAAAGTCAGTCTCTCTTCTTCAAAGGAAAAACAGGATTATCCAGTGAGCTAGGAGAATTTTCTTTACATGATTCATAGGAAGAAAAAGTAATCACCTTTGAAGTGCCCAACATATTATACCTCTGCAGTGTTCTCTTTCTTCTGACACCCATGAGTAATCGAAGGGAAAGAGCCTCTTTGAATGACCAATGAAGTGAAGTGACAATCCTGGCTTTGCGATCTACCAACAGAGTGACATGCTGGGGTCTTGGATAGATGAGAGCTCATGTGTGAGAAAGATGTGTCTTTGATGGGCGGCTCTGATTCTTGGCTCAGAGGATATGTGCCACCAATCAAGCCACATAGGCTTTGGGTCAAACAAATGTGAAAAACAAGCATTCTGGCTTCTTAGAAGTCAGTGGTCTGCTGGCCTACTATGAGAAGAACAGCTTTCTGAACCTTATGTTCAGGGTAAAGTCCTTAAGACTGATTGAAGGAAATCAATGAGCCAAGCAAGATTAAATAGATAAAACATGACAGAAATGATTTAAAAATATAATATTATCATCTATAAAGACTGATTAACCATGTAGTCCAGAATGGCAAACCTCTTGGCTCCAGTTCACTAATGCAGATGTAGATACCTCTTCCTTGGGAAGACAATGCTCTACAGCCCCTCACCTTATAAAGCTGTCTTGGTAAATGCAAACTATTCAACAGAGACAGTGTTGATGCTCACAGGCCTAAAGAAGCAGGAATGATTATGCAAGCAAAACTTTTTATTCTCAAATACTCTCTCTCTCTGAACTTTGCTAAAGTTCTTACCTTAGTCCATTTTATTTTGCCCTAACAAAATACAGTCTTGGGTGCCATATGATTTAGTACATTCTGAGACATATGTTGAGGTGAATCCACTGTTGTGTGAACATCGTAGAGTGTACTTGCCCAAATTAATGACGGCTATGTTACTAGGCAATATAATCTTGGACCATTCCATAACAGTATTACATGGCACATGATTGTGCCAAAGACTGAATAATTTATAATGAACATAAATTTATTTGGCTCACAATTTGGAGGCTAGGAGAGCCAACATAAGAGTTCTCTGGGGAGGCGATCCTTGCTGCATCAAAACATGGTAAAAAGCATAGCATATGCAAGAAACACATGAGGATCAGAACACACTTTTCCAATAAACACATTTCGAGAAAAAGGCTTTAATCCATTCATGAGGGCAGAGCCCCCATGACCTAGCCACCTGTCAACACTACTGCCTCGGGGATTAACCTTCTAATACATGAACTTTGGGGGAACCATTCAAATCATAGCACCCATCTCAGCTTCTGATCTGATGGATTTAAAAATGCTTTGAGGATAGATTAATAGGAAGCACATTACTTTGCCTTTTGCTTTTTGTGTGTGGTGCTGGAGATTGAATGTAGGACCTGGCACATGCTAGGAAATCATTCTACCAGTGAGTCACACCCACAGCCCAGGGAAGGATTTGGGTTTGTTGATAAGAAAGTGAAAATCTTTCTATAGTTGTTGCCAAAATTTCACTTAAATGCCCTTGGCCAGATTCTAGAGTCTATTGGCCATTGAACAAATGGCTATAACTTATTGGTTCCTGGGGTGATCAGGAGTTGGGAAGAAAGGGGTGTACTACATGTGATCTAACACAGAAAATTCCTCTCTGAGGCCTCCCATGTACTAAAGAGATTGAGTTACTTTGAATATTAACCATGGCACCTCCAACCTGCCTTGCAAGTCGGCATCTGCCCTTGGGTAGCTATTAACTCACAATCCCCAAGACTGGTGACTTATATAAATGGCAAAGGTATTTTTAAAGAAAACTACAATGAAAAAAAGTCCCTAAATACACATGGAATCAAATAAAAGTCATTCTTATCAGAAGCTATGCCCAGGATGCAGATGTTTAATACATATCTATTAAGTGAATAAAAATGACTGAGTAAGTGTTTACACAGTATATTTGTTTCATAAATGTGATTAGTTTACACTAATTCAATTATACCTACTTGGTGCCATGTGAGATTTGATGCATGAATATCTACAGTCTTCATTCAACATGACCTCAGAATATAAGTCAACTTCTACATTTGGTTAACTCAAAGATGGTGATCTGTTCCAAAGAAAGACTGGACAGGATTGAGGAAGAAAGTGACAATGTCTATGTGGTACTTTAGGAATGATGTAAAAGAATTTCAGTGTAATGGTTTTAGTACACACAATTTCCACACGTAGGCCTGACTTCAAACTAAAATCATTGTAAAACATAGAAACATTTCTACATGAATTGAATTCAGAGGTACCTTTCTTTATGTCTGAAACCAAGGATGATTTTAGTAAAAGCAAAATTAACAAAAAACTATCAGAATAAGATTAAAATAAGCAAAGGGAATGGAAAGGAGAGCCCAAACTGGCAAATTCATTTCAAGTCTAATAAGATGGACCTAGAAGTCTGACTAGCAGGAAGAGAAAAATAATAATAAAAACATAATAACATGTACTATGAGCAAAAGAATCTTGTAAATAAATTAAAATATGGGTACTCAGAGTGAGAATAACTGATCACAACTAATTTTCTCATATAATCTCAAGGAGCAGGGAGGATAAAATAGATCATGTGTCTGTTCCAGTGGGAATGGTGGCTGGAGTCCTCCCATGGAGTCACTCAGACCTCTTCTCCTTCCTTCTTCCACCTTGAGGCCCCTTGCGATTACACTGGGCTGACTTGAGTAGTCCAAGGTAATATTCCTATTATCTTGAGCAACCTCAATTTTATCTGCAACCTCAATTCCACATTTCATGTAAGAAAACATATTCATAGTTCTCAGGGATTTAGGATACAGACATCTCTGGGAGGAGAGCGGTATTCTGTACTATCTGCTGTCGTCTGCTTCAATGCTTCATGTTTATTAAAAAAAAAAAAAAAATCCAGCTCCAGCTACTGCAAGAACCATGAGATTCTCTTATTTGTGCAAACTCCGTATGTTTACAGGGTGAGAATCATACCTATTTTGCTCAGCAGAGCTGAATAGATGGCTCTCAGCTGCCCTCCCAAACCAAAAAAAAAAAAAAAAACCCAAGTAATCATACTGAGGGTTGGCAGTCAGAAACATAATACGGACTTCACAAACATCTCAACTTACCCAGAGCACAGTTTCTAAAGGAGGGTACCCACTAGGAGTATTTTCCTTATCTTAAGCTCTCAATCATTTACTTTGCTACGTTTTGTATATTTTGCAAACTATCTCTAATGAGTTTCATTGCTATCGGCAGTCTAGACATTTATGATAAATTAAAACCCTATTACATGTGAAGGTATCAAAACAATAGCAGATCTGCCTTCCACTGAATATATTTTAGGATGACAGCTCTGTTTCATCCAACTTCCTCTACAAGAACAGCTCATCAAACTCACAGTTCTAGTGACAAAGCCCAACCAGCACCTATTTTTGTCACACCTGAAAAAAAAAAAGTGCCCATACACGCAGTGCATCTGGAACAGAAATGAAATTAGATACAAAAATATCAAGGCATCAGCCACTCAAATCCGTTTCATTGTTCCCTATCCACAGACACCCTAATTGAAGGTGGCACTGCAAGGTTAAATTCAGGTTCTGACAGCATCTCGAGTCAGACACCTGTCAAAACGTAATAAGACTCCTGTGAAAGGGAAGTGCACGCCAAAGCCACATCACATTTCCCTCCATTGTGATTCCTAACTTGGAGGACTCCTTTCACTGACAGAACAGAGCGGTGGTAGCTGGGTGCCACCCGTGTTGCACCACCAGTGCAGGCAATGAAGAGCAAAGGAGAAAGATGGCACCTAAGAAAGAAGCAGCAGGGAGCCCAAAGTGGTGCAAGTTCAGCAAATGATTATCAGCATGAAAGGATGGCTGTAAACGCGCTTAAATTTCAGGATTCAGCCCTAGAGTCTTGATCCCGATTAGAGGCAGGGAATTATTTTTTAATATCTATTTTACATAATTAAGGGGCAGTAGCTTTCATGTAGATGAGTACTTTGAATGCGTGTAACACCAAATGAGCTTCATTAGCTTAGCTGGGCAATTATGAAGTAGGAAGTAAAAAAAAAAAACTGCAAGGAGAAGCCTTATCTTCAAAAAGGTCTGAAACGATGTACCAATAGGCAACCGGGAGGATGGTACATTTTGTACATCACCTTGGAGGCAAAACTTCTAAAGTTCTTGATAGCTTTGAAAGCAGCGGCACACATCCCATTTAAACCCCAAATGAGAAGAACAGGTGGTATGTGGAAGGCTCTGTAGAAAGTCTTAAAGTATTTCCCAAATATTTGTAGGTTTCACCAAGCCTTTCTCTATTTGTACTAAATATTTTCTCTATTGTTTTCCAATTGCTTCCCTTCATTTCCCTCCCATGTGCTTTCAAAGGAAACCAGAGAGCTTAAAATGTGGCTAAATATAACACCATGCAAAGCAAACACTGAATCAAACCTCAAGAAATTATTTTGGATGCATATTCTTCCTCTTCTGATTAGGAAATTGCAATATCACAAATGAGCCTTGCTCAGGAGAAAGGCTATTTGTTTACAAGAAGGCCAAGCACACAGAGGGAAAGCCCGGACTACGGGGACCAAATCCAATTCTCTTCTCAGCTATTTCAATACAGATGTTTTTCTAGATAATCAGCCTTGCGTGCATGTTGAAGAATCAAAGATAAATCTCTCATGGGCTGAGAAAGGCAGAAATCACAGCTTGTCAGTTCTGCGAAGGCCCATTTGAGCTAGGTAATCTGGTGCAAGCACCTTATTTTAAAAACTGAAAGTCAAGTCCAGCAGAAGTTCACTGATTTTGTCCAAAATATAACTGAGTCATCACTACAGCCTCGATTATGTCCCAGGGCACTTGTCTCCCACCCTGGCTTCTTTTATATTTCCTCCAAGCTACTTCCCCAGGCAGCTGACTTCAGGAAGAAGGAAGAATAAGAAGACCAGGGATTATATATACACCTGGAAGAAATCATGTACTTGTCAGTTTATTTTCTACATATCTTCTTTTCTCACTGACAGTCCAGTGGCAGGTTTCTGTTTTGTTTCTGTGTGGCTCCTTCCTTTCCCCAATTCAAACTGAAGCAGATACGCTGATCCAGAAATAAAGTGCTGGCTAAATGCAGAGTACAACATTTCACAGCCTGTTTATCAAGTGAATGGTTTTAGACCCCAGAGACTAGGAAATCTCAGGGTGAGGAAGGATCAGGAGAACACTAGAGAGTATGATTTTAGGGTAGAGAAACAATGGAAGAACTTAAGTAATTAAGGAGTTAGAATCTCCATCTAGAGGACCAGGTGGCCAGGAAAAAGATTACCCAAATATCAAGTAAGGAACCCCACTGGCAACCACCCCCAAACCTCAGTCAGTTACCATACTCAACTAGGACTGGCTTATCTCCTCTACATAATCCAACATCTTATGGTCTGTGAAATCGACCAGTCCTCCAAAAGGAGGGTGGATAATGTACATGGAACCTTATGAAGAAGTCTGTTCCTGGTCTGATGAGAATGAGTTAGGAATTGCCCTAGGATCCAGGGTAGCAATACACAAAGGGCACACCAATCCTCTGATTTACATAGTGCTCAGTGGCAACTATCTAGCTCCTGTTTCCTAGGACAGCCTCAAGTGAATGTTCTATTAGCTCACCACTTGTTATCTACCTGATCACATACTTCTCCTGAGTAATATGAAAGGATGGTCCCACCACATAGTGGAATGATTAGATCTGTCTACTGACTCCAGTACTTAGGGCCTCTGAGGTATCAGTGTACCTGCCCTTGTCATCTCATCGCTCACTGTGCCTAAAATCCAAAGGTGCAGTCAAACAGGAATCATGTGCTGTTGTTGCTCATGCAGATCTTCCAACCTGGAAGGCTCTCCCTTCCCCTGTACCTCTTGATAATTTATCTATCTACCATTTAAGGACTTTTAATACCTGAAATCATTCACAAATTGAAAGACCTAAGTGAGGGAGTACCTGGCACTGCAGGTATTCTAGGAGAAGTGTCAGACAGCATCATGTTAACACTGTATCAGATAAAATAGGGCTAGAACAATAAAAACAATGATAGCAATCACAGTACCCAGAACTGCATGATGCACATATTATATGTTTACTCTCATAAGCACACCAGGAGAGAGAGAGAGAGATAATAATGTTCATTTTACAGATGAGACGTAGGACGGTAAAGGAACATGTCCAAGATCACCCAAGGGGATTTCAACCAAAGCAATAAGGATTTTTGAGGCAGCAGTTAACATGTAGCTTCTATGCCTCCAGTGATCCTGCTAACACTGGAATTCTGGAATTTTATGCTATAATTCCTCCCTGTATTCCTTTCTGAATGCCTCATTAGGACCCAACCCTTCCTTCCATTCAAGTTATCTCATTGGCCTCACCTGACAGAATTGCATATTTATCTCAAGCCAACAACTACGAGGAAATCTCATAGAAAGTAGGGGCTCTGCCTCGTCTCTCCACAGACTGCCCCAGATGCAGAAGATGCAAAAGCTTATTTTTTGAATGAGAATCTTCTCAGTGCTTCACACAATAGCAGCACTCCATGACTAGTAGTTGTGTTTGGTAAAAATGCTGCTTGAATAAACATCAAGAGCAAAAATTGAGGTTTCTCACAATAACAGATCTGAGACCCCTCTCTTTGCTCAGAGTGCTGCCCCAGCCTTAACAAGCAGCCCAAGTGGACTGTCAGGTACAGGGTCAAACTGCAAAGCTTTCTGCAGCCAAGTAGTGTGGTTATAAGTCATTATTTGAAACTGTGAAATTCTTCACCGGTACCATGTGCAAACAAAATCACTTGCTTTGGCTTCTGGACAAATCCAGAATAATGTTATTTATTAAAAAACAAAAACAACACTAGGTTTGTATCTTCATGGGAATCTTCCTGCCTTACACATAGACCTTGACTTTGAGCAGATCTAGTCCCACCAGTCCAGGATTCCCACCACTGGTGTTTCATCCAAAACAATGCAAATCACTGGGATTATTCTGTCTTGGAACAGAAGGGACTGGGAGGACAAAGTTTAACTTAACACTGGAATGAAACAATTCTACAATAACTTCATAAAGTCATGCTTTTTTTTTTTCCTAATCCTTAAAACTAAAAGGTAGAATCATAGTGGAGATACACCACCAGCCATGCCAAGGAGACAAAATCAAAACTAGATCAATGTTTCCATATTTCACTTGCTTTTCTTCTATTTTTGTATGTGTGACATTAAAGAATTATGCAATTCACATCACAAGGTCAGCCATCATCTGGACCCCTGCAGTTGATTCCACCCTCTTAATCAAGTGCTCTCGTCCATGGACCAATCACACATGGAACTTTGGAAAAAAGAAAAGTTTCATAAAACCATTTAAGGGCAATTTCCTGGTTCAACTAGCTAGGAGTATACAATGGTTTAAATATCCACTGGTTCTGTTTCCAAAACATGATCTTAATATGTCCATTCCCTTCCATCTCAAATTCCAGAACTGCAGGCAAGACCACCATGTCTCCCACCTGGGGAGAAGTGCGATACCCTCTCCTAACTGGGCTGCCAGCCACCTTTCACCCCTGTCTAACCCACTGTCCACACAGCAGATAGAGAGTTCTTACATAAATGCATAGCTGGTCATTCCCAGCCTCTTTTTCAAAGGTGCATTGCACTGAGAATAACTAAGTCTGTCACCTGGCCTGCATGGCCCTGCATGACCTGGTTTGTCTCCAGATGTTATGTCCACCTCAGGCCACTCTCCTGCATTCAGACTCACTGGCCTTTCTCCCACCTGAGCATATCCTGTTGCTTTGGCCTGGAGCCCTTCACTTTCAGCTCTCCATGGTTGACTCATACCTATCCCGTGAGTCTTGGTTAAGTGTCACCTCCTCAACACATCCTCTGTGACTATCCTTTTTCTATAATCACCTCTATCTTCCTTCACCCTTCCCCAATCTTCACTATATTCTATCACATGATATGTTTTTTCCTGGCATTTTTTTACACAATGAGTAATGATTTTATATATATTTATTTATATACACTTATTTTCAATTTTTTAATACTGTAATATAAGAATGCAAGTCCCATGAGGGCATAAATATCACTTGTCTTATTTGGGATTGTCCCCCCTATTCACTTGAAACATGTCAAGTATCTGTGAAATAAATAAATGACACCAAGTTCCATCACATTACAAGGTCAGCCATCCTCTTGACCCTTGAAGTTCCTTCCAACCTCTTAATCAAGTACTGTCCTCCATGGACCAATCACATTTGGCACCCAGAGCCTCATGCTGCTGCAGGAAGCAACAAGTCACTTTTTATCTTGTCTCTGAAATTCGATACCAGCTGTCACCTCTTGTTAGGACACCTTTCTCCCTTACCCTACTCAAGTCTGACCTGACTCAAAGTTCAGCTTGTTACTTCCTTTAGGATTTCAAAGGAGTCTTTGTCCCAAAGTGAAACACAGCAACAATTTCTTAAATGATCTGCTTTCCTTTCAATGGGTGAACCCCAGAAGTATATGAACCATGGCTAGATCACACCATTATCTTCCGCACAGGGTCTGGCATACAGTAAGTGTTCAACAAATGTTAGGCAAATGAACTAGTTCAACATAACAATCATTTATTGAGCACCCACTGTATTTTTATCCCATGATGCAATGGAGGATAATGCTGAGGGCTTCTTATGGTGGTAGCATAAACCATGCAAGGAATTAAATAACCACATCACACAGTAGACCAGTTAGTGCAAAGGAATTAAGTGTTGTGGGTTGTGAAAGAGACAGATTCCAGGTGAGACTTGGAGAGAAGAGAAATACAACATCGTGAATGAACCAGTCCTCTATACTGTCATTTCCACCACTATGGAGAGGGTTAGTCCACGGCAGTCTTAGTTTTCTTACTTGAAGTTCTAGGAGAGCCTCCGGGTCCCTCAGCAATATCCAGTCACAATTTAAAAAGCTCCTTGCAAAGACACAAGTTCTGATTCTTCAAATCCAAAGTTCTTGACGCGCTCATTAAGCTATTTTAGAAAATTAACGCTAAATGAGTAAGAACTTAAAAATACCCTTCATCTTTATGTAGAAAGCATTTTTTTAGTAATAAAGTTCACCCATGTCAATATAAGTCCCTCTCAGCGCTTCATTTCTTTTCCATTCTTAGGTTCATAAAGACCATTGTCACTAACATCATTATAGGATTCAAGGGACAATGGAATCAAAAGAATGTGCAGGATCATTTGAAAAACTAAGGTGGTGTGGGGGTATAACACACCTACACACCAAGGAACATGAGTCCTGTGTAGATAAAATCATGATTTTTATAGTCAAAGATATATTTAACTGCTCCAAAATGCCATGTTATTTGAGAAGGCCCCCTATGGGGAACTGTCAAAAGTTGAACAATTCTCCAATTTTTTTTTCTTGCTGAGTACACGTAGCAATTATTATTATTCATCCATGCAGTTTAAAAATTGTGAAGCATATGCTCCCATTTTTCCTTCTTATAAAAAGAGAACACAGCACACACCTTGCCTAGATGCAGCCCATTTGTCTCCTGCCTTCTTTTTCTGAAAAGTTCTTGCCTCCCTGTTTGACCCACTGGAAAGGAGATGGCTGTATCCCTGTAGTTGACAGACATATTTATGACAACGTGATAAATACATTGCATATATTTCATACTCCCCGCCCAGCAGTATGTTTTCCTTGGATATGCACAAACAATAACTTTTCATTTTACTTCATGGAGCACCAAAGATAAGTTTTCATTTATTCCTGTGAGTGGCCATGTAGCCATAAGAAAGTCACCTCCTTGTCAACCTGTCATCAGTCAATCAGTGTTCATTAAATTCCAACACTAGACTAGAACCAAGAACAGAAAAAAGATTCTATGGGTATTCAAGGTCTTAGTTCATTGGCTTTGTTATGTTTATCATTGAATGACTTTAATCATTCTAAACAACTATAAATGACTTTACATGCACAGTAGCAAAGGACTGAATTGAATATGCAAATGCAGAAGTCCTGAAGGGACTTCTATTTTTTTTTATAATGAACAACTGGTTTCTGAGACAGAGAGACAGAGGGAAAGAATGAGACACAGACAGAGAACTGGATTTACTTTATCTTCCAGAATTGCAACGCCATCAATAGTGATGCTAAAATATTAAGAATGAGAACTTCAGATCAAAATAACAATGAACAAAAAAGCAAATTTCAGTTAATGACCTTCTAGATGGTGAGAGCAGAAAGAGAACCTGAGACTTTATATATATATATGATAGATATAGATAGATATAGATATATAGATAGATATAGATATAGATATATAGATAGATATAGATATAGATATATAGATAGATATAGATATAGATAGATAGATAGATATAGATATAGATAGATATATAGATATATCTATATATATAAAGCCAGAACAACCAGGTATGTCACCAAAGTTCACACTTAGCCATTTAAGTTACCAAGAATCCATTAAACTTAGTTGCTAGGGGAACTAAAGTCCCTTTTTTGGAAAGGAGAATGAGATTTCAAACACCACCAGCTTTAGTCAGCTAAATTCAACACTCTCTTAAAGTGCTTACTGTATTAATATATTTTAAAATAAAATAAAAACATAACAATAAAAGAGGTCAATGAAGCCTAATTAGTGTTTTGACATCTGGCTGGATGACTGTTTCCTGAATTTCATACTTTTACAGTAAAGTATTACTCTTTTGGGTACCAGGGATTAAACCCAGGATTGCTTAACCACTGAGCCACATCCCCAGCCTTTTTCATTTCTTTATATAGGGAAAGGCTCTCACTAAGTTGCTTATGCCTAAGTTGCTGAGGCTAGCTTTGAACTTGTGATCCTCCTGCCATCAGCCTCCCAAGTTGCTGGGATAACAGGCATACACCACCATGCCCCACAAGTATGACTTTTAAATTAAGAACACTACTTCTCTTTCTTCTGAACCAACTAGCTAGGGATGTTGTAAGGGAGGTTTTTCTGTTACATTCCAGGCAATCACTGGTTCTGAACTTAAGCTAAACATCATCCCAAGTTTATCTTATAGATGATAAGATTTCATTGGTACTGTATAGTACTTGAAAATAAACACACATACACATTTATGTATAACACACATGTAATCACTCTAATTTTGCAAATAATATCATTTTTGTACTTTATGCCAATGTGCTCTGTTAAGTCATAGAGAAATACACTTATTTCTCAAGATTGAGATATGTGTGGCTTCTATGCTTTGCTAGGACTTTAAACCTAACAGAACTAGTTCACATTTTACCTTTTACGTCTTCTTTAGTAATAAGAATGAAACATAGAAGAACATGAGCCTCCAAAACTGCACTTTACTCCTCGGTTAACTATAAAGCTAGCGACAAAGAAATCTCTCTTAATTAAGATAGTTCAGGAACTATCTTCCTCTGCTCTGCCATGTATAATTAAATATGTTAGCAAGACAAAAATGTGAGATGCAGAAGCTTTCACACCCAAATTTCCAACTCCAAATTTATAAAAAGATAAATATGGATGCTGCAAGCCCAGGGTGAAGTATTTTGCTTTCACTCTAAAAACCTTTGAAATCATATTTCAAGAAGAAAAAGAAGTTTTAAAATTAGTACTAAGGGATGGATTTTCAGAGAAAAGAAACCTGTAAAACAAATGAAATCTCAGGTGCCCAACTTAGAGCACCCCACATTGCTCAGATAACACAAGAATTTTCAATCCTTTCTATTTCACAAAGTGTGCATGTGGTACCCACTCCACCAGTCTCTCACACACAGAAGTGAATCTAAAATCCACAACATCATGATGTAAAACAGGACACATCCAATATTTAGACACTGAAGAACCTGAAAGATAGAATCCATTCCCAGCCACACAATTCTTCGTGGCTAAATGAAATAATTTGGCACCCTTAAGAAATGCGAAACTTCCCTATGAAAAATTGCTCTGATATCAGGAAATGACACAGTTATTTTTTGTAGGGCTTTCCATTGTCTACAAATAACTTAGATTAGTGATAATTCACATTGGTTTTATACTAGATGAATATGTCATTTTTTAAAGTTGATATTTTGTATGCATTTGAAAACAAAGCTGAGTAATACTTTCCCAGGAAAAGACTCATTTAATTAAACAAATTTTGACCTTGATATATCTTTATGCATCTTTTTTTTAACACGAAGGATATTTCTGTGATATTTGAATCATTTTACCCATCCAGAACATATACACATAGACAGACCTTCACAGTAAACTATATTGCTACAAACAGCTTTTCTTACAGATAAAAATACATATCTACAATTCATGCACTTATCAGAATAACCTACCAATAGAAGATTAAAATAGACTGCATATATGCAGATAGCTTTTTGATATAACCCTTCATAAATAACAGAATATATATTTGACAATTTCAGTTTGCTTTCTTAAGGCAGTAAGAAAGTAAAAATTTCTGTTTGGCTAGACACATTGACTTCCATCATTTAATTTTAAATCAGAAATGCATACTGTTCTGAGGATGTTCTGATGGATAATCAGAGTAGCTAAAACCCTTGTCAAATTTTCTCCAAAGTTTTATTTTCACATACACCTTACTTTGATAATTTTGACATATTAGTCAATTTAACCCTAATACAGTTTTATGGAGCTGGAAGCCTTTGTTTGACTTTGACTCTATGTATCATGTCAACAAATTTATAGGGTTGTTTCCATAACAAAGCCTTATGTTTTTACTTAGGTCATTTGGGAAAATTGCTCTGAACTGAACACAATTTGAGATTCTGTAGCTACAGGAGCAACTATCAGAGTACTTTCCTAAAAACAAAATCATATGCTAGGGATCAATCCCCAGCACCAAAAACAAACTAATTCAGAAGTGAGTACAAAAGTTGAGTCTCAGCAAGAATAGTCAAAAAGTCATTTAGGTTATATACCTTCCTTCCCAGGTCACAGTTTTTCTGTGTATTTTGATTTTCTTTTCTGCCTATCTACAGCCTGGCCCTTTGTCCTGTTTTGCCAGAATTCTTATTATGGGGGCTCTTGGTGGGATGGGAAGTGCTTTTCCATTATCAGACAGACTCTTCCCTCTTCCTTCTCAGAGCCTGAACTACAGAGGCCTCCTAGCTCTTCTGATCTCACTCACATCAGATGCTGTGTTTCTCATATCTTGGCCCTCAAATCTGTCTTGGTTTCTTCTATTTTCTAAGGTTTGTTCTTTGGCCACTTATGGATTCCATTAGCTCTCACTATAAGCTAGTAAATCTCCCTTTTACTCCATATGACCAGAGCTGAATCCATGGTTTCCCACTGAAAACCTCCTAACGGAACCTGCTTCACAGATTGCTCACTCTTCTCTGGCTACAGTAAGAGGGAGAAGAGACACAAATTCCAAGAGTAACATGGATGTGCTGTTTATCTCCCCCACCTCATTATATTAAAATAGGCCTGAATTTCTATGTTCAGCACAGGAGCCTGGAAGAAATAATATCTCTTTGATTAATGTCCTTCACACAGGAATTGGCCAGCAGTTTGTATTTGAACTTCTCATACCATCCCATGCATCTCAAAGGGTCATAAAACACCAAATATTTCCAAAAGTGAAATATTTCCCCATTTTGACTCTATAAGTAAGTCTTACGGAACGAAAAAAGAATCCATCTCTGGCTTATTCCCAAAATGGGAAAAAAAAAAAAAAAAAAAAAAGAAGAAGAAGAAAAGGAAAGGGAGAAACAGAGATATTTCTTGGGCCAAATAATGGGAAGCATTATAATCCTTAGGGTTTCTGATCCAAAGGCCTTCAAATCCCAGCAGGTAAAGCAAAGCAGTACAGAGAAAAGGGCAGAATGCACATTGTGAGAATAACAGAAGCAAGTGGTTAATGGTTTTCTTAAATGCTGCAGAAAGTGGCTTGTGTGGACGTAAGTATCCTGCGGTATCAAGGCTTAGCAAGAAGAAAAGGTGAAAATGGAACTCGAGGGCCCTAGAGACCCTATTCTCAGCTTCACCTGCTGGTGTTCTGCATAAATCTGACCTTTCTGCACGTGAAGTGCTTCTCTATAGCCCAGTTCTCCCTCTCCCTCCCAGCTGGCTGCTAACCCACAGCAGCAGTCAGATGTAACACAATGATATATTTCCTGCACTTGCCCCCCTTTTTCTTTAAATAGGGTAATAATTGCTCAAATCTGTGTTTTCGGCTCACTGCTTGGAGAGTTGCTTCTAGAAAAATCCAATGGGAATATGGAAGGAATATGCAGGCTTTGAGCCTATGTACTCGATGATTCACACAACTCAATTAGACCAAAACTGGTCCAATGTCATGGCTACACAGCAAACAGAAAAGCTGTGTCCCAAGGACAACTTTCTTGAGCTTTCTATTCTATGTCCTGTCCTGTTAATTGAGAGGGTTGGGCTATCTTCATAAAATGATAATTTATTTTGTGGTCAAATGAATTCTGTGTTAAACATCAGGACTTTTATTAGTGTGGTTTGTACTGATATGCACTGTAAGTCACCAAGGGTGGGAACAGAATAAGATACACCCTTTCAACTCACTTATCCATCTTGCAAAGCTCTTCCCAGGAACACAAAGGTATACTAAAAAATCACTACATCTCTTGCCATTCTCTATAATATTATGCTCCTTTCTCTTCAGAACAAAATAATTCATAGGAATGGTTATGGAGATGGAAGATTCTTTTTTAAGGAAATCAAAAAATCACTGGAACAACTCCATTGCTAATGCTTTGGTGAGGCCAAGAAGATGTGTTATAGAGCCAAGCTAACTTGAACTCAAATTCTGTTTTTGCCTTTGGTATCTGTGTGTTCTTGGATAAGTTAGTTCACCTCTCTGAACAACAGTTTCTTGATCTGTAAAATAAAGATACTAATACTTTTTCATTGGGGTGTTTACCCTATGACGAATACCCATGATGGCAAAAATCTTGCCTTATGTATAGTAATTTTATTTCAAGTTTTCATTTATTTATCTCAATATCCACTGAGCTTGAGACTTGATGGATATCCCCTGGTTAAAAAATCGCAATTCCTTCTGATATCTGGGCTTTGGAATTGTCTTTAAGATCTGCTCAAGGGGCTGGGGATGTGGCTCAAGCGGTAGCGCGCTCGCCTGGCATGAGTGCGGCCCGGGTTCGATCCTCAGCACCACATACAAACAAAGATGTTGTGTCCGCCGAAGAAACTAAAAAATAAATATTAAAAAAATTCTCTCTCTCTCTCTCTCCCCCTCTCTCTCTCACTCTCTCTTTAAAAAAAAAAAAAAGATCTGCTCAATTTTGCATATCTAAATTGATTTAACCAAAGTCTCTTATTTTATATACATCACAATATACCCTACCTAATCCTGCTACGTGTTTCTCTACTTCATCTTCCCTGTGGGAAAAAACTACCACAGAGCCTAGGAGAGACCCCTGTAATGCAGAACCCAAAAATGATGTGAATCAGAAGTAACAAATACAGACACAGTGTCAGAGGTAACAATGCTGCTTATCAATTACACTAAAGAGCCGTCCATATGTCAAAGAGGAAAAAAAAAAAAAAAAAAAGGATACATTGTTTTCCTCCCAGAGAAAGTCATGGCATATTGATTCCCACAGTCTTTAAAATAGTCTGTGTATAGAATTTAGATCAGTGTTAGAACAATTCACTGAAAAAGAATACCTGCGAGTATGGCTAAAGACCTAGCTAGAATAATTAGAAGCAAAGAAAGTAAAGTTAAAAATTCCCCTATGATAAAACAAACATATTTTCTTTAATAGAAAGTGCAGGTAAATAAAACCAAATGGCAGCCTGAAATCACTGTTTTTTCATAGATTCCTATTGGTCCCCTGGAAAGGAGCCACCCAATCTATTTCTTCTAGCAACATGGTTAACTGATGCATTTGCACTTCGTTTCAATGGAGAGTTGAGAATATCTTCATTTATATTTTGCTTTCCACAAATAAAACATACTTGAAGCACTATGAGTAGCTATCCTTTAATACTTTAAAATTCAGTGCCTTTTTTTTAAGGAATAGAATAGCCAAATACAATGGCACACGTCTGTAATCCCAGCAGCTCAGAAGGCTGAGTCAGGAGGAGTACAAGTTCAAAGCCAGCCTAAGCAACTCAGTGAGGTCCTGTCTCAAAATAGAAAAGTAAAAAATAAAAAGTTCTGGGGATGTGGCTCAGTGGTTAAGCTCTGGAGTTCAATCCCTGGAACTAAAAATAAAAATAAATAAATAGATAGATAAATAAAGGGGAACATAGATTTACAATCTAAGAGCTGAAAATGCTGTCAAACTACCCATTGTAGAAATCAATAAGTGGTGACCCTGCTTGTAGACTAGCTTTTGCTCTGCTTCAGCTTTGAACATATAGACCAAACCTTTCTGTAGAGATTTCAACTTATATAGTCAGCGTCTCCCAGATATCCTCAACTCTACATGCAAGATACACCTCAAACTAAACATCACCCAGTCCTGTACCTGAACATCATCCCCTTGTTCTTTGCCATTTTGCCGTTCTTATTGCTCACCTCTGCATCTCTTAACATGCTTTGCTATGCAAAAAAAAGAATTTCCCCACCCAAACAGGAGAGGATTAAAGTATTAAAGGAAACTGTCTCATATAATAATCTACAAATGAGTAAGGCATTCATCAAGTATGGGGTTAATTCTTTGTCTTCTAGAAACACCAATGTCAGCCTCCATCACAAAACTCAGAATCCATTCTAGATATTATAAACAAAAGAATTTAATATGAGGAAGTTGGTGCTTCTAAAAAATCACTGAAAGGGAAAGAGAAAGAGGCTCCAGGTTGAGCCTTCAAAGGTGACTTCCAGAACAATATCCCACTGACCAGAGGGAAGTCACAAGGGGCTATTCCTTTGAGACCAACTGGGAGCCATAATAATAAAAACAAGACTCTGCCACATGACAACTACCTCTGTGCATGAAGGAAACTACAGCATGCATACCTGTAGCTGTGGCCCAGAGTGTGGGAATCCAGATCAAAGTGTTGTCACCACTGATCCTGACACCCCAACCATTACTTCAAGCCCGAGAGTTGGAGAAGGGACACAGGAAAGTGACTGCAGGGAACCCTGACATTTCCACCCTCTGGCTTGCTGGCAGAAACAGCCAAAGGATGTTGATTTTGTGTCCTGTTACTTTGCTGAATTCATTTGTGAGTTCTAGAAGTTTTGTGGTGGAGTTTCTTGGGTCTTCTAAATATAAGATCATGACCATGTGGTCGGCAAACAGTTTGAGTTCTTTTTTTTTTTCCTATTCATATCCCTTTAATTTCTTTCTTTTGCCTAATTGCTTTGGCTGGATTTTCAAGGACTATGTTGAATAGAAGTGGTGAAAGTGTTACAGCCCTGTCTTGTACCTGGTTTTAGATGGAATACTTTCCATTTCTCTCTATTCAGAATGATATTGGCCTTGAGATTATTGTATACAGCTTTTACAACATTTAGGTATATTCCTCCTATCCCTAGTTTTTCTAGCATTTTAAACATGAATGGGTGAAAGCATTTGTCAAATGCTTTTTCTGCACTTACTGAAATCATGTGATTCTTGCCTTTAAGTCTAGTTATGTGGTGAATCCCACTCCTCGGTATATATCCAAAGGATTAAAACCATCATTCTACAGAGGCGAAGTCACCTCAATGTTGATAGCACCACAATTCACAATAGCTAAGCTATGGAATCAATTTAGGTGCCCTTCAACAGATGAATGGATAAATAAAATGTGGTGTATATACACAATGGAATATTACTCAGCCACAAAGAAGAATGACTTTATGTCATTTGCTGGTGAATGAATGGATCTGGAGACTATCATGCTAAATGAAATGAGCAAATCCCCAAAACCAAAAGTTGATTTTATTCTCTCTTATGTGGAAGTTAAGCTACATACGGGGTAGGGATAGAAGTTTAGTGGATTAGACAAAAGGAAATGAAGGGGGGATAGGAAAAAGAAAGATAGTAGAATGAATCTGACAAAACTTTCCTGTGAACATATATGGATACACTACAGTGAATCTTACCCTTGTGTACACCCACAAGAAATTAACTTTAAAAAATAACTATGGATAAGTGGTAGATCAATTGAGGGAAGGAAGCAGGGGTAAGGAAAGGGAAGGAGAGGTACTGGGGACTGAATTAGAAGAAGATATATTCCATGTTTGTATAACTATATCAAAATGGATTCTATTATCATATATAACTAAAAATAACCAATAAAATAAAAAAAGAAATGCCAAAAAAGCCTAAAAATGTCTCCATCTCCCTTTCCACTTCTGAACATCATCACTCGAAGACATCTAATTGGAGAAAACTTTGTGCACCAGGAACCTGGCTAAACATTTGGAGCAATGTTGCCTTCAGTTTCCTCATCACTCTCACTTGAATGGAAACTGAATAAACCCAGGGAGAGTACACAACAATATAAGCCTCATGGAGTGAGGCCCTCCATTGGAGCATGAGGGAAGTCAGTAGCCATCAAGGCCGCCCCAGCCTTTCGTACAATCCAAGAGCTAAGAAAAAGAAAACCCTTCCTTGACTATCCTGTAGAAGACCTTCCTTTCATTTTATTGGGACACTGAAGCCATTTCCCTACTTGTAGCCCCATCCCAGTGACCAGAAAATGCCTGGGGCTGATTGGCTTACCTGGAACATCAGTAGAAAGTCATGCACAGTGTCTCCTGTAGGGTTTCTCTTTACATATTTTATCAAAAAGGCCTTTCCTGACCGCTTGATCTTAAGCAGTCTAACTTCCTACATCTCACATCCTCTTGCTAAGTCTTCATGGCACTTAGCACACTCTGAAATTATCTTCCCATTTGTGTGTGTGTGTATTATCTCCTCTCCCCAGCCAGGATATAAGTTGTTTTTCACGTCTGTATCCCTGATATTCAGAACAGCGTGAGCTACGTGCTCAGAAATCCATAAATTTTTGAATGCATAAATGAGCAGGCAGTTCTCCCCATGCTATGTAAACATTACCACTGTAACATGGTCAGAGTCCTTATTCCTTTCCCAGTTAGCCAGGTTAGCAGTTCAGTTAAAACAGGATGCAAAGTACGAGCAGTTCAATGTGTGTGTGCAGGGCCCTATACCACTAATTCATAAAGTGGCACAGTCTTTGGGATTCAGTATTTGAAGACAATGGACTCACTGTGCCGTAAACTAGACATTTGTGAATCAGATTCCTTGGGCCTAACGAGCTCTGATAGGACATGAGGATTAAGAAAATGCTATAAGAGCCACAATGGAAAACATATTGTGGTCTCCCTCAAATAATTAAAAATAGAATTACTACTTAATCATCAATTCTGTATATATACTCCAAAGTAAGGAAATCAAGTCCTCAAAAAATATTTCCATACACATTTATAGCAGCATTGTTCACAATAGGTCAAAGGTAGATGCAGCACAAGTGTTTACTTATGGAGGAATAGAAACAGTATATACATAGAATGGACCATTATTCCATCTTATAAAGAAAAGAAATTCTTTCTTGTATTACCACATGAAACCTGAATATATTTTATTAAATGAAATAAGCCAGTCACAAAGAGATAAATATTATATGATTTCACTCATTTGGAAAACCTGGAGTTGTCAATTCATAGAAAGTAGATTGTTGTTACCCAGAGCTGAGGAAAAAGGTGTCATTGGGTAGCTCTCATTTAATAGGTACAGAATTTCACTTTTGGAAGAAGGAAAGCGTTCTGCAGTGTGAACCTATTTAACGTTATACAACTGCATACTTAAAAATGGTAGACAGTTAAATTTAAATTACATATATATTTTCCCACAATTATAAAAGAAAAAATTCAGTATAAGAGCTAAGCACAGCATTTTATGTAAATTACTTATTTAATCTTTATAATCATACAAGGCAAGCACTATGAATCTCCCTATTTTTAAAATGCTAACAGAGTTGGGGAGATGTAGCCCAGCGGCAAAGCACTTCCCTACTATGCATGAGGCCCTGGGTGGGATCCCCAGCACTACAAGCAAACACACACACTCAAAGGTTAATTAGCTTGATGAAAGTTACACAGCTAGTTAGGGGCAGGGCTGAGACCAGAATCTTAAAATCTCCAACTTAAAAGATCATGGTCCTATAAAACATATCTGGACACCAAGAAGTCACAGCACCATGTTTGCAATTGTTCCATTCTCTTCCCTGAGTCTGACAACTTTCCACTGTTTCTTGTAGACAGGCAACTAAATCCACACACACACATTTATATCACCCCTAAATTAAATGAGAACAAACTAAATCTTGCCATATTGGCTAAACTTACTTAAAAGTAAAAACTTTTTTAGAAACAAAAGATGAATGGAGACTGCAGTATTTGGAAGCAAAGTGACCCAAGGATATCCCAGGTTGAAGGCCAGAAAAGAAAGGCTGGCAAGAGATCCTCACAGGGTATGGATGGTCCCAGAATTATTGCGGTTCCGCTTTACGATGGAGTGATAGCAATATGCTTTCAGAGGAAACCACACTTTCAGTTTTGAACTTGTTTCTTTTTCTGGACTAGTGATAAGTGGTGTGATCTCTTGTGTTGCTGGGCAGGGGCAATAAGCCACAGCTCTTCATTAGCCACCATCAGGAGGGGAAGCAGCCCATACTCTACAAGGCACTTGTTGGTAAGCATGAGTGATCAGCAGGATAAGAGCACTCAATGAACCTTCCACTTAAAATATTTTCAACTTCCGATGGGTTTATCAGGAAGATGTAACCTCATCGTAAGTTGAGGAGTATTTGTTTATAAAAATCACCATCTGACAGAGGTTGGCAGATCAAATCTTGCAATCAAAGGAAGAACAACACAACAAATAATGAAAACATTGACTATTTAGGGAAAATGATTTGCATTTCTTCTTCCCATCAAATATTAAAATGAACTATGCATTTGTTAAGTGAAATACGGGCAGACAATGAAAATTGAGCCATTTTATCAAGAAAAGAAAATCTATCTGGATGGGATTATATGTTTAAAACAAAATGACCAAGGGAAAAAAATTATACATATCACTAGGGAAAATTAAAACATTCAGTTCCCCAAAACCATGATCAATAAAATGAAGAAGAAATATGGGGAAAACCTACTTGAAAAATGTGTTATAGACTAAAAGCTAACATCTTTAGATAAGGAGTTATTACAAATCAATAAAATGCAAATTCATTAGAAAACTAAAAATAAACCATGAATAGTCCATAAAAAAGAAATATGAATGAGTAAGTACAATATGGAAAATATTCAACTTTACTACATTCAATTAACTATAATTTTAAACAATAATAGGGCATTTTTATTAAAAATAGAAGAAAATTCAATAAAAATGTGCAGAGGTTATAAGGAAAAATGCTCACATACACACCCCAACTAAATGCAAGTCAGCATATATATTCAAATAGCTATTCTCAGCCTTCTAGAAATTTATGCCAATGTAATTATGAGAAACTCAGAAAAAAACTAGTTGTGAAATATTCACCAGTTTTATGTACACCGACAACAAAGCTATATTAAAGGAGAGGAGAAATTCTGATGCAGAAGGCTAATATTTGAAAGAAATTAAGAAATTAGCATTTAGTATTGAATAATGTGAAAAAAATTCCAGGCACTCTTGTGTACACCAGTAATCCCAGCAACCTGGGAGGCTGAGGAAGAAGGATTGCAAGTTTAAGGCCTGCCTCAGCAAATTGACAAGACTTTTTATAAAACAAAACAAAACAAAACAATAACAAAAAAACCCCCACAAGCCTGGTGAAGTGGCACTAACCTGTAATCCCAGTGGCTCCAGAGGCTGAGGCAGGAGGATTGCAAGTTCAAAGCCAGCCTTAACAACGCAGTGAGGCCCCAAGCCACTGGCAAGACCTCTTCTCTAAATAAAATACCAAAAGGGCTGGTGTTGTTGCTCAGTGGTTAAGTACCCCTGGGTTCAATCTCTAGTACCAAAATAAATAAAATAAAAAACAGAAATAGAAAAGGGCTTTGGATGTAGCCCAGTGGTAAAACACCCCTGGGTTCAGAGCATAAAAGCAGAACACAAAATGTGCAAATATACACGTATGTATATGTAAACTTTGTGAATATACAAAAGACCCACAAATACATATATATTTGCATTAGATGTGAATAGAAAAAAATCACTGGCAGCAAACTGAATAAAATGTTAATTATGGTTTTATCTGAGGAATACAGAATTAATGTTGATTTTTAAAATTTTTTCTGCAGTTTCCAATTTAAAAAAAAATAAGTCAGGACTATAATTTTTTTTTAAAAAAATAAATGATATCATAAACACTTTTTAGATATACTAAACCTGTTAACACTTGTCATGGACGCCATATCATGCTAAGGAAAAGAAGCGTTAGACACAAAGATAAACTCCTGACATTAGACGGCTTCTGAAAAAAGAGCCACATATTGATATAAAAGTTGCAATGTAAGAAAAATAGAAATAGGAACCAAAAGACATGAACATTATCTTGTAATTAAAAGCCCGAAAGAGAACAAAAAAGCCTAAATCCCCACCTTATGTCCCCCATAGTAGGCGTCTGCATTTAGAATGAAGCCCTAGCCTTCAATAAAATCCATAGAGCCTTTCCTCTCTTGTTTCTTTACCAATTGTGTGGCTCCCTTTATTGTCCACCTTCTAGAAATACTGTTCCCTTAGCAGGAACACAATCCACTCTTCAGTGCCCATCACCAACAGCTCTAGGGAAAGTTCTTACATTTGTTATAACTTAGTACAAATTAAAACCCAAGAATCTGCTTTTCCTGGTGTCTATTTACTTCATTTGCCTATGCTTTAATGGTCCAATAAAGCCATCTTAAAACAATTTCAAGTCTCAGACAAACAGGTAGAGCAGATGAGCCAAGAAGAAATGACAGATCACTGAAAATGCCAGGATGTACAAGGGACTGTTAACTCATCTAGAAAGCTTTTCCTGATATATATATATATATATTTTTAAACCAGGGATTGAACTCAGGGGCACTTGACCACTAAGCCATATCCCCTGTCCTGTTTTTTTGTATTTTATTTAGAGGCAGGGTCTCGCCGAGTTGCTTAGCACCTTGCTGCTGCTGAGGCTGACTTTGAACTCATTATCCTCCTGTCTCAGCCTCCCCAGCGGCTGGGATTACAGGCATGTGCCACAACACCCGGCTCTGATGTAAGTAATTTTGATATGTATGCTAACAATGTTCAGGAATTAAAAAAAAGAATTCAACTAAATTTACCTTTTCTTTTTACAGTTATTTACTGCTAACGATCTTTCCTGTAGGAAAAATGTAGAGAAAGTGTAATGAAAATATTGCACAAAATGTACCCTGAGTTTAAAAAAGAAGATGATCTAAATACAGGAAATAATCTTCATTAAATATGTCTTGTAGGGAGATCCACTACGTCCCAAGCCTTAAATTAGAAAGTCAGCAAAAAGATGAACTGAATCCCAGATGTTAATTGCACAGGCTTACTGGATTAGAACTAGAGATAATTAATTGCTAAATTTTAATATGCATGGGGCTAAATGGATGATAAGATTTCCAGTAGTGGGTTTGAGGTCCTGAAGGGAATGATTATTTCTTTATAGGCCTGGGAGCCTTGGGGGCCAAAGACATTTAAAATGTCTGTATTTGGGGAGAAACCAGTCAAGCAAATAGTATAAGAGGTTAGAAAACAGTATAAACTTCTAAAAAGAGTATGGAAGTTCAAATTGCCTTTCCCATGTGAAATTTACAATATAATATTTTATAGGAAAGAAGGTTTTAAATTTTTTTTATTTCTACTGGAGCTTCAGTGATTAGCATTCCTATCCTATAATGTCAACATTAAATCCAGACAGACCCAAGTCCATTACTTCCTATCTGAAAAAAAAAAAAAAAGACACTGTTTATCACCTAGATAATTACATTTTTTATGTTCTTAAGAATTCAGGAGCATGCTATGGTTAATTGGGAAAATTTTGAATTATGGCTAAGTTGTGCCTGTTCCTTCCCCCCCCCCCCCTGTTTTATTAAACTTGTAACAAAGCAAATGATGAAGAACTGACGATTTGCCAATGCTGAGGGTTCAGGGAGCAAAAAACACTCAAAGAATTCAAATGAGTCAATTCCATTAAAAAAAAAAAAAAAAACTGGTTGCAAAGATAGATGATGGAGTTTGAGAAGATGATGGACTGTAGAGATAGGCAGAGAAAAGAATCCCCTGCTTCCCTGGCAGAAAATTCGAATTGCTTGAAGAAGACAAAAGACCATTAGCCCCAGGGTTGCTATCCAGATCCCACAGTGTCCTACAGAAGGCACCAGAGAGGATCAACACTGGTTATGCATCAGTATCAACTGGAGCTTGTTTTAAAAGATGTGATTCTGGGCTCCATTCCCTAAAAACACTAATGACTCAAAAGAGGTCAAGAAATTGTTCTTTAATATTCTTTACAAACTTAGTGGGAAGTATGAATGTGCAACCAGGTTTGATCAGTTCTTTTGGTTTATAAATTTAAGGCATAAAATTCAAATATGCATAATGGTTGGGTCTTTTAGAGTAATTTGAATGACAGTATATGTTAACAAGTGAAAGACTTAAAGGAGTATAATAATGTCAAGGGCTTCCCATAGTACTTTCTTTCAGTGTACTTTAGAACCTTTGATTTCACTAGAGGTCAAGTGACTTGTCCAAGGTCTCACAGTAAATTAATAAGCAAAAAGAAGAATTGAACTTGCATATTAGAAAGTATATACTTGCTGTACTTGATTCTGCAATAAACTAGAAGTCATTTAACTATCAAGAATTGCAAAGTCATTGCCATATTTCCCTAATTTTAAGATGCATATCTTTCACTTCTAATAGTCCCCCCACCTTAATTGTGGAGGATACAATCCAAGTTTTCCATCTTTTTCCCCCGTATGTATGTATACCTATGTTCCAGTTAAATTTAAAAACTAGGCATGGCAAAAGGAGATTAACAGTAACAAAAAATAAAATGGCAGTTATAGCAATGTGCTGCAATAAAACTTATTTACAACTCATGAACTATTTCTAGAAATTTTTATTTAATATTTTTCCAGACCACAGTCAACCATGGGCAGTTGAAACTGGATATGGGGCACTGCTCTGTGTGTTTAATAAAGTAGCATTTCCTATCTTTCAAAATGTTGTAAAATCAATGGAGTGCCTATGACCAATAGCATTACACAATCAAGGAAGTATGGGGTTTGTGTGCATGCAGATGTTACATGCTTATCATTTCTTGGAAACTGTTTCTATTAGTTTTGTCTCTGTATAGTCAATAACTCAGGTAAGGAAACCAAGACTCAAATGGGCTAGAAATCTGGTCATAAATGTTAGGCACACAGCTGTCCCTTACTGTCAGCATCTAAGTGCTCAATGAGTACTGGGCTCTCCATGTCTCTCCAACTTTTCTTCTCCTTCCCAGTTCTATGGCTCCAACTGTCTTCTTTACTGCAGCACTAATCAAATCCACAGAGCTGGCACATTTGTCTTCACGAAACACATATTTGATCCTGTTACTTTCTTTTCTAAAACCTCTGCTGGCTCCCTAGTGCTTTCCAAATTGAATCTAAGGCACCCAAAATGGTACTGAGGATCCTCTGAAATCTATCCTTACCCCTCCAGTCTCACAGACGTTAGCTGCCTTCCCTGATTATACCAGTTCAATCATCATTTCTGAGGCTTATGATACTTTTCCCACTTTCCAACAGCCAAAACTTCTAGGGTCTAGCTCAAATGGCACATCTTCCATCGAAATACATTGCTTCCTCCTCAGTGAGTATGTAGCATGGAGCACCACCATCATGGGGCACTCCAAGGTCCCATCTCATATGCCTCTCAGTCCACTTGATCAGGCAGCAGGCTTCCTGACTGCACAAATAGGCCCTTAATCATCTTAGCTTTCTCCATAGAATTCAGCACACTACCTGCACATAGTAGGTATTTGGTAAGCACAAAATCTGGTTTGGGTTTTACTCTGGGGGGTCATTGTTTGTTTGTTTGCTTTCTTTGATTTAGTTTTTCTGAGATGGGGTCTTGCTGGCCTCTAATTCCTAGGTTCAAGAGATCCTCCTACCTTAGTCTCTCAAGTACCTAAAACTACAGGTGCATGCTACTATGTCCAGTTAGCCCAAAATCAAAAAGCCAGAAGTGGTTTTGACATGAGGTCAACACAGGTTACAAATATTTTAAACAAAACTTCACTGAACTAAAATTTTTAGTCCTGTGCTGGGCACCTGCATATTATTATCCACCATGGATGACATAATTCTAGATAATATTATGCTGATGATGCACAATTCCCCCTGTCTTGGCCAAACCCAGGGAAGCAATTTCCTCTCTGATTAAGAGTATGACAGTAGTGAGGACTGGATTATAAAAATTTACTGTAGGTTTGCAAATGTAAGCCTGATTGTGGATCAAATGGGAAACATTCCAAATAGAATTTTTCAAGGAAGTATTTGAGTAGTCTATTTTGGAATGCTTAATATCATCTTCAGCATTAAACCATGTATTGATAACTAATGAATTTCCAAAGAGGTACTCATCCTCTTCTGTAGGATCAAAAACGGGGTGTTGCAGACTATCAGTTATTTAAATATCTCAGGTTATTAATTCTGTCTTTCATTTTATCTCAGACATAATATTTTTACCATTTGTTTACATGGCAGTAAACAGGCTTTATATTGTACCACTTTTTACATGGATATTTCCCTAATTTGCCTTGAGATTTACAGTATTAAATGAGGATTAGAAGGCCTTCCTCTCCAAATCCTAGGAGATCCTTAAGCATTTTACTCTCTGCCACACCTCTGAAAACCCTCAAAGGGTACAGAATTATAAAATTGTTCTGTGGTTTCATGAAACATTTTTAACATTGATCATACTTTTACTGCAATGAACCATAAGAAGTGGGAAATTTTAACTACTGATAATGATTCACTAGCCTTAGCAATCAAATGTATAAGAAGGCAAAAGCCTTAAGTTCAACATTATTAGCAGTAATAATTCTGTCCTCTATTATTTGTGATAAAGCATAATATGTGAACTATGTTTGATTGCTAATAAAGTAGTACACATTACTATGTATTATTGTGGTTAAAATTGTAAAAACAATAGTAGTTTGAGTCTTCCATCTCTACCTAGGACTATTCTAAGTGCTTTATGTGCATTCTTTTAAAAATCAAGTTCACAATGTTCCCAGAAATAAAATTTATGTCCACTTTACAGATCTGGAAAGTGAGACCAATGAAGCCTAGGAAGAACAACAGGAATGTCCAGACCCTAACTCCCCAGGTTTCCACTGCATGCTCCATGTCAAACCCACCCCACACCTACCAAGGGATTAGTAGTTGGTAGAAGATGGTTCATATTTCAGGGCTTCATTTTGTCTGGTTCATGTCTATCCTGATAAAATAACTCACTGCCCCTACACTTCACTCCTCATCTCAAGTCACAGTGGCTGTATCCTTGTCCCAGCCCTGCCACTATGAAATAAACCTGTGACTCTCTCAGATATGTCCCTTCTCCAGATCTCCCCTCCTGATACTCTATGGCTCTAATTCTCTGTCTCATGAAACAAGTTCTTCTTAAAACTGGAGTTCTCTCCAAGTCCCCAAACTCCTTTCCCCAGAACTCCTTGAATTAGAAATCTGATCAGACTTTGGTATCTATCATCCACTGAGAAATAATGCATTTTTACAGATTAGGTTTTATTTTAGTATTGACTCAAACCAAGAGAATCATTTATCTTGCCTGTTAAGTGTAAGTTGCTTTCCCAGGTGTTATGAGAAATATAAAACAGAATTCTCAAGGAATCTTAAAACTTTGAGAGAAGAAATGACAGAAATGTACAAAAGACTTTTTTAATTCAACTAAAAATAATTTAACACTTAAAGATAATAAGAGAGACGTTACAAAGCTGAACATGATTGTCAACTGAATTTCACTGCTAATTAGATTAGAAAAAAAGCATACACTCTGAGCAAAAATGACTTCCCTCCTCTCACAGTTGGTAGGAGGATTAGAGGAAATACACATAAAACACCTCAAATGAAGAAGGACTCAGGAAATGGTTGATTTCATTATTATTATTCTCATAAAAATAATATATTAGTGTTAGATTTGCCACTAAGAAGTTTGGCTTAGATGTATGTTGTCTGGTACAAAACATAGGGTCCACAGAAAAAAAGTGTATGGGATCCTTGCCCTCAGCGAATGTGAGTTCATGAAATAAAGCTAGAAATTAGGAAGATTGAGTGAGATTTTTGTTTGTTTGTTTGTTTTTCCAGAAATACAGGATGGATCAATGAAGAAAAAATGAATGTCTTGGATTATAACCAGCAGACTGGAGTAGGGGTCAATCTAGTGGTCAGGTAAAGAACATCTGCCAATAACAATCTCCTTAGGTTTAAAAATCTAACAGATAATTTTATAGGAAAAAGCAGTCTGAGAACATTCAATTTAGGATGTAAAGGAAAGGTTGGGACTCATAGTAAGAACCGCAGGGAGGGAAGGATATGGTGCACTCTCTTCTAAAGGAACCTGGAGTGTGGGAAAAGTTATTGGTTTAGAAATCGTTGAGGTAAAGACCCACAGTAAAACCTAGAAAATGGCAACTTCTTACAATTTACACCAATAGGAAGCATTTAGAAAGGAAGAATAAATGTTAGTTAAACTTTAGAGATTAAATTACAAATTTACTCAAGTGATTTAAACTTTTACTGCGCGAATAGCAATTTTAAGTCATAAGGGATCTGAAATGTTTCCAGAGTTTTAAAATCGACTGTTTTACTACAGGAAAAAAAAAAAAAAAGATTTTGCTGCCAGTGTTGAGCACATAGCAAATCCTATGCCTTGTAATGGGCTGGTATAATTGCACAGTTTCATTAAAATAATTTTATCGCTAACTTCCTAGTTTTCTGTTAATTATCATTTCAGAATACGAAAAACTATTACTTTTTAAAGCCTATATTAAAGTGGGCTTAAGCAAGCATGGAGGAGGAAGCCATTGAGAGAAAATATAAGAAGAAGCTATTAATATTAACAGTTACAGTTGGACACTTGTTCGTTTAATAAATCTTTGCAATATTAGCAAGATTGATGAGGAGGAGTACAAATGAGAAGAACATGAGATAAGCGATCATTTGTTATCATTACTGAGATATAAAGTATGATTCAGTGTTTCATAATGGATGTTAAATTTGATTTAACATATGGTTGGCTCATTTGCTGAAAACTACCCTTAAAGACATAAACTCACTCTAAAGTCAAAGCCATTGTCTTAATAACAGTCTCCGAATTATCTTTCTCTGAGAGACTGCATAAACTCAGTAAACACACGCTTGGGGACCAGGTGCAGAAAGGCTCTTCTTTTGCAAAACAAATGTGCTCATAGACTCAGATTCATTAAACACAGCATAGGAAATATTGTTGCCTAGGTTGAAAGAGTAAAGAATTAATGCACTTAACACCAATACAGATAATCTTGGAACAGGTTTTCAAATGATTAGTAGAGAAACTGTCATCGCTGTAACTGCCTGAGCAGCTACCTAAGAAATCCCCCTTTGTCAACTTCATCTCTATAATCATGAAAGAGCATCAGTAGCCACTTTAGGTTTAGTGGATTAAGTAGATCACTCCAAGTGCTGTTAAAATAATTTATAATCTATCTTTGTACTTCAAGAGTGAACTACCTGGAATGAGAAACACTTAGATACATTTGCTTCATGAGCATACTCCTATCAGTCATTCAATTTTGTCTGAGCGCCCAGTTTTATCAAGAGAAATGCATTAAGATTAAAAAAAAAATCATGTGCCTCCTAGATACACAAGACCACTGTGAAGACTAGATGTATTTAGCAATTCCAGTGTCAATTCTGTAGCAGAAGGCTTATTTCTTCAGTTAACAGGTACCTGCTCTAAAATCGGATTCATTAAAAAAAAAGTCTATCTTTCAAAACAATTTAAATCTTCTGTTTTTCTGTTTTTGCTAATGATTGTGCTACTCCTCACCCTTTGATACCAAGTCATGTAATCCAGTGTATGTTCATCTGAAATAAGTAATTGCAAGGCAGCTCCATTATCCCATCTTTGAAAATAATCTAGATGTGGAGGCGGGCAGTGTTTTTTACCTGTTGGTATGCATTAAATCAATATATGTTGTTAGGTTGCATCTTCTCTGATCAAAGTATCATCTAATTCACAGTTAGCCATCAGAGGCATGTCTACAAAAAAACGCTTCAGCCAAATAAGTTTTATACATCCATTCTTAGGTTATACGCGTTAGTGAATATTACTCTTATTTGGCGCTGATTTTATTTATCGACAACATGAATGCCTGTGCTTGATAGCAGCTAGACTTCTTTCACTGTTATTCTGACTTTCTGGGCTTTGTTTAACTTGTTTGTAAAATTAGGAGTCTCAGCTTTCAGAGATTCATGAAAGCACATTTAGACTGGCTACACAACGACCCCCTGAAGATCCTGGTAGGGGTTCATCCATAGATTAGGGTCCTCACATTCTGTGCTATAGAAAGTTCCTGGATGATTCTTAAGAGCATCACCTCTGGGAATATTGAGCTCAATGTAGCTCAAACAGTCTACAATATTCAGTGCTGAATTAACCATCAGTTAAATGAAAACAAAGCATACTCAGTTAGCTCAAAAATCCATTCTATGAAGATACATCATCATTCCTCTAAGAAGCTGACATTAAAAAGTCATGGAGCCAAGGTGGAGCTAAGGATCCTTCTACCTTAGACCAGGATTTGGACTTCCTTCGCTACCTCTTACCAGATGTGTAAATTTGGGCAAGTCTGATTACTTCTCAAATATCAGTACTCTTCTGTAAAATGGGGACATCCAAAGTTCCTTTAGGGGGAGATCATGCAAGTTAATTTAAAAGCATACAGGCAAAATACTTTCAAAATGGAAGCATGACGGATACTCTTGGGAGGACTGCATCTGGGCTCCTGCCTTGTTCCATCCTTCACAGCATGGAGCATACAGCTAGTGCTGAGAAAGGCCTGGAAGCAACAGGGTTTGATCCAATTTCCTATCACAAGTGTTATTCACTCAGCACATTTTTAGTGAGAACATGCTGCATGTGAAACACTAGAATTGTTGTCCCTTTATATCTACTGCCCCACTCTTCTTGCCCTGATCATACCCCTCCGCATGACCACAGTGATGGACCCCAGTTCCTTCTGTCTTCCCACACAACTCTCGGCCAGTGAGGGTGCTAGCAAGGGGAAGTCCTGGGGAAGTATCCTGGGACCTTGTGGCTCTGCCTGGTGAGATGAGACACCTTCATCACAGGCTTCTACTTGTGCCATCTTCCAAGCAAGCAAGCCTACCCTTCTGGACTTTTAAGTGGTCATATTCTCTCACCCAAGGTCAAAGAGCTCAGCCTATCCCGTGTGTTGAACCTAGACACCCAATCCCAGGCTGCCCTGACAGACATACAGCTGCCCAACTTTATTAATTAGTACCCAGACCTTTTGAGAACTGATTATCACTTTGATCCCGGCCTGCACATTTCCATCTCTGATACCTAAACAGCACATCATCTTATCTTATAATTAAGTGATAATCTTCATGACAGAAAAGATGACAGGACTATAAATGGCTGGCAATTGACTAAAATAACTTTCTTCCCTTTTCCACCCAGCCTTGAAAGTGTTCTCCAACTTCTCCAAACAATTACTGGTTAATACACTCTCAGCGATGTGAGCCTCATTCCTATTCAATAAGATCATGTACCCATGTTACTCTACAGAAACGATATACACCTTATATTTTATGCTTAAATGAGTAAATATTATTCATCACAAAGCTACACAGATTCAGTAAAACCTTTGACTTTGATATTCAGATTATTAAATTTTACATGCATATAACATAAAAGTTCAAACTAACTTGAGGACCACTGTTGATAAAATGTTGAGCATTTAATGTGCAGTAAGAAAAAGTGGCTATGAGAAAGTAAGATGCACTTCACAATAGGTGAGCCCTTACTAGGTACTGGAGACTGGAGCAGGTGCTCCAGATCCTATGGTAAACACAATCTCTACTCTTACAGCAGAGCAGGGCCAAGGGCCAGGAAAGCAAAAAAGAATTAATCTGGATGCAACTGGTTGCAGAGTAATGGACGATTGAGTGGAAAGAGGGCAGGGTTGATGTGCAGTGTCTGTGATCAGGGTTGGATGTGGAGGAAGTGTAGTCTGTTTCACGCGTGCTTAATGAACACCCCACATATAAATGGGTGGAGGCATGATTGTCATCTTTCTGCCTCAACTGTGAGCTCTTTGGGGGTAAGATTCATGGTTTCTCCACCTCTATGTTTTTCAGAACTCTTAAGAGTTATTTGTACTTAGTAGACACTCATTTGCTGGAAAGATACCCACATGAATTGCTTTAGACTGTTTTTAGCAATAGAATTCCTTTGCCATTTGGATTGTTCATTGATTTGAAACCATTCCAGTTACTCTATCCTTTCCCACCCTTTTTTCTTCTTTCTAAATATGACATCAATTTATGTTCCTAGTTGAGCTTTCTACAGTTTCCTTTGAATAATTTCAACAAATGTGTTCTATGGGTATAAGGATGCAGGACTCTCTGCTGCCTCTATTTGCCAAAGGCTTTTTGAAACCAAGCTGAAAAGGTTCCCAGACTGCATGACCCCATTCTTAATACCCACGTTCTCAGGCCCTCAATAAACCTGAATATAATTATTTTCCTTCTGAGAAACATTACACACATATGAAGTCCCAGGAGATGCTCTAATTCTACTTAAGTGAAATGTTTGGCATTTTGAGTATTTCTGCTATGTCTCATTCACCCTTTGTGATGTTTTTTTCTATCCCAAAGTTTTCAAGGTTTCTTTGTTATCAAATTAAAGTTACAGAGACATTAAGACCCTCTCAGAAGCAGCCCATTCTTGAATCTGGGTCTTAGTGATGCCTAATTTATTATTAAGTATTTTTGTAGATAATACTGAGCTTTGGATTCTTATCTGATTCATCTTCCTAACAGATCTCAGATTTTCAATCCAAAGATAGGCATATTCTTATCCATTTCATACTTCGCATGTCTCTGATTTTCTTTATCTTACAGTGTTCTGCATTTTGGAGGGGGTATTCTCTGTTTTTCCAGATATCTCAATCCCTCCCACCCCACTCTACAGCATCCAAATTCAGTCTTAGCATGTGGTGACATGTCATTCTTCTAAAGAAAAGGAATTCTGCAGAACAATCACTAAGGGTTTAAAGAAAAGAGTACCCAAGTCTGGAACTATCCCTAACAAGCTGTGTGATATATTTCATGAAACACAGAGCTAAGGTTTTCTCCTCTGTAAAATAAGAGGGGAGAACAAAAGCAAGTCTAGATTCCTTTCTAATGCTGAAACTACCACAATCAGTTAACATTTACTATGTCCTTACATACTGCAGGCATCAGCTGAAGGTTGGATGTGATCATGAGATTACCACATGCATTGCTCACAACAACTCTATAAAGTGGGCACCATTGTTATCTGCATGATATTGTGGAGTGAACTGCTGCTCACAGAGGTAACTGATGTGGGTCTGAGAACGGAACTCAGACAGCATGTCCCTTGAGTTACATATTATATGTCACATTCTCTTTATCAATTCATCTCCTACATTTTTATACAATTTCAAAAGTGACAACATTGAGCACATGACTTCTGTAAGTAACAAAATTAGATAAAGACGTAAAGTAACACTCACTGTGGTGGTTTGGATGTGATGTGTTCCCCAAAGCTTCCTGTGTTAGAAGCATGGTCTCCAACAGAGTTGGACTGAGGTATGGTGGGACATTAAAGAGGTGGGGCTAGTGGGAGGTGATTAGCTAATGGAGGGCACCAACCTCATGAATAATCAAACATTTTTTTCAAGAGAGTGGGTTTATTCTCTGGAGACTGGATTAGGTCTTTTAGAAGTAAGGTCTCACAGGATTGGATAAGTTTCCACCAGAGTGGGTTGTTATAAAGTGAGCCTGGAACCTCTCTGTTGATTCCCTGCACAGATGCTCCTTCTACACGTTCTTCCTTCCTCCCTTTCACTTCTTTGCCATGATATATTATAGCACCAGGCCCTCACTAGAGGCTGACTCCTTGTCATACCATGTTCCTGGACTTCCAGAACTGTTAGTAAAAATAAATCTCTTTTCTTTACAAATTACTAGCCTCTGGTATTTTGTGTAGCAACAGAAAGAAGAGTAGGACACCCATATTGTCAAATTTTTTTTCTCTCCCTAAATGACTTGATAACAAACCAATAAGCTCTAGCCTAAAACACAACCAACCATATTGCATAAGTGTGCACATTTCATATACATAATTTTAACCAATATCCACATCCAAAACCATATAATCTCACTGTGTAATATAACCATAATGTTATAACATTATCTTGCCAGAAGAGCTGCCTATGCATTGTACCCTTTATGAAACAAGGTTCCAACCCACTCCCCACTCACACAAACTGGACCCCACAGAAGTATCTCCTCTGTCGCTGAAGAGAGTCCTTTCCTCTTTTGATCCTGCCCAACGTGTGAATCTAGCAACATCCGCTGCTGCTATTCTCGGTGACACTCCAGTCACCCCTTCCCAACACTGAGACATCAGTCTTCTACCTGGGAGCTTCTTCCTCTCAGGCCATTCTCCTGGCAGCAGCCTTCTTATCTCAAAGCCAGCACATTGGTTTCTCCTCCATTTAAAGCCCACTAATGGCTCTGCATTGCCCTAGAAATAAAACCAAGCACCCTTCTACTATCTCAGAGGCCCACTGCTCAGCTCTTCATATTTGTAATATGACAACTGATTTTTTGTTTTGTTTTGTTTTGTTTCCATCTGTCAGACTGAGCTCTTTCTCACGTGAGACCATTGCACACACTGGCCCCTTGATTTGGAATTCTCTCCCCACCTTCCTTCTACAGTTGGCCTTCTCATTTCTCAGTCCTGAACTATAACACTCTTCCACAGAGTTCTCCTCATCCTTGTACTTAACTTGCTCTGATCCAGCATCCTCTCTTCATCCTTCATTTACTTCTTTCAAAATACTAATAATTGGTACTATTTCATTTTATTCATTGGTATGTATGGGGAGGGTGAACTATCTTCCCTCGGGACAACCTAAGACACAGGAAGGTAGAAGAAGCTTGGCCTTGTCAAAGATCTACCTCCGGCACAGAACTCAGTCCAGCTCAGGTTACATGTTAAATGAATAAAAACATGGCTGCAGATCTTGCCACCTTAAGAAAAAGTAATCTACTGGGAAAGAGGACAAAGATTAAAATATAAGTAAAAGTTAATGGCTTAGACAAACATGATTGTGGGTCCTTGATTGATATTAAAAGAATGGAGCCTGGAGATAGCTCTCTAATAGGATTGATATGACACCCCTACTTGGAAGGTATTTTAAAGGCTGTGTCTATGCCCATTAGCTACCAAGTGAGTGAAATCTTCTGTGTGACTAACAAGGGCTAACTAATTGTTAAAGAGTTTCTCTGAGGTCTGCTGGTGGCTAGAGACCTTTGAGCATTTCCCCCACACTCTCCCTTCCTTTCTACCTGCTTATATTCACACCAGTTTTTATAGATCTGTATTCAACAGCTAAGGAAACCCTGGAAATGATCAACAATAACAGAGTAGACAGAAAATTCAAAACAGATCAAAGTTCCTACTGGTCAATCCACCATGGAACACCTTTATTACATCTGAGTGACATTTAAAAGTTTCACACTTAAAGTTGCTCCCGATTAGGTTACTTGAGATAAATGAGGTTCTCAAAAAATAACTAAAGGTATTAATATACAAACATCTACCTGACAGAGATTCAAAAAAATAAACATGACTTTGTATATTAAAAACATATGACAGATGTAACAGAAAAGATCTAAGGTGGATTGATACTAAAAGGCCTAGTGGAAATCTGGTGGTCTCTCTTATTGGGATGGAACATGTGTTATGGCTGTTGAAACACGTGAACTCCTCTCTGCTGAGCTAGTGAGTGAAGGTGTGAGAAACAGGGCTGTCTGAGGAGGGCACACCTCAGCACGTGAATCTTAGAATCCAATGTGTGCAGCCAAAGGACCCCCTAAGTTCTCAATGTTTCTGTCCTGCTCTCACCCACAGTTTTCCAGCATCCCTTGCTGATTAAATACTGGAAGATGAGTAAGAAGAAGCAAATATATTTACAATCCTTGGGGCCAGATCCCTGTCAGGACTTCTGCCTACGAAAGTGAAGTAGGGAATGAGACAGAGAGGGTTTAAGGGCAGAGCTATGGTCCAATATCTGAAGCTTCCTGTCTACTGGCAAGAGTGATGAGGAAATAAAACACAGAGTTGTACCTGAAGTGGGAAGACTCCTTTGGTTTCTATTCTGCTCCCCAGTCTAGAAGATGGTGTTCTCAGAGGTGCTGGGGGAAGAGGCAGAGTCACTGAGCTGCCTGTGTAGCAGCCAAGGCAGTAGCAAAACAAGTTCCCACACTGGGCAGAGCCCTCCAGATGTTAACCTCCAATGCAGCTACCCCTGGTCTGTTTTTTTAATCTTAAAAAAAAAAAGCATGTCAAATGACCTAAATCTAAAAATAGGGCACTTCACACTCAGGACTATTTTAAATAGCATCTTTTTTAAAAAAAGGAAAAAACCCTACATTTCCATTTTTGTGACTCTCCCCCCACCATCCCTTGAAAATAGAAAATACCATAGCTGGTTGTCATTCAATCTAAAATCAGACACCATGCCAGCTGGAATCCTAGGTCTATTTATTACGTGCACAGTTCTTACATTAACTGTTTGTTAAAGACTGATCTCACCACCACTGAGACACAATAAAACTCAAGGTTCTTCCATGTTTTGCCAGAAAGATTGATTTAAGTGTGACCCGTCTGAAAAACGCTTTTCAAAGACAGGAACAGAAGTACTATTCAATAACTGATCCAACTGTATTTCTGAAGAAATCAAGTTTAAATCTAAGTTAGAATCTAATAGATCGGGAACGAGATAGAAGTAAATATCTATGACTTCTGCTCTATTTGCATATCAGGTCATATATAAATTCCCAACATTCTACAGTCTGTAGCATATTTAGTCAATTAGGTGCACAGACACCTGGAAAAGGTAATCGAGTAGGAGCAGTATCTTTTCCTCCACTTGGGAAAATTGCTCACCTTGGCTCTGTATGACAGTTTCACATTTAGTACAGGTTGCAATTCACCCAGCGAGTTTTAGAAAAAGTAGAAGATCGGAGTTTCCGGTCCACATGCCTTTATAAAAGTTCACAAGTTTGTCCTTACACAGCTTATAGATGGCACACAATGCCAACACAATACATGTGTTGACAGGAATACATGTGATTGGGCCTCTTCCAGATCTACAGATGTGACAGTCTTCTCTTCTTCAAGATAGGTTCTGCTGTATCTGTTTTTCCAGCCAGCCCTGCAGGCTCCTGTAAGTTGTCTCTCTTCTCCAAACATAGGGTATCCATCACTTATTTCAAGATCTTAAATGTGGCTCGGCTCCGTCTTGATGTATTTAGTTCGGGTCCTTAATCACCATGTCCCTGAGACACAGCAGGGTTTATGCCTTCCCATCAGCTGTGTAACTGGGGCCCTTTCCCCAGCACATCTCCAACTCCAGCCTGAAGCCCACCTTGTCAGAGTCTCAGAGGCAAAGAGTGGACCCTCGATTAATATGGGATGGAGAGGAGTAGATGAGAAGGAGAGGGAAGGGAAGGGTATGGTGGGTGAGAAGGAAAGAGAGGCCAGGGGATGGCAAAGCATTGAAGGAAAAGGGAAGCTACTGAGGAAGAAAATGGCTAGCTGAGAACACAACACATAAAGGGCCTCAAATAAGAAAAAGTGGGGAGTGAGAGGAGACAGCCAAAATACAAAAGTAGATGGAAAAGAGTGTCATGGAGACAAAAGGTAAAATATTTTCAAAAGAGGTAGATAGATCCCAAAGATGGGACCCACTGAGGAAGTCTTTCCCTTACCAATAAAAGGCACAAACAAATGAATTGAGCACCTAGGGCTGCATTGATCAGGGCAACATCCTCAAAAGCTTTCAGAGAGCTGAGTGTGGTGGTGCATGCCTGTAATCCCAGCAACTCAGGAGGCTGAGGCAGGAGGATTTCAAGTTCAAGGCTAGCCTCAGCACTTAGCAAGACCTTAAGCAACTTAGTGAGAACCTGTCTCAAAATATTTTTTTATTGGTTGCTCAAGACAATACAATGATCTTGACATATCATACATTTGATTCAAATGGGGTATGAATTCTTATAGCGATCAGAGAAATGCAAATTAAAACCACTCTAAGATACCATCTCACTCCAGTAAGAACGGCAGCCATTATGAAGTCAAACAATAACAAGTGCTGACGAGGATGTGGGGAAAAAGATACACTTGTACATTGCTGGTGGGACTGCAAATTGGTTCAGCCAATTTGGGAAGCAGTATGGAGATTCCTTGGAAAGCTGGGAATGGAACCACCATTTGACCCAGCTATTCCCCTTCTCGGACTATACTCAAAATATTCTTTTAAAGGGGGCTGGAGGGCTAGGAATGTAGCTCAGTGGTAAAGCAATCCAGGATTCAATGCTCCATACCAAAAATAAATAAAGAAATAAAGGAAGGAAAGAAAAATGAAGTGAGGGAAGGAGGAAGGAAGGAAGGAAGGAAGGAAGAAAGGAAGGAAGGAAGGAAGGAAGGAAGGAAGGAAGGAAGGAAGGAAGGAAGGAAGGACAGACACAAAAAAATCTTTCAGGGATAAGACAACTAGGATACTCATACATTTGAAAGATTCTGGAGTATCAAGCACACACTGAAAAAGGGAAAACCTGTGCAGATTTAACTGCTCAGCCCAGATTCTGTCCCTACTCCCCAGAACTAGCAAATCGATTGGATTCAAATATTTGTGGAATCCCTACAATGGGTTTTTAATCACAAACCTTTACTTGAATAGTTGCAACCTCTAGCCTCACCAAGCTTCTTGCCTTATCATGCAGAGAAGAGCACAAACAGTTCAACATTTGTTGAGCAGAGGAGAGGTTTACACTTAGTAACCCGGCTCTGATTTCTTTGCACTGGGAAAGGAAAAGCAACCACCCCTGATCCTGTTGCAGCTTTTCAGTGCAAGCAGGGATTGTAGGCAGAAGTCTCAGCAGCAGGAAACTGAGCAGCCTTGGGAGATGGGGCAGCAACCCCAACACCCTGGCTCAAGCAACTTCTTCGAAGTTCAAATGGCAATCTCACGTGCTGACATTAGAATGTCCGAGTTATTGAAGAGGAGGATTTGAGGGCAAAATGGGGTCCCAAAGGTGCTTGCTTCTTACATTTTCTTATTGGTAATGTGGCTTGAGCTCCAAATACATCCAAATGGGCCACTACTGGCCCCCTCCAATTATCACCGTATCCTATACTTGTTTTCACAAAATTTGTCATTGGTAGAGGCAGCATATTTATTTGTGTAATTGCTTTCTTACTGTCCATTTCTTCTACAAAACTCTAAGCTCCATAGGTCAGAGACAGGGTCTAGATTTTACTCAGGCCAGAATGCTGTGTATCCTGCACATAGTTGGCGTAGGATATATATTTCCTTGTTGACCCAACAAATATTAATTCTTGCTGCTGCTTGTTTTTAGCTAAAGCCAAGAGAAGAAGAGGGAGGGGAAAACAGTGAGCTCAACATCAAGGTTAATTCCAGATCTGCCGTCTGTTATTTCCTGACTAGCTGAGCTATGAATAGAACTTAACACTACAGAGTCAAGGACCCCATATTCTCCAGCATCCTATAACCAAGAAACTGAAAAGTCATGTGATACTATTGAGTTGCCACCTCAACTTTAATTTCAGATTCCAGAATCACTATCTGACACACGGTCTCTTAGAACCACCTCACTACTAACAGAAACCAATTTAACCTTCTGCCTCCAAATCCAAATGCAGGTTCTGAAATTCTTTCCCTTTCTTCTCTAACTCTGTTTCCTTCCATAACTCTGTTTCCTTAGAGTTCAGCTACTATCTGATTTTTGTCATTATGGGGGCTGAGGGGGCGGGGGGTTGTTTCAGGGTATTCTCACACGTGAAGAATTATGTTCCTGTCTATTGCACACATGACCTGACCTTGAATGTTTCTACTACCATGACTGTAACACACAGTTGGATACATTATTCACTGAGTCACAAAGAGCCTCATTATCTAATGATGAAAGGAATAGGGTGCTATTCAATGGGTCACTATACTATGCCACACACTTTGCAGGGGACTAAGGCATGTGTCCACAGAAGGGGTGCCTTTATCTAGGATGCACAAAAATGGCATGGGCCAGTGACAGTCTTGATAGCAGAAAAAGGAAAGTGCAAAACTCAATAGGATGCAGTAGATAAAATCCAGTGACTTGATAAGAGGCATATTATTCCCTTTAGTTTAATATTTCACCTCTTCTAATTAGAAAAAAAATATTCACTAGGACTTTTTTTTTAATACAGTGTCCTTTTGGCAGTAGCATAAATACCTCCAAGGATCTGTATTATTCAAACAGTTTTCTATTTCAAAATACACAGGGAGTAAGGCCTATCAAATTATTACATTTCCATTAAGTGCACAGAAACAACAAAGTTAATTACAAAAACACTGAAGCAGCTTTTCCCAAATGGTACCCCCACATCCCCAGGGCAGAATGGTTTTCCTTTTAAGGAATCTTTACTTATGGCAGAGCCACCTTGGAAGGGTAATTAATGAGGTCTAGAAACCAATCTCCTTTCTGGTTTCCTCTCGTTCACCTCATACAAAGTGAAGGTGATGAAAGACAAGAATCCCCTTGGAACACAAAACACATTTTTACAAGAGCCCTTAAAACCCCATCTCAGTAAGAGAAACACATTTTCTCACTCCAACAAAACTTTAGAAAATAATAATTGAAGTGTGTGGTACACTGAAAAGCCCCTTCCTTCTGGCGTTCCTACTCCAGAAGGGTGTGCTTAGGTAGCTAGCTGTCCATCATTCCAGCTTCAGCACTCCTGTGACTATGTGATGAGGGCTGACTTCCTGACTCAAATGGAGCTCCATCCGGGCACCGATACTGAGGGAGACAAAGCTCAGAGTGAGCTGTCACAGAGGGACACAGGACTGACTCCTGCACTGAGGGAATCTCAATTTGATCTTTGTCAGTCATGGTCTCTTTGTACGCAGCAATACCTGTGATTCCTTTAGGAAATCAGAGGTGTTTGGATATATCCTAAAAGGGCTAGTCAGGGACAGAGTGTCGTAGTCAATGTCACCTCAGGCAAGTCTATTACACTGAATCAACACTTTCATCTATGAAATGAGGGTAAGAACCTCTACCTAAGAAATATATATGAAGGTAAGGCAGAGCATACATAAATATGTAAGCCACATATAAAAGACCCTGGGGGGGGGAATAAAAGCAATGGTTGCATGTTCATCATATCTTGGGAACACTGGCCTACTTGATCATTATCTAGAATACCTGTGCCTCCATATCATCTTTAATTACATGAATGGAAGGTTTTTTAATCATGGAACTTAATGCTCATGGCAACCATAAATTTTTATACTCAACAGATGAGTACACTGAAGCTCAGATCGCTATTTTTTTTTTTTTAACAGTCCTGGGGATTGAACCCAGAAACTTGTGCAGGCTAAGCAGGTGGTCTACCACTAAGCTACACCACCAGCCCTCAGTACACATTCTTAATATCTAGGATCAAAATTATTCAGAAAAAGCAGCTCTCTGTTTTATTACTCCACATTGGCTTTTAGCTGTATGGAAATTCACTCTGAGCAGGGCAGGGTTCCGCAGGCCTATGATCCCAGCAACTTGGGAGGCCGAGACAGGAGGATGGTGAGTTCAAAAGCCAGCCAAAGCGACTTAGTAAGTCACTAAGCAACTCAGTGAGACCCCATCTCTAATTAGATATATATAGAAAAGTAGATGTGGTCCAGTGGTTAAGTGTCCCTGGGTTCAATCCCCGGTATCAAAGATAAAAAAAATAAAACACTCTTAAATTTATGCAAAGTCAAAATTTGCCAGACCATGGACCAGATAGTGTACCACGAAGAGTGATGGTTCCTAAGCCAATGTATATAACCTTTGAACCATATGAGTGAGTGACTGGAGCCCAAAAAGAGAGAGGTTGGAGTTCCCTGGCCATGGTTGAGAAAGGAAGGGCTATTAATCCAATAAGGAAAAAAAATAAATAGCAATGGTTCTTACTTTCTGAGAGGATGAGGGAAAAACATTTCTCTTGACAATAATACTTCTTATCAACAAATTTTCTCATCTAGTAGACAAACTTAGTCCCAAACTAATGAATAACCACCCTCATCTCAAAGGTGCCATTCCCTGAGCAATCTCCACATGATATGCAAAAACTAAGCTCCCTGCATGCTCCTTTTTATGGTATCCACATACTAACTTTATGAGTTACCAGGGTCCACTTTCTCCAAGTTTTTGATAGAAACTAAGGCTCTGAACAAAAAAAAAAAAAAAAAGAAACTGAGGCTCTGACGCAGTGACTATGCATATGAGCCAGGGTTCAGTTGCATACAGTAGAGATAAAACTGGGAGATGGGGTATACTAAAGTCAGTGGCAAGGCTGGAATAACAGGATCTAGACAGGGATCCTGAATGACTCAGGAGTGAGGCTACTTCTGCCACCATCAAGAAGATAGGGAACTGGGAAGCCAACACCAGAACCATTGATATCAGAAATATAGAACCAGAAAAGTGAACAGGCACTAGAAAGTTGCTGTCACTGACACAACATCCAGCTTTATAGGAAAGCCACCCTAGCAAAGAAATCAGTGACCTCTGTATAGTTTCTCAGTGACCCTAATGTTAGTGACTACATGTTGAATGATGAATGATGCAGGGAACCCCAACACCTTGTCTAATTTCTAGAGAGCAGAGAGCACAGAGAAGACAGAAAGATAGCCTCAGCCTCAATTCTGCCTTCTAAAATGCATATGTGCTCAACTGGCAAAAAAGGAATTGAAACCTGGAGCTCTATCTGCAAGGGAGTCTAGGAAATGTAGTGTCCACCTTTCAGTAGAGGAAAGCACATGAAGAGGAGTCCAGAAAATCTCCTAGGAACCCCATCACTACATGCTCTGCAGCAGGCTTGTCATCCAGTGGGTGACTCTGAATGAAAGAAGCAAAAGAAAAGCAAGGTCAAATGTGTAAGTAAATGCACAGAGATGTGGCAGACACAAAGTTAATTGGAGAACTAAAATAGGTTTAATACAACTGAAGTGAAGGGTACACTTGGGAACAAGGCAGGGGAGGAAGTTGAACAGGCATAAAATGGCCAGATGATGAAAAATCTATCACTTCAGCTTAGAAGCATTCTCAGCCTAAGCTAGATATCCCTCTTGAGCTTCTAAGAAGCCTTGAACAATCCTCAACTACACAGTTATCACAAAGAATTGCAACCATCCACCTTCTTGTCTGCTCTACTGCTCCCCTTGACAATGAGGGTGGAAGGTCAAGGGCAGGGAGGGGCTATGCCATTTTGTATCTCCAGAAAAATGCAAGGTACATGACAATAGCTCAGTAAATATTTGTGTCGAATTGCATCCTGAGTTCTTTCTAGAATGAAGGTTCCATGGATTAAACTATAATCAAGCATCTGAAAAATAGAAAATGTTCCCCCTTAAGTACCTTTCATTATAAAAATTGATTACGTGCACATTGCAGATAGATATTACAATGAAGAATATATTCTTAAATATTACTTTTGTGCAGTTATATATGGAACTAGGCAATCATCGCTTTTTTATTTTCTAAAAATTTATTTTATTTTTTTATGTGGTGCTAAGGATTGAACCAAGTGCCTCACATGTGCTAGGCAAGTGCTCTACTACTGAGCCATAAGATCAGGCCAATCATTGCTTTTAAATAGGCAATTGTTCCATTCTGATTACAGAACCTCAGTTTTCCTGTAGGGAATCATAACTCCTTCTCTCACATGAAGGGACCCATGTGGAGATCCAGACCTCAACTCTGGGATTTAGTTGGGCACATGTCCTGGATGAACCAATGAGAGTTTTCTGTGGGATGGTGCTATGAATTTGGGGAAAAGTTGCTTTCTTCCAAAGTTGTTTCTACCAGTAAGATGGCAGCTTTGTATTGCCAAGAGCTACCAAACAGAATGATACATTCTACTGAGAAAGAAGTCAACAGAGAGGAATCAAAGCCCAAAGATGAAGATACATAGATTCTTAACTTCATTTTGAGTACCTGGATCCATGGTGCCAAGGTGACAATTGGTAAAGAAAGTCTTTTTATGGATTAGGAGGGGAAGTACAGTTTCTGTCTTGTGCTACCAAAAGGAACTGAGTTTTTTCCTTTACCATACGTCCATGACTGGTTGAATACATGGCAGTGACTAAAAGCAGTGTAAGAAAGAAACTCAGCTTTGGGGACTCTGATGTCTGTGATCTACCACACAGCCATTTCAAACAGACAACTGGGGAAAACATGGATATCATTTTCTTAACAAAATTGAAATACACAAGCCTTTTTCCTGTCTATATTCACAGGTAACTGATTAACAGAAAACAATCATGGTTAAATGGCTTCGGACTTCTTCAGGATTGTGGAAACTACAAACAATTTGAAGAAAAATGATTACTTCAAGTTTTCCTCAAAAAATGTTAGTTGTACAGTAATTAATGATATTGAAATAGCATGATGTTCATTTTAAAAAAAAATCATGAAAGACTTTCCAAATATTTGAGCCAAATGAGATATTGAAAGATCAAAGCAAGAAAGCTGCATCAGCAAAAGCATATAAATAGAAAAAGATCAGCCAGGAAAACAGGAAGAGTCACTCTCAACTAAAACAGTCTCTGCTTGTCATTCAAACTCATATAAAATTCCTAAAATCTGTCAGTGTGGTAGTTTCTAAGTGATATGTCAACAAATATATTCACTGAGAATACTTATTTTGCCTAGAGCCAATGTTTTTAGAAAAACATCCTAAAGAGTCAACTGTTAAATCAATAAAACGAATGTTTTGAGCAGGTGTTTGGAATTGTGCTGATTTATCCATATTTTCCAGTTTAATTTCCACATTTACCACCAAACTTCTACAAGAAAGCACAAAATGTACCTGGAAGTATTATGTTCATCATAAATACAAGGACAGTTTTGCTAAACTTATCTGTACCAATAGGAGTGATTCATCAATCATATTCATTTACCTAAATCTTTAAAGTTTTCTGTTTAAACCTGCACAGATTGGAATACCAAACAGCACACAGTTTCAATGGTATTTTGAAGCTATTAGCAGTTGACACTTTAATTAGATATATTTAGGAGACAGAGAAAAAAGAAGATAAGCAAGGAATAAAAGTTGAATCTAGGATTCATGAGAGGAGAAAATAATTACAATCCATGCCTTTTTTTTTTTTTAGCATAACAATTTGCCAACCATACAACAAAGTAGTCAAGACCATGAGATCTAAAACCAACTTAAACCAGCTTAAATCATAGCTTTGGTATATTTACTTTTGTGAGATCCTGAACAAGATGCAGCCAAGGAATCAGTTTCTATAGGGACAACATAATGGTGCTGCCTACCCCATAAAGCTGTTGTGGGAACTGATTTCAGCATCACTCACAAAACGTTGTTTACAGCCCAAGAGAAAATAAGCATTTAGCAAACACTAGCTATCATTATAATATGTAAACCTTACTTACTGAGTAAAGAACTGATAACAGTAGTGGTTTCTTATTCAAATTTTATTTATATATTTATATTTTTTATACCAGAAATGATGCAAAACAATTCAAAGACAAAGAGAAAATGGCCCAAGTTAAGAATAGAGGTTTAATGAATATATAAACAAAGGTTATAGAATAAATAAAGAATAAGAATAGAAAGATATGGCTGCTATAATAAGCTACCAATTTGTCTTAGGCTTTCTGGCATCTAACACAAGAAAGAAAACTAGGTCTGCAGCACAATTTTCCGTACCCATGAGATTAAAATACACTAAATGCCTGGGAAGAGTGCAATGATTTTCTTAGAGACAGAGAACATAAAGAACTAATGCCAACAAATGTAGCAAATCTCTAGAGAAGCACATAATTAATAAGCATGGTAGATAGCAGTGTTGGCCTCAATTCTTTACCTTTCTTTTGGATCCACACCTACTTTATAGCTGACTTCTGCAACTAAATGTATTTTCTAATCCCTTCACTTTAAGCGTGGTCCTAGGATTTTCGTTGGCCATGATATACCAGTGGAAATGACAGTATGTCCTAGCTCCCATCTTGGGCCTGAGAAGATCTCCAGTAGATCTGCTTGCCCTGCTGCATCTCTGCCACAGCCAGGGGAAGTAAATGACCTAGTCAATCTAGTTCTGAGCTGCAGGAGAACAGAAGTAATCAGTAATAAAAGGTAGTTGTTTTCAGCCTCAGATTTTTGGTGTAATTTGTTATTCAGCAATGGAAAATGAATACAACAACCAAATAACAAGAGCAGCTTAAGCAGTATAGATATGCCAACCATCAGACCAAATAATTTTTTCTAAATAACTTACCATGACACAGGTAAAAAACAGCAAGAAGAATATCAGTGCATATCCACAAAGCTTAAATTTATTAAATTTAATCTCTAAATTTATTAACCTATTATTTATTTTAGATTTCCTCAACAATTAATATAAATCAAATTACATTTGGTGGGTTTCTTACTTCCAGCATGCTAAAGCAAAGTGCCTTGACACAGTTACCTGAATGAAACGATAAATTCGTGGTCATCAATCTCCAAATTCAGGTCCTACAGCATAAGGAAAAACTACTGGACGGTGAGACAAGGTAGGAAGGATATACCTGAAATGGACAGCTTTCAAAAGTAGTGCAGAACATGGTACATGGCCCCTGTGTGTGGCCTGCTGAAAGCTGCCATATGTATGAAAATGTGACAGAAAGAGAAATTAGCCTCTTCAAATGTCTGCTATATTCAAAGGCACAGGGCAGATATTGCAAATGATTTGTGTTGAGTTTGGGCTGTTCCTCACAAGGACAACTCCATTCTGTGTGTATGAGTGGCTCTAGAGATTTCTATATTTAACTATGGTTAGTGATTCTCATGAGCAAGGCTTGGGGAAGTCAACTAGTAACAGCAGTAGCAGCACCAGGTGCAGCAGTAGTAGTAGTAAATGTTAACATGCATTCATTAGTGTAGATGTCCTAGTCACTATGCTAACTAAGCCTAGGCATGAATCATTCCATTCAACTTGTTTAACATTCTGAATAACCCAGGAAGGTAAGTATTTTTATTCTCTTCTCCAACCTGCTTTGTCCTCTGCTTTTACAACCAGGTATTCTGAAGCTTGAAGAGGCAAGTGACTTGCCTATGATTATACAGGTGATCTTTCTTTAACCGGGGCTAGAGACAACATTCCGATAGGAATATGGGATTACTAGCTGTTTTAAGTATGTCTTGGTCATTTCTTTATTCAGTTTCAGTTTCTTACTCAAGTTATTCATGTTTCAGTTCTTTTCTTAAATAGAAAGCTTTTCTTAAAATATAACTTTAACTGACCTGGAAAAATATTGTACAAAATAGAATATACTTCTTAAATGGAAGTGACAGTGCTGAACTGTGACATCACCTGCTTGGTTTAAAGAGAGCATCAATTACAGTGATATTATTTTAGAATGTCCCACCAGTCTAGGTTTATTCAGAGATCTTTGAACTAAATCCCTCAACGCCACCCTGTAATTTATTCTGACCCTTTGGGCATCCTATTTGTATGTTCTCACTCTCAGATGGACAACCAACAAATGATGTTTTTCTCCTTTGAATTATTTTCCACTGGAAACAATCCTCAGACTTCATCATTATTGGAAATTGCATTTCGAATGCACAAGTTATGTTGGATTATTTCTCTTTAGTTCTGTTCATCTCACTATTGCTATATCAAACAGATGAGAGATTCTATACCCATAGTACATATAAATGCTATACAAGCCCACCACTTGAGCTTGCACAATATTCTAATGATTTTCTAGAATGGCATATGGGGTACATGAAAATAACCAGCAATAAATCATTAGAAATTAAATTCAAACCCTTTGTGTGCTGGGTCTATGCATTTTCAATGTAGGTGGCCTCCAATTGAGCTTAGATTACTAAAAACAGACCTATGGTACTGTTTAAAGACATCAGATCTCTACAAAATTATGCAGTTCTGAGAGGCTGGTGTTCTGGTCCAGAATACACATTGTTAATCAGGAAGTGAAGCAAACTTAGAATCCACACATACAAAGTGAACATAAAGATGATCCTATGCCAGCTTGATTCTTCTGGTTGTTAGTCATAATGAGCAACTCTGAACCACCTTATCCTGGTAAACATTATCTAGCTTAGAAACAAAGCCATCCCTAGTACAATCTTGAAACTCCATGTTACTCAATTTCTCCCTCAAAGGTTGTGAATCTTAGACTACAACCAAGCAATTTATACTGTTGTATCTCTGCCATTTAAAGCCTCTATAAGAACAGTGAATACTAATCAGTCAGATTGTTATCATCAGCCAAGTGAAAGTTCTAGGAATTTCATATTACCTCTTTCAGATATTTTTTAACATCCAACAGGGACATGTAGCTTTGTAATCAGAGACTGTTGTTGTTTCTTCAGTTTTTATTCCATATAACATGGAGGGAAGATGTCAATCAGAACAGAAAAATAAATAATTTAGCCAAGTCAGACCAATTACAGTTGCACACGAGGGCAAACTAACTTGAATAAAATTAAAAGGAAGTGGGCAGAATAGGGAGTTAATTAGCTCACATGACGAGAGTTCCTAGTTTTATTTAGGATGGGTTCAGACAGTGGTGGCTGATAAATAGTTTACAGTATAACTCATAAATATATTTTTTACTTTAAAAAGGCAGCAAGAGGGTGGATTTGTGGCCAATTACAAACTACTAATATAATATAAACAAGCTCAGAATTCCTGAAAATTTAACAATAGGTTGTTGTGTGCTAGCATAGGACAGCTTTAGCACACTACTAGATCCAGGTACTAACGTGAGATCACAAATGTCCCATCTACCTCTCTCCTTTCTGCTTCCTTCCTTCTAATTTTTATTCTCAAAGAGGTTTATTCTACATGGTGAAAAACTATAGAAGTCTGTGTTCAGAAAGGCTCTGAATACTGTGGCTTCCAATCTGCCTTTTTAGAATCTAACATTGTGGCCAGGGAATAAAGTATTCTGACCACCCAGTTTGAGAGAGGAGGGAACAGGGACAGCTAACTTCAAATCATCTGGATTAAGCCAAATTTATCCAGAACTGGAAAAGGTTAACCTCCCTAAGAAAGAAACTGTGCAACATCAACATCATGAATTCAAATCCAAGTTTCAACAGATCAACAATGAAATCGGTACCAAAAGTTTACTCCACTTTGGGGGTGGGGGGAAGCAGCTAAAACTTGTTCCCATGTGTCCACTTTCAATAGAAATTTGGGGCAAACATGTAAGATCCAAGAAAATAAAATGTGTTTGGAAGGAAAATATGCTCCTGCAACATAAAGAAGCTGTCTTCTGTCATAGACAAACACAAGAAGTAAAGATAGATAATTGCTGCATAAATTTATTAATAGAAGTGCTAATGTTGTAAATCGCACATCTCCATTTTGACACACAATCTTTTATTTTCCTTTTACTGAGGAAGAAAAATAAAGAAGCAGAACTGGTAATATTGCTTGCAACTAAATTGGATTTTCCACCAGAAAAAGCTGTTTAGAAAAGGCTATTCGAAAATGCAAAAGAGTACTCACAAAAAGGTATTAATGAGTCCAACCAGGAGGAAAAAGTCTCCTACAATGCAAAAAAAGCTTTCCAAAACCTCTTTCGGGACTGGAAACTGAAGGATGCTTTGAACCCCCTAGCTTTGCGGAAATGATTTCACCTGCCAGATGAGTAAGAGATTCAGGTGAGGTTTTAGGATAAGAACTTTTAACTTAAAGTAGGAGTCTCAGGGACGACTCAGGAGAAGAGATCTCAGCAACTCCAGGTTTGGAAAGAAACCAATAAAAACACCCTGCCCTTAAACTGTAAAGGCACTAGAGAAATGAGATGTAAACTACACCTCACCTTCGAATTCCTGTCTTGGCCACTGTCACTGTCATCAGATAGAGGTGAGGGACCAAGAAGGACAAAGGAGGATCAAGCCAGTGCTGTGGCTTGATCCTGGATAGCTCATTTCACTGCTTGCCTCTAGAATTTTAAAATTCTATTCGTTTAGCTACCCATATTTATTTATTTATTTAATAACAAAAGAACAATATTGTTAGCAAAGAAAACCTGAGCATTTTTCTCCCAACAACAAAGGAATTGAGTCCTTTCCATGGTTTATCTTTATCACTAAATCAGGTCAGCAGCAAAAAAAAAAAAGAAAGAAAGAAAGAAAAAAAAGAAATGGTTGCTATAGCTCAACGTGCTGCACTGAGGGATGAAGCAGTTTACAAATGACATCAGTGAAACAAATCCAGGCTCATTTGTGTGTGTGGTTTTTTTTTTTTTTTTTTTTTACAGTATTCACATGGTACTAGAGTGTCTAGCCAGGCCACAATTAGCATGGTGGAAAGTCTGGGTAGGAAGATCTGATTAACTCAATTGTCACTAAGTATTTCTGATGCTGAAGGGGCTTCCATGATACCAGATCAATGGGGACAAATGTTGCCTGATGTGACCAGGAGGAGTGTTCCAAAATATAATCACTTCCTATCACAATAACACAGCCATATTCACTAGAAAATAAATTTAGACCTATAATTTAAATTGCAAAAAGAAAAGAATGTTCAACATCCGTTCACTCATGCTGTTATATATTATGTATGTTAATAAGCCCTATATGTCCCATGTCATACGGACAGATAAATGGCGTACATATTACTAGCACTTTGAATAATATGATAACAGTTTTCCAGGTCAGGATAATAGTTATTGCACTGTTTGAGAATAGAACAGTAACAAATATTTTCTGATCAGACCTAGTGAAAATATGGGAGAGTACCTGGGACAGCTGGGAGGGGGCCTGTGTAGTATTGCTTTTTATCCTAGTAAATTACACTTTACTTTTTTGGTAGAATTCCACCTCTGGATATTTTGCTAATATCATATATAGCCTCAGTAGCATCTTTGATTTAGAACCACAGATATTAGTTAGGAAAAAAAATGTCTACAGAGAAATTTAGCAGACTGCATAAACAGATGAGGCAGTCAAGACATGGTACCTGAATTGATTTATAAGTTACATCACATTATAGCTAAATACCAAATAGCTGTCAATGTTCCTAATCAGGAAAGATAACCAAGTTTAAAAATTACCTTTTGTAGAATTAAAATCATAAGATTCTCTTAGAGCTTGAGTTTGCATTCTCTTGCTCAGAAGAGAAAGATGTGCTACATCTCTATATTTTCTTTTATTCTTGGGTACCAGCTGTTTTAATAAAGGCATAACTTCTGACTTAAAACATAAATCTAGGCTTAACAAAGTAAGTGTAAACATGACCTTAATTTTCACTCTGCCATCCTTTCTTTCCTGCTGAGTTCATTAGCAGCTGCTCTTTGACCTGGGATATGTAACAGTAATCCTTTGAGCATTCCAACTTCTACTACTAAGAAGAGGTTCCTTCCAATCTGGTAACATTTTTATTACAGTTGTTGACATGATAGGTAAAATATTTCCCTTTGGACACTAAAACCCTTTTCAAAACGAGCTCCTTCAAACAACTTACCTAATAGAACATCAAAGGTATTAAATCACTGCTGTGAGCAATTGAGGGTAATTTTTTTTCCTTCAGAATTTGTTCCATTCATTTTCCGGCACCTATGCCATTGGGTTTAGAAAGAATACTGTACAAATATAACTTACGTGAACTTCCAAGGAGGAATTCTGGATGTGGATCACAATAGAGGTATGAAGCAGTATGGAAATAGAGTAACATGGAAGAAACTCGTCCACATGCTCTTTAAGGATGTACATTGATGGCCTCTATTGAAAACAAAAGGGTATGTCTTCTATGAAGTTGTTTTGCAAAGTTCTATTCTAGAGTTCTATTTCCTTTGTTTAATTAGGGCAAAGCAAATGGAAAAAAAAAAAAAAAAGAGCATGTGGTATTTTGATTAAAATACATCTGCCATTAAAACCAGGAGACCAGAGCTCCATGGTATCTAAAGGCTGCTTCACAGAGCAGAGGCTATAGTGCTATCCTAGGGCAGTGAACCCCCATAGTCCTTTTCCCTTTCCTCCTGGAAAAACCTTGACATCATTTGGGAACTCAACATCCCTTACTTTCGATCTACAAGGTCCAAGTCTCATGCAATCCTTCAGGATGAGAAAGTGCCCCAGGACAAACCCCCAGATACATGACACTGTCTAGCCACAGGGATTCACTATAAAGCAGAAACATGACCTAATCCATTCTAGTCAGAATGAATCTCAGGGAACCTACAGCAGCTACAATAAAAGAGGCTTATTCTTTGCTACTGGTGCTCTGCAGCCCTATTGCCACCATTGATTAAACTGGTAATGAAGTTAGAGATGTTTCAAGCATTCAACAGGATCTGAGTGATTCACACTAGAATTTTTAATGTGTGGACCCTAACCAGCAATAATCTAGTTCCTTAGGGCAGACCTCAGAAATCTCTACCCCTGAATAACTTCTGGCTTTGGACATTCTTTGGTACAAGTGCATTAGAAAATGTTTTATAAAAAAAAAAAAAAATCAACATGAAATACAATTCACTACACAATGGAGTTAAAGACCTCTAACAAGTCATAATAGGTTTAACATGGCAATATCCCATTTTGTCGGGTATAAAGTTGCATGGGAGAACAATGTATCCCCAGAATCTTGATGCAAAAGATTGCACATGAGAGTTGTGACAGCTATATAATTCTGTCCACTCTTTCTCCATTTAGTCAGATTTAAGAATAGTATGGGCCTATCCTACCCCAAAATTGGTTCTGTGTATAAACGCCCTCTTCTGTCCTCCCATGGCAGACTCCTCATCAGTCTACAAGGTCCTCTGGACTTGATGTGACCCATGTCTCTTCATGCAGCCTGGATTCCCACCGCTCACACAAAGCTCTAGTGCACTGGCTTTCCTGATATTACAAGGTGACAAAGGAGGAGTAGGGGAGGAAGTTGTTTATTCATGTTTTCTAATTATAAATAGAAGAATTTTCTTAAGGCACTGAAAGAGAGTGGAGTGAAGTGTTGGACACGTGGCATGATAACTCACAGCTGCCACTTTGCCTGGGTTAACCAAGAGGCAACCCGGTGTCCTCTGTGGAATTCCCTCTCATTGCTTCTTTTGATTTTCTTCCTCAGTCAATAGATGAATAAATGTAATACCTTGCATTTCCCTTGTGATTTATCTAGTACCTTTTCCTTCCTCATTTCTACAAATATTTTCTAAGATATACCAGGAAAAGAGTCTCTATTTTCCACATAAAATTTTAGAAAAAGGATTTTCCCTTTGTCTCTCAGTCACTCCGTAGTGAATTCAGACTAGGACCTATGTTTTCTGTTTAAAATTCTTTCCACCACAACGGTCTCTGAAGACACCAGTGAAAAGATGGTAATTGTCACACACAATTCACCAGAAGAGTAAAACAAGAAGAGAAAGAGAAGAAGAAAGGGAGAAAGAAGTAATGGAGGAGAATGTAGGGACAACAGCTGCTCAGTCCCTCCATACTCCTAACCCATCCTCATAAGTCAACTCCAAACTTCAGCTAAATTACATTCTTGTAACCTCAATGCTACACCCAGCTGAGCCTGCCTGTTAGTTTCTATTACCTTTAACAAAAGTACCAATTATTACACAGAAATTCTATTTTGAGATTTACCGTGAAATGTTGGCTTTCTATAAAATTCTTAATTAAGAAATGTTAGAAAACATGGCTCTCACTCAATTACCATGGGACACAATACCCTGGGATTACTTTTATTCCTTGTTCTTCCAAGTCTTAGAAACACCAATGAATGAATTAAATCTAATGATAACCTAAGGCCAGATTTCTGGAATATAAACATCAAAGACACTGATTAAAGTCCTAGTCCCAGGGGTTATGCTCTTCCCAGAAATCCATCATTGTTTTTAATGGAAGCTCACTCTCCCAGTTTCTTCCAGGATTCAGTCATCCACTCAATCACTATGTACTGCATGTCCATGTTGTGCTGGGTGCCGGGCCTACAATGAAGAACAAGACTCCTTATTCTTTAGAGATGATATTCTAGTGAGAGATACACACAAAGATAAACACAGTTATGATCAGTTATAAGTATTTACAAAGGAAATAAACAGGGCACTGATAGAGCAAAATGAAGGCTCTTTCTTTGATTAGGGTGGCCAGGCAGGGCCTCCCTGGAGAGCAGAGTTGGTAACAGAACTTCCATGAATGAGTATCCCTTCCCTGACCCATATTTACATCAATCCCTACTCTTTACCTTAGTAGGCAGCTGATGAACAGGCCCCAAATCAAACAGGCTATAGTGGGGAAGGTACCAGACACACCAAAAAGCTCAGCTTTAGAAGCCAATCCTGAAGAGTTACTCCAGTTTAAAATAAAGTCAACGTCTAAGAGCCAGAAACTCCAGTCAGCGCAAAAATGGCCTCTTTATATCTCATCAAGGAATCATTACTGTAGATGACAAGAGGTATATTGCCAATAAATCCACAATTCTGTTTCCAATTAATGCAAACTTACAATATCCCAAGCTGTTATTAGATTTCAATTAATAACCTGTGATGCCTCATTAATGCAAATATGCTCTTACTGGTGCTCAACCTTCATTAGTGAAATGGGTCCGATGACACAACTGTTTCATATGATAATGGAACTATGATTAAAAGGCACAATTAATCATTTTCTTCAACTAATCTCCACGACAGTTTACTTATGCCTATATGAAACATGTGCTTCTTGCAAAAAAAAAAAAAAAGCCAATTTATATTTAAGCGAGTCAATGGCAGAAAAAAAAACAGAAACATCCTACTGAAATCTCTCTCATAGTTGCAAAGAATCCCAAAAGCAAGTCAGGTTTTTCCGGAATAATGAAAGACACAGAGCCGGCGCCTCCACTATCCTGTATAACATGTTGAGAGTATAAAACATAAAACAACAAATGCCATTACACTCTTTGAATAACAAGGCTTTTTTTTAAATACTTTTTTTTTTGGTTGTCAATGGACCATTTATTTATTTGTTTGTTTTTATCTGGTGCTGAGAAGCAAACCCAGGGCCTCACACATGCTCTACCACTAAACTATAACTCCAGCCCCTGACAAGGCTTTTTATTTTTTATTTTATTTTATTTTTTTAAAGAGAGAGGGAGAGAGAGAAAGAATTTTTTTTTAATATTTATTTTTCAGTTATCGGCAGACACAACATCCTTGTTTGTATGTGGTGCTGAGGATTGAACCGGGGCCACACACATGCCAGGCGAGCGCGCTACCACTTGAGCCACATCCCCAGCCCCTGACAAGGCTTTTGAAAATTCTCTTGTCCATGTGGTTTCCTGCTCTTCAACCCTGCCGGCTGAATCCAGCAACAGAGATGTGGGACCAAACATGGCAAATGTAGGAATACTTCCCACCCTGCCCCACCACCCTCCACTCCATGCAGTGAAATAGAACTTGAAACCAAGCTGCCTGAAGAGTATCTATTCCTACTACCTGCCCAGCGGCCTTCCCCAATTCTGACAGTAACACAGTGCTTGGTCTTTGCAGAACTGCCCTTTTCTCCTGTGGGTATGGTTATAGCTGGGTTGTCATTTACAACTGTCCCCTCACATAGGCAGAGGGAGGGCTGTGAGGAAGGCTGGACTACTAAATACTCCAATGTTCCGCACACTGATGGATCCAGGTGGGGCCCCTGAACACAGCAGAGTTTCCTGGGTCTTTCCTGAAATCCATTTAGCAAAGAATGTCATCTGGATTCCCTGCTTTAGCTTTAGTTTACTGATTGTTTTATATACCAGAAAGAAGAGATTATAAACAAATTGAACAGGGCCACTCATTCCTCTCCAACCTCCCTTCCATCCACCACACAGGTAAGTTGCTCTTATTCTCCTTTTCCATTAGCCCCTGTATGATCCACTGGCAAGAGATATAAAGTGTACCAAAGCTATATCCTCCTCCTTCTTAAGTAAATAGTAGTTTTAAAAAAACTATTGAGATTTCATTTTAATTGTTGCTTAGTGACCATCACAAGATTGGAACTGTTTTCAAGCTTAAAAAATAGCGTGTTATATATATTTAAAAAAAGGATCATTTAGAAGTTTAAAGTTAAAAAACTATCTGAAAATGAAATTGTTTAAAAACTCATTCTTATAGCCTCATATCAGGGACACAATTCTAAAAACCCTAAAACAAAACATAGCATTTTGAGCATTCTTTCTCAATAAATTCCAATCCATTCATCTACAATGTCATTGCAACATGCAGATTTTGACTTTGTCCTTTAGGCAACAAAATACTAGGTGGCCTTAGTTAATATGCACTAATATGCTACCAAACTATACTTCTTTCAGATACAGATGGATCTCAGCTTACAATGTTTGGACTTCGGATTTTTGAGTTTATAATGCTGCAAAAGTCATTCACAATCAGTTGAGACTATATTCCTAATTTTGAATTTAGATTTTTTTTTCCTGGTAATAAGTGTTCTGATCCTCTTTCTCAGTGCTGGACAGAAGTGAACTGCAGCTCCCAGTAAGCCACATGATCGTGAGCACTAACAAGAGAACTTCTGGCAGTGTCCTGTGTTGTTAAACCATGACGTTTGGTAGGTTAAGTATAGTCAATGCATTTTCAACTTGCAATGTTTTTAAATTACAGCAGGTTTACTGGGCTGTAACCACTTGATAACTTGAAGATCATGTGTATTAGTTATGTTAGATACATAAGATGTAAATGTTAGATGTGGCAATTATCATCTTATCATCAAAAGTATCTCTGTATTTAAGTATCTCTACCTTATTAGAAATATTGATTTGAGAAGTACATTATATAATAATGGTTTCAGAGCATATGCCAACCATGATCAAGGGAATGAGCTGCTGGAGTACTGGGTTGAGGATTATAAAATGGCCCGGAAACTTGGTGGGAAAGAGAGCTTTTCAGTTTCATCTGCCAATGGTGCAGGATTCAGAAGGAGCTGTGGGCATGACAAAAGTGTTTTTCGTCCATTGCCTTATGGAAAAGTCCAGTTGTTCTGCCAGTAGCTGCTTGACCTTTGTGAAGTTGAGATTCTCTGGGTCTCCATCTGCTCATCTTTAAAATGAGGGTTTTGATTAGATGACCTCTAAGGTCCCTTCCATTCTGAACATTCAATGATATTCTGAGCAAAGAATAATAATAGCTCTTATGATTAGCAGTAAGAGAAGTCTGGTGCAGGGCAACGAGGTACAGGCAGCCGTGAGCGTAAATGAAAAAGTTCTGAAGAAATGGGAAAAGGAAGGAGGCTATCTTCAATTGAGCTGTTTGGCTAGAACATAATGCCTATTAAGCAAAATATTGCCCCAACAATACATAGTCCATCATCTTTTCTCGTATATATTTCAATAATCCTTCTAGAATTATTTTGCAAAATAATGGAATGTCCATGATTTTGGTTTGAAATACACACAAGTTTCACTACAACTAGCCTTTATTCACATTTGCATTTCACAAGAGGAAGTGTGTTTGAGCGTCAGTCAGAATGCTTTCAACTGTAGGAATCCAAAGGTTCCTATCTCATAAAACAGGAAGTGCAGGGATCAGGAAGGCTCAGTGACTGGCAATGTCATGGGTGGCCCCAGCCCAGATCTCTTGAGCTCTCTGCTCTATAGATCTTGTGACAGCTTCGCCCTCAGGCTGGCTGCCTGAATGATAATTAGAGGACTTCTGATAGCAATTGGCTCAGGTCCTGAAAAAGGCTAGTTTTTCTTCTATAGGAGCATAAGCAAGACTTTCTGTGGCCCAATTGGTTCAGAGCAGCTCATTTTTAAATGGATATTTGGTAAGATAGATGGAAAGAAGGGGGGAAGAGAGAGATGCAAAAAAGGAAGAAATGAGTGGGAAGGAAGGCAAGAAAGAAAATAAGAAGGACCCTAGCATCTAAAAATTAGTCTACAACTCATTGCCATAGCTCAGAGTTAGAAGCCAGACCAGTACTCATAGCTGGGCTACTCTGTCCTCGACACAGACAATTTCACCAGACACCAACAACTCAGAACAGGTCATTTGAGATCATGATAAAGTAAGACAAAACAAGACCACTTCACAATTGTGTGTAAGCACAGAATAAAAAAAGAACAGTGCAACCCATAAAACACCTAACCTCTTTCTTGCTTGCCCAATGAGGGCAGCTGCTACTTCGTTATGAACAACAGCTTTAGCATTTCCTCTCTTGATTTACTAGGATAGCCATTTATAGAAATGCCCCACTTTGTGACAGCACCCTATCCAGCATCAATCACTTCTTTGAGTCTCCCCTAAACCCCCCAACCAGAGTCAGAATCCTCTCAAACACCCTCTTACCAAGACACCCTATGTTTCTCCTTGGTGTGTGTTCTCTCCTCTTGCAGTAACTAAACAAACCCAACTTGTTCAACTCCAAGTATTTTCCAGCAGTGTCTAGCTAGAGAGCATCAATATTGGGTTTAGGTGAACATGTTTGCCAATTTTTTTTTCCCATCATTATTCTAAGAAGCCTTCTTTAGTTAACTTTTTTTTTTCTGAATCATCTGCCACTTTGAATCTTTGCAGCAATTACACTAATTATCTCTTTACATGCTCCATGTCTTTTCTGTGCTTTCTACAAACAATGAGCAATTCTCCCCTCAACATTCACTTTCTCACAAACCAATTTTTGTGTGATTGAAACTAAATTATGGAGGAACAGAAAAGATGTCGGAAAGTCCACCATGATGTTAAAAAGCACACACCTTCTCAGCAACATACCTTTTTAGTATAATGAAAAATCATTATTATTACACTATTACAAACATTATTATTACACTACTTTATACATGACATACATTGCTCTTAAAAATTTTATTATTCACAAATTAACTTATTTTATCCATCCAAAAAATTATGGGATAGATATTAAAAATTGCTCCATTTGGGAGGAAAGGGTACTAGAGATTGAACTGAGAGGCTCTTAACACAGAGCCACATCCCCAATCCTTTTTAAAAATTTTTTTTATTTAGAGACATTACCTTACTAATTTGCTGAGGCTGGCTTTGAACTTGTAATCCTCCTATCTCAGCCTCCCAAGTTGGTTGGATTACAGTTGTGCACCACAGTGCCCAGCTAGAATGCCCCATTTTAAAGAAAAGTCAAGAGTCACATCCAACTCAAAGAGTTCATCAACAGCAGAGACATCATTTAACTGGACCTCTGACTCCAGGAAATAGCCTCCTACCCAAGAGAATATACTGACTCCTACTCAATAGTGGTTCTGTAAACATTCTCTAAAACATGAACAACAAATGAGCAGCCAGGCATGGTGTTTTTCACGATATTACCTCCAGACATTTATGAACAAGACAGTAAAAAATCATGAACATAGGGCTAAGGCCTAAAAGATATCTGTGACACAGAAAAGTATTTTGGTAGAAACGTTTACAGTCTATGCTGCCATCGCTGTCAAATGTTTCAGAAAATTGAACCCCATTCCGTGTGTGCACAGAGATGTTTGCCTAAGTGGGAAATTCTTTGGTTGAGAAGAGGAGGGAGAAAAGGCAGAATTTTCTCCCCACTAAAAACTAGGAATTGAAAAGTGATGGCGACATCACTCAACGTCTGGAGGTTCTGCTCCACCACTGGCCACCACTGCTCATTTGAGCTCAAATTGCTGCACAGTCACAAGGCTGAGACTAAAGCCTTCCCCAGAAGCCACATTCCCCACGTTTTCAGAGCACTCTCCTTACAGGAGAAAGCTGTTTTGCATTGTTTGTTTTTATAACTGTCTTTGTGTTTCCAGCATTGCCAGAGCATTCAAGATCCTCAAAATGTGTCTTCTGGGGTCAAGTGATCCACTCTCCCGGCTTCAGTTCAAGCCAGAGCCTTTAGATGAGCTGATTTTACACAACCGGAGAGAGAAAGAAAATGGCTTTTGTGATGAGCATCTGCTGTTTTGTTAAAAATGTGGTTAAAGACATTAACAAAAGTGACATTACCAGCTGTTGTAATGTCAAGCAGCTTAGCTAAACTGTTTTTTATCAAATGACAACATATGACACCCAAATCAATTCCAAACCAATAACACATTGTTACTTGTAAAACAGAGCTGAATGAAAGCGAGAACACATGCACGTGTGTGTGTGAGAGAGAGAGAGAGAAAGAGAGAGAGAGAGAGAGAAAGGGGGGGAGCCTGAGAGAGAAGTTAATTAAAATACAGATTCAAATTTCTCCTGAAGTCAGCACAACAGACAACAGGATACTGATCATTTTCAAACATTTTTACCTCTATTTCAAACAAAGCAAAACAGGGTGATTATCTGGCCCCTGTTATGCTACAGAAATAATGACTTTATTTTGTAATTGGCTTGTAAATGGCCAAAAGAATGTGGGTTTCTGGCCAGTTAAAATCTGACTGGCTTCTGCCCTTCAGCATATACCTCTCCAGGAGTGTGGCAATCAGGAGAGTACTGCTTTGTGTAGCTATGTTCAGCTCCTCTATTTTTATCTGCCCATCATTTTTAATTATCGGGCCATTAAAAGGTGGCAGATCAGTAGCACTGCCAACTGTGTTGTCCTTATGGCTGAAAAGTCTGTGACAGTTGATACAATGAGCATCCTCCCAGTGTTCATCATGAAACTTGTAAAAGCAAAACGGCACAACTTCCTCCTGCCTCGCACCATCATGGCGAATTCTGCATGAATAAATGTTTAATTTCCACAACTATGACAAGAAAAGGGCCTGAGTTGTGACCAGTGCTTAGTAATCTGTGGGTATTTCATGTGCACAGTTATTAATAATACAATTCACAAATGCTTCGTCTGCAGGCCTGGGCTAGGTCCTGCTTCTTTGAGAGTCCTATGACTTAGCAGGAAAGCTCCTGCGAAGGAGGGCATCCTTCCTCCTGGAAGGAAAACAAAGGGACATGCTTTGGGGAAAGGATGCTTGCCAGGGACAGAAGGTGCTCTGCACATGGAGAGTGTTTCAAGGTGGGCAACTCAGGAGGGACCTACATTTGGAGAAGAGACACGCCAGAACCAACAGAGAGGCAGAAATCAGCAAGCAGCTGTGTACTCTAGTTCTACTCAATGAAGGGAAATTGGGGACCCCGGTGACAATCAGCATATGGAGAAGCACAAAGATGGGGTACCTCGGGAAATGAAAGTGCCCATTTCCTCGAGGATGTTACTGCATACCATAGGTGGAGAAATTGGCACAAGAGTATTGTCCTTCTCTACTGAGAATGGATTAAAGGTAACACTGATGACATCAGCAACAGGAATCCAAGCTTGATATTGGAAAGGACTTCTAACAGCAAAGGTAGGACAGGACAGATGACCACGGGATATGTATATGGAGGGAATGTTAGGCGAGGACAGAGAACCCCGGGAATGATCAAGTGCCCGGCCCCATGAGGAAACAGAGGAATGGACAGTAAGCCATTCTCTTCCCATGATTAGAGGAAAGGAAAGTCTCCATGAAGAAATTGGGTCTCCTCTCCTAAGAGAGGAGAGATCATTATTGGCATTTTAAAAATTGTATTGTCTTCTAATAGTTTCCAAAGCAGATCTTGTTAATTTTAGTCAACTAAGCTATACAGTTTCTACAATCATATGCCTCATTTCTCTATTATTGAAGAGACAGAATTTGGATTATATGCCAGAAGTGGTGGTCAGTCATGAATTTCCATTTTCCTGCTTATTTCTGAATTCATTTATTCACTCATTTATTTACCCAATGAAAGCTTTCTATTCAGCCTTAGTTTTCCTAAGTATTTAGGAACTAGACTGGCCATGGGACTCATAGCCATGGGGAACCTGGTCTCTTCCTCTGAACCACACCGTCAGTTGAATGGTCTGTATTGATTAGATGTCCTATTATGTGCTCATATACGGGTCTCATTTTATTTTAACACTAATCTTATGAGACAGCCTTCGTTTTTACCATCTTTATAGTTGACAAATCAGCTAGAAAAGAAATGGCAATTAATAAGAAGCAAAATTAGGATGGGAACCCAGGCCTGATTTTATCCCCTATGCTCTATTCCTCCCCAGGAGCTTCTAAAAACACATTTCTAAGGGCCATTCCCCTGAAAATTCAGAAACCTAATTAATAATTGAAATTTTTGATTCAAGCACAAGACTTGACAAGAATCTTTCCTATAAGAGATGGACTCAGACTCACAACAAAGCTGGTGACAGCTTTTCTAAGACATGGGGCACCTGTGTTGGTGTGAGAGCAGAGCTTAAAAAAAAAAAAAAATGAGAATAGTTCTAGTTTCTCATGCAGTTTTCTTGTTTTGGATAAGATCCATTCAGCCTGAGCCAGACTGAAGACAGAATGGCAAATTCTGCAAATTAGGCACATATGCATTCTCTCTTTTCCCCTCCTAGATGGCTGGACAAGGTGAGTCCCACCTGGACACTAGAGACTGGGCACGTTGAGAAATGTGTTCAGACCTATACAGGTCATAAAAAACAGAACAGCAATCCAAACAATGTTGCACCTGGCTCCAAAAGGAGCACTCTTTTGTGGTTGTTACAACACATGCTACAATGTCACCTCCAAAGGTAGGTGGGTATTGATTTTACAGTACCTAAGCTCTTCAGCTTGCCTTAGATCTCACCTCATGGGAGAAGCCTTTGTGGCCAAAAGGCCCCAGGTAGTCCACAATCTTTATCCCTACCATGGACATTTCAATTCACTCTCCCTGTTGACTGCCACAGTGGCTTCTTTCAGCTTGCCTTACACCCTGTGTGTCTTTGTGTCTCTGCTTAGAAAACACTGCCCACCCATCTCCACCACCTGACTAACTCCTGCTCCTCATCCAGTTCTCCTTCAAGAAAGCCATCCAGATCACCTGGGCCAGGCTGTTTCTGATGCTGGAGAACACAGCTTTACAAACTAGGCTTTATTGACATTTGGGGCCAGGCAATTAATTCTTTGGTGTGGAGCCTGTATTGCGCATGTGGGTAGTCCAGTAGCCTTCACTAGATATTCAACCACTAATGTCTCCAGACATTACCATATATCCCTGGAGGGCAGAGTCATTGCCAGATGAAAGCCACTAAACTTGCAGCCCTTTGGAATGACTTTCCTTCTCTGAAGAACTAGCTCTGGGGCAGCATTATGTATGTGTTTGCTTGGCTACTTGACCAGATGGGATTGCATCTTTACTCTGCTTCTTAGGTTCCCTGTGAGTTTGGACATGTTGTTTGGCCCACCCAGTCCTCAGCTCCCAGGTAGGGAAAACACTCACCTTGAAGAACTAATGCACGTACAGTATCTTCTGCAAAACTTGTCTTCCTGTCTTCAATTGAGTCCAGGACGAGGGAATCTTATTGTAAACCAAAAGAACTGCATGAGAAACTAGCACTATTAGAATTTTCTTTAAGTTCTGGGTACCATCACAAGTATGGTTGCTGCACATCCTAGAAAAGTTACTGCCAACTTTGTTGTAAGCCTTCCCTTGTAAGCAAGATTGTATCAGAGATGAATTCAAATAAGGGCGTTAGTATTGGACAGTGAGTTCCTGAAAGGTAGGAAGTGTTTTGTATCCTGGTTAATGCCTGGCTTAAAGCAGGATTCCAAGAAAAACAATTATTTTTTTTTTAACAATTTCTACTCAAAAGAGCTAGATGGGAGATCATAAACTCAAGTCAGTAGCTAATGGAAGATTGCTGAAACTTCTTTGAATACAAAAAATAACAGCACCATAGTTAGGCTCCAGGGAGATTAATCACTGGTCCACATGGACATTAACCAATCAGCAGGACTTCCTGCCAAGGAAGGAGGTAAGAGTTATCAACAGTCTCCTGGACAGCACAAAAGGATTACAGGATGACATCTAACCAAAACATCAGCAGGACCCAAATTAATAGGAGAGCCTGTTCTTTGGCAACTAGCGTTGTGCAACCACGGTACTGCCGGGGCATGGCATATCTCGCCAATCTGAAAGCACACACCACGACCTGGAGTCTGTGCCCAGCTGCACCATTCCATGTTTCCCTGATGGAAATTAGAAAATAATGTAACCTCAGCTGACAGGTTTATTAAGACACAGAAGACATTACAAAGGCCCTTTTGACATTATAATCTCTAACACAGTCAGGGGTAGAAGCCGACTTGCCATCATTATTGAAAGTAATTGGTCAAAAAAAAAAAAAAAAAAAAAAAAAACAGAAGGAGAGCAATCCTATAAAGCTGTCAAGTTAATTATCTGTCCTACAGGTGTGTTCTGTTCAATGCACCTGACTCTGACTTGCTGCCTACCACTGGGCTCACCACCTACCCTGGTGCTCACAGCCCCTGTTCCTGTTATTCCCACGCCTGCTGCACCCTACCACTTGTCTGGGGCAGTATGACCTACAGCTGTGAGAAGACATTTAAAGCAGAAGTCTCTCTTGGCCACATTATCTCCTCGCCCAATTATATTGCCATACTGGTCCAACTCTGAATACATCCCTAGCGTGCTGTCAAGCTGTCGTGACAAATTCTAATTTTCCAGGAAAGACAATGCAGATAAAAACAATCAACTTATTTGAAATGCGTCAAAGGATTGCAACACAAAAGTAAGTTTTATTCAGATCAAATTCAAGTTTTCAGGAAGTTTAGATCAGGGCTGGGGATGGGAATGCCGCTCAATGGTAGAACACTTGCCTAGTGTGCATGGGGCCCTGGGTTCAAACCTTAGTACTACAAAAAGGAGGGAGGGTAGGTCAGTGATTTGAGATCCAGATATTTGTGCAAGAAAGCTAATAACCCAAATAAGAGAGGATGGAAAGGGAGAAGCATAGATAATAACAAATACGAACAGCAGGCTCTGAGCTCAGGGTCAACAGAGAAAACCTGCTACACCACTGAAGCTGAGTTCCTGGTCTGAGACCCACCACTTGCCGAATATTGTCAAATGAATCAATTCCTGTCCTAGTATTTTCCCTCTTATTCCCAAAGACTGGGTTCCTCCAGTAGAATATTTTTTCAGGGTTAAGTCTCTGATGCCCTTTGTTCAATTGCATTTGGAAAGTGATGAACTTACTCAGGAATCAAAAAATGGAAACAAAGGATAAGCTGGAATCATATGGTAGACATAAGCTGGAGGTATATGGGAGCCACCATTTTGCCATGGACAGGGGTGAAGAACCCAAAAAGTTCATGGTCATAGGGGATTTTCTTTTCAACTTATGGGTAAGCATTACTTAGAATAACTTGAGAGACCATAAGGTTTTGCAATAGACTTAGTCTTCATTCTGTAGCTCAGACACACTACTAAGAAGAAAAGGAAGAAAACTATATTATATGCATTTATGAATATGTCCAAATGAACCCCACTATTATGTATAACTACAATGCTCTAAAAATAAGAGATAAATATCATTATAGTCGATCTTTGTTCAGAAAAAAAGGAAAACAATGCTTTCTGCCTCTTCTCTCTTTAAATAAATTCATTTATTTTCCCACTTAGTCCTTCACAAAAAGTCCATGTGTCTATGTGTGTGCATACTCAAGAACTATAAAATGTTGACAGAAACAAACCATACAAAAAACTATAACATGAAAAATATAAGTTCCAGGATTCAAAGGTATTCTCAATAAACAATTTCAGGAGTGTGTATTTATGTGTAATACAATAGGATCATAACACTATACAGTAACTTTTTTTTAATACCTGATATCTTGGGAACTTTTCTATATTCATAAAAATATTCCTGCTTTGTTATTTTTATCTACTGGTTAGTAAAAACCCATTTTACTAGCACAGAAGTTCAAATTATTACAAAATTCATCATGGAAAAACTCCCATCATGTGGACTCTTTCTTACCACTCCAAAATTTTTATATTTAAATAAATCATCACATTCAACCAAAATGGTGGACAAAGGCTGGTGTCTGTTTTCAAGGATTCAGCTTTAGTTCACTTAGGCTGGTTAAAAAAAAAAAAAAAAAATTATCCTGGAATGCCTGAGCTTGAGGTCAACTAGAAGGAAGAAGTATCACCAAAGGACTGTGAGGAATGGCGTGTGTGTGTGCACACTGCACATGCACATTGTATATGTGTGTGTATGTGTTTCTGGAGATCAAACTCAGGGTCTAATGCATGCCAAGCAAGTGGCATGAGCTACATTCCCAGTGAATGAGCTACATTCCCAGTCCCTGGAAAATATATTTTTGAGGAAAGTTTTTGGGGAGGATTTATGAGTCCATAATTTCAGATTTACTTGCCAATTATTCCTATGTACAAGTTGAAGATTTTAATAAATCCTATAAGAATAGAAAGCATACTTTTCTCTGGTTGTTATTTCAAATGTTCAAGAACAAATATTTGTGCTTAGTATAAACATAAGGCTAATGTATGTTAAGTGCTTATGACATGTCAGACAGGGTGCTAAGCACTTCCCATGGTGATCTCGTACTCACCCTGAGAATAAGATACTATTATGATCCCCAGTGTAAAGAGAGAATTCTGGCCCAATATTTTAGGGAAGCAGCAAAGTGGAATCCAAAAAAATCTGTCTAAATCCTGTATTCTATGATCTTCACATTGTATCTTTAAAAATGCTACAGATATTGGAACAGATAAAACAGTGTTTTAGGTTTCTTCTCTAAAAATAAAAAATACATATTTCTTTCTCTTTGCCCAACTTGAGTTCCATATTGTTTGGAGGATTTAAGGAGGTATCTTATCAACTTAAATGAATAGCAAGGATTTAGGGATGAGAAGCAGAGAAAAGAGCACATGCTGCCCCCTAAGTATGTCAAACACCCCATGCTTTGCATGAGAAACACTCCCACCTTCTCCAGTCATGCACATGGAAAGGCCTCCATTTCCAGATCTGTGTGCAAAGTCCACCTTATCCTCACCTTCTCAAAGGGCTCTGTCCCATCACTCTCCCAGCCCTAATCTGCTCGTGTTAATCTTAGTACTGTACCGTACATATGGCACTAAGATTCATGGTACCTTGAAGTACCATAGATAGATGAACTTTCACTTTAAATGCTGTGGGTCTCCTTTGTCCCTAGAACAATCAGTACTGCTCTTCATACGTTGTGTGTTAAACAAAAGAATAAAACATACACAAATTGAATGGCTTTTTTTTTTTTTTTTTGGTATTCTGGTAGGTGTTTTTTTAAATTTTTGTTTGTGTTTGTGTGTGTGTGTGTGTGCGCACGCGTGCATAGGGAATTGGGGATTGAACCCTGGGGTGCTTAACCTCTGAACCACATCCTCAGCCCTTTTTGAGACAGCATCTCACTAAGTTGCTGAGGCTGGTTTTGAACTTTCTGCCCTCCTGCCTCAGCCTTCTGAGTTGCTTGGATTACAGGAGTGTACCATCATGGCTCACTATGTTTTCTTATCAAACATGTATATTAGCATTTTTCAGTTTAGACCCTTATAACCAATAGATGCAAATCAGAATCCAATAGGTATCAACCAATTGAATTGGACTTGGAGGGTAAGTGGACATTGCTATAATTTGATGGAGTGATTGAATGGATATTATATTCTGATATTTGTGAATGAACTTTGTGGTCTTCACAAACTTCATGGAAAATCCATTTTTCCCCTACAGCACATATCTCCATGAAAATGGAGACTTGCTCAGAATCCTGCTTTAGCTAATAATGTTTAAAGAAATTGAAATGAGTTATCAATTTTTCTTGAGTTTATCAAGTCCTTATATTGAACTAGGAATTTATCATTTTGGTGATCATGATGATGGAGACTACAAAAATTCCTAGTTAATACTCAGGCAGGACCCTGGCAATAAACACTTGAAAGAAATCCTTTTTGAAAGCATCAGTGAGACCGATGGGCTTCATCCTCCCAGAGGGGAATCTTCTACTCCTTCTCCATGACTGCTAAGTTGATGTAATTAATCTAACACGTGAAGCAGATTTTACCCTTCATTTTCAAGTACACTGTCTATTAACAGTTTCCATGAGCACTCTGATTATGCAAAAGTCTCAACAATGGATCCCTGCCAATAGCAACCATCAAGCTAATGATGTGTGCTTGCCAGCTTCAAGGTGAAGGACCACTCTTGGGTGCGTCTCTCTGGGACTCTAAGAAACATTCCCTCTGCAAATGATCTTGAAGAAGCAGGTGTCCACTTCCTTCCTGCCAGACTGCCAGAGGCTATATTAGCTCAGGATGAGAGCATCAAGGGAGAGGGCGGGGGGAACCCTAATTCAAACTGACTGAGATTATTGACTTCACTCTCAAAGAAAGATGAAATAAAAAGGAAGAGCCTTGTTTACGAAAGGTGAGATCGAGTACATTATCCTGCATTTCATCAATGTCAGCTTTTTTATGTTGGGTGACAGTATCTGTTCTGTGACTTGTCAATGGCACCATACAGTGAAGCTAAAAGGTTGAAGGTTATTTCTGTAACAATTGATAACTCTTTCTGCCACAGCAGTCAAGCATCTGCAGATTCTTCCTTTTCTCCTCTGTTCTGGAGAATCCTATTTAAAGCTCTTGGGTCAAAGAGCTGCAAAGCCCAGGTGACATCAAGACTCAAATACTGATTTGACATATCTAGATATAGGAATGCTATTGGCTGCCCAGCTTCACGCCCCTTCAGGGACACCTGGAATACAGTTACAGGATTCTTTAACATGAAGATGACCAATACTGTCACTGGTTTCTCCTCAAATAAAAAGGACTAACTGGGTCAGCATGTGTCCTCAGCTAATGGAAACACTATACAAAAGTCACATGTACCAGAATTATGGGAAAACTCACAGGTAAGTCAGTCCACTATTGTTCCCTGTCCCCATCCTTCCCACTTCACAAACCGAAATAGAGATACAAGTAGGAAATCCAGGAAACAAAATGAACATTGGAGGAGTCTCCATAACTCTTAGGGGTATTATGATAAAAATAACGTGATTATTCTGGGGATCACAAATTAGGTGGAAATAAAAATGTATTATTGTATAAGGCAGGGTGAATTGCAAAACATGTTTGCTAATTTGTAAATGTTACATAAGGTATTCTGTTTCACTGGGTAGGGAGGCAACATATAACCAAACTTAAAAACTATTTTTTTGTGTGTGATAAATACTGTTTTAAATAGACTAGGCCAAAGTGAGATAATTTTCAAAACTCCACAGTGAATCTCAACAATGTTAAATCCAGTTCAAAATGTTGCTGTCCATGTCCTCTCAATAAAGCCTAGGGAAAGTGACCTTTGTACATTTCAGGACAGTAATGTTCCAAAAGTCAATAAAATCTCAGTGACAGGATTCTTACACATTTTCAGGAGATAAAAGTTCCCTAAGGGAAAGAAACCACGCCGACTAGTAACATTCAGCAGAAATCTCTAGCTCTTTGAAGAACTTGAATCCACATGGCCAAACTTCAACTTCAAAATGTAACAGAGAGAAAAGCAATGCTTGAGAGGACAGATGCAAAATAAAAATGGGAACAAGGATAACCTGCAGGTACGGTTAATAAATTCACTGCAAATGCCAAGAAAAAGCATGAAGTACAGCACATACCAAACTTTAAAGGCTGTGTGGGATAGGAATGCATTGTTTCCAATTATCCAGCATTTATGTTTCCTATGTGACTGTCCATTGGGAGAATCAGCTTTCACCTGTTATCAGTTCATGTGATTGGAGATGCATCCAGGTGACCACAGTGAACATTTCTTTCTCTGACCTCAACCTTCCTGTGAGGTCAGGGAAATTCACAGTGGATAAATAAGGTGGATGGAGGTTATCATAATGACAGGTCAACAAGTGGCCTGTCAACCATACTCCTCATCATACAATGAAAACTAAAGGTGTCTCTCTCTCTCTCTCTCTCTCTCTCTCTCTCTCTCTCTCTCACACACACACACACACACACACACACACCACACACACACACACAAACTAAAGATATCACCAAAGAAAGCAGAGGTGATGGACAGAGTCTCCTAAAAACAAGAGCCTATAAATCTAGCCATGGATGAAGCTAGGTATTCCTATTATTTGAGCCAATAACTTCTCTTCTAAAGTTACTTTGGTATTCATTTTAATTCATTTGATTGCAAGATAATCTATCCCACATGAGATGTTAATGTAGAGAGACCTTTGTAAGTACAAAACTTTCTTACCAAATAGACTACGTCTTGCTCACCAGTATAACCCTGGCACTTAGGACCTAAGGTTCAATAGAAGACTTCAGCCAATTGTTCAATGATTAGATCAATTTTTGAATAATAGGTATATATTGACTTAAGAATTATCTCCTAAATTCAGCTTTTAACAATAAAGGATAATAAAAATGGATTTGTCATTTTTGTCAAACAATGGACAAAAATTAAACATTACCCTATGTATCTTACCCCAAAATATCATTCCTACATAATACTTAGGTTTGGCTGGTGTTTATAAATAGATAATCTACATAACACACTTTTAATGGATGAGCCTATTTAATCATCCATTTGTCTCTCCAAATAGGAACACTAGTTCTAAAATAGAAAGTAACTCTCCTAAGAACTAAGCATGCAATTCCAAATCTCTGCTTTCTAGAAGAGGTTAATTAGACAATGAAAAACAAGGAGCCAACTTCTTGGGGAGAACTAAAGACCCAATTACAAAGAAAATGCCCAACTTCCTGTCCCCAGCTGACACTGAGGGAGCCAGCAAAGTTAAATGTTTTGCAGATATCTTTCCATTTCTATTACTATAAGAAAATTAAAACATTTGTATTTTTAAATTTAACTTTCCTATTGTGTCTTTCTTTCCTAATTTTTAATGCAGAACAGTATTTCTAAGGGATGCTTTTAAAAAATCTTTTCTTTTAGCTATTGTAAAACAAATTGTTTCTCTAGGAAAAGATTTTTTTTTTCTGTTGGTTCCTAGGTTACATTTTGCAACAAATAAAAATGATTCTTTCTTTCTAAAGAACAACTCAGAAAGCCATATACTGAAAGGTTTCCACACTTTGAATGCTTTGAGCAAGGATGTGCCCATATGATATTCCAATTGCACCCTACCATCTTGGTTTCCACTTCATTTTCCAAAACAAATGTAAAATTTCAAAGTAAAATTACACTTTGAACCTGCCCCTGGGACAGTATTTCATGACCATTTAAGTCCCAACCTCCCATTCCTGGAATCCCATTTTTATTTTAAATTATTCTTTCTATTTTCATTTCTCCAACATTCATTAAACACCTTCCCGGGGATAGGTAGTGAGGTAGGGCTGGGAACATAATAATGAACAAAACTCCACACAGCCCCAGAATTAAGGGAAAGTCCAGCTTAGTGTGGGGAGAGAGAGATTATTCAACCAAACAAAAGAGAATTTATTAACACAACAAAATGTACATGGTGCTCCAGGTCTGCATAACAAGGGAATGAAACTGAGTTTGGCAAGTCATGAGAGACCTGTTAAAGGACTGATTATGTGAGTTAAAGGGAAGTGTGTTTTGTTGGGGTATGAGGAAGAAGAAAGGGGGAAGGGAAGAAGTACTGCACATAACAAAGAGCAGTAGGTATCAAGACCCTGTAGGGAAAAAAAGCCCAGCACATGTAAGAAACTAAAAGAAAGTCAAGGTGGACTGATCATGAGATAAAGCTGGTATGAGACAGGGGCAGCCCAAGCAGGACTTTCTCTGCTGTTGTGTGGTAGAGGTCTTCATTCTACTAGTAATTCTACTAGTAATCCTAGTAATCCTAAAAAAATAGGAAGGATCCAGCTTCATGACAGTTGTATTTTCTTCTGATTGATTTACCTATATTGGATTTTCCATACATGGTATCATACATGGCCTTTTATATGTCTTCTTTCACTCAACGTATTTTTGAGCTCCTTCCATGACATAGCATGAATCAGTACTTTATTGCTACTTTTTACCTGAATCATATTCATTTGTCCTATACCCTAAATTGTAGATTCATTCACCCAGTAACGAATGTTTGGGTTGTTTTCACCTTTTGGCTACTGTGATTAGTGGTTATAAAAGGTGAAATCAGTTCTTAATTCTTTGGCGTACATTCTCAGGAGTAGAATTACCACATCATTGTGGTGATCCTGTTTAGGAAGAAACACCCACTGTTTCCCACAGTAGCTGCACCATTTTGCATTTCTACCAGTTATGCAGGAAGTTTTCCAGTTTATCTATATCCTCACCAATATGTGTTTCTGTCATTTTGATGATGACCATCCTGGCCAGTATGAAGTAGTATCTCATGGTTTTGATTTGCATTTCCCCAATGACTAGTGATGACATGTGTTTTCTGGACATTTGTAATTTTTCTCTTGGAAAATAATCTACATAAGTCCTTTGCCCACTGGGTTGTCTTCTTATTGTTGCATTGTACATATTTTAGATTCAAGTAACATATCTTATAAGGGTCTTGTAAGTAATTTTTCCCATCTGCAGTCGGTCTTTTCATGCCATGAATGCTGCCTTTTGAAGCACAGTTTCAGTTGAAGTGAAGGCCAATTTATTCATTCATTTATTTTATTATCTGTGCTCTTAGAGTCACATTTAATACTCCATTTCCATGTGTAACTGATGTGATTCTGCAATTTGTATTTGGGGTAAAAATGGAAGTACATAACTCACTTGAATCAAATGTATGAAAGATGAAAAAAAAATACTCCATTTCCAAATCCCAGGTCATGAAGATTTACCCTATGTTTTCCTCTAAGCATTTTATTTAGGTTTATATGGAATGAGGTATTCCAAACTTTTAACTATTAATCTATGTAGGAGGTTGTTGATAAACATGAAGTAAAGGTTATCTACTCAAAATAAAAATGGGAAAAATGAAAGCAGCTCTCTGTAGAAGAGACTAATATCTGTAAAGAAGCATGAGGAACACTCCAGTTTCTTTCAGGAAAACTGGAGAGTTCAGGTTCACATGCTAGAAATCAGGCTTGTACATGGCCCAACAAGATTCAGCAGCTTGTACACATTTTAAAAATAAATTTCTAACACAAAAAGATACAGACTTTCTGCTTCTGATAGGTGTTTTGGAAGCTCTGGCCACCAATAGCTACAGTTCAAGAGAAACAAGGCTGCTCCGACTCCCCCAAAGGAAGGAAGTTCTCCAGGTTGTTGCAGACTTCCATAGGCCTGCTGAATTCATCTGCATTGCTCAACAGGCTCTTGGCAACACTTGGGTTGCAACCTTTTCCTAGGAAGGAATTCAGATGCTACAGCTTGATCAGTCCTACAAATCCCTATCTGAAAAAAAAAAAAAGACATGAACAGAAGTCAAAGGACTTTAGGAGTAAGTCTATGAGACAGGTACATTCCCAGGAAGAAAACAGAGGCATCCAGGTTTGTGACACTCATCCTTAGGATGATTGCTTTGCCCTGCCCATCTTAAGCAAAACAAAATAGTTTACTTTGACATTCTCCTTTGTGTGGCCAATTCCTCCTCCTTTAAATCTCAGTTTAGATGTCAGTTCCTTACATCCTTAATCTAGATTTACCACACATCTAGATTAAATAACCCTCCTATGCCTGATCATTCCAAAATTGGCTCTTAATTCACAAGGCCCAGTGTAAAATGAAAATGCAGAAACCACATTCAAAAAGCACTGAGAGTCTCCAGACAGTGAGAGCAGAGCAGGGCCCTCCTGAGCCTGGGGCCCTGAGCAGCTGCACAGGTCACAGGTCTGTGGAGCTGACACGTACTCTTCTCCTTCTTCCACTGCCAGCTTGTCTGGCCTTTGAATCACCCAGCAGTTAACACAATGCCCAATGGAGCAAACTTCAAGAAATATGGTTTGACTGAATGAGAGGATGGGGGTGGATAATTATTAAACCACCATAAAATCCTGAGCTATTGTTCTAACAGCCATTGCTAGCTGTTCTGCAAATGCTCCTTCAAATTTTATCTTCTGTAACAATGACACTATGTCAACCTGTCCACGGAGCCCAACAGTGTTAATGTCGCATGTTAATAAAACCCACAGAGATGGCTATTTATTAAAATGAAGCTTCAGAATCTACATAATCAGGACACAGTACTTGAATATCTACTCCTAAAATTTTGCAAAGCTAAAGTCACCTATTGCTACATTAAATATAAAACTAATGCTACCTAAGTGCCTAAGAGCACAGGGTGGAAATTTCAGTAGGACGAGTCACTGCCTGGAAATGATCACTGGAGTCTAAATCTGTGCTACAGGGCATCTCGGGGTCTGATGAATGACATAATTACACATGCTGGTTCTTCCTAGTGGTAATGTATTAGAAGAGGGAAGATGGGGGGTACAAAAAGAGAAAAGTTAAAATTATACAAAAAGAAAAGACTTAATTATTTTTACTCAACTGAATGGTGTTTTTAGAAGATGTAAATAAGCAAACATAAGCAAAATTACAATGTACACTTTGAAAGGAGCAAACAAAACTTGAGTTAATTTTTTAAATGTTTTATAAATGATAATAAAGATGAGAAATGCACAGCTTTTTACAAGGACACCAGGGGAACACAATTCCTTGATGTTCTTTAAAAATTGGGGCATGGGCTAGGATTGTAGCTCAGCAGTAGAGTGCTCTTCTAGCACGTGCAAAGCCCTGGGTTCGATCCTCTGCACCACATAAAAATAAATAAATAAAATAAAGATATTGTGTCCATCTACAACTAAAAAAATAAATGAATATTTTAAAAAAATGGCATCACCAAGAAATCTTGCACCAAGTTCAAGTCAAAGTATATTAGGACTCAAAGTCACTGGCAACAGCACACCTAACCTTAGCAGAAGACACTGGATTCCCCCAGAGAAACCATGATTCGGTTTTAAGCAACACATTTCACCAGAACTTTCCATGATAAGAGCAATGTCCTATATGTGTCCTATCTACTATGGTGGATGCTTACCACTTGGATTTACTTAGCATTTCAAGTAAGGTTAATGTGATATTTTAAATTTGAATTTTTATTAGATTGAAATTAAATAGCCATATATGGCTAGTAGCTGATATATTAAACAGAAAAGCCCCCAAAGAGACAATGATGCACACAAAGCTCAAGAAAAGGTATTGGCAGACTAGTTAGATATAAATAAAAAATGAGGATATGCTCTCGAGCACAAATTTCCTGTCCTTCATAAAAGTACTCAAAACAGCCTTGAACCAACGTGGTAAAGCTCTAATTCCTCAAACTTTGAAGCTGTGTGAGTTGTGTGACATATAAACAACATTTAGCAACTGCCATGATAAAAAAGGGCCAAACCCCTGAGTAGTGGAGGTGGAGAAGGAGGAGGGCGTTGTGGGGGAAACGCCAGTCAAGAAAACTAGGAAGCTTGTGGCAAGCCCAGAGAGTCCCAGAGACCGAGAGTCAGGTATCCCCGCCAGGTTTCCATCTTATGATCATGAGTATTGGCAAAGGCTGTCAGAGAGAATTAGCAAAAGCAGGAGCTGGTTTTAGAAATGTGCTGCATCGGGCAGGCTCACTGGAGATCCTGCTGTGGCCTTCCTACAGCAAGCTATAAAATCCTGGCTAGAAAGTGGGGACCCCTCTTGGCTACCTAATATTTTCTGATTTCTCTAAAAGAGGTCATGGAAAGAAACCAAAGAGGGGAAAGCAAAGAGAAAGGAAGCAAACTCTAAGGAGAAGACAAGAAAGGGGAAAAAATAAAAAATGAAATTGTGGGAGGAAATGAGACATTCAGGAGGAGCTAGGATGCTCCTGGGGTGAAAATGATGGAAAAAATATCAGAGGGAGGGTGTGTGCCTAAGTAGATGACAAGGACCTTTGTGAACTTGTGTACAAAATTATAATTATACACATGCCTCCTAGGAACTACAAATGCGGCACATAAAATACCTGGTATTAAGATAAATAATGACAGCGGCAGTCAGGGAAATGATACAGTAAGCCAAGGACAGAGAGAGACAGGGAGACAGAGAGAACCTTGACTTAGAATTTAAAAGCAGCGAGTTAAATTAGTTCAGAAAAATAAATGAAAAATAAAAGTGCCCAGCAAATGTACTAGTGCAACTGGCTATGATAAAACTAAAGACATTAATAACACAAGAATTGGTCCCTAGGAGGAATTTTTTCTGATCAATTTCTCCTTAACCCTGTAGTTTCATATTAGCAACAAAAACAATGGAACTAAAAGCTAAATTCTTAAATATGGGCCTTCACATAGCATAGGTCAAAACAAAACAGGCGTACTAGGCTGAGGAACAGACACGAGCCATGTCATAACTCACCACAGAGAAAGGTGTTTATTCAAAGTGCCAGCTTCAGCACTGTGGTTTTTCACTTTGAGATGAGTGATTTTTGATTCATTTCCCAAGATATTACTATTACTGTGCATTCAACAATGTCAGTTGATATGGAATTATGCCAAACCTAGCGATAGACTTATTTCTCTCCAGTTTTAAAAAAGAATTCTCTCCATCAAGACTTTCTTTTTCCCACTAAAAAGGACTCTCTCAGTTACACACACACACACACACACACCTGTAATTTCCTTTACTTTTTCATAATTACATTTTGGACTGGGTCAGAGCAGTGATTCTTGTAGGAGATATGCACTTGAAAACCCTAAGCAACACAGGATGGGTATCACAAAAGAAAGTCAATAGTGCAATTCCATGCTAATATTCCCAGCTTTGGAAATGGAAACTCACATTGGTTTCATACCCATCTGTCACGTTGTAGAGCCAGGATTACATTTAATATGAATTTTCTGAATTAGCTTTTGTTTACAACCCTGAAAGAAGCAACTTCTGCTAAGAAAGTACAATATCGAAGAGAACAAAAGAGGGACATCTGGCTAATTAGTGCTAGAGAGGTGACTTGAACTCCCTGATTTCTGTTTCCTTCATCAGTGTATACAACCTGTGACCAAGTCTAATCTTTTCATTTAATGACTGTTTACTTCCCAAATTGGTTAACAAGAAAAAAAAAGTATCACTAGTGTAACAAAGCACAGATCTATCAAGTCAGGTTGACTTTTGTTGTTTTCCATATTTGCACCAGGGATTGAACACAGGGGTACTTAACCACTGAGCTACAACACCAGCTCTTTTTATTTTTTGAGACAGGGTCTCACTGAGTTGCTGAATCTGGCTTTAAACTTGTGATCTTCCTGCCTCAGCCTCATGAGCTGCTAGGATTATAAACAGATGCCACCATGCCTAGCTGGATTCAATTTTAAATTACACTTTATTCAGTATATAAACTTATTTTGGGTCCAAAATCTATTCTTCAGCACTGTGGTCTCACAAGATGTGCCCTGAAGAAGGTTTTTTTTTTTTTTAATTGGTTGTTCAAAACATTACAAAGCTCATGACATATCATCTTTCATACATTTGATTCAAGTGAGTTATGAACTCCCATTTTTACCCCATATACAAATTGCAGAATCACATCAGTTACACATTCACATTTTTACATAATGCCATATTTGTGACTATTGTATTCTGCTGCCTTTCCTATCCCTTACTATCCCCCCTCCCCTCCCCTCCCATATTCCCTCTCTACCTCATCTGTTGTTGTTCAGTTCTCTCCCTTGTTTTTCCCCCCTTTCCCCTCACAACCTCTTATATGTGATTTCATATAACATTGAGGGTTTCCTTCCGTTTCTATGCAATTTCCCTTCTCTCTCCCTTTCCCTCCCACCACTCGTCTCTGTTTAATGTTAATCTTTTCCTCATGCTCTTCCTCCCTGCTCAGTTCTTAGTTGCTCTCCTTAAATCAAAGAAGACATTTTGCATTTGTTTTTTAAGGATTGGCTAGCTTCACTTACCATAATCTGCTTTAATGCCATCCATTTCCCTGCAAATTCCAAGATTTTGTCATTTTTTAGTGCTGCATAGTACTCCATTGTGTATAAATGCCACATTTTTTTTTATCCATTCATCTATTGAAGGGCATCTAGGTTGGTTCCACAGTCTAGCTATTGTGAATTGTGCTGCTATGATCATTGATGTGGCAGTATCCCTATAGTACACTCTTTTAAGGTCCTCAGGGAATAGTCCGAGAAGTGCGATAGCTGGGTCAAATGGTGGTTCCATTCCCAGCTTTCCCAGGAATCTCCATACTGCTTTCCATATTGGCTGAACCAATTTGCAGTCCCACCAGCAATGTACAAGTGTACCCTTTTCCCCACATCCTCGCCAGCACTTGTTGTTGTTTGACTTCAGAATGGCTGCCAATCTTACTGGAGTGAGATGGTATCTCAGGGTGGTTTTGATTTGCATCTGAAGAAAGGTTTTTGAAGATCAAATAAATAATGAAGTTCTAAACACTAAACTCCCTTCTTTCATACTTATTATGTCCCAAACATGTTAAAGGCTTTAAGAAGTTCTACAATAACAAAAGCTGATTTTGTTTCTAACATTCTCCCAACATATTTGGCCTTAGAATCCTATTTTTCTTTGTTCCCTATAAAAATCACCCATTATCATTTCATATCTAGAACCCCATGAAATATACTTCCAAAAATATTGAGGCATCCCCTACCTAATTAAATAAAAGATTTTTAACAGATTTTTGGAAAGATGATAAAAGGAACCAAAGATTCATCAGAATTACCATTTTATGGACTGGAAAAGATGCAAATAAAGGAAGAACTAGCATTTATTTCCACCTACTGTATGGTAGCATGCCATTATGAACTTTTCAATCTCAGGAAATTATCACAGTGCTCTGCCATGAATAATTATTCTCTTTCATGTAGTTGGTGAAACCCAAGTTCAGGGTTGTCATATAAGCTGTTGAAGATCATACTGCCAAGATGTGGCAGGGTAGCAATTTAAAAGGCCTGTGCTCCTCCACCACATTACACAAGCATGGCGTGTCAGTCAGCTTTATGCTGCTGAGACCAAAACACCTGACAAAGACAACTTAGAGGAAGAGAAATTCATTTCGGCTCACAGTTTTAAGAGTTCAGTCCACGGTGGGCTGGCTCCATTGCTCTGGGCCCATCATGGTGGAAAGGCATGGTGGAAGAGCACAGCACCATCCTGATAGCCAGGAAGCAGAAAGAGGTAGAGAGCAGAGAAGATGAAGGTCCAGGGCCACACCCACCTGCCTACAGTTACCATCCAGTTAGTCCTTTCAAACTCAGAGAACTGATCAGATTACACCTCTTAAAATCTAATCATGTCAACTGGGAATATTCCTGGATTAACACAGAAGATTTAAGGGGACACCTCATATCCAAACCATAGCACCTGGTCACCAGAAAACCATATGGATCAGGAAAAGCGACTATATACTGGTATAATCTTTCCACACTACACAGAATCTTGTCAAGTGAAGCCATTTTAAAATATTTTTCCTGAGTGATATCACAATATTCTTAATGGTTTTTGTTTCCAATTGTCTGCTTAGTATAATGAAACTAAATCATTAAAATGGAAATTAAACTTATTCTGTGACCCTGTCTTCATGAGACTATGCCTAAGTAAACAAACGTGAGGTTTTTGAAGGACATGCCATTTTTAAAGAAATATGAACATTCTGCCAAGACAGAAAGATCTCTGGAAATTATTCGACTTCACAGTTACAGAACCTCAGGTGACAGGATGTAACACAGGTTTCTGTAGGTTACACACAATAGGAAACAGGTTTCTTTATGATTCTAAGGGCAGGAAAATAGACATGACTCCAATCCAAGCTCAGACCAGAATCTAGAAAGAAAGGGAAACCTGGCCATTTTTCACATCTCCCTAACATCTTGGTCACTCCAAACTGGTTTCCTCCATTTTCTATGCTCCAGAAAAGGAACCAGCTGCCATTACCATCGGCTCTATGGTGTCTCCTTCACCCTGTACATGAGATAAAGTGGAATCTGGGCCAAAATCTTAATCCCTGAGGAGTAAGTCCCCGACTTTTGGTGCCATCTTCCATGGGAATCATTTTCCACAAATATGGCCAATGGAAACTCCACATCTGTAACCCATATGGATCGGGAAAAGCGACCTCTGAAGGAGGTGGTGGGTGATGCTGTTTAGGCAGCTGACAGGATTTATACAAAGGCTTGACAAAAAGTACACAATCCCTTCAATAGAAAATTCTCAAGATAATACTAAAGTGATTTGTAACTAGAATAATCAAGGTGATGATGGCTGTTGGTGGGGGTGAATCAAGTTTTAAATGAAAAGTAGAAAAATCTACCATGCTGTTGCAACCAAAATAACCCAACTTGTGCTTATGCTAAAGTTAAAAAAAGGAGAGAGGGAAAAACTTCGCACCTGCAACAGAATCATTAAAACATGACAGGATGGCTTGAGTTTGTCAGAATTAAGGGCCACCTGCTGTTCCATATTTCACCCTAGTCCCAATCCCAGTCCTTGAAAGAAATGAAAAGCAAGCTGAAGGAATTTTCACTGAGACAGAATCAAGCCGAGACTGGATCTGCCAAAGACTGTTTTTCTAGCTGCAAGAAATATTGTGAAGTACTGTTTCTAACAGCTTTGTTTTTTGTGATTTTAACTCCTATTTTTTTTGTCTTAGACATTCAGAATGATCTAGATTTTATTTTTTAATTCTGTTAGGAAAACATAGCAGATGTTGGAAAAATGTCGAGAAGTTTTCATTTCTGATTGGATGCTGTTGCTTTCACTAAAATTAATGAGTATTTATTTTTCAAAACCTAAATTTGAATCTGCACTTGGAAGAAACAAGATTTTCATTCTCTCTCTCTTTCTAAATCTCAGAGAATCAAGTGCCTTGGTATTACTTAATATATATGGCATTCACAAAATTTAAAATACTCTATATATTTTAAACAAAGTAACATCAGTTTTTATTTGATAATCTTGATTTTTTACTTCTTATTTAAAATGGTGCTTAGGAATACTAAAGAAAAGTCTCTTTAAACTATTGTGAGTAAAAATGCCAACTGGATGCTATTTACCAAGCAACTAGGAAAGTTGCAAAATAAAGCACTTTGATATAGTGCTTTAGAACCTTTATAATATTAGAACCAATATAATATTGATATTATTACTCTTAATCTCCACTAAGGTTCTAAAGACTATAGGTTATTATCCACTTTTTACTGATGGGGACATGGAGGTTAAGAAAGGTAAAGAAATTTCCCATGGACACAGAGCAAATAGGCTGGGGTTCAAAGCCCCATCTGTTGTCACAACCATCCTGTTACTGGTAGCATTTATAATACAAAACAGAGTTTCAGTTGTTGGTACAAATATGTTTAAAAAGTACAAAACCTCTCAGTAATTACAAAAATTAAAACTCAGAGTTGTGATCTGATCTCACAAAGACAAATAAAAATGTTCCAGTCCACTTCTTCAGCAACTATTGACTTTAATTTCTATCACCATAGTTCTTCCCAGTCTAAAAAATGGTGTCACATTACTTCATTCTGACCCCCTTATATCCTTTCTATTTTAAATGGTATTTATTAATTTATTCCATCCATTTCTCCAAAAGAAACTTAAAGTACAACCTGCCTTTGACACACAGCGTCCCTTATTCCCTGGTTACTGTTCGCTCCCCTCATAAGCCTAGGTCTGCACATAGAGCAGCCCTGCACAAACAATTTGAAGTACAAGAGGATACCGAGAGATGGAAGCACAAAGTCACTAGTAAAAGGGAGACAATTTTCTGGGTTGAAATCATCCAGGCTCACACAGCAGCATCACCTATTCTCACAAGTGACCTAAAGCTTCTGATTCTGATTCTAGCGCTGGTAGAACAGGGCCTATTAGCACCTTTAAATAGCATAAGACATGTCAGCAGATCTTTCTCGTTCATATTTAGCGGCATCTAGTTGCTAGGCAAAATCCTGATGGGGCTTCTTAAAAAAAAAAAAAAACTTGCTCAAAAAAGTCACCCTATTTCCTTTTATTCTGCATGAAAGTGGGCAGAAAAAAAATGAAAAGTTTGTCTCTTGTAAAAATGATCCTGTGAATGACTTTTCCTTCCATTTACTGGTGAAAAGGATGGAGACCTTTATCTGTCATGACCTTGGATATAAAGTATCGCCATCAGCATAATCAAGTAAAAAGTAAAAGATCTAGAAAAATTTCAGAGAAGGGGTTTTGCTTTGTTTGGGGTCAACACTGTGATACTGTCCTCAATCAAATCAGATGCTCGGCTGACTTGACCTGGGTGTACACAGACATGTTGGTGACTTACCAAGATCACACTAAAGGCTCAGATGTTCCACAGCATGCACTTCTCAAAAGCCCACAGTGTCAAAGTTGATAACAAAACTGATTAAATGATGCTACTCTCCCAAACAAGCCTTCAAACCCACCGCCTTCAATTCCTATTTGAGCCAATAACTTCACTCAGAAAAATCTTCCCTTCTGGAATCCAGAATCAAATGTTAGTAAACTTTTTCTTTCTTTTAATATATGGGCATATGAACATATTTGTCTGTGTATATACACATATACACACAATATTTATGTATATATGTATA